>NC_092127.1:143842988-144472988 GCF_043159975.1 Macaca nemestrina
TCTAAAATGTAAAATTTTCCCCCAAATTTCTTATCAGTCTACCTTCCTTTGAGATAAGTAAATTGTTATTAAAATAAATAATAAACATTTAAAAATGATTAAGTCAGAAAGGTCACCATTTTCAAGGCTAACATAGGAAGTTGTGGGTATAAACTGAACAAAAGCTGTCAGTTTTAGCCTCTCCAGCTACTTCTCTGTTTGATGAATGTTTGTCTGGAAAAGCTTCAGTTTTAGAGGGGAAATATTTAGTCTCTATAGCTCACAGAATATACTTGCTTTCTGTATTCTGAAGAACTTGTGTTCCTCTAAAACATTAAAAACAATTTTTTTTTAGCTTTTCAAGGTACAAAAGTTTCTGCCAACTGACCAGAAGTGTTAATGTATCTGGCACTTAGAATGGAACTCACAGATCATGTGCATGAAATATATCTTAGTTATGTTTTTCAAAATGTGTAGGATGCTTTAGAATTTTCTTCTCAATATCTTATCTACAGAAAGAAATGGATAAAGAAAATGAGTACTGAATTATTCATTCTTGCTTCCAACCTAGTTTTAAGTAGAAACTTAATAACTGAAATAAGATGTTTGAAATGGAAACTGTGAGCAATAAGTAATCAAGAAGATGATACACAAAGTGTTAGAGTTGACAAGTGTTCAGAAATTCTGTTTGAGAAACCAGTAAATAAATAAATGAGAGACTTCTAAAGATGGGAGAATAAAGAGTTCTAGCACTTGCTTTGAAATTCTTCCATGGCTCAGAATGAGTCATTATAATTTTTTTTCTCCACTGTCTCTCTCACTGAATGCAGAAAGAGCATTTGTCATTGAATGCAGAAAGAGCATGCACACACACACACACACACACACACACACACAGAGTTACAGAAATTTTCTCTCCAAATATTCCCCCCCTACACCTGACAAATCTACATTAAACTTTCTTCAGTCTCTCTCTGATGCACCTGCGTTCTGATTTCCTGGCTAGGGAGGAGAGTGGAAACTTTTGGAAGCTATCAAATTCCTCTTAAGTCAGCCAGATAAATGAGTTACACATGGCTTCTAGCGTTCATGGGAGCTCCCTAATAATGTGATGAGGAACAAATGCAATCCATGGTCATGCACACAAACATACCAACACCAGATAGTTTATTTCTGTGTTGTGAACCTTGTGGTTGTGAAAATATTTTGTGCACCATAAAATACAATACAACTTTCAGTTACTGTTCGTTTCTATGCATCGTATCTATCAATTCACTCTCAATTTCCAATAATCCAAACTTAATAAATCTTCCCGGCTTTCTCATTGTGAATAAGAATGTTAATGGTACTCTTTTATTTTACAGATGTTATCTAAATAATAGAAAAAAATATGAAATTCTAAGACCTTAAAACAAATTTAGACATGAATAACAATATTGATGTCTTCCACTTATTGAGCAATAGATAATACTAATTTTTTCACAACATCTAGTTTAATCTTTACAGCAGCAGAAACTGAGACTTAGAAAAGCTAAGTAACTTTCAAGATCTAACAGTTAATAAAAGTTATAGTCAAACTCCAGTCTTCTGAATCCAAAACTAATAGCATAGCCACTATTAATAGTGCTAACGACTCATGGTGATGAGCATGCATTATGTTTTTCTGTGAGCTTATTTTTCCCATTTTATAGATAAGAAAATGAGGCCTAAAGATAAGTAAATTTATAGGAAAAATTACAATACTCTGCCCATTTATTTTTTGATTTTTTATTTCATAATTATTTCATGATTACCATTTTTATTTATTTTTTTCCACAAATATTTATTAAGTTCTGTGTTCAGTATGCTATCTGGGCCGGGAACACAAGCATAAACAAAACAATTTTGGTGCTTGCTCTCAAAGAATTCACAGCCCAGTACCCACAACGTGATTCAACAAGCAGAGCAGAGTGACACCACAGGATGTCAAGGAAGCCAGGTGATGTCCCAGTCCCTTCGGAAATCCCCAGAACATCTTATGAAAAGCAGCAATCAGCAACCTCTATTCTTCACGCAAGAGACAGCCACGATGATTGTTGCTGCCTTAGGCTGATCATAAGAGTGCAATTATCCAGCCACCAGAAAGCTGGGCTCACTGCTACGAACCACCCAGAAAGTGCTGGGGCCATTTCCTGGCATCTGAGCCTAATATTTCCAGGGCATCTGGTCATGAACTCACTATACATTTATTTAGCATGTACAGTATGCTAGGCACTAGAGACACAAAGTCAAATAACATACCATGAAAACACTGCTGTGTTTGCAAATAATAGTAAAGCAATAAAGTGCACTGTGGATATGTACTCAGGGAATTCTCACGTTCTCACAACCTCTGTCCCCTAGAGAAGTCACGTAGATTCAGTGCTGATAATAAAGCTCCGACTGCTGTAAACATTGTACAATTTCAGAAAATCAAATGAAGAACCTTATAACTAGAATGACCATCCATCTCAATTTGCCCACGCCAGCTTCAGATTACACTTTGCCTCAGCATAACCAAAGCACACCTTTTCACTGTCCCAGGTGATCTCATTTGTTTAATAAATTATTTGGTCACTCAACTTATGACTAATGGAAGTTAATAACAACTTTGCTTTAATATACAGGAAATGGTTTAATTTTCATTTCTGGAACACTGTGTGCTAGGCACTACACTTTGTGTACCCTCATCTTCACAAGAAGTAAATGCAATGGGATTATCTCTGCTCTATAGGTGAGGAAACTGAGGTTTTAGAGAGTTCAGTTTCTTGCCCAACGATCACATAATGGTAATGCTAGGATTTAAGCACAAGGCTGTCTGGCTCCTCCACTGTGGCAGCAGATAGAGTAAGTTTGACAACAACATTCAAGAGTAGAGAAGGGCATCCTTAAAGGGGCTGTGGATAATGTGCTATCTGCCTAGTGGGGAGACATCAGGATGTGAGCTCTAAGATAAGCGGTCATGACCGTCATTGAGCCCATGAAACGCCTGCCATTTCTTTAGCTCTCACACCTTGATGCTGATGACAGCACACACACCAGGCTCATAGGGGGCTGACTATTGGCAGAGGGCGATGTATCCTGACCAGGTAAGCTCTCTGTCATTATACTTCCTTCAGGGAGGGTCTTTGTGTGTTTGCAAGTGTCCTTTTTACCTTCATCCATATGGAGGCTTAATATAGTGCCTAAGGGACGTGAAAAGAGAATTTTTCACCAATGAAATGGAACTTTTATGGTCTGTGAAAAGATGCATCTCTTTTGTTAGTCCCTTTATTTACCTCTGCAGTGCTATAAACTGAAGCAGGAAATTGTACTTTCAGATTAGGAAACGCTGCACTGTGGAGGATGTAGTTAGGGATTTTCATGGGAATTTGCCCCAGTTGCTCAGGCTTTCTCATCCTCAATAAAACTTGCTTAATTGGTTTGCCTAGTAATAAAAGTAATTTTCAATAATTGTAGATAATACAGACAAGAGAGAAAGGTGTAAAAAGAAAGTAAATATTGCCTGTAATCTCAGCACCGAGTGAGCACTGTAATAATGTTTTTTAAAGTGTATTTTTCTGGATGTTTTTCCATGCTAATTCACATGCACACACAGTTTACTATTTTAATAAAATAGTGGCATATTATACATACCTTTTATAAGCTATTTTCTCCATAACATATTATAAGTATTTTTATGTTATAAATGTAGATCTACAGAAATTTTCTTTATGGTGAAATGCTCTATCATGTGGCTCTTCCCCAATTACTTAACCACTCCCAAAGAGCAAGTTATTTAGGGTTGGTTGGTTGTTTTCTGTTTCTGTTGCTATTACACAAACTGCTAAAATGAAGATGATTACACAGAAAGTTCTGTGTAGTTGTTCATTCAGGTTTGTTTGTTTGGTTTTTTTTAGATATACCCCTAAAAATCAAATCTTTTACATTTTGACCCATCACCAGCCTTTTCTCCAGATGGAGTACCAATATATACTCCCTTCATCAGTGTCTAAAACCCTGTTTACTCCATGGCCTTGCCAATACTAGTGATCATCAAACTTTTCAAATATTACGGCTTTAATCAGAATTTTTAATTTTATTGTTACAATTAAATCTATTCAATTGAATAATAACTAATATTTTTAAATAATTTAACTAAAATTTAATTTAAATCATCTATTTCCTAGTATGCTTATATGTATTTGCTACATATTTTTGGGAATCTGTAGTTCTTTTTTTGAGAAGGGCATGTTTATATCCGTTTCCCATTGTGTCACCAAAACATTTAACTTTTTTATTCATTTGTAAGAGTTCCTTATAGATTAACAATATAGAAGTTTTATCTGCTGTTCATGTTGCTAAACCTCTTCCCCCAACTGGTCATCTATCTTTTTATCAATTATGAGTTTCATTTTATTGACTATACATGCATATATTATATATGCATACATTAATATAATTATATATTGTGTTTAAACGTGTATACACAGAGAATAGACAGACAATATTCACATAGATACAGATCAATATTCATGACAGCTCCTCAGGCCTACCACCTTCAGGTACTTATCATGTCCTGAGTATTCTCTTGTGGCCTTCTGGTATGAAGTTTTGTACTTCCTATGATGTATTTCAGACATTTACATTAAAATTTTATCTTTTCCCTTGAGCTTGAAACCCTTTGAGCCCCACAAAGCGCTCAGCCTAGCGCCTGGTTAGTATGAAATAAACGAATGAAGAAAACCTTTGCATTTCACCCTGGGGTCTTAGACATGAAAAAAACTGTCACACAGAGGTTGAGTCTCATGGATCTGCCCGAAGTCACAAAGCAGAGGCAATATTCCTGACACGCCATTCAGTACACTTTCCACTATCTTCTCTTGTTTTAAATAATATTAATAACAAAATGCACCATATGGCAGACGTCAGTGTGAGACTGGCTTCAACTGAGCAAAAGCACTCCTGGCCTACAAAGACCTCAGCCACAACAGACTCCTGCTTGACAAAACGGGAGGTATCAAAGTATCTGATATAGAGAGGCCCAGAGGCTCTGTGTTTAGTCACTCTCAGATGCTCTGCCAGAGGCAGCAGCCACATCTAGAGAACAGTGCCATTCTAGCTACCTTGGTTTAAAGTATTCAAGCCTCTAGAGCTCAGTTCATTATTGTGACCACTAGAGGGAGTGCAGCTATTAGCCTGAAGAGACAAGACTGCTTGCTTATTGCATCCTAGCTTCTGCGTGGAGCCAGTGACCCCTCCCAGGTTAACCAGAATGTGACCTTGCCACTGTGCAGAAATAGTTTTTAGGCAGCCCTCTCTCCCAATGATTCCAGACAAGGTTGAAGATCATAGAGTTTTGTCTTTCTCTTTACTGCGAACTATCCATTAGTGAGGCTCTTCAGTGGAATTTTGAAGTTACATTTAGATGTTCATATAATCTCTCTCTCTCTCCCTCCCTCCCTCCCTCCCTCCCCCCCTCCCTGCTTCCTTCTTTTTTCTTGTTTTCTGAGAGAAAATAATCTGCACATCCCTGTTCTCAGCGTCATTTATTTCTGCCCAAAAAGAATTCTGAAAGATTGCATTTGTCTGGTGACGGCTGTTGCTACACTGAAATAGGAAACATCAAGAAATAGCTTTACTCTTTAATCTAATCTAAAGTATTAAATGCCAAGTGGATCTAGAATGGAGTTCCTTTTGATCTTATGTTCGATTAAAACTTTTTCAGGAAATAGATTCAGGGGTACCTTTTGTCACATTATTTGTTGTTCAGTCACAGAGGACATAGGAAATTTAGCATTTGTCATCTTTTTCTATGCTTTGAATACTTCTTGAATTTACACAGCTTGTAACAGACCCATCAAACTCATCAAACCCAGAAATATTTGACTGAGGACAGGAATGTTTAGAACACTCTTTCTCTTTAAAAGCAATAAAGATAAAGGAGAAAGAGACAGAGAGAGAGAGAGAGTCTATCATTATCTAAGTGCAGCTTCAAAATTCCACTGAAGAGCCTCACAAACAGATAATTCAGTCACAGCAAAGAGAAAGACAAACCCATGCAAATTCATCAAATATAAACGTGAGTGAGACATGGTTGAAAGTAAGAGAGAACAAGGAACAGCATTTTATAATTTAAAAATTGCTGAGCACTCACTTTTTAAAATTAAATTCATTCCTTACCACTTGCACAAAAAATGAATTGCCAAGCTTCAACAGGATGCTCACCGTCAATCAAGTAAACCTAATTCTCATTTCGACACAGAGAAAATACCTTATAGATATATACTAATATGTCTAAATATTGTCTCCTTTAAACAGCTCAAGTTTGTAACAAATGTTACAGGGCTCCCCTGAATCAATATTCACATTGGTTCATCAGTTCACTTGAGAATGATTGAGATATTTGAAACACAGATTTGGGGAAATAGCCCATCATTTAACCAATTAGTCATAGGGTCCCATAAATTTGACCTGCAAAACAGTAAGCTCTCAGGTTAAGTCACCTTGTATATTTTTGATACTTGTAAAATTATATAATGTTGCCTACCCCTATAGGTTTCACCTTGACATACACAGTTCAGGTAGGAAAATAGTCTAACACTTTATTTTCTCTCTCCCTAGTACCTTGATAAACACTAAAATTCTCAGGCAAAATTGTATGAGGACAGGTTGGACCTTGCAGCTTGAAGTGAAAGTCAGAATGTTAGATAATGTTAACGGTCTCATTGAAACTTTTTATCAAACATTCCCTAAATTTGCTGTAAATTGGACATTTACATTAAATACATGAAAGTGAAGTTCTGTATATCTGTGCACAATTTGGTCTGATGTGCTCTTCTGCTTAACATGCTAATTTGAAATTTTTAGGGACTATGTTAGGTTCTAGCATTGATTTATTTAAAAAAACGAAAACAGCCCGGTGCAGTGGCTTACGCCTGTAATCCCAGCACTTTGGGAGGCTGAGGTGGGTGGATCATTTGAGGTCAGGAGTTCAAGACCAGCCTGGCCAACATGGTGAAACCCTGTCTCTATTAAAAATACAAAAATTACTCGGGTGTGGTGGCGTACACCTGTAGTCCCAGCTACTTGGGAGGCCAAGGCAGGAGAATTGCTTGAACCCGGGAGGTAGAGGTTGCAGTGAACTGAAATCGTGCCATTGCATTCCATTCCAGCCTGGGCGACAGAGTGAGATTCCATCTCAAAAAAACAAACAAACAAACAAAAAAACAGAAAAAAATAAAACAGTCAAATCCTACAAAGGGATTATTTGAGAAATCAACAAGTCAAAGCCATACTCTAAATTCTGTGGTCTTTGTATAAGAAAACAAATCTATTCATTTGCAAGCATTTATAAGTAGCAGACAACCACAAAAAAATTCATATTTAATTTAGTATGTAGATATTGTAAGAGTAAAACCGTATGCTGAAAGATATATTGGACAATAGAATCAGAAGATGGAGGCTGTAATGAAGTTTGCCAACACTGGGTGAAGTTGTTTAACTCTTCTAGGTTCAGTTACCTCACCTAAAATTCATTCATTCATCCAAGAACGTTTGCTAATTGCCCATAATATGTGAAGCATTTTTCTACACACCAGGGATATAGCACCCTGTCCTTATCAAAGTTACACTCTACTGGAGGGAGACAGAAAATAAGAAAAATATGTAGATAAATATATAAAATGTATATTATGTTACATTAGAGAGTCATACATGCTATGGAAAAAGTAACAAGGAGAAGACGGATAAAGAGTACTAGAGGGGTTGCAATTTTAAATAGGTCATCAAGAAAAAACACACTAAGATGGTTAGATTTGAGTCAAAACTTAAAGAGAGGTAAATACCTGGAGGTAAATACTTAAATTCCTGGAAGAGAAAGAAGTGCATGCAAAATGAGAGTATACCTGTCATGTTTGAGGAAGAGCAAGGGGACCAATGTGATTGGAATGGAGTGAGTGAGAGAGAAAAGTAGGACATCAAGTCAGACAGGTAACAGAGATGGAAGTGGAATGGGCTAGGCTATTGGATACGAATTATTTTGGCTTTTCCTCTTGAGTGAGAAGGGAAGTCATCACAGGATTTTGTAGAGAGAAGTGATATGATTGTCTGGCTTATATTTAACAGGACTTTCCTGGTAGTCTGGTTTCTCAGAATGGCTTATATGGATTTCTAATTTGTTTCCATATATCCAGTTTTATTATTTTCAATGTGGATATCTAGTTTTCTCAACATCATTTGTTGAAGAGACTATTCTTCCCCATTGTTCATGCTTGGTACCCTTGTCAAGCATGTCAGAAATCAATTAATCTTTTAAGTATGGTTTTATTTCTGGGCTCTTTGTTCTGTTCCATTGGTCAATATGTCTGTTTTATGTTACTATTGTACTGTTTTAATCATTGTAGCATTGTAATAGATCTTGAAATCAGAAAATGTGATGCCTCTGGGTTTGCTCTTTCTTAAGATTACTCTGGCTATTCAAGATCTTTTGTACTTCCATATACATTTTATAAGTGTTTTTTTCTATTTCTGCAAATAATGCCATTGGATTTTCATAGGGACTGCACTGAATCTGTAGATTGTTTTGGCTAGTATGGGCATTTTAAATCTTTTAACCCATTTATGTGGAATTTCTTTCTATTTATTTATGTCTTCTTCCATTTCTTTCATCAATGTTTTATATTTTTTTCAGTGTACAAGTCTTTCATCTCCTTGGTGAAATGTATTACTATTTTTGTCTTTTTGATGCTTTTATAAATAAGATTGTTTTCCTAATTGCCTTTTCAGAGAGTTTGTTATTAGTGTATAAACACACAACTGATTTTTACATCTTGATTTTGTATATTACAATTATACTTACTTTTTAAATTACTTCTAACAGGTTTTTTGTTTTTCTGTTTTGTTTTGTTTGTTTTGTAGAGTCTTTAAGCTTTTCTATATGAGATCAAGTAATGTACAGAGACAATTTTACTTCTTCCATTTCAATTTAGGTGCCTTTCATTTATTTTTCTTGCCTAAATGATCTGGCTAGTACTTCCAATACTATATGGAATAGAAGTGGTGAGAGTGAGAATCTTCATCTTTTTCCTAATCTTAGAGGAAAACTTTCAGTTTTTTGTCATCTACTATAATGTGAGGTGTGAGTTTATCATATGTGACCTTTATTATGTAGAGGTAAATTCCTTCTACATCTAGTTTTTTCAGTTTTTATAGTGAAAGACTATTAAGTTTTGTCAAACCCTTTTTCTGCATCATGAAAATGATCATGTGATTTTTATTCTTCATTATGTTAACGTAGGGTTTCACATTAGTTGATTTGCATATCATACCATCCTTCACCCCAAAGATGAACCCCATGATGTGTGGTACATGATGTATGGTCCTAGTCATGGTGTACTGTCCTTTTAAAGTACTGTCAAATTTGATTTGCCAGTAGTCTGTTGAGGATTTTTGTTAATCAAGGACATTTGGGCCTGTGATGATCTTTTCTTGTGAGGTTTTTGTCTGGATTTGGTATCAGAGTAATGACGGACTCAAAATACGTTTGTAAATGTTCCCTTTTCTTCAATTATTTTGGAGTCGTTGGAAAAGATTGGTGTTTGCTCTTCTTTAAATGTTTGGTAGAATCACCAGTGAAGACATGTGGTTCTGTGGTTTTCTTTGCTTGGAAGTTTTGATTGCTGATTCAGTCTCCTTGCTTATTAGTCTGTTCATATTTTCTGTTTCTTCATGGTTCAGTTCCAGTAAGCTGTATGAGTCTAGGAATTTATCTGTTTCTTCTAGATTACCAGTTTGTTGGTGCATAATTGTTTATAGTAGTTTTTGTGGTCCTTTTTATTTCTGTGTCATGAATCGTAATGTCCACTTTTTTATTTCCGATTTTATTTATTTGAGTCCTACAACTCAATAAGGAAAAAACAAATAACCCAATGAAAAGTGGGCAAGATTGGAATCGATATTTCTCTAAGGAAGACATTCAAATGGCTAACAGGTATATGAAAAGATACTCAACATCACTAATCATCAGATAAATGCAAGTCAAATCTACAGTGAGAAATCACCTTTTAGGACGGCTATTATCAAAAAATAATAATAACCATTGTTGGTGAGGATATGGAGAAATGTGAACCTTTGTATACCATTGTTGGGAATGTAAAATGGTGCCGTTGCTATGAAAAACAACATAGAGATTTCTCAAAAAAAAAAATAGAATTACTACATGATCCAGCAATCCCCTTCCAGATATGCATCCAAAAGAATTAAAATCAGGATCTGAAAGAGATATCTCCATTTCCATGCTCCTTTCAGCATTATTCACAATAGCCCGGATAGGGAAACAACCTAAATGTCCATTGAGGAATGGATGGATAAAGAAAATGTGGTATGTATATATAATGGAAAATCATTCAGCCTTATGAAAGAAGAAAAGTTTGCTACACGTGACAACACTGATGAATCTGGAAGACACTATGGTAAGTTAAATAAGACAGTCACAGATGGACAAAACCTGCATGGTTCCACTCATAGGAAGTATCTAAAATAGTTGAACTCAAAGAAACAGCAGAATGGTGGTTACGTGGGCTGGGGCAAGGACGAAATGAGTAGTTGCTATTCAACAAATGTAAAGTCTCAGTTTTGCAAGATGAATACCTTCTAGAGATCTGCTGTACAACAAGGTGCCTATAGTTAATATTGCTGTATTATGCACTTAACAACTTGAGAGGGTAGATCTCAGGTTAAGTGTTCTTACCACACAAAAAAAGAAATCTTTTTCATGACCAAAATTTTTATTGCATATGTTTTCAATAATTTAGAGAAATATTGAGAAGGTAGGAAGCATGGAAAATAATCTATTTTTCTGCAACTCAGAGGTCAACTTTTTTTTTTTGTTATTTTCTTTTGGTCTTTTCTCTCTTTTTGTATGCAAATATATTTAACATTTGTAGGAACCGTAAAGTTTAAATTTTATTCTATTCCCCTTAATATTAAACAATGATTCTTTTTATATGATATCCAATATCCCCCTGTAATATAAAAAGTGTACTGAATCAAGGCCAAGTCATTAATATGTAATATGAAATCACAACCATAACCAAGAAATTCTTTGTGGTATTTGATTTCAGTTGCTCTATGGATTATTGTACATACGATAGGTGCTCAAACATGTTTATTGAGTGAATGTTGAATTTCAATGTAAGAAAAAATTAAAAATAGGCTAAAGGATAAAAAGAAAGAGCTAGTATTCCCAACTCTGTTAAACTTGAAAGGTAGCAGAAGTTGAACTTTGAATGAAGAGAGATAAAAAGCTAAGTTCAAAACTCTCCCACTCTGATCACATTCCATCATCTAAAACCTTAACAGCACTGCTTGTATATAATATAGATATTTTGACTGACACCCCAGTATGATGCATACTTGAGAATATTTTTGACCATAGCTATTACATATTATAGTTAGTGCATGAAATGCAAGGTCTTTTGTTTTAAGCAGTTTTGACTCCAAAAATATACCACACAACAATGAGAATTTAAAACTCTTTTATTCCCCATAAATGGTCATAGTGATAGAAATGATGTTACCCATTCTGAGTAACAACAATAAATATCATGCACACAGTAGGTCCTTTAAAAATGTTAGTTGAATAAGTCCTTGAAGTGTGCTATTTTTTTTCCAACTTGGGTCAAGTTTCCACATCTATTATTAAGTTGGTGCAAAAGTAACTGCGGATTTTGCCATTGAAATTAATGACAAAAACCGCAATTAGTTTTGCACCAACTTAACATATGGTAATAATAACTACATAATGGAGGCAAAAATATCAAGTGAGATAACGTATATAAAGTACTCAGCGCACTGCTGTCACAGAAGTACTTAAAATGTGATTCTTCTTTCTTTTTGTTTTACCTCATAAAATTGTAATCACCGATATCTGCAACTCTACTTGAAAAATAACTGAGACCACAGTCCGCAAACGTTACTAGAAGAAAGTATATTTTACACACACATAGACACACACACACATACATATGTACATACATACATATTTGTGTACATTCAAATACCAACTTAAGACCTTGAAAACCCCAAGGATCGTCCTTGCTTATTTCCTCTCTCTCCATCACTCTCATATCCAATCTCGTCACCTCTCTCTCCAAACACAGTTCCAGTCTACCCAGTATTCTTTGTCCATGACCCGCCTGACACTCTCTTCTGAGCCAGCCCTCATCAGTTTTCCCCTGAATTAAGTAATTCAACTGCCTGCTTCCTTCATTCTTCAATCTATGTTTCATCCTAGCATAGCTACCAGAGTGATCATTCAAAACCATAAATCAGATCCCTCCTCTGCTCCAAAAGAAAAACAAAAAGATCAAATGGCTTCATATTTCATTTGGGATAAAACCAAACTCTTTACTGTGGCCTATGAGACTCACAATCTGGGCCTGTCTACCTCTCTGAGCTCTCACAATTCTGGAAACTTACAGGACTGCTTTCTGTTTCTGAAACATGCCAAATTCATTAATACCCCACAGCTTTTGCATTTGATTTCTCTGCCTGAAACAATTTATCCTAGACTGTCTCAAGCCTGTTTCTTTTTCATCATTCAGATTTCGGCTCAAATGTCACTGACTCAGGAAGGCATTTCTTTTCTTTACCACTTATTCAAAGCCGTTCTCACCTCTTCTCAGCAGCATTCTATCCCACGATCCTGTTTAATTGTATTAATAGCATTTATCACAGTGATGAAAGTTTCTGCTTTATTTATTTTTGCAAAGGGGAAATAATTCTCTTTTCAAATTATTAATGTGATCTTGCCTTTGCTTACCAAGAATAAATCTTGGCTCTTTTCTGGAATCATCCACTTGCCGACAGGATTAGTTCCAGTAGGATTGCTCTGAGAAAGTCCTAGGAAACATTTAGCTTTTAAAATTCAAAGGACAAGCTTTGGTCCTCAGAAAGGGTTATCTAAATTCCTGTATCTCCTCCTTCAGCTTATAAAGGATCAGGCTTTGTGGAAGAGACAAGAGAGTTTTATGTATGTAAGGGAAGTCCAGACATAGCAGAAAGAGGAGAACGCCTGCACTTTTCTACCCTCGGGAAACTATGGAAAGGGAAAGGAAAAAAATATCCCCATTTCCCTGTGTTTGTGGCTCCTCACAGGCTTCCCTGGGGCGACTGTAGCACAGTAATATTGAGGGTACAGCATAGGTGAGCAGCAGGAGGCCCCAAGCTATAATTATCATGAATCCTTTTGGCTTTCACATTGTGAAAACAGAATCTATAACTCTGAATGTCCAGCTAGGGAGCCGATCAGAGGGGATTCCCTTAGTAGTGAGGAGGTAGGTTTGTAGTGAATTATCCAGAGCAAATCTTGGCTGGAATTGCAAGACACCATAGTCAAACCCTGAAGGTCTCTAGTGCTAGCATAACCAATCAGAATCTGAGTCAACGAAGGAAGGAGGCTTTGGGCCCTGTCCCAGCCCAGAGAGACAAATGATGAGCTTCCCTAGCCATAGACTTTGACCATGAGTATCAGCCAAACAGCAACCAAGTAGATATCCTGCCTTAGAGCACTGACATTGGCTTCATCTTGGTAAGGAACATATTTAGAAGAGATGCTAAATGATAATCTGAGCATTTTTGTTTAAGAGGGACTCAAATTTTCATAAAGCAAAGATTCTCATACTTTGCTGCTTGTCAGATCCACCTGGGTTGTTAAGAAAGCTCAGAGAGACCCAGGCTCCTTAAAGGGTGTGGCCTGAGTCTTAATGCATGTATCAAGTTCCACACCAAAATCTGAAAACCACTGCCCTAGAGGGACTGCTTAAAGTATTCGATTAGATCAACTTTAAACTGAATGAGACTTTTCATTTCCCCTCCCTACCGGCTAACTAGTAGGTGAAAGCTCAAAAGAGATGAGATAAGCTACAGATACTACTTTTAAAGTTTTTATGCACAAGTTGTACGTTAAGATAAATTTTGTAATACCTTCTGTTTTTCATTATTTAGTATCATTGTCATGCAATTAGATTATGTGTTTTATGATAAATGTGTATATTGTTTATTGCTGAACACCAGTGCTGGAATTGTGCCTGGCACACAGTAGTCGCAAAAATGTTAGTTGAGGGACTCTATCAGTCAAGTAATTAATTAATTAATGTGTATCCATTTGGCACAGAGAATTTATTGTCAGGAGATACTCTGCCTGGTGGTGAGGGAAAAGGTGAGGGAACAAGGCATACGAAGTCTGGTAGAAGTAGGACTAAACATTTTTTTGAAACAGTCAAAAATTTAACTAAAGAGCTTCTGCACAGCGAAATAAACTAGTAAAAAAGTAAACAGCCTACACAATAGGAGAAGATATCTGTAAACTATGCAACCGACAAAGGTCTAATATCCAGAATCTATAAGAAACTTAAACAAATTAACAAGTGAAAAACAACCCCATTAAAAAATGGGCAGGCTGGGCACAGCGGTTCACACCTGTAATCCCAACACTTTGGGAGGCCAAGGAGGGTGGATCACTTGAGGTTAGGAGTTTGAGACCAGACTGGCCAACATAGTGAAACCCCATCTCTACTAAAAATACAAAAATTAGCCAGGTGTGGTGGCATATGCCTGTAGTCTCAGCTATTCAGGAGGCTAAGGTGGGAGAATCATTTGATCCCAGCAGGCCAAGTTTGCAATGAGTTGAGATTGCATCATTGCCCTCCAGCCTGGGTGACAGAGTGAGACCCTATGTTCAGAAGAAAAAATATTTTTTTTAAATGGGCAAAGACCATAAACACACACTTCTCAAAAGAAGACATACAAACTGCCAAAAAGCATATGAAAAAATGCTCAACATCACTAATCATTAGACAAACACAAATCAAAACCACAGTGAGATACCATCTCACACCAGCCAGAATAGCTATTATTAAAAAGGCAAAAAATAACAGATACTGGTGAGGTTGAGGAGAAACAGGAACACTCATACACTGTTGGTGGGAACATAAATTAGTTCAGCCACTATGGAAAGCAATTTAGAGATTTCTCAAAAAACTTAAAACAGAGTTACTATTTGATCCAGCAGTCTCATTATATGGTATATACCCAAAGGAATACAAATCATTCTACCATAAAGATACATGCAGGCATACATTCATCACTGCATTATTTACAACAGCAAAGACATGGAATCACCCTAAATTCCTAGCAATGGTGGACTAGACAAAGGAAATGTGATACCTATATGTAATGGAATACTATGCAGCCATAAGAAAGAGCAGGATCATGTCCATTCGTGTTTGCAGTAACATGGATGGAAACGGAGGCCATTATCCCAAGTAAATTAAGGTGGGAACAGAAAAACAAATACTGGAGAATTCTCACCTGTTGTCAGAGGGACTCGGTGGGAGGCAATTGAATCATGGGGGCAGGTCTTTCTTATGCTGTCCTCATGATAGTGAATAAGGCTCAGCAGATCTGATGTCTTTATAAGGCAGAGTTTCCCTGCACAAGCTTTCTCTTTTCTTGCTGCCATCCATATAAGATGTGACTTGCTCCTCCTTGTCTTCTGCCATGATTGTGAGACCTCCCCAGCCACATGGAACTGTAAGTCCATTAAATGCTTTTTCCTGCATCCATTACCCAGTCTTGGCTATGTCTTTATCAGCAGCATGAAAACAGACTAAATACATTAAATTGGTAATAGTAGAGTGTGGCACTGCTGAAAAGATACCCAAAAAGTGACTTTGGAATTGTTGAATGGCTTTGCCCAAAATGCTAACAGCAATATGGACAATAAAGTCCTGGCTGAGGTGGTTTCAGATGGAAATGAGGAACTTGTTGGGAACTGGAGCAAAGGTGACTCTTGCTATGTTTTAGCAGAGACTGGCAGCATTTTGACCCTGCTCTAGAGATTTGTGGAAGTTTGAACTCGAGAGAGATAATTTAGAGTATCTTGTGAAAAAAATTTCAAAGCAGCAAAGCATTCAAGAGGAAACTTGGGTGCTGTTAAAGGCATTCAGTTTTAAAAGGGAAACAGAGCACAAAAGTTTGGAAAATTTGCAGCCTGACAAAGTGATAGAAAAGAAAATTATATTTTCTGAGAAAAAATTCAAGTGGCTGTAGAAATTTACATAACTAATGAGGAACTGAACGTTAATCCCCAAGACAATGGGGAAAATGTCTCCACGGCACATCAGAGGTCTTCACAGCAGGTCCTCCCATCACAGGCTAGAGACCTAGGAATAAAAGATGGTTTCATGGGCTTGGTGCAGGCTTCCCATGCTGTGTGCAGTCTAGGAACTTGGCACCTTGCGTCCCAGCCACTCCAGCAGTGACTAATAGGGGCCAAGGTACAGCTCAGGCCGTGGCTTAAGAGAGTGCAAGACCCAAGCCTTGGCAGCTTCCACAAGGTGTTGAGCCTGCAAGTGCACAGAAGTCAAGGATTGAGGTTTGGGAACCTCCACATAGATTTCCGAGGATATATAGGAACGCCTGGATGTCCAGGCAGAAGTTTGCTGCAGGGGCAGGGCTCTCATGGAGAACCTCTGCTAGGGCAGTCCAGAAGGAAATGTGGGGTCGGAGCCCCCACACAGAGTCCCTACTGGGGCACCACCTAGTGCAGCTATGAGAAGAGGGCCACCATCCTCCAGACCTCAGAATGGTAGATCCACTGACAGCTTGCACCATGTGCCTGGAAAAGCTGCAGACACTCAACATCAGTCCATGAAGACAGCTGGGAGGGATGCTGTACCTTGAAAAGTCACAGGGATAGAGCTACCAAAGACCATGGGAACCCACCTCTTGCATTGGCATGACTTGGATGTGAGACATGGAATCAAAGGAGATCATTTTGGAGCTTTAAGATTTGACTGCCCTGCTGGATTTCAGACTTACATGGGGCCTATAGCCCCTTCATTTTGGTTAATTTCTCCCATTTGAAATGGCTGTATTTACCCAATGCTTGTACCCCCATTGTATCTGGGAAGTAACTAATTTGCTTTTGATTTTACAAGCTCACAGGCAGAAGGGACTTGCCTTGTCTCAGATGAGACATTGGACTGTGGATTATTGAGTTAATGCTGAAATGAGTTCAGACTTTGGGAGACTGTTGGGAAGGCATTATTGGTGTTGAACTATGAGGACATGAGACTTTGGAGGGGCCAGGGGTGGAATCATATGGTTTGGCTCTGTCCCCACCCAAATCTCATCTTACATGTGGGAGGGACTCCTACATGTGGGAGGGACCTGGTGGGAGGCAGTTGAATCAAGGGGGCAGGTCTTTTCCGTGATGATCTCATGATAGTAAGTCTCATGAGCTCTGATGGCTTTAAAAGGTGGAGTTTCCCTGCACAAGCTCTCTCTTTGCCTGCTGCCATCCATGTAAGAGATGACTTGCTCCTCCTTGCCTTCTGCCATGATTTTGAGGCCTCCCCAGCCACGTGGAACTATAGGTTCATTAAATGCTTTTTCCTGTATAAATTACCCAGTCTTGGGTATGTCGTTGTCAGCAGCATGAAAACGGACTAATACAGAGCATAACCAGGAAGTCTGTAAAAGTTTAACTCAAAGATTCAAGTGAATGAAGGTGCTGAATGCTCTTGAGGCCTGAGAAAGACTATGCCAGTCTGCTGCCAATAAACTGATGTGATGTAGTAAAATTTATAGATGTTCAACAGTCCCCCCTTTTTAAAAATAATATATTTGATATCTAGCCTACATTTCTGATTCAAATTTCTTTTTTTAATGAAGTTTTTATGTATTATAAAATTTCAATGTATGGAACAAAGAAAATATAGATAATAGAAAAAGTATGCATGATTATACCACCTGGAGATCTTACTGTTAACATAGTTATATAATAAATATAAGCATTTACTAGAACTACAATTTTATCCTGCTGTGTTCTCAATACCTAGAACAATGCCTGGAACATAAGTGCTCAAATTCATAATTGTTGAGTGAATCAGTTAAGACATGTATGTAATAATTTTCTTTGCATTCAGCACTCATTTGAATAAGAGGTCTCCCTTATTCTCAATCCTTATGAGCCCTCAAAGAGAAAAGGCACACTTTAATATTTTGACTATCTTTCCCAAAAGCAAAACTGAGCACAAGACCTTCTGAGAGGCTAAGGCCAGGTGCAGTGGCTCATGCCTGTAGTCCCAACACTTTGGGAGGCCGAGGTGGGTGCATTGCTTGAGCCTAGGATTTCAACTCCAGCCTGAACAATGTGGTGAAACTCAATCTCTACAAAAAGTACAAAATAAAGTTGTGTTTTGGGGGTTTTGTTTTGTTGTTGTTGTTTTGGTTTGGTTTTTTTTTTTTTTTTGGGGGGGGGGTCCTGGTGCACAAACTTGTAGTCCCAGCTACAAGTAGGGAGACTGAGGTGGGAGGATTGCTGGAGCCAGGGAGGTCAAGGCTGCAGTGAGCTGTGATTGTGCCACTGCACCCCAGCCTGGAACACAGAGCAAGGCCCTGTATCAAAGGAAAAGAGGCTGAACAGGCAGAATTCAGAAGAGCGCAATGTTAGAGCTTTTGCATGTTATGATCCACTTAGCAATCTGAGGATCCTCCTGAATTTTAAGCAGCAGAATTGGATGGTTGGCTCATATCAGCTTGTGTTCCTGTGTGACTCCTAGCTTGCTTTCATCTGCCTGAAGAGTAAGTCCCGTTTGTTCTATTATCACATCATCTTCTGCTTCTTCCCCCAAAATGCATGTCTATTTGTGTTTCCCTTACTGAGGAAGTTTATACTTATCAAAACAAATTTCATGTTACTTTTCATTGTACCACTTTTAATTTAGCAACCAACAATTAAATAAACAAAAATATCTTGGTTTTATGTCTTTCAGAATTGAAAATGCTCCAGCTCTAATTCAGTTTATAGCTTGCTTGTAAATCACTTGAGACAAATTGTTATCACTGATTTTGATTGAGTCATGTGTCCCATGACCTAAATATATTTCAAAGATTATTGGGTAGAAAGAGGGAAAGCAAATCTCATTACCAAATCAAACTGAATAAATTACATAATAATAATAATATATAATATGTTTTACTAGTTTTAAAACTGAGTGACTTTGTACTGTGTCAATTTAGCTAAGCCAGAAATATATTTCCCAGAATTCCCTTCTCAGTATGATTCTGAGTTAGGCCTTTTCACAAGAGAAATTTACATAAGATCTGAAAGGCAGACATGAGAAGCAGCTATATTTTTACTCCAGGGGACAATATAAGACCAAGTACTGCTGCAGCTCATACACATTGTCTCATCTGTTGACTCACCTTGTTGATATAGAGCACTGCCAGCTCCAGCTAGATTGTTCCTTCAGCATCTTCAAATCCTAAAGCAGGAATACTTTACAGGTGCCAGCTTATCCTGTAGGTCACCTATATGACCAAGGCTGGCAACCAGGAAAAACAGATGCAGGTTCAGTTGTGTCCTCTTGTGTTCCAGTTTGTCACTACAAATTTGTTTTTCCCTCAAGGATTCAACTTTTTTCTCTTCTGTTCATTTTATCCTTCTTCCTCCATTTTATGTCAATCTTCCCTTCCAAAACTAGTAGTTTAAAACAATGAACAATTATTATCTCACACATTCTGTGGACCAGGAATTCCAGGATCATTTGTCTGAGTCCTCTGGTACATGGGCTCTCACTAGGCTGCAATCGAAGTATTGGCTGGGGCAGCAGTTGCATCTAAAGGCTCAACTCAGTGGAGGATCTGCTCTAAATTCAGGCATGTGATTGTTGACAGGAGTTGGCTCATCACAGGTTGCTTGACTGAGGGCCTCATTTTCTGGCTGTTAGCCAGAGGCTCCCTCAGTTATTTGCCACATTTACTCAAATTGCAGCAGCTGGCTTCCATCGGAGCAAGCAAATGAGGGGGAGAGAGGCTCAGGCAAATATACGCACGGAGTCACCTTGTAATCCGATCTCAGAAGTGACATCCCTTCACTTTGTTTATATTCTGTTTGCTAGAAGGAAGTCACTAGGTTCAGCCAATACTCGAGAGGAGGGGATTATAAAAGGCCGTGACTACCATAAGCAGGGATTGCTGGAAGCTATCTTTGACGGTGCCCACCCCACCCCGTCAAACAGTCTTTTGAGGCATCTTGCATGTGCTGTACAGAACTTCTCTCATAAAAAGTAAAACTTCTAAGAATCTTAAGTGCATTTTATCAGAGCATCTTTAGAGAAAAGATTTGTGACTGGCTATTGTCTAGTGGACTGGATTATGAATTTGTATACGAAAAAGTCATGAAGTTTTTAAAAGAAATGTATCAGTTGAAATAAAGAGGAAGAAACAAGCTGAAAAGAGGCATTTCTACCATCAAATTTGCACATGCATCAAAGTGGCTGTCTACTCCGTTGAAAAATCAGTTATATCTCATGGAAGAGGAAGGATGGCTCAGAAGACAGAACCAAGATTCTAAATGGTGGCACCATGAGCTATAAACAATGACTCACAGGGAGTAGGTGTGAGTCCTTAGCCGAGAAATGCTCACATGTGTCTGGCCAAATTTCAGGATTACCATAAGCTAGTTATTGCTTTGGGCCTTCCATTCTCTCCTCCTAATCCAAGTATCTGGTGTGGTCATCCTTTGCTTTTTACTGCTAGATGTGTGAGTGTCCAGGCAGATTACTTATTTACTTATTTCACAGGATTTTAGACCTAAAATAATGTATGGAAGGAATTACACCTGAAGAGTGTCATCTCCACTTGTATTGGATTTAGATGACATGACCCAGGGCCATGAGCCAGAGCCTGATGACATTTTTAGGGAGGCTCTTGGGAGGGAATAAATTTGTTTTTCATATGGGAGTAATATAAGCAATGTGTGGCCAGAAAGTGAATTGTGGCAGTTTTAAAACTTGTTCACAAATTATTTAAAATTCTCTTCATTAGGAAGTTAAGTCTACGTTCTCTCCCCTCAAATCTGGGTGGGTTTTTGTTTCTACCAGCAGAGTGTGGGAGAAGTGATGTCATTTGACTTCCAAAGCTAATTCATAAAGGATAGTATAGCTTCTGCTTTGTTAGCTAGAATACTCATTCTAGGAGCCCTGTGCTGCCACAGAAGAAATCTGACTAGTTTAAGGATGCCATTATGTGAGGAATCCAAGCTATGGAAAAGGGAAGTGTAGGCAACCTGGTCCTAAGTCCTGTCTTTAAAAAGTCCCAGCCAGGTAGCAGATATGTGAGTGAACAAGGCTTCAGGTAATTCTAGCTCCTAGCCACTGAGTCACCTTTAGTCTTTGAGCCTTTCCACCTGGTTCCCCAGATACTGTGGTGCAGAGACAAGCCATCCTTGTCATGTGTTGTCTGAATTCCTGGCCCATGAAATCTAGGAGAGTAACAAAATGGTTGTTCTAAGCAACTAAGTTTTGGGGTAATTTGTTACACAGTTATAACAACTGGGACTAAGCCATGCAAAACCATCAGAGCTAAATCATGAATAAAATATATATTTAAATTTGGGTGATGGGTACATCGAAAGCCAAATCACCACCATTATGCAATATACCCAAGTAACAAACATGCATGTGCACCCTGAATGTAGAATTTTTTAAATGAGAGAAAGATATAAATAACAATAATAATAATCATCATCATACTGGAGCCCTCAGGTAATTTAAAAATAAAATAAAATGAGCATCTGTTTTTTTTTTTAAATAAAATGCATGTTTAAGGCCAATAAATAAAAAATTTTGAATAAAGTCAACTATCTGTGTATTTACAATTATTTTAGAATCTTGTGTGAATGATTATTTATATATATTAAGATATAAATACTCCTAGTACAATGTTTAGCAATAAAGAACAAGGATTTGTTATTGTGCCCCAAAAAATACATATATATTTATTTTCAAATGTTTATTATGAATGACCTACTAGTAATAATATTCTGGCGCAAGGTTTCAAAGCTTTAAATGTATATCTCCAAGTTCCAGAAGAATAAAGCTGTGGTTTAATGTTCAAGGTTACATAAATCTGGGCAGAGCTGGAATTCAAGCCCAAGTCTTTTTTTCTTCTCTAAATCTCTTACTTTTCACTACTACACTCTCTTTTCTTCAGATGTGTTTATATTTTAAGAAAACATTAAGAACCTATAATTATGAAAAGTTGGTCCCACTTGGAAGAAGCTCAAGGATGAAAAATTAAGTTTATATCCTAACAAGAGAGATTGGGAATGATTTAATGATTAGGAAAATGATGGGTTTGCATATATGAGGGTAATTTTCTGTATTTCCTTATATGTGTGTATCTTTAATTCATAAAAAATAAAATTTAGGTTAACTTAATGAAGCACTTCATTTTAGTGAGGGTTAACCCTTCATCTCATACACCGAAGTTTTTCATCAATCATTTTTACTTCATGATTTAAAAGAAAAAAAAAAGACAGACACTGGATTTGATCAGTACAATTCTGCATACAGATACCAATGATACACAAGATTCAGGACTAAATGGTTATTAAGGCCCCTTTAATTTTAATAGAGACAGTAACAGTAGCTCCCGTCTATGCAGCAATGGTTATTTCACAGATACCGGGCAAAAGACTCTCTACATAACTTAATCCCTGAAACAAGCCTCTAAAGTAAATATTACTTTATTCTGCCTTTTTCTATGAATGAGAAAGCTAGTACTCAAAAAAGCTAAATCACTTTCCCAAAGTCACTCAGTTAGTAAATAGTGGAGTTGGGATTATTTAATGGTTCAATCTCTCATTTCTTCATCTTTTAAGTACTCTAAGGAAACAATAAAAATCACATGGGAGGATAACACATTGGCATGGTCAATCACAGGAAAAATAAACCTGTAGTACTCTAACTTGGTTTTTATTTCTATATATGTAGGGTTTTAAAAATTACAACTATTGATCAGCTTTGAGAATATCATTCCTATTATAACTGTACAGTCCTAATATCCACCCAATACGTAAATTTTCTATCTTTATATGTTGGTAATTTAAAAATATATACATGGAAAAACATACAGTACAAACAAACCAAATTCAAATAAAAATCTTTAAAAACTCTTAGAAATTCTTTAAGCAGGTTATGTCAATCCTCTTAAAAATGATTATTCTATGTACAATACATAATCTTTAAAAATACAGCTCCAGGAACAAAAACTCTTTGGTTCAGCAAAAGGATTATAAATGTGGAAATCTAATTTGTTAAGGATGCACCTCTCTGGATTGGGCTTCACTTATCTAGCTTAACTCGTTAAGGAAGCATATAGCTGGCTTTTTTCTGAATGATGAAATTATGAGTGGGGACTGAGTAGAGGTTGCTTTTGACATAGAACATTATCATGTGAAAATATAACCAGAAGCTCGAATAATCCCGGAACTTATACAGCATTTTTACTCTGCTAGATTTAAAAACTACAGAAAAGTCTCTGCTTCTCATTCATTTTGGAAGAAGGGTAAGGGAATGATCATGGTCAATACATACAACCATTCATCAGTAAAGTTCTTAGGTACTAGGATCCCATGCTATTGAAACTATCCTATTTATTATTTGGATGATTGCAAGGAAGGGATAGGAGGAATGCTGTTGTCCCTTTTACTTCTGAAATCCCATCACTTTTCCGGTGGCTTGCCTGTCTTAACAATCTAAATTTATAAACCCATCCATGACTCAGATGTCTTTAAAAAGAACTATTAACTCAGCAGTGATTACAGTGCATCAACATTTGTCAATGGGATTTAGATTAAAAATTAACGATGATTCTATACAATTTTGGTTTATTAATAACAACAATCACAGAATTTTTCAAAATACCTCAGATTTTCAGAGTTAGCAGTCTTACCTATTAGAATATATTCTCCTTTCTATTTACTGGAAGGCAAAAGCCTTCACAATTTTGTTCCAGCATATTTTCTACTTTGGTGGTGAAAATATTTTAGCATCATTTAACCACACATTTGTAACTATCTTGAACGAGGGCTTTTGAAAAGTGTCTAAAGTATCACAGCTGATCGTAAAGGAAAGAAAATAGTTCTTGCTTTACTTTTTTTTCTATTGCCCAATAGAAAATAATTATCTGACTGGATTGATTGATTCAATTACTTTGGGGAAAGGTACCACTGACTATTGCTCAATCTTGCCTCTCCCTGGACTCATGTCAGAGGCATATTAATATACTCTCAGGTTAAAAGCAGGTGAAAGTCAGGAGGTTCTGTTGGCTACCATGCTTTCTGCAAACCACCATTTTAAGATGCCATCATGCTTATATGAAGTTGCTGAGAGCTGGGGAGCTCTCCAAAATTCACCATTGTTTTTCCTTCTATTTGTATGACTTAGTTATTCAAGGACAAGACCCTTTTTAAACGTTAGTAGTACTCAAACTAGAAGGATATGATTAGAATGGAACAATATATCGCAGAAAAACCTGCCACTTAAACAAAAATGGCTCTGATTGTGGAAAGGAAAATGGGGTAGCCTCTAGCAGTTGAGAAAAGCAAAGAATGTAATACATCAACAATCCACAGCATCTAAATGAGACATTATAACTCAGAATCACATCCATACCATTCTCCTCTTCCCCTTGTGCAGGGATTTCTTTTCCCTAATGGTCTTCCAAAGATATTATAATACTCTGAAAAGAAAATAATGTGTTGGATTATTGATCGTTGAGGTCCTCTTCTGTAGTGTACAGGCAGTAATCAACTTTTCTTCTGTCAGAAGTCTTTATCCCAGCCTGATAGCTCATCTGGAGGCATTCCCTTTTCAGGAGGGTATTTGTCAAAGTAGCTGTGATCTATGGGTCCATTGAGCTAATACAGAGATAATTAAAACAAAAGGAAGAATAATGTTGACCAAGCATGCTATCACATATGGGTAATGCTTTTTATATCAGAACACTGATTTCATACTGCAACCACTTGGAAGTTACATACTAGAAAAAAATGACCAATTATCATTCTTGAGTCCTAGTCTCAGCCTCATGAGATCTTCTCTTTACAACCAAATACATTTGGTCACCAGATAACATTCAATAGTAACTACATGGCATGAGGAGTTTTCCTAAAGAAAACATTCAGAAATAGGCCAGGCGCTGTGGCTCATGCCTGTAATCCCAGCACTTTGGGAGGCTGAGACAGGTGGATCACCTGAAGTCAGGAGTTCGAGACCAACCTGGCCAATGTGGTGAAACTCCATCTCTACTAAAAATATAAAAATTAGTTGGGCATGGTGGTACACACCTGTGATCCCAGCTACTTTGGAGGCTGAGGCAGGAGAATCACTTGAACCTGAGAGTTTGTGAAGGCTGCAGTGAGCTGAGATCACAGCACTGCACTCCAGCCTGGGTAATAGAGTAAGACTTCGTCTCAAAAAAAAAAAAAAAAGTGACAGAAATTATGTCTATTTATTTTTTTAATTGAAAACTCTTTTAAAATCAAAATCTGCCAGCATTCTTCTTCCATTGTATAAGTTTTTCACCAGTCCTGAAATTTTTTACGGTTAATTGATCCATATAAAGTATTCAGAATGCCAAAAAAGGAACAATTCAAAATATTAGTGACCCTGTTGAAAGACTAAAATTATGCTGGTATTAAATTATTTCACAAATAAAATGATTTCTAACTCTGCTTTCAAACAAATGTAAGTAGTGCCTGATTGAATGATCAGCTGAAAAATAATTAAAAATATTATTTATGATAGATGAGAATGTGGTGGAGGAACAGAGCTAGAGATCATTCAGGAGCTCAAAGTGACATCGCTGTAATAAAACCCTCCATTCCCACTGATATATGTGAGAACACAACTCTTAGAACTTGTATCTATATAACAATAATTTTAAAAAGGAATAGAATTGATGCTGAATCTGATCCCATTCTTTTAATAAACAATATCTATCCATAGGTACCATGAAATAATTTCTTCTCAAAAAATGTTCGTACAATAATGACCTTTAGAAATTCATAATATATTTATGCCGCATGCCATAAAAATGTAATTATAACAGAATTGAGAAGAAATATTGATGTTATTACAAATTTTAAATCTAAAATTTAAAGGCATTTAAAGAATGATCATGAAAGATTGTCAAGCATAGAAACATTTTACATTAGGATGAAATCTTATAGGGAACATAGAATGAAAATATGATGATATGATGAAAAGGAGTGATACAATATTTCTGCCCACACTTTATAAGTGGCTGATATGTATTAAATCTCAATGGTATTTAGATTATAGTAGACACATTTAAAGGAATGAAGTAACAGTAGTGTTTTATTTTAAAATGTCAATATTTATAACATACTAGAAATCATATTCTCCACAACTACACTTTGAGGAAAAAAATTCAGATATCATCTACAAATGTATAAGAGGAAACACAGATCTTTGCATTCTTTTGGAAAAAACACTAACATAAACTTAGTAGTATGTTGACCTAGATCATTCCTGAGATATTCTTACTCCCATGTTAGCTGAAGTTCTGCTTCCTCTAGAGCTGCACTATCCAATAATATAACCATCAGCAACACAAAGTGACTGAGCACTTGAAATGTCCCTTATCTGAACTGAGATGTGCTGTAACAGTAAAATTCACTTGGGATTTAGAAAATTCAGTGTGAAAAATAAACATAACCTATCTTACTATTATTTTGTATTGATTACATATTGAAATAATATTTTGGAGGTATTATGATAAAAAATTAAAATTATTTTCACCTGTTTTTTTTTTCACCTTTTTAACATGACTGTTAGAAAATTTTAAGTTACATACATTGTTCACATCAAATTTCTACAGTCATTTGTCAGCCTGAACAACACTGACTACTTTGGGACTTAAGTGGCACTGACATGTATTAGGTTCCTGATAGGTAAGTTAATGTCCATCAACTAGGCAGTACTATTTAGTCCCTATAATCACAATTACTAAGATAAATTCACCGTATAATCACAATTACTAAGATAAATTCACTTAATTTTAAAAAAACCTGTTTTTCAAAAAAAACCACCTAAAATCTGTTATGGGCATATACATTCACATACATCTAAAATCTGTGTACAAAAACAAGTCCCTGGGGAAAAAAGTAATATAATAAATACAATACCTCTCTTTGTAAAGGCGATGGAAGGCTCCGTGCTTTCAGTCCCTCCCAATTAAAACCATTTAACCACCTGAAAAATGAGAAAGAAAGACAGAAAGAAGGAAGGAGGGAAGGAAGGAAGGAAGGAAGGAAGGAAGGAAGGAAGGAAGGAAGGAAGGAAGGAAGGAAGGAAGGAAGGAAGGAAGGAGAGAAAGAAAGAGAGAAAGAGAGGACAAAAAGGAATATTACTTGGATGATAAAGTATTCGTGTGTCAAGTTATCTGCTACAGCTTTAAATAGCACTTACATACTAATTATTCCCAGATTTCTATTTCCAACCAAGACCCCTCCATCAGCCTACAGGCTAAGGTCTACAATTGTTATTCATCTTCTCACAATTAGATGTCTAATAGGCATCTGGCATGTATCAGTTCCAAACAGAAGCTTAAAATTTTCTCCACCAACCTTATCTTAATTCTTCCAGTTGCTCAAACCAAAACTCTTGTAGTTGTTCTTTGTCTTATATCCTACCTGAGTCTATGAGCAAATCTTGTCAGTGCTAGATTCTAATTCTATCTATATTCAGTATCTGGCCAGTCTTCAACACCTTTACTCTACTAGCAAGGAACCAGCCCTACTTTTGTGCTGGAGATAACTCAGCAGCAAGATTGGTCATTTATAGCAAAGTCAGGTCACAACATGCTTTGGTTCAATATTCCCCCACCTTTTCCATCTTACTCAGTATAAAGGGCAAAGGCTATTCCATGTATTTGCTGTAACCTACAAGGCCTAAAATCATTGTTTCTACCACCATCCTTCCATTACCTTACCACTGTTTTACTTTTCTCTTTCTTTCTCTCTTAACTCATTTGTCTTCTCACTATTTTCCTAACCAGCCAGGGATGTTCCCATTTTAAGGCCTTTGTACTCCAGGCTGGATTGTTCTTTCTCTAGATTTCCATGTCTTATTCTCTCACCACCTTCATGTCTTTTCTCAAAGGTCATCTTCTCAGTGAGATCTTCTTTGGTCATCCAATCTAAAATTGCAACTCTCCCCCACAAATACACACACACACACACACACACACACACACACACACACACACACGCTTCTTATCCTCCTTCCCTACTTTATTTTACCCCCTTAGCATCTATAGCTATCTAATATACTACTTGGCTTAGTTATCGTGTTTACTTTCTATCTCCCCAATAGAAAGCAAGCTCCATGAGGGCAGGGATTTTTATCTAGTTCCCTTTCTCTGTGCCCCAACACTTGGAGTAGTGCTTGATATGGGACAGGGGCTCAATAAACTTTTGTTGAGTGACTGAATGACTCTGCAAAGGAACACACTTACACAGAAAAAAGTATTTTACAGTAATCTGTGAAAATATGGGATTAAGCGGAAGTTCTTTCATCATTACTTACACATCATTAATCTAAAAGGGCTGATCTGATTGATCTTCATGTATTTCAAGCATATATTTCCAGCTTGATGGTCTAGAAATATCTAACACCAGGAGTCAGGAGGCCTCATTTCTCTTGAATAGAAACAATCTACTCTGTCTCTCAGGATTTTATATCAAGAACATGAAATCATGCTGTTCTATAGCCACTGATCTTTTCTACTGGCACACTGAGGTCAGCTCAGCCAGCCAACCAATATTTATGGAAAATCGACTTGGTCTCAGGCATCAAAAAATGGCCCTGATAGACTTGCTTGATGCAGGGTTATCACAAACCTTCAATTTGTAAAAAATAAAATATCTGCAAGGTGCAGTAAGTAAAGCAAAGTGCAATAAAACAAGGTATGCTTGTACCCGAAACAAAGGTTTCCTCTTCCTTTCAGGAAAGATTTAGTTGCACCCTACAAGTATATCAGCCTCCTTTTAAGATAGGTGTTGGGAGACATGACTGGTGCCTAGTTTTAAATTAGCTCTTAGATATAAGACAGTAGAGTTCTGTAACTATTTTTGGGGAAGATTATTTAATATAGAATGGACAGATACATACAACTATACTGTTTTAAAATACAAAATTAAAGTGACTGGTTCTCTAAGAAAAAAGTTTCACTTTAGAAGAGACTGAGAAAATCTGACGCTAAACTTTAGAAATTTTTTTGTTTGTTTGTTTTTTAATTCTAAGAATATACTGAGTAGAGAAGCTACACAGCTTAAAGACTTGTGGAAGGTTTTAAGATGTTTTTGTTTTGCTGGGAGGTGATGAAAAAAGTCAAGTAAATAATATAAATTATTAAATTAATTTCAGGTAGTAGTAAATACAAGGAAGATAAAAGAGAATAAAGTGGTAGATGATATCGGGAATAGAAACAGGTTGGGAGGGGCTGCTAATAGCTAGGGTGGTATTCGAAAAAGTGATATTTGAAAGAGCCTGAATGAAGAGAAGGGGGAACCATGGGAAGATCTGTGGCAAAGCCCTTCCAGATGGAAGGAATGAGCTGAAGTGTAGTGAATGCAGAGGAAACTAGAAAAAAAAAATGAGTCTGAGAAAGACCCAGAGGCTAGATCATGTAGAGCTTTGCAGGAACAGTAAGGAATCAAGATTTCTACATGTAGTGAAAGAATCAGAAAGCTCTAAGTCAATGACACAAGCTAGTTTTCAAAAGCTACTTCTGGCTGCTTTAGAAATAATGACCACAGGGGCCAGAATGGGATGGTGATGTGTCCCTGTGATTAAAGGCAGGGAGACTTTCAGGAGGCTGTCACACTACTCTGTCTGTTGGCCATACCAGAAGTTAGGCTCTTCCACCTTTCTCAATCTCTTCTCATCCCCAGATTTGGGTTTGGTTCAGTGCTTGACTGGATTTTCCATGACAAGTCTAAGCTTAGCAATAGAAAAGGAATGAAAAACAGAGAGAGCAGATTCTAGTGCATTCCATTTCAGATGCTATTCTAAACCAAAATATCATTTTGCCATAAGCTGCTGAAACTCCAGTCAAAGAGTGAGAGTCAGACAGCAACCCAGCTGTTTTATATCCCTCCTCTGCCCTTGCTGTAAAACCACAGAAGTCCTCTCTTTGTTCTACCCATTGCTTTTTTGCAGAGACTGAACCTCCACTTTTAGGGATTTCTAGGTACACAGTTCTACGGATTCTTTTCTTTCGTCACCAAATATGGCAACAATTTCTTTTAACATATTTTACAATGCTCTACTCAGAGGTGCTTCACAAATATTAATACAAATCATTACCATCAATCTACTGAATCAAACAACCCATGTGTTGCTTACAGAGTACTTGTTACAATCTGATTTATCACAATATTTACTTAACATGCGTGGCTATTCACTTAACACATGGCGTTTTGACACTAACCACATTTTAAGTAATGCTAACACCAGTATGCACTGGTGTATAAAAAATATTCACCAGAGAAATATTAGCAGCAACAGCACATAAACTCCTTCTTCATTTCAGAAGACTCATAGAGCCTATTCTTGAAAGTAATTTCAAAGACTACAAATATCAAAAACAATGTTAAAATACAGGCATACCTTGGAGATATTGAAGCCTCAGATCCAAACCACTGTAATAAGGCAAGTCACACAAATTTTGGAGTTCCCAGTGCATATAAAAGTTATGTTTAAACTAAACTGCAATGTATTAAGTGTACAACAGCATTATGTCTAAAAATGTACATAATTTAAAAATGCTTTATTGCTAAAAATGCTAACAATCATCCGAGCCTTCAATGAGTCATAATCTTTTTGCTGGTAGAAGGTCATGCCTTGGTGTTGATGGCTGCTGACTGACAAGGGTAGGGGTTGGTGAAGGTTGGAGTGGCTGTGGTATCTTCTTAAAATAAGACAATGATAAAGTTTGCTGCATTGATTAACTTTTTGTTTCATAAAAGTTCTCTACAGCATGTGATACTGTTTGACAGCATTTTATGCAGAGTAGAACTTCTTTTAAAACTGAGGTCAGGCTAGGCATAGTGGCTCATGCCTATAATCTTAGCACTTTGAGAGGCTAATGTGGGAGGATCTCGAGGTCAGGAGTTTGGGTAGCATGGCAAGACACTCGTCTCTACAAAAAAAAAATTGTTAAAAAATTATCCAGTCATGGTGGCATTCACCCATAGTCCCAGCTACTCAGGAGGCTAAGGCAGAAAGATCACTCGAGCCCAGGAATTCAAGGCTGCAGTGAGCCCTGCTCACACCACTGCACTCCAGCCTGGGTGACAGGGAGACTCTGTCTAAAAAAAATAAATAAACAAATAAATAAATTGAGGTCAATTCTTTCAAACTCTGCTACTACATTATCAATTAAGTAAGTTTATGTAACATTTAAATCCTTTGTTGTCATTTCAACATGTTCACAGCATTTCTGTAAGAAGTAGATTGTATTTCAAGAAACTACTTTCTTTGCTCATCAATAATCAACTCCTCATCTGTTCAAGTTTCATCATTAGATTGCAACATTCAGTCATATGTTCAGGCTTCACTTCAAATTCTAGTTTTATTGCTATTCCTAGAACATCTGCATTTGCTTTCTCCAATTAAGTCTTCAGCTTCTCAAAGCCATTTATGAGGGTTAGGATCAACTTTTTCCAGACTCCTATTGATGTTGCTATTTTAGTCTCCTCTGAGAAATCACAAATGCTTTTAATGACATTTAGAATGGTGAATCCTTTCCAGAAGGTTTTCAATTCACTTTGCCCAGAGCCATCAAAGGAATCACTATGGAAGCTATAGCCTTACAAAATGTATTTCTTAAAAACAAGACTTTAAATTCATCAAAATTATTCCTTGAGGTTTAGGCTGCAGTGAGCCATGATTGTGCCACTGCGTTCCAGCCTGGATAACAGAATGAGACCCTCAAAACATTAAAATTAAAAAATAAATACTCTTTGGTTCATGGGCTGCAGAATGGATGTTAACAGCCATGAAAATATATTAATCTCCTTGCACATTTCCATCAGAGCTCTTTGGTGACTAGGTGCATTGTCAATGAACAGTAATATTTGAACAAAATAATTTATTCTGAGCAGTAGGTCTCAAGAGTAGACTTAAAACATTTAGTAAACCATCCTGTAAACAGATATGGTGTCATACAGGCTTTCTTCAATTTATAAAGTACAGGCAGAGTAGATTAAGCATCATTCTTAAGGGCCTTAGGATTTTTAGAATGGCAAATGAGCATTGACATCAAGTCACCAGTTGCATTCCTAATAAGAGAGTTAATCTGTTCTTTGAAGCTTTGAAGCTAGATATTAGCTTCTCCTCTCTAGCTAGGCAAATCCTACACAGCATCTTCTTTCAATGTAAGCAATTTATTCTTCATTAAAAATCTGTTGTTTATGTAGACACTTTCATCAATGATCTCAGCTGTATCTTCCGGATAACTTGCTGTGGCTTCTAAATCAGCACTTGCTGTTTCACCTTGTCCTTTTAAAGTTATGGAGACGGCTTTTTTTCTTAAACTTCATGAACCAATTTCTGACAGCTTCTGACTTTTCTTCTTCAGCTACCTCACCTCTGTCAGCCTTCATAAAGTTGACAAGAGTTTGAATTTTGATCTGGATTAGACTTTGGGTTAAGGAAATGTTGTGTCTGGTCTGTCCTCTACACAGACTACTAAAATTTGTTCCATATCAGCAATAAGGCAGTTTTGCTTTCTTACAATGTGTGTTGTGATGGTTAATAATGAGTGTCAAGTTGATTGGATTGAAGGATACAAAGTATTGATTCTGGGTGTGTCTGTGAGGGTGTTGCCAAAAGAGATTAACATTTGAGTCAGTGGGTTGGGAAAGGCAGACCCTCCCTTAATCTCGGTGAGCACCATCTAATTAGCTGCCAGTGTAGCTAGAATATAAGCAGGCAGAAAAATGTGAAAAGAGAGATTGGCCTAGCCAACCAGTCTACATCTTTCTCCCATACTGGATGCTTCTTGCCCTCAAATATGGGACTCCAAGTTCTTCAGTTTTTGAACTCGGATTGCTCTCCTTGTTCCTCAGCCTGCAGACAGCCTATTGTGGGACCTTGTGATCGTGTGAGTTAATACTTAATAAACTCCCCTTTATATATCTATTCCATTAGTTCTATACCTCTAGAGAACTCTGACTAATACATGTGTGTTCATTGGAGTAACACCTTTAATTTCCTTCAAGAAATTTTCCTTTGGATTCGAACCTTGTCTAATTGGCACAGGAGACCTAGCTTTCAGTCTGTCTCAGCTTTTGATATGCCTTCTTCACTAAGCTTAATAATTTCTAGCTTTTTATTTAAAGTGAGAGACATGAGACTGTTTCTTTTACTCGAATACTTAGAGGCCACTGTAGGGTTATTAACTGGCCTGATTTCAATTCTGTTGTGTCTCAGGAAATAGGGAGGTCTGGGTAGAGAGAGAGATGGGAAAATGGGCCATTGAAAAACTCATCAGAACACACAACACCTATCGATGAAGTCTGGCATCTTATATGGCTGCGGTTTGTGGTACCCTCAAAATTACAATACTAACATCAAAGAACACTGATCACAGATCACTATAATAGATATAAAAATAATGAAAAGTGTAAAATATTGTCAGAATTACCAAAATGTATCACAGACACAGAAAGTGAGCAAACGCTGTTGGAAAAAATGGCCCTGATAGACTTGCTTCATGCAGGGTTATCACAAACCTTCAATTTGTAAAAAATAAAATATCTACAAGGTATAGTAAGTAAAGCAAAGTGTGATAAAACAAGGTATGCCTGTACCTGAAACAAATGTTTCCTCTTCCTGTCAGGAAAGATTTAGTTGTACCCCATAAGTACATCAGCCTTCTTTTAAGATAGGTGTTGGGAGACATGACTGGTGCCTAGTTTTAAATTAGCTCTTAGATATAAGACAGTAGAGCTCTGTAACTATTTTTGGGGAAGATTATTTAATATAGAATGGACAGATACATACAACTGTATTGTTTTAAAATACAAAATTAAAGTGACTGGTTCTCTAAGAAAAAAAGTTTCACTTTAGAAGAGACTGAGAAAATCTGATGCCAAACTTTAGAAAGAAGTTTTTTTGTTTGTTTGCTTGTTGTTTGTTTTTAATTCTAAGAATATACTGAGTAGAGAAGCTACACAGCTTAAAGACTTGTGGAAGGTTTTTAAACACTCCCATTTGGAGAGAGAGATCAAGTGTTCTGATGTTCCCCACCTTCAGCTTTATAGCTTAAAAAGCACTATGAAAATAGAATGAAAAACGCTTCTGAGCATTTACACAACCAAAGACACTGTGTAAATTTGGTATATATCTAATTAATCACCTCTATACTCTGCACTCAGACTCTATATTACATATAGCAAAGACAATGTTGCCTATTAAGAAGGAATAGACAAATTAATCCCTACAGGGAAGCAAATTCAAAATTCTTTATTACTATGCTGAGGTGAGAAAATCTTTAGCATCAATTTGCACATGCATCTAATGACAATTTGACAGCTCCATTTAAATGAGCCTCAGGTAAAGAAGAAGTAAAAGCTAAAGCTGGAGCCTGTTGACAAATATATCGCTTCTATCTCCCAGCTATACCAGAGCAAAACATGAAGACCCTTCTATAATGAGAGAAAGGAAGAATGTATATTGGAAGAAAGGCTTTAATTGACAGAGCACTTGTTTCCTCAATATGAATAGTGTGTTTCTGTGTCATTTTACAATGAGAAAAGAAATTGTGATAACAGCATGGAGTGCTGGAAGAAAATAAATTAGAATCTAAGACAAATAATGAGTTTTACAGCTGAAGGCAATCCAAAAGATAGTAAAGAACATTAGAATACTACAAGCATTTTTGATTCTATAAAATCTACACGTGTCTTTATCTTTCTTTCCTTCCTATGTTTCCTCCCTCCCTTTCTTCCTAAAAACACCCTTAAGGCAGACCTCAATATGAATTTACAATATTGAATACATGGCTTTATTTCAAGTAAGTTCATTAACACATACAGTAGAGTTGGCAGGTTGATTTTTTGTTTTTGTTTTGAAGCTGTACTGCTACTGTTAAGAAACATGAATAGCATTTCTATTCAGCAACAGCCCTTCTCCCTTTATTTTCATACCATGTTGATGTGCCCCTAATTCCTCAGTGAAAAGATCCATAAAGGAATGAGGTGTTTTCATTTCTAAAAGTGAACATCAGTGTAGTCGAAGGATTTCAATTAACAAAATTCTCAAATGTATTTTGCACTATCTACATATTCTCAGAATTTTTTATATCTGTGAATCATGAACAAAATGAAAATATCTTAAAGATGGCAGCAGTTATCCAAGCACTGATTTAACAAGCCAAAACTTGAAGGTTTGAACTGTCACATTTGAATATTTAATAAATCAGAGAGGATGTCTTATGAAGGTTATCAATGGTTCTGAAGGCCAGCTTTAAAAATTCACAGAACTGAAAATGTACATGTCAGATTACTGCACAAGAATAAAGCATGGTTTGAGGTTCTGTGGAAACCAGTGAAATCAGTGTCCATTACGCAAAAAGTAAAATATACCACGAGGGTTCAGAATTTGAGGATATTCAAAGGAAAATTACGTTTAAAATAAATATATATTAATTAAACCTGAAATATAATACTTTTTCAGTTGATTTAGGTGACCCATCCTCTTGAATACTGACAACAACAATGGTATCCTCCTTTACTTACAAATTAAATGCCCAGATTAGAATGTAATTCCTTCACAGATTTCAAGTTGATATTTCAAAGTATAATAAATACGTACAACTAGCATAGATCAATAAAAATACATACTAGGATCAGGCGTGGTGACTCACGCCTGTAATCCCAGCACTTTGGGAGGCCAAAGCAGGTGGATCACGAGGTCAGGAGTTTGAGACTAGCCTGGCCAACATGGTGAAACCCTGCCTCTCCTAAAATACAAAAATCAGCTGAGTGTGGTGGTGGCTGCCTGTAATCCCAGCTCCTTGGGAGGCTGAGGCAGGAGGGTCATTTGAACTCAAGAGGTGGAGGTTGCAGTGAGCCAAGATCGTGGCATTGCACTCCAGCCTGGGCAACAGGGCGAGACTCTGTCAACACACACATACACACACACACACACACACACACACACACACACACACACGAATAATAAAGACAGAAGTGGATAAAAAGTTAATTTGCTATGACTTGAAGACATGATTTTGTAACTTTTTTTGTAACTTCAGTCATTCTTGATATGAATTTCCAACATGAGATAAATCACTTTGAGTTTGATTATTATAACTACATCTACTAAAACACAGATAAAAAGCAAAGCACCATAAAGAAAAAATTGAAACTCTGGAAAGGAACCCCTGTGACCCCTGAGAGAAGTTTTTGCAAGTACTACATTGTTCTCTAAATTTCTATATTTTTCTGGGCAAAGAAATAATTACATACCTGTGTTTCTTAATGTCATTTATTCCATTCTTCAGATTTCCCAGCCTTTCTGTTGGATTTTGCCTAAAATAATAATTTGTGAAAGGCAATTTATAATAATTACAACTGAGAAAATTTTAAATTAAAACTTAACATCTATTTGTCCATTCATTCATTCATTCATTAAAAAACATGCATGAAGTTGCTACCGTAGACCAGACATCTGAGTTTAGTGAGGTGAAAAGACATGACTTCCTCCCTGGAGGAGCCACAGTTAAATTAGACTTTGGAGTGTATATATATGTGTGTATAAAGTACGAATAAATAAGGAACAAGCAGGCACTATCTTGCCAACTCTGCTGAGAAAACCAGGGCAAGCTTTAGAGAATCATTTACATCTAAGGTGAAATCTTAGAAGCATGCAGGAATTCATACTGGCAACCCATAGCTAGGTTTTTAGTTCTAAATTTACTAAATTTTAATGCTTTTTTAAAAGTTCAAATAGGAAAAAATCAGCAAAATGAATTTTAAACAAAAAAATCCAGAAGTCTCCTATTCTCTGACAAATTATTTTTAATGGTAAGTAGAAATTGGGGTAATTTAAAATAAGAACAGAGGAGCACTTTTTACAAAATGAAGCTGGAAAGAGGTCGTATAATAACACTTCATTATCACGACTACTTTTCTTTCAAAATAACAAGATTATAAATAAATTACTCCTTTTTTATATTGTGAAAATGTATGTGGCACATGAAAAACTTCGTAATGTGTATATAATGCCTAGTGATCAACTCAGGGTATCAAGGATATCCATTGCCTGAGTACAATACATTTTTGTTAAGTATTCAATTGTTCTCTTTGAACTTTGATTTTATTCCTTTTATCTTACTTTTAAATTACATATTTAACCCACTTCCCCTCAGCCTCCCCCTCCCTTCCGAGTCCCTGATATCTACATTTCCATTCTCTATCGCCATGTGTTCAAATTTTTTAGCTCTTACATGGAAACAAGAACATTGAATATTTGTCTTTTTGTGTCTGGCTTATTTCACTTAAGATAATGACCTTCAGTTCCTTCCATGTTGCTGAAAATGACACGACTTCATTCTTTTTTATTGCTGAAATAGTAAATTGCTCCTTTTTTTGCCTAAGGTTTGTGGTTTATTTTGCTCTACTACAGATAAAGATGATACCTAAAGGTTGTCTGAAAAATTTAGATCTCTTTTTAAACTACTTTATAAGTAGGTACTGTGATTCTGTAACGTGAGGTCAACTAAAACTCCCTACACTGCAAAACAGAGATGACTTTGTTTAAATATAATTGGCCTATATTAAAAAAGCACAAAAAGTAAATATGCGCCTAATTTTAAAATGTGTAGAAACAGAAACTTTCTTCAAGACAAGGGTTTACCAACCGTCATTCTCACCTGCAAAGCCTTCGAATCAAATCCTCAGGTCGTCGTGTTATCTTCCTGGGAAAATCCATTTTTTCAATTCCTTTGAGAATCAAATTGTAGGTCATCATTTGGTCAATCCCAGAAAAGGGTGGGCTAGAGAAAATCCAAAACAGGACACATTAATAACAGGATCTGAGATCACATTTGGAATAATTTTCTTTCTTCCTTCTTTCCTTCCCTCCCTTCTTTCATTTCTTCCTCTCTCTCTCTCTCAGTTGTTTTACAACAAATTTGGAAATATCCTAGAAAACCATCTCACTCATTTAATATCACTTACCACATGAGACACACACACACACACGCACGCACACTCACACATATGTAATTGGTCATGTGTGGATGATCACTAAAAAGAAAATGAAGAAAGGAACAGAGAAGGTGTGATTTTTTGAGATAGAGTAAATAAGAAAAGCCTCTCATAAGCTGACAATTGAGCCGACGTACGAATAAAGAGAGAGAAGGAAGTGAATGTGCCACACCACTACCTGTGGCAGACAGTTCTAAGACAGGAAGCACAAAGGCAATTGAGTCAGGAGTGGGCCTGGGTGGTCCTGCATAGTGAAGTGGGTAGTGGGGCTGGTGGAGTGAGGAAGCAAGAGGGGAGCACACAGATGAGGACAACATCACATAGATGAAGTGGGCTATTGGAAGGACGTGGGGATACATTCTGAGCGGGATGATCTAAATTACAGCAGCCAGAATAAGGTTTTCCTAATGTGTGGAGGATAAACTATGATGGTGATAGTAGTGAGAAAGTCAGGGGGAAGGAGCCCCAGTAACCTTGCCTAGGATAGTAATGTTGAAAGCAGTGAGATATGGCTGGATTCTAGATCTGCTTAGACTGTGCAACAGGCTGAATGTCTGTGTTCTTCCAAATTCATTTGTTGAAACCTTAATCCCAATGTGATGGTATTTGGAGGTGAGGACTGTGGGAGGTAATTAAATCAGAAGGGTGAAGCCCTCATGAATGGGACTGGTGCCATTCTAAGGAAAGGCTAGGGAGCTAGCTGCCTGGCTTTTGCCATGTGAGGATACAAGGAGAAGTCAGCAATAACTTAGATTATGATGCTCACCATAACCCGACTATCCTGGTAACCTGATCTGGGACTTCCAACCTCCAGAACTGTGAAAAATAAATGTTTGCTGCTTAAGTCACCCAGTTTATAGTATTTTGCTATAGCAGCCCAAGCAGACTAAGACACATAGTAAAGCCATCAGGATTTGCCAATGGGGTGAATATGGCATGTGGGAGAAACAAAGAATTCAAGGATGATGCTAAAGTGTTTTGGCCTTGTTGGAGTTATTTCCTAAGAGAAGAAAGATGGAGTTGGGGTGGTGTGCAGAGCAGGTTATGGGGAAGGGAATCAAGAGTTATGTTTTAAACATCCAAACAGAAATTCTAAGCAGGAAGGTAGATTTATGACATAGGCATTTAAGAAAGGGGTTAAGGCTGAAAGTGTGACTTGGGGAGTCATCAGACAGTATTTATGGCCATGAAAATTGATAGTATCATCAAGAGAGTGAGTGGGTAGAAAAGAGAGAATAGAGGTCAAGAACTGAATTGGTCCAATGTTGAGAGGTAGGAAGATGAGAAGAATCTAGCGATGGAGACTGAGAAGAAGCCACCAATGTGGGAAAAGGATAGAGAAGAAAATTCTAGAAGCCAAGCGAAGATAGTATTTTACTATTATTTATTTATTTATTTATTTATTTATTCATTTTAGAGGAAGCCTCACTCTGTCGTCAGGCTGGAGTGCAGTGACGCGATCTCAGCTCACTGCAACCTCCGCCTTCTGGGTTCAAGTGATTCTCCTGCCTCAGTCTCCCAAGTAGCTGGGACTACAGGTGCATGCCACCACGTCCAGCTAATTTTTGTATTTTTAGTAGAGATGGAATTTCACCATGTTGACCAGGATGGTCTCGATTTCTTGACCTTGTGATCCACCCACCTCAGCTTCCCAAAGTGCTGGGATTACAGGCATGTGTCACTACACCTGCCCAAGAGTATTTTTTTTTAAATACTGGATATATCCTAGAAAATCATCTCACTAGTTTAATATTGCTAATACTGCTAAGAGTGGTAAACAAAGACTGAGAATTGGCCACTGAATTTGGATAACATTTTAACTCATACATTTTGCTTTTAAAAACACTTTCAAGGCTGGGCACGGTGGCTCACGCCTGTAATCCTAGCACTTTGGGAGGATGAGGCAGGAGGATCACCTGAGGTTAGAAGTTCGAGACCAGCCTGGCCAACATGACAAAACCCTGTCTCTACCAAAAATACAAAAATTAGCCGGGCATGGTGGTGGGCACCTATAATCCCAGCTACTCAGGAGGCTGAGGCAGGAGAATCACTTGAACTCGGGAGGCAGAGGCTGCAGTGAGCTGAGATTGCCTCACTGCACTCCAGCCTGGGCAACAAAGCGAGACTCCATTTCAAAAATAAATAAATAATAAAAACACTTTCGTATTTATTCTATTATGCCATTTAATTTTTGAAAATTAAAGATGCCTTTCATGAACTACTTTGCTATATATTAGTCATGCTGGAGACCTTGTGTTGCTGAGCTTTCCCACTCTAGGTAATAAACAAGAGTCAGTGTACCAACTTTTACTAAACTATATTTCGCTTGTAAAGAGAATGAGGCAGGAAACCAAAAACATTGTATGATCTATTCAACTTACATATTTACACTATTGGTTTTGTTTTTTTGTTTTGTTTTTTATTTTCATTTCCCTCCTATGCTCTGGAGTTCAGGGCATTTAAAGTTAACCGTTCTCATGCCCTACCCAGAAAATCATTTACAGGTCAAACAAAACAATCGTTACAAAAACAATTTCTTGGCCTAGTGTGATGGCTCACACTTGTAATCTCAGTACTTTTGAAAGTTGAGGTGAGTGGACTGCTTGAGCCCAGGAGCTTGAGACCAGCCTGGGTAACATAAAGATCCCATTTCTGCAAAAAAATTTAAAAATTATCTGGGCATGGTGGCATGTGACTGTAGTGCCATCTACTCTGGAGGATGAAGCAGGAGGATTGCTTGAGCCCAGAAGGTGGAGGCTGCAGTGACCAGTGATCACACCACTGCATTGCAGCCTGGGTGATAAAGTGACACTGTGTCTCAACAAACGAAACAAAACAATTTCTCAACTTCTTTATGACCTACTCCTTCTAACATGTTATTCCAGCTGGTGAAAACCGAGATATATATCTGATTACCTACAGAAGCCATCATGTATCTCTTACAAATGCAGCTGACAAATTTTCCAGAGAAACAAATTTTTGAAATAGAATTCATTGTGCCCAAGCCCTTAAACAACTTTTCTCTGAATGACTGAATATTTTCTCTTCCTTCCTTCAGAATCGTAAGTGATGAATATTTGAAAATGATTACAGACAACGTAAAATGATCTTTCATATTTGTTTGCTCAATGCATGTGGACAAAGGTGTAAAATGTAGCCACAGATAGTCTAACACTGAAATTTTAGTGTAAACAGTTTAAGAAGGTTCTATGAAACTCTTTTCGTAAATTACGTGTTAAGACTTGTATCTTCACCAATAGACTCGTTCTAGTATTTCTTAAACCATCCCAGATGCAAATCCTCTCTGAAATTAAGACTGAGAATATTTTGTTATAAAGGGTTATAAGGATGATCAAATCAGTTATCCAGAAATGGAGCTAGAAAATCAGAAAGAAAATTGATTTGAATTGTGTGTGTATGCATGCCCATGTATTATATAATAAACACATACAGAAGGAAAGTGTGTCATGTTTAGTCAGAAGATCTAGTATTATGTCACTGATCTTGGACAGGTAGCTCTCTCACCTGGTTTTCTAATCTATAAACTGTAAATTATAAAATAATCATAATAAAAATGTAAATCATAAAATAATCATAATAAAAATTCCTGACTTATCTTCCACACAAGTTTGTGAAAACTAAACTATATAATACACATGTAAGTGCTTTGTAAAATGTAAAGTACTTTACAAATGTGAGGTAATATCACATATAGCCTGTGTATGTGTGTTTGCATAGGTGCATAATGTGTGTATGTGCATTAAATATTTGAGATCCTGGATTCATTAATACAGTTCTTTAATCTCTTTGGGAATGACAATCCAATTTTCACTGCTAAAACCCCTGCAGTGTCCTGTCTCTGTTCATTAGCACCTCTAGAAAGCAGCTGACAAGAGGATTAAAATTTAAATCCAGAAATGGGGCTTTGTTCTAGCATTTCCGGTTAATGATATGTTGGGAAGATGGATAAATTTAGTTTAATTGATCAATGGATTTAACTGAACTAAAATTGCTATTTTCTCCATTACACAAAAAAGACGAAATAATAATACAGCCACAACTTCTCATTCCTTCTCTTATTCTTATGCTGAATTATTAAAACCTTCATACTTAACTTGTTATCTACAGTAATAGGTCTTGCCATGTTAGGTAGACCACAGCAATTCTATATTCCTTTCCTTTGCCTTTCTGAATATTTTCTTTATGTTATAAACCAGCAAGTTCACTGTATGTGAAAAAATGTCATAAGAAAAAGGTATCATACTTAATCAAAAACATTTTCAAAATGTTATACTCTTAAAGTATATACACTTTATCACTAGTTAGGTTATTTTTGCATTTCTCTGAAGAGGTGGCTGCATAAAACTTGAAGGTACATACTTGCCCGTTAGAAGCTCATACACTAGAATTCCCAGTGACCAGAAATCCACACTGAAGTCATGTCCTTTGTTGAGAATGACTTCAGGAGCTACATATTCTGGAGTCCCACAGAATGTCCATGTTTTCTGTCCAGACCCTATTTTCTTCGCAAATCCAAAGTCAACCTGGTAAAGAACAGCAAAGAAATTGTGTAGAAACCACAAAACTCATGCTCCTCTTTAAGTCTCCCTCTTACCTCTGAAATCTGCTTTCTACACCCCGCCCTTCCTTTTATACCATACACGCACATATAAACACACACACACACACACACACACAGAGAGAGAGAGAGAGAGAGCGACCACCTCGTGTATTCCTTTGCAGAGTCAGATGTGTATCTAGTTGAACTGGGGAAAGTTCCATGCACATACCTCTCTGCCCACGACCCCTAGAGGATAAGACGAATGGACAAAGGGGAGCCATAACAACAACTTTGAAGCGCAGAGTAAGCAGGTCTAAACACATGTTTAATTGAAAGATGGTATTCTTTGGGAAGAAGAGACAAGGAAGAAGTGATGAACACCTGTGCAAGTAAAGCTCCATCATGAATGTAAAAATAATAACAAAATTGAGAGTTTGGGAAATGGACTACTGCTGAGAAGGGGGGCTTAAAAGTCTGGACAGTCTTTAAAAATCATTATACACAATGTCTGCACCCTACACATTTTGGCAGTCCAAAGCAAAGTCAAGGTAATCTCATGCCAACTTTGTCTGGGTTCTATACACTTTTTGTCTCTCTCAGGAAGGCGAGTGGTGGGTAGCATCTACATTAACTTATTTATTCTGAAAACATACATTCAGCACTCAGTCAAGGTCAGGCTTTGTGCTAGGCCTATAGATTCACAGTTAACTTTGAGACGTTCAGTGCATTAGCAAAATGTACACATACATGATTAATATTATATCATGTTATACATGATATAATTGAACAAAGTATAAACTCAGAGGGCAAAAAGCATATATATCGAGAACATTAGGGAGATGATGGTTGGGGAAGATGTTATTAGGAGGTGACATCTGAGCTTGGCTCTGACTGAGGATTAGGAACTCTCCCAGGGTAATGAATCAGTGCTATCATCCTCTGTTTTCGCAAAACAGACCTTTCCTCTTCTCTGAGGCCCTATTCAAAGAACTCTGTGCACAGAATAGACAGAAAAAAAGCTGGAGCTACAGAAGGGCCCCTCATTGAATCGAGGCAGTGTACATGATGAAATCCTTCCCTTCAAAACACAGTTGGTTTTCTTTCCCAGGCGTATTTAGCAAATACTTTTCATCTCCAATATATACAGATATTCTTCTAATAAAACTATCCTCCACCTTCCTCAAATAAACAGTCACACAAATTGTTCCTGGGCTTCAACATGCACATTTCACATAGCCTCTCTTAATAATACAGCAACAATCTTGGCTAAAAAATAAACAAGGTTCACATATCAAAATAAGCCCTCATCTAAAAAAGTATGAGTCATTGAACTATAAAATCCAGCCCCTATTTATTTATTCAAATATTGGTATTTAAAATCTTAATTTACCTTAAATAAAGCCCTTAGAAATTTACCATTTTAATGATTCCTTTTAGTGCTTATCACACAACAGCAAGGATTTTCCTATTGGAAAAAAGGAATTTAAACAATCTAATTTGAAGTGGGCTTGTGCTGATTTTTTCATCCACACAGAATGACTCACAGTGATTATATCTACTGTGTGGTTGGGGATATCACAAAATTAAAATTTGTAACCAGCTGAGACTAGCACTTCAACGTATTCCTCAGAGAAAGAACCAATATGAAAATCCTAGCTAATTTTACAAAGAACGAAATTTAAAAGGCAAGAAAGTAATGTTTGTAATGGCATTTGTATGTACACATATATGAAAATATTCTAATCTGTTGCTTTATAACAGCCTTTCAACTCATTTCTTTTTAAATTGCATTTAAGTTTTCCTTGTAAGGATCACTGGAAACTCACTAGCTATTCAGGAGAATTTCTCTAGCTCTGAAAGTGGTATATTTCCATTTGAATTTCTGGTTTAGTTTTTGTAATATTTTCATATTGGCCTAAAGAGATGGCAATACTTACATTAAAATTTTAAGACTGATGTAAACGTATCACTTTCTTTATCTCCTTTGATCATATCAACTTTGGTCTAATCTGTTTTGTCAGTGGGAACTGGACACTAAGACCTATCTAAAACATGTGCCTAATATAGAAGGCCCCAAATCTTCTTCATCAAGTGTTGTGTATTTTCTATAATAATCACGCTATGTCTGTCTTGTACCACCATGGATACCACCAGAAAGCCTGTCTTTTTTTCATCTCAGCTCTTCTAGACAAGAAAGGTTAATAAATAACTCAATAAATATTTATTGAGTACCACTATATACCAAAAAGACTCACTGGGGAGGTAGCATTTGAGCAGATTTGAGTAGAAATCTCCATGAGATAAGAAAGAAAGCACTGTATAAGTATCTGAGCAGCAGTCATGCTGCCGAAAGGAAGAGCCAGTGAAAAGGCCTGAGATGGAATTACGAATGGTAGGATCAAGAACTGCCAAGAAGGCCAGCATGGCTGGGCAAAAATGGATAAGGGGAAGAGAGGCAAGAAGTGAGGGCACTGTGGGTTTGCAAAACACAGAAACAACTTCAGAGTTTTTTCTTTTCTAGGAAATCACAGTAAGATTAACAGAAGGGGTATGGCATGGCCTGACATGTTTTAAAAGGATCAATCTAGGAGACAAGAGAATAGACAACACTCCCCCTTGTTTTTTTCAAATTCTACTAGCAAAACTGAGGTTTCAAGAAGAGAACCTGAGGAAGTTGTACACAGGTTTGCCCTTGTCTCTATTAAATTCTCATTACTAACGATGGCTTACATCATGCTGAAAACATCATCTCCGAAGATTTTAATAAACTAGAAGGTTTTAAAATGATTCTAAATCTGCACTGATGATTGCATCATTCAGAAATAGAAAAATTTGCATTGTGGCTTGCTGGAGCTGGTATCCAGTAAGTATGAACTCTTTCCCAGAAGTTTCTCTCTGGGTCAGTAAATTTGTCAGATATTGGTTCTCTTGGTCACATAAAAATGGACACAAAATGACTAGTCTAAACCAGATGATTCATGGTGACATGCCATTCCAAAAAAATATTTATGTGGCATTTTTAGTGTACTTCCTTTACCCAAGTCTAGACAAGGTTAAAATGGAATCTGTTTATTCTGTCTACCAACAACCAAAGTTGATTTAATGTCTTTCTGCTACTGACGTCCATCCACTAAAAGAGGCAACAATGTATGGGTTCGACTAAGAGGAAGTGAAAATGAAAGAGGCTAAGATCTGCGATGAATGAGTCTTTCCAAGTAATGACCCACTCTTCATGTTTGGTGTACAGATTCAGCTGAAATATCTAAGAGTATTTAGTAGAAGGTGGGTGAGGTGAAGGGAAGACTTGCACACCCCAGGACAAACTGGAAATATTTTTTGAGGCTCATCTCATATGCCACCACTTCTTTGAAGTCTCACTTGAATTTACAGAACCAATTCCTTTCTCCTGTGAGGTTCTGTAACACTTTTTATATTTCAGAATTACATCCCTGATGCCAGTGGTGTCTAGTTGTGAATAAATCTAGCTCCTTCGAAAAGGCAATTTATCCTATACATTTTGTACCCCTACAGCCTTTGCAACACAAATGTTCAACCTGTGTTTGGTGAAAAAAAAATTGAATGAAGAAATAATCATTAACGTCAGTTTTATTAAGACATAATGAGGTTTAGGAAGATCATGGAGACTTGTCTGTAGTAAAATTTGAACCAGGTTCAAAGGGAACCTTCTTACTATATAAATTGATGAGGAAGTAGAAGGCGTTTAAGTGAGAAGCAACAATATGTGTTTAGCACATTGGTGAGAAAAACTTAACTGTCAAGTACAGCTAATAATGGTCTGGCTAATAATGATCTGGCAATAAAAATATGGTTCCAGTTGGTGATTATTTTTAATTTTCAATTTAAAAAATAATCGATACATATAAAATAATGTGACATATAAAGGGTTATAAAGCATGAGAATAAAACACCCCTGCACCTACCAACAGTTTAATAACTAAACAGAAGCAACACCGAAGCCTTCTGTCTTCCTCCCACAGTGTCCTCTTGCTCATTGCCCAAAGGTCCCATTACCCTGACTTTTGTGTTCATCATTTGCTTGCATTGATTTCTAATTTAACCACAAATCTAATATCCTTAAATACTTTACAGTTTTTTTAAATTTTAGATAAATCTTAACGAATTTGATCTCGGGCAAATGGTCTTTTTTACTGAAAATTTATATTTGTCAATTTAATCTATACCCTATATAGTCCACTTATTTTCACTGCTGCATTATAACACTATTGGATTAACATAGCATGATTTTTGTCCATTTTGCTTTTGGTGGACATGTGTGTTATTTCCAATCATGTATTATTGCAAAAATGCTTCTATTAACATGATTTTCTAGGTTACGTAGTAGAAATGTATACAAGAGTAAAAAGTCTGGGTCAAAGACATGGTTTCTTCAGCTTTACTAGATATTGCCAAATTATTTTCCAAAGGGATTGTGTGATATTGCCACCCCTTTGTATAAGAGTTCTGACTGCTCTACGTCTTCACCATCATTTAGTAATATAAACTTTTTATTTTTTGCCACCTGTGATTATAAAATTACTGTGGTCTTAACTTGCCTCTCCTCCACTAATAGTTTGAGCTATAGCATTATAATTAGTTCTCATATCTGAGGGAGCAATTTATTTCCACACTGTTCTCCTTGTTTATCTTCAGAAATGTCTTGGCTATTTTTGGCCCTTGGTTATTCTACATAAGTTTTAGAATCAGTTTGCCAAGCTTCACAAAAAGTTCTGCTGGAATTTCCATTGGAAGTGTATTTAATCTGTAGCTGAGGAGTGATTCAGAAATGCAGGGTTCTTCCATCTTGGGGCTCTGTCAACTTTCAACTGGCTATGTTCATTAACAAGCCAGAAAGAGTGCATAAAGATCAGCTGCAAACAATTTTTACACTTTAGGTCTGATAGTGGTAAACATCACTTTTGCTCACATTTCACTATTTAGAACTATGCCACAAGGTCACAACTAACCAGAAAAAGTCTGAGATATGCTGTCTAGCTCTGTACCCAGAAGAGAGAAAAATCCATATTACCTATCAATTTAGGTCTTTTAAACATCTTTCCATAAATTTTTATGTTTCTCAATAAAGCTCTTACACACTTTTGTTAGAGTTAGCTCTAGATACATATTTCCATGCTTTTTGTAAATGGCATTTTTATGCCTATGTATCAACTATGTTTCTGGCATTTAAAAATACACTATGTTGTTGCATTATTAATCTTACACCCACAACTATACTAAACTCTCTACCTGATTCTTTTTTATAACTTTTATTTTAGGTCCATGGGTACATGTGCAGGTTTGTTATATAAGTAAATTGTATGTCACAGGGTTTGGTGTACAGATTATCTCATCATCCAGGTAATAAGCATAGTCCTGATAGTTTTTTAATCCTCTCCCTCCTGTTATCCTCCACCCTCAAGTAGGTCCTGGTGTCTATTATTCCCTTCTTTGTGTCCATATGTACTCAATGTTTAGCTCCTACTTCTAAGAGAGAACATGCGGTATTTGGTTTTCTGTTCCTGTGTTAGTTCTCTTAGAATAATGGCCTCCAGTTCCAACCATGTTGCTGCAAAGTAAATGATTTCATTATTTTCTATGGTTGTGTAGTATTCCATGTAATATATGTACAACATTTTCTTTACTGTTGATGTGGATTTAGGTTGATTCCATGTTTTTACTACTGTGAATAGTGCTGTAATGAACATATGTGTGCATGGGTCTTTACGGTAGAATGATTTATATGCCTTTTGGTATATATCCAATAATGAGACTGTTGGGTTGCATGATGATTTTAAGCTCTTTGAGAAATCACCACACGGCTTTCCACAATAGCTGAACTAATTTACAATCCCCTCAGCAGCGTAAGTGTTCCCTTTTCTCTGAAACCTTGCCAGTATCTGCTATTTTTTTATTTTGTAATGTTAGCCATTACGACTGGTTTGAGATAGTATCCCACTGTGGTTTTTATTTGCACTTCTCCCATGATTAGTGATGTTGAGCATTTTTTCATATGCTTGTTTGCCACATGTATGTCTTCTTTTGAGAAGCATCTGTTCATGTCCCTTGCCAACTTTTAAATGGGATGTTTTTTTCTTGTCAATTTGTTTAAGTTTCTTATAGATTCTGGATGTTAGACTTTTGTCAGATGCCTAGTTTGCAAAAATTTTCTCCCATCCTGTAGGCTATCTATTTACCATGTTATTATTTATTTATTTATTTATTTATTTATTTATTTATTTATTTATTTTGAGACAGGGTCTCACTCAGTCACCCAGGCTGGAGTGCAGTGGCATGATCGTGGCTCACTGCAGCCTCAACCTCCTGGGCTCAAGCAATCCTCCCACCTCAGCCTCCCGAGTAAGCGAAGCTACGGGAGTGCACAACCACACCCAGCTGATTTTTATATTTTTTGTAGAGATGGGGTTTCACCATGTTGCCCAGGCTGGTCTTGAACTCCTGAGGTGTCAACTCCCTCCTGAGGTGTCCCAAAGTGCTGGGATTACAGGCACTGTGCCTGGCCTCTTGTTACATTTTGGATTTCCATAGATTTAATTGTATCACCTGGAAGGTTTTATTGTTCACTTTTCAATCCATCTTTTAATTTTATTCAGTTTGCTGCATTGGGACCTCCTGTAAAATACCAAATAGAAGTGCTTATACCACCGACTCTCAAAAGTCAGTGGTATACTTCTAATGTTTCATAATTATGTACAATGTTTGCCCTAAATTTTGTAAGGTTTCATTAGGTTAATAAAATTATTTTTCTTCACAGTTTGCTAAGATATTTTATCATAACTGAATGTAGAAATATGTTAAAATTTTCTCAGCATCTATTAAGGTAGTTATATAATGTTTTTCTCATTTAATCTGGTAAAGTGGTGATTTAGTAAAATTTTTAAGACTTCACTTTTTTAGAGCAATCAGTGAAATGGAAAGGAATGACACAGAGATTTCCTGTATAATTCCTGCTTCCATATATTATAGCTTTCCCCATTATCAACATCCCTCACCAGAGTGAAACACTTGATACAACTGATGGATTTATATTGATACATCATGAACACCCAAAGTCTACCTGTCACATAAAGATTCACTCTTGGTGTTGCATATTTTATGGATTTGGACAAATGTATAATGGCAGGTATCCACTGTTACTGTACCATGCAGAGTATTTTCACTCTCCTAAAAATCCTGTGTCCTGCCTATTCATTTATTCTCCCCTGCCCCAAACCCCACCAACCACTAATCTTTTTGCTGTCTCCAATATTTTTGCCTTTTACAAAATGTCATTTAGTTGGAATAATGAAGTATGTAACCTTTTTAGATTGGCTTCTTCCACTTAATAATATATATTTTGTTTTTCCATGTCTTTTCATGGCTTGATAAGTCATTTCCTTTTAGCACTGAAAAATGCTCCATTGTCTGGATTTAGCACTGTTTACCCATTCACCTTCTGAAGGATACTGTGGCTGCTTCCAAGTTTTGGCAGTTATGATTAAAGCTGCTATATAAACTTCTGTGTATAGTTTTTTGTGTAAACAGAAGTTTTCAACTACTTTCCATGAATATCAAAAAACATGATTGTTGGATCATATGGTAAAGGTATGAGTAGTTATGCAAGAAACCTCCAAACTGCCTGTTAAAGTGGCTGTACCATTTGCATTCCTATCAGCGTTTGGTGTTGCCAGTGTTCTAGAATTTAACCACTCTAATAGGTGTGTAGTGGTATCTCATTGCTTTGATTTGCAATCCCCTAAAGACTTATGATTTTGAACACCTTTCATATGCTTATTTGAGATGTGTATATCTTCTGTGGTGAGGTATCTCTTCAGATCTTTTGCTGATTATTTAATTGAGTTGTTTGTTTTCTTATGGTTTAAAGCATTTTATATATTTTTATAACAATCCTTTATCAAGTATGTTTCTTGCAAATATTTTCTCCCGGTCAGTAGCTTGTCTTCTAATTCTCTTAACAGTCTTTCACAGAGCAGAAGTTTTTGTTCGGTTTGTTTGTTTGTTTGTTTTGAGACAGGGTCTCACTCTTTCACCCAGGCTGGAGTGCAGTGGCATGATCTCTGCTCAATGCAGCCACAACCTCCTGGTCTCAGGCAGTCCTCCTACCTTAGCCTCCCAAGTAGCTGGGACTACAGGTGTGAGCCACCATGCCCAGCTAATTTTTTGTGGTTTTTGTAGAGATGGGGTTTCACCATGTTGCTCAGGCTGCTCTCAAACTCCTGAGCTCAAGTGATCCATCCACCTTGGCTTCTCAAAGTGCTAGGATTACAGGTATGTGTCACTGGGCACAGCCAAGAAGCTTTTAATTTTAATGAAGTCCAGTTTGTCAATTATTTCTCTCATGGATCATGCCTTTGGTGTTGTATCTAAAAAGTCATTGCCATATTCAAAGTCTTCTTCCTATGTTATCTTCTAGGAGTTTTATTGTTTTGCATTATATATTTAGGTCTTTGATCCATTTTGAGTTAATTTTCATGAAGGGTACATGGTCTGTATCTAGATTTACTTTTTAGCATCTGGATGTCTCATTGTTCCAACAGTATTTGCTGAAAAGACTATCTTTGCTTTATGTATTGCTTTGCTTATTTGTCAAACATCAATTGACTATGTTTACATGGATCTACTTTTGGGTTCTATATTTTGTTCCATGGATCTATTTGTCTTTCCTTTTGTCAATTCCACACTGTCTTCAGTATGGTAGCTTTATAGTATGTCTTGACATTGGGAAGTGTCAGTCCTCCAACTCTGTTTTCCTTCAATGTTACATTGGCTATTCTGGGCCTCTTGCCTCCACCTATAAACTTTAGAATGAGTTTCTTACTGTACACAAAATAACCTGATGAGATTTTGATTGAAATTGAATTGAATTTATAGATCAAGTTGGGAAGAACTGACATCTTAAGGATATTGTCAAAGGGAACTAAATGTGGCCTGAGAAGGACTCCATATTTCTATATTTGAATCCTTGTGGACAAACTGCAACCTAACCTAGTAGGTAAACAAGATTGAAAACCTAACTTAGGAGCATGCCCCTGTAACAATAGCTGAGTCTTAGCCAATCCCAGAAGCCATACTTCAACTACTCATACACTGCTGAATGTTCAAACTGTGTTCAAATAAGGAAAATACCAACCTGTAACCAATCCAGCTGTTTCTGTACCTTCCAATTTCTGTATGTCACTTCCCTTTTTTTGTCTGTACATTTGTTCTGACCATGAGGCACCCCTGGGAGTCTCCCTGAATCTGCTGTGATTCTGGGGCCGCCCAATTCATGAATCACCCATTGATCAATTAAATTCCTTTACATTTAATTTGGCTGAAGATTTTATTTTAGCAATACTGAGTCTTTCAATTCATGAACATGGAATACTCTCCATTTATTTTAGTTTTTTTCCATATCTTTCATCAAAATGTTGTAGTTTTCCTCATAGATCTTACATATATTTTGTTACATTTAAACCTATTTCGTTTTGTGCATACTAATGTAAATGGTCTAGTGTTTTTAACTGCAAATTCTACTTGTTCATTGCTAGTATATAGGAAAGTGATTGATTTTTGCATGTTAGCCTTGTATCCTGCAACCTTGCTGTAAGTGCTTTTTAGTTCCATGAGATTTGTTGTTGTTGTTGTTGATTCTTTAAGATTTTCTACATAGATAATCATATCATCTGTGAGCAAAGGCTTTTATTTCTTTCTTCCAAATCCATATACCCTGTATTTCCTTGTCTTGCTGCATTAACTAGGACTTCCAGTGTGATACTGAAAAAGAGTGGTAAAAGAAGACATCCTTGCCTTGTTCCTGATCTTAGTGGAAAAGTTTCTGATTTCTCACCATTAGGTATGATGTGAGCTGTAGACTTTTTGTAGGTATTCTTTATCATGTTGAGAAAGTTCTCCTCTGTTCCTAGTTTACTAAGAGTTATCATGGATGAGTATTCGTCTTTGTCAAATGGCTTTTCTGCATTTATTGATATGATAATATAATGCTTTTCTTTTCAGTCTGCTGGTGTAATGGATTACATTCATTGACTTTCAAATATTGAACCAGTCTTGAATACCTGGAATAAATTTTACTTGGTTGTGGTATATAATCCTTTGTATACATTGTTGGATTCTATTTGTCAATATTTTGCTGGGAGCTTCTGCATCTATGTTCATGGGAGATATTGGTGCGTAGTTTTGTTGTTTTTTTTTTTTTTCCTGGAATGTCTATGTCTGCTTCTGGTATTAGGGTAATAATGGCCTCATAAAATCAGTTATGGAGTATTCCTTCTGCTTTATCTTCTGAAAGACATGGTAGAGAATCAGTATAATTTCTTAGATGAATGTTTGCTGGAATTCACCAGTAAACCCATCTAAGCCTGGTTCTTTTTGTTCTAGAAGGTTATTAATTATTGATTCAACTTCTTTAATAGATAAAGGCCTATTCAGATTGCCTGTTCCTCTTGTGTGACTTTTGACAGATTGTGTCTTTCAAGGAATTAGTCCATTTCATCTAGGTCATCAAATTTGTAGACAGAGTTGTTCATAGCATCCTTTTATTATCATTTTAATATCCATGGAATATGTAGAATCCATATCCATGAAATCTGTGGAATCCATGTGCCCTCTTTCATTTCTGATATTAGTAATTTATATCTTTACCCTTTCATGCTTTTTTTCTTAATCTGGATAGAGACTTATTGATTTTATTGATCTTTTCAAATAACTTTTGGTTTCATTCATTCTTATATGCTAAGTAACATGCTAAGTTCAGCAGTAAACACCCTAGCATAGTTTGCCATTATAGGGCTATCAGTATAAAGAGGCAGATAGATGATAGTCAGGCAATAATATCAACATTTAATATGTCTTGTATTGTATTTTCTTATACTCAATATAAGTAAGATTAAGTTGCTCTGTTAACACATCCTGTGCAAAATCATGTGGGCAGGCTCTGAATTTTAGCTGAGATGCATTACTCACATGCATTCATCTAGGACATTTATTGATGAGCAGCAGCTGAGATTTATTGGATTATTACTTGTTAGAGTAAAACCAAGTTTTCTCCTGAAGAATCGCAAAAAAAGGCTAGCTATTATATAAATGCTGCATAGGTTGAGAATAAAGTGGGCTTTCTTTTAAATCCTTTAAGTATTGTCCTAATGTTAACATTGTTGTGGATTCATTCACTACAACCAGAAGAAAGGTTCTTAACCTTCATCAGCTCTTCTTGGCCTGAAAAGCAGAGTAAGATATAGGAAATTCTCTGATGGGCAGTTAAGATATAATGATGGTCCTTTAGTTATTTAATCTCCACTCAGTGTGATTTCTGATTAAAAACAGCTTGAACCCAGGTGAGATTCATTTTGGAAAAAAAAATCAGGCTGATAATCTCAATCATGACTAAGGAATAAGAGTAGAATGAGGTCTTAATCCCTCACCACAAACTCATCATCTATAATTATTAAGAAAGGACACACCACTACAGACTCCAAAGACACACTTCCAAACCCAGACTTTTCTCCTCTTATTTAGGCCTTTTTTTCTGGGCTTTCCCTGGTTTTCCTCTGCTGAAAAAACACACAGACAAGCAAACTTTCCCTTACTTGCCTTCCTTAGGTATCTGACCCCTCATAGATATTGCCAAGAATTGATGAAGGAGGATGAAAATGCCACTTATCAGAATTTGTAGAATGAGACCAAAGTCATTCTTATAAGACACTGTATTTAAAACTGGACTGCTCACAGTGTCCATCACCCAGATGGAAGTCCTGTTGTACTGCCACAGGGCACACCCCACCCTAGGCCACCCTTTCCAGACTCCATCCCACTGCAGTCTGCTCAGGAGCCTCAGCAAAAACAGCTCTGGCTAGGCTGCCAGCCCAATCAATTCCCATTTTTGCTACTTCATGAAACTTGCTTAATGTCCCAGTATATGATCAAATTTTGTTAATGTGTATTCTCCACCTATTGGGAACAATATTCTACAAGCCCATTAGATGAAGTGTATTATTTGTGTTTTATACATCTTCTAAAGCTTTAGTGATTTTGGATCTAAATGTTCTACCAATTTCTGAGGAACATATATTAAAATTTCTGCAATTGCTCATGTGTCCTTATCTGCCAAATTCCTTTTATTTTTATTTTTGAAGCATTTTATTAGGTAAATAGAATATTAGGATTTTTATATCACTTTGGTGAAATCAGCCTTTCATGATCATGTGGTAACCCCATTTATCTTTAGGAATTCCACCCTTTTAATTCCAACCTTTGTGCATCCTCATATTTTAAGCATATCTCTTGTAAACATCACATAGATGATTTTTTAAATTTTTTTTAATTTTTAAAATTTTTTTTTTTTAGACAGAGTCTTGCTCTGTCTCCCAGGCTGGAGTGCAGTGGGGAGATCTCGGCCCACTGCAAGCTCCGCCTCCCGGGTTCAAGTCATTCTCCTGCCTCAGCCTCCCAAGGAGCTGGGACTACAGGCGCCCGCCGCCACAGCTGGCTATTTTTTTGTATTTCTAGTAGAGATGGGGTTTCACTGCGTTAGCCAGGGTGGTCTCGATCTCCTGACCTCGTGATCCGCCCGCCTCGACCTCCCAAATTACTGGGATTACAGGCGTGAGCCATCGTGCCTGGCCAGTTTTTAGTTTTTAAATGTATTTGACAATAGTTTTTTACCTGGAGAGTTAAGTCCATTTACATATACTGGATTTCTTTTCTATTTCCTTAATTTATGCTTTGTCTTTGATTATTTTTGGATTTTCTGTTTCTCTTTTGCAGCCCTCTTTTAAAATAACATTTTCTCAAAAAAAGAATTTTATCCTTCTATTTTAATTCCAATTATACCCACTCTCAGTTTGCATGCTACTGTTGTTCAGTTATTTCACATTTTTAAAATTTTAATACTATCTATTGGAATAATTATTACTTTATGCCATAACTTTTTAACAAGGTAACATGTTTACCATTTCTTTATGGTCACCACTCCTTGTAGTGTATCAGATCCTTCATCAGGGATCATTTTTCTTCTCTCTTAAGCATATCCTTTGTATGTAGAAATAAACACCCTTTATCTTTGTCTGAAAATGTCTTTATTTCATCCTTTCTGAAAGACAGTTTCCCTGGACATGTAACTCAAGTCTTTCATTTACTTTTTTTCAGAACTTTAAATTCTGCATTCTAGCTTCTATTGTTGCTGTTGAGATGTCAACGGAAAGCTTAATTTTTATTCCTTTACATATAAACTATCTTTTCTCCTTGGGATAGCTCTTAAGACTTTATGTTTGTTTTTGTTTTGTACTTTCACTACTACAATAGCAAACATCTGTGATATCCTTTTGCTATTCTGAAGCGTCTCATCCCACAGTGAATAAGAGCAGACCCTGTTTAGCCAACAGAACACACTGGAAGTGCTAGTGTGTGACTTTCAAGAGCAGGTCTTCCAAAAGCTTTGTAGCTTTTTCATTGTCTCTTGGATGACCCACCCTGAGGGAAGCCAGCTGCCATGAGTTATTCAATTGGTCCCAGGAAGAGGCCCACCTGGAGAAGAATTAAGGCACCCAACTAACAGCCAGCATCAGCTTGCAGCACACGAGGGAGTCACCTTGCATTCGGTTCCTCTAATCTAATGGGTCTCTGAGCCTCCAGGTGACTGCAGCCCCCGACACCATCTGACTGTAACTTCCTGAGAGACCTCAAGCAAAATCACTTCCAAATTCCTGACCCACGGAAACCTGAGATCATAAATGATTATTGTTGTTTTAAGCTATTATATTTTGGAGTGGTTTGTTAGGTAAAATAGGAACTTGTTTATCCCAGTTTAGAATTGTTGGGGTCCCTTTACTTGATGAATGGTGTCATTTTTAATTTCTGGAAATTTTTTAGTTACTATTTCTTAAATACTGCTTTTCCCTCATTCTCTACATGATTTTTGTCTAGGACTCCACTCTATTCTCCAACTCTTTTCATTTCTCCCACTCTTTATGATAGTTTTTTAAATTGATTTATAAGCAATAAAATCTATAGATTTTTAGTGTACAGTTCATTGAATTTTAATGCATATTCTACTGATGTAGCTGCAACCACTGTACTGTCAAGATATAGGCATTCCCATTATTTCAAAAAATTCCCTCAAGCTCCTTTCCAGTCAAATGTTTTTCCCAGAGATAACCATTGTATTTTTGTCTGCCACCTGTTCTAGAACTTTGATGCATGGAATCATGCAGAAGGTACTCTTCTGTGTGTGGCTTCCTTTGATTGTCAGTTTAAAAACTGCATTCATGTTCCTTTTTATTGGTGAGCACCATTCTATTGCTGAGTGCACTACTACATGTTTATACATTCAGTTGATGATGGGTATTTTGGCTTTTTCCAATTTGGGGGCTATTAGGAATAAAGTTGTTATAAAGTTTGTGGCCAAGATATTTGAAGACATTTCAGTTTACCTAGATAAATACCAAAAAAGTGGAATTTCATGTCACAGAATAGGTATACGTTTGACTCTATGAAAAACTGCCTAGCTACTCTTTGAAATGGTTTACAATTTTCTTTTCCTAATAGAAATGTAGGGGAACAGCCTCACCAACACTTGGTATTATAAATCTTTTTAAGTAGGTATGAAATGGCAACTCTATGGTTTTAATTTGCATTTCCTTGATGACTACTGACATGACTTACTGACCATTTCTATATTTTCTTTTGTGAACTGTTTTTTTAAATATATACATACTTTAAGTTCTGGGATACATGTGCAGAACATGCAGGTTTGTTACATACATATACACATGCCATGGTGGTTTGCTGCACCCATCAACCCATCATCTACATGAGGTATTTCTCTTAATGCTATTCCGTCCCTAGACCCCCCAACCCCCAACAGGCCCTGGTGTGTGATGTTCCCCTCCCTGTGTCCATGTGTTCTCCATCATTCAACTTGCACTTATGAGGGAGAACATGCAGTGTCTGGTTTTTTATTCCTGTGTTAATTTTCTGAGAATGGTTTCCAGCTTCATCCATGTCCCTGCAAAATACATGAACTCATCCATTTTTATGCATAGTATTCCATGGTGTATATGTGTCATATTTCCTTTATCTAGTCTATCATTGATGGGCATTCGAGTTGGTTCCAAGTCTTGCTATTGTGAATAGTGCTGAAATAAACATACATGTGCATGTATCTTTATAGTAGAACGATTTATAAACATTTGGGTATATACCGAGTAATGGAATTGCTGGGTCAAATGGTATTTCTGGTTCTAGATCCTTGAGGAATCAGCATACTGTCTTCCACAATGGTTGAACTAATTTACACTCCCATCAACAGTGTAAAAGCATTTCTATTTCTCCACATCTTCTCCAACATCTGTTGTTTCCAGACTTCTTAATGATTGCCCTTCTAACTGGCGTGAGACGATATCTCATTGTGGTTTTGATTTGCATTTCTCTAATGACCAGTGATGATGAGCATTTTTTCATGTCTGTTGGCTACATAAATGTCTTCTTTTGAGAAGTGTCTGTTCATATTCTTTGCCCACTTTTTGATGGGGTTTTTTTTTCTTGTAAATTTGTTTAAGTACTTTGTAGATTCTGGATATTCGTCCTTTGTCAGATGGATAGATTGCAAAAATTTTCTCCCATTCTGTACATTGCCTGTTCACTCTGATGATAGTTTCTTTTGTTGTGCAGAAGCTCTTTAGTTTAATTAGATCCTATTTGTCAATTTTGGCTTTTGTTGCCATTGCTTTTGGTGTTTTAGACATGAAGTCTTTGTCCATGTCTATGTCCCGAATGGTATTGCCCCAGTTTTCTTCCAGGATTTTTATGGTCCTAGGTCTTATGTTTAAGTCTTTGATCCATCTTGAGTTGATTTTTGTATAAGGTGTAAGGAAGGGGTCCAGTTTCAGTTTTCTGCATATGACTAGGCAGTTTTCCCAACACCATTTATTAAATAGGAAATCTTTTCCCCATTGCTTGTTTGTGTCACATTTGTCAAAGATCAGATGGTGGTATAGGGTTATTTCTGAGGCCTCTGTTCTGTTCCATTGGTCTACATATCTGTTTTGGGACCAGTACCATGCTGTTTTGGTTACTGTAGTCTTGTAGTATAGTTTGAAGTCAGGTATTATGATACCTTCAGCTTTGTTCTTTTTGCTTAGAATTGTCTTGGCTATACAGGCTCTTTTTTGGTTCCATATGAAATTTAAAGTAGTTTTTTTTTTCTAATTCTGTGAAGAAAGTCAGTGGTAGCTTGATGGGGATAGCATTGAATCTATAAATGATTCTTCTTATCCATGAGCATGGAATATTTTTCTATTTGTGTTCTCTCTTATTTCCTTGAGCAGTGGTTTGTAGTTCTCCCTGAAAAGGTCCTTCACATCCCTTGTAAGTTGTATTCCTAGGTATTTTATTCTCTTTGCAGCAGTTGTGAAAAGGAGTTCACTCATGATTCGGCTCTCTGTGTGTTATTGGTGTATAAGAATGCTTGTAATTTTGACACATAGATTTTGTATCCTGAGACTTTGCTGAAGTTGCTTATCAGCTTTAGGAGATTTAGGGCTGAGATGATGGGGTTTTCTAAATATACAATCATGTCATCTGCAAACAAAGACAATTTGACTTCCTCTCTTCCTATTTGAATGCGCTTTATTTCTTTTTCTTCCCTGATTGCCCTGGCCAGAACTTCCAATACTATGTTGAATAGGAGTGGTGAGTGAGGGCATCCTTGTCTTCTGCCGGTTTTCAAAGGGAATGCTTCCTGGTTTTGTCCATTCAGTAGGATATAGGCTGTGGGTCAGTTATAAATAGCTGTTATTATTTTGAGATATGTTCCATCAATGCCTAGTTTACTGAGAGTTTTTAGCACACAGGGGTGTTGAATTTTATCGAAGGCCTTTTCTGCATCTATTGAGATAATCATGTGGTTTTTGTCACTGGTTCTCTTTATCTAATGAATTACATTTTTTGTTTTGCATATGTTGAACCAGCCTTGCATCCCAGTGATGAAGCTGACTTGATCATGGTGGATAAGGTTTTTTATGTGCTGCTGGATTTGGTTTGCCAGCACCTTATTGAAGATTTTCACAACGATGTTCACCAGGGATATTAGCCTGAAATTTTCCTTTTTTGTCGTGTCTCTGCCAGATTTTGGTATCAGGATGATGTTTGCCTCATAAAATGAATTAGGGAGGAGTTCCTCTTTTTCTATTGTTTGGAATAGTTTCAGAAGGAGTGGTACCAGCTCGTATTTGTACCTCTGTTATAATTCGGCTGTGAATCCATCTGCTCTTGGGCTTTTTTTGGTTGGTAGGCTATTAATTACTGCCTCAATTTCTGAACTTGTTATTCATCTATTCAGGGATTCGACTTCTTCCTGGTTTAGTCTTGGGAGGGTGTATGTGTTCAAGAATTTATCCACTGCTAGATTTTCCAGTTTATTTCCATAGAGGTGTTTATAGTATTCTCTGATGGTAGTTTGTATTTCTGTGGGATCAGTGGTGATATCCCCTTTATCATTTTTTATTGTGTCTATTGGATTCTTCTCTCTTTTCTTCTTTATTAGTCTGGCTAGTGGTCTATTTTGTAAATCATTTCAAGAAACCAGCTCCTAGATTCATTGATTTTTTGAAGGGTTTTTCATGCCTCTACCTTCTTCAGTTCTGCTCTAATCTTAATTATTTCTTGTTTTCTGTTAGCTTTTGAATTTGTTTGCTCTTGCTTCTCTAGTTCTTTTAATTGTGATGTTAGGGTGTCGATTTTAGATCTTTCCCACTTTCTCCTGTGGGCATTTAGTGCTATAAATTCCCCTCTAAACACTGCTATAGCTGTGTCCCAGAAATTCTGGTATGTTGTGTCTTTGTTCTCATTGGTTTCAAATAGCTTATTTATTGCTGCCTTAATTTTATTATTTACCCAGTAGTCATTCAAGGAGCAGGTTGTTCAGTTTCCATGTAGTTGTGCAGTTTTGAGTGAGTTTCTTAATCCTGAGTTCTAATTTGATTGCACTGTGCTCTGAGAGACTGTGAGGATTTCCCTTCTTTTGCAGTTACTGAGGAGTGTTTTATTTCCAATTATGTGGTCAATTTTGGAATAAGTGTGATGTGGTGCTGAGAAGAATGTATATTCTGTTGATCTGCAGTGGAGAGTTCTGTAGATATCTATTAGGTCCGCTTGGTCCAGAGCTGACATCAATTCCTGAATATCCTTGTTAATTTTCTGTCTCGTTGATCTGTCTAATGTTGACAGAGGAGTGTTAAAGTCTCCCACTATTATTGTGTAGGAGTCTATGTCTCTTTGTAGGTCTCTAAGAACTTGCTTTATGAATCTGGGCTCTCCTGTACTGGGTGCATATATATTTAGGATAGTTAGCTCTTCTGGTTGCATTGATACCTTTACCATTATGTAATAGCCTTCTTTGTCTTTTTTGACTTTTGTTGGTTTAAAGTCTGTTTTATCAGAGACTAAGATTGCAACCTCTGCATTCTTTTGCTTTCCATTTGCTTGGTAAATATTCCTCCACCCCTATATTTCGAGCCTACGTGTGTCTCTGCATGTGAGATGGGTCTCCTGAAAACAGCACACCAATGCATCTTGACTGTCTCCTAATTGCCAGTCTGTGTCTTTTAACTGCGTCATTTAGCGTGTTTACATTTAAGGTTAAATGTAATGTGTGAATTTGATCCTGTCATTATGATGATAGCTGCTTATTTTGCTCAATAGTTGATGTGGTTTCTTCATAGTGTCGATGTTCTCTACAATTTGGAATGCTTTTGCAGTGGCTGGTACCTGTTTTTCCTTTCCATATTTAATGCTTCCTTCAGGAGCTCTTGTAAGGCAGGCCTGGTAGTGACAAAATCTTTCAGCATTTGCTTCTCTGTAAAGGATTTTATTTCTCCTTAGCTTCTGAAGCTTAATTTGGCTGGATATGAAATTCTGGGTTGAAAATTCTTTTCGTTAAGAATGTTGAATTTTGGCCCCCACTCTCTTCTGACTTGTAGGGTTTCTGTAGAGAGATACACTGTTAGTCTGATGGGCTTCCCTTTGTTGGTAACCTGACCTTTCTCTCTGGCTGCCCTTAACATTTTTTCCTTCATTTCAACCTTGGTGAATCTGCTGATTATGTGTCTTGCGGTTGCTCTCCTCAAGGAGTATCTTTGTGGTGTTCTGTGTTTTTCTTGAATTTGGTTGTTGTAGGTTGGAGAAGTTCTCCTAGATAATACCCTGAAGAGTTTTTTCCAACTTGGTTCCATTCTCTCCATCACTTTCAGGTATAGTGACACTTTCAGCTATACACTTTCAGCTATAGGCACTTTCAGGTTTGGTCTTTTCACATAGTCCCATATTTTTTGGAGTCTTTGTTCATTCTTTTTTCTTTAATCTTGTCTTCATGCTTTATTTCATTAAGTTGATCTTCAATCTGTGATATCCTTTCTTCTGCTTGATCGATTCAGCTATTGATATTTGTGTATGCTTCACAAAGTTCTTGTGCTGTTTTTCAGCTCCATAAGGTCATATATGCTCTTCTCTAAGCTGGTTATTCCAGTTAGAAATTCCTCTAATCTTTTTTCAATGTTCTTATAGTCTTTGCATTGGGTTAAAACATGCTCCTTTAGTTCAGAGGAGTTTGTTATTATCCCCCTTCTGAAGCCTACCTCTGTCAATTCGTCAAAATCTTCCCCCACCAATTTGTTCCCTTGGTGGTGAGGAGTTGTGATCTTTTGGAGGAGTAGAGGCATTCTGGTTTTTGGAATTTTCAGCCTTTTTGTGCTGTTTTTTCCTCATCTTCATGGATGTATCTACCTTTGGTATTAGATGTTTGTGACCTTTGGATGGGATTTTTGTGTGGAAGTCCTTTTTGTTGATGTTGATGCTATTCCTTTCTGTTTGTTTTGTTAGTTTTCCTTCTAACAGGCCCCTCTATTTCAGGTCTGCCAGAGTTTGCTGGAGGTTCACTCCAGACCCTGTTTGCCTTTGTATCACCAGGTGAGGCTACAGAACAGCAAAGATTGCTGCCTGTTCTTTCCTCTGGAAGCTTCATCCCATAGGAGCACCTGCCAGATGCCAGCTGGAGCTCTCCTGTATGAGGTATCTGCTGGGAGGTGTCTCTCAGTCAGGAGGAGAAAGGGTCAGGGACCCACTTGAGGAGGCAGTCTGTCCCTTAACAGAGCTCGAGCTCTGTGCTGGGAGATCCACTCCTCTCTTCAGAGCCAGCAGGCAGGAATGTTTAAGTCCGCTGAAGCTGCACCCACAGCTACCCCTTACCCCAGGTGCTCTGTTCCAGGGAGATGGGAGTTTTATCTATGAACCCCTCACTGGGACTGCTGCCTTTCTTTCACAGATGCCCTGCCCAGAAAGGGGAAATCTAGAGAGGCAGTCTGGCTATAGTGGTTTTGCTGAGCTGCGGCAGGCTCCACCAAGTTTGAACTTCCCAGAGGCTTTGTTTACACCGTGAGGGTAAAACTGCCTGCTCAAGCCTCAGTAATGGTGGATGTCCCTTCCCTCACCAAGCTCGAGCATCCCAGGTTGACTTCAGACTGCTGTGCTGGCAGGGAGAATTTCAAACCAGTGAATCTTAGGTTGCTTGTCTCTGTGGGAGTGGGATCCACTGAGCTAGACCACTTGGCTCCCTTTCCAGGGGAGTGCATGGTTCTGTCTCACTTGCATTCCAAATGCCACTGGTGTATGAGGAAAAAAACTCCCACAGCTAGCTCAGTGTCTGCCCAAATGGCCACCCAGTTTTGTGCTTGAAACTCAGGGCCCTGATGATGTGGGGACCCAAGGGAATCTCCTGGTCTGTGGATTGCGAAGGCCATGGGAAAAGCTTAGTATCTGGGGCCGCAATTCACCATTCCTCACAGCACAGTCCCTCATGGCTTCCCCTGGATAGGGGAGGGACTTCCCCAACCCCTTGTGCTTCCCAGGTGAGGTGACGCTCCACCCTGCTTCAGCTCACCCACTGTCTAACCAGTACCAGTGAGATGAGCTAGGTATCTCAGCTGAAAATGCAGAAATCACCTGCCTTCTGCATTGAGCTGCAGACCACAGCTGTTCCTATTTGGCCACCTTGCCAGCCACTGTGAAGTGGTTAAGATGTTGACCATTTTAAAAAATTGATTTGTCTTTTTATTGGTGATTTGTAGGAGTTCTTTACATATTCTACATACAAGACTTTTGTCATGTAAATATATATTGCAAATATTTGTATTCTAAGAAGTATTAGCCTACTCAAATTGTGAAAATGTTACCCTATGTCTATGTCTAAGTGATTTACAGGTCTAAGATTCATCTAGAATTAATTTTTGTATACGCTTTGTGGTGGGATTTAGGTTAATTTTTTTCCACATATGGATATCCAGTTGTTTCAGCAATGCTTTTTGAAACAATTCTTTTGCTGACTGTACATGTTTATTTCTGGACTTTATTCTATTAGATTGAGTTATTTGTCTTTTCCTATACCCATATCACACTGCCTTGATTACTCTAGCTTCATAGTCTTGATATTTATAGTATCCATTCTTTAATTTTGTTCTTTTTCAAAGTTTCTTCTAATCATTTTGCATTTCTATGTAAATTTTAGAATAAATGTCTCCATTTCTTTAAAAATGGCCGCTCAAATTTTTAATGCAGTAATATTGAATCTTAGATCAATTTGAGGAGAATAGCTTATCAAATATTGAATTATCTGATCCATGAACATAGTATATCTTGCCATTTAGTTTTTTTCAGTGATATTTTGTTAGTTTTAATGTAGAGGTCTCATACTTTTTACATATTAAATTTACTCAAAATTATTTTATAATTTTTAGTGTTATGAAGGTTATTTTATTTCACTTATAAATTTTTATTGCTGGTATATAAAAGCGGAATTTATATTTGTATATTACTTTGTACCTATAATCATACTTAACTTACCTCTTGTTTCTAGTACCTCTTGGGTAGAGTCTTCACACTTTTCTAAATAAAAATTCACATTGAAAATAAAAACAGGTAACTTCTTCCTTTATAATCTTTGGGGGTTTCATTTATCTTTCTTAGTTTACTTAATTTGCTAAGACCTCTACTACAATGTTAAATACAAGTGATACGAGGAGATATTCTTGTCCTGTTCACAACCTGATAAAAAATGCTCACTAATTTACCATGAGGTACAATTTTAACTAAAGGTTTATTCCCCATTCCTTATACACTGAAGAATGTCCTGAAGTGAACAGCTGTATAACAGCTGTTTTAATGTGGATCTCACCCAGCATGGTTTCCTTTTTACAAAGCTTGAATATCTACTCTTTGTTTATTTTCAATGCCTTCAGTTATGATTAATCTTATCAAGAGGGTAGTCCAATGCAAGCTACTCCACCATTAATGAAAGCTTTCATTGCATATATAATTTCAATCATTACACTCTTAATTTCTTGTTAGATGCTTTGTTAGTTTCCTTCTATACCTGTTAGATCTTTTTCAAGTTTCTGATCCTTGCTCATTTTTTATCCCTCTCTTAGTTTTAAAACATATTAGATGTATTTACTGTATAGTCTATATCTGATTACTCCAATAAATGAGGCATTTATATGTCTGCTTCTGCTCTTTTTGTTTCTGAAAACTAATGCCTATAGTAGCTTTTTTCCTCATACATTTGTGTTTTTTAATGTTGGCTTATGTTCCCTAGAACTTTAGATCCAGTAGTTCTTTGTGTACTGAGTTAAGAGTATATTCTTCCAGAAAGAATATACATTGATTCTTGGGAACTTGGGCATGCCACCAACATAGATCCATTTCATTTAAATTCTTGCTTAGATTTTTCCATCCTTGAAGACTGGGCACCCAACCTCCACTAAGACCAACCTGTGGCCAAGAACTCTTAGGGATAGGTTTCTATTCCTCTACCAAGAGCCAATAATGAGAAAAGCATGTTTCTTTGCATGTAAGCTGTCATGACAAATTTGATATTTATTTCTTGTTTCCTATTTCTCCAAGAGTTTAATCTATGTGATTCCTGGTTTCATGCAATGTTCTCTGATTCACCTACCCCCACTACATAGGTCCAAAGCTTGGTCTCCTGTTCCCAGAGGGCACGGCTACTAAAATCAAACCTCTAGACCACCTAGGATTGCTAGGTGCACGTAAGATGGCAGCTTCAATGTGTGATTTCCACCAGATATTGCTGCTCAAGTTTGGTTTCAAACCCCAGAGGAATTCTCATGTTGTCTTATAAACTCAGCCATATATTTAATGCTGCTTTTTATGTTTCATCCAGTAGACATTTTGTAGTGAGAGGATTTCAAGATATATCGTTTAATGCATAGCGAGAAATTGAAATATTTAATATTCACTTTTTAATCACTGAAGGCTATAGTTCTTACTCTTTGTCTAGCTGATTGGTAAGTGAATTAGCAGAATGCATAACAGCAGTTATTTATTGAGCTCTATGCCTATACATGTGAAATACGTTTTTTAAAAAACAGCTTTTTAAGAAAAATCAGTAATGAGAAAAAAGAGATGGAGCTACTGAATTGTCTGCATTCCTCATGTTGGCTTTACTTTTACAATACTCCAAAGAGTTTCTGTAAAGAGACGTAGGAGGCATAACCAATGAAGGAATTGTGAAGAACAGAAGTGATTGGGGTCTTGTGTTAGTACCTCACCAGTTCTCAAAGCTATCTTTCATGGATAAAATAAAGCTTGAATGATTAAAAGTGTTTCTTGGAAGTTAGCCAGATTTCACATGAAAGGGCTTTTATTTTACTCTTTACCACCGAGAAAAATATCTTAGCATTTACACATAATAAATTTAATTCATAAGGCTGAATTCTACAACTATAACATGTGGGTGATGAAACCTATCTAACCTATCTTATAGATTGTTAAATAGGTTAATTGTAAAATGTTTAGCATAGTAGCTTTAAATATAGTAACTGCCCATTAAATTGTAGCTATCTTTATTTCTTTTTATGAAAGTTCTGAAGTGAGAAACTTTTAATCTTTGTAAATGTTAAGTTCAGAGATGGTCTAACGTCCTTGAAGTAAAAATGGACTCAGGTAAAAGCCTGGGTTCCCCATTCTAATGGGGTTCCCTCCCAAGGTCCAAAGTGCCTTGCTTTCTCCTCAGTTATGACTGTCCAATCTATTACAGTTTCTCACTGAAAGCAGTTTATGTGACTGGTAGTAATTTTTTCTTTAGTGTGACATGCAAAGGAGTTCATATTAGGGATCAGAAGATTACAAAGATGGAAAGCCAGGAAAGTCTCTGCCCTCAAGAAGCCTGTACTCCAGGGTTGTGATGTTAAACCCTGGGGCCCCATTATAATCATCTCGAAAGATTTCAAGAAAACTACTAACGTCTCTATGTTTATCTTCTCTTTATATATACACAGTGGATATCTTGGGGTGGAAATCATATTATCTTCTTTTCTTACTCCTTATATCACTCCCTATGTATAGCAAGGATCCATTTTAAAAATAGTTAAAATTATTAAAAATTAACAACAGTGACAAAATCCAATTTTAAAGGCATTCTATTATGTGAACCTTCTGTAGGAGTCGTGAATATGGTTAAACATTAAATCCTTAGGTCAAAAAGAATATACTCATAACACCGCTCCCTGTATTGTCAGGAAATGTCAAAGGCCACACCCCCAAAGAGACAATAACAGCTGCACCAAAATTAAAAAGAAAATTGCAACTATAACACAACTTTTGCCAGGGGAAATATCTCATATGAGACTGTAAGTGAGAAAAGTTGTCTTACCAATTTAAGGTAACCCTCAGCATCTAGAATTAAGTTTTCTGGTTTTAAGTCTCTGTAGATAATACCTAGTCGATGCAGGTAATCAAATGCTTCTGTCACACAAGCAACGCAGAATTTGGAGGTGGGTTCATCAAAGCTGCCTCTGCAACGAAATCATTTTCCCTCTTAATACTCTGGATGCACATCTTTGGTGCTGTTCTAGGTGTCAAATCAATTACTGGATTGGCAGAGGTTTATGCAATATAAATATTTTGCAGGGTATCAACAATAAAATGTATTTTATACTACCCATGAATTAAGCTGTTTGTAGATCATAAGGCAATTCAGGGAGATATGTGATACAAACAAGAACTACTTCACTAAAATTAAAATATCAACAACATATATGATTTTTGGTAATCATATATGAACATGTAAAAGAGAAAAATCCAAAAACTAAGACTTTCTTTAAACTCCCAACACGAGCTCTGAAGAAGCTGCAACTATAGTGGAGAGCTTGAACCAGACTTTTGCAACTTATTGCTTGACTTAAAAATGACTCAAGTGATTATTTTCATTTCCTGTTTGCATAGCACGTCAGAGTAACCCTGGTAGAAATGGGACCATAAGTCTTTTCTGTTTGGGGCCCCTTGATCTTTTATTAGAGTCCCCTCTGTCAGCACTGTGTGTAGTTTTACAGACTGAATTATTTTTAATGCAGTGGTGACTTGCCACATGATCTCACAGAGGAACATGGCTTTGGAGTGACAGAAACTGGGTTTGACTCCTGTTTCTTTCACTCACTATATCCTTGAGAAAATTGTTTAACTGTTCTGAGGCTCAGAATCCTTATCAGTAAAAAAGGTTTGATACTTACTTAAAAGCATTTTCAGGATTAAGCACAGTGCCTAACAGGTAGCAGTAACTCCCTTTCCTAAAATGATTTAGATTTTCTCAACAAATTTGCCTACTGAAGCAAAGATAGAAGAGGCAAATGCATTTGCAGATATCATGAAAGAACCCTTCCAGGTTCTCCCCATTCAAATCTGTCCAAAAAAAGTTCCTGACACAACACGTTCATCTTCTACTCAGATGCTCAATGTTCTTTCCTTGCCTAAGTCAGTGATTCTCAACCATAAATGCACATTAAAATTGTCTGAGAAGCATTTAAAAAATCATTTATTGGACCCCATCCCAGATTAAATGAATCATAACCTCTGGCATTAGGGCACAGCATTTTTACTTTGTAAAAGCTTTCCAGTGAATGCAATGTGTGACCAACTTTGAAAAACACTGGCACAGGTCTGACTGTAAATATGTGACCTTGCATCAGCCTCCACAATCTAATGCCAACCTACGTTCTCATGTCTACTGTTGCCCTTATCTTCTACCCAAATTCTTCTGTTCACCATCTACAAAGAGACACAATACTACCCCAACTTCCCTGCTTTGTCTTAAAGCAGTTTCCCTGCCTCTCTGCCTTTCCAAATTTGGGTCATGTTTAGAGTTTAATTCAAATCCTTCCTCTATCATCACATTCTCTCTCTCTCCCCTCCTCGGAGCTCACCATCTACAACACTATTTGGCATTTAACTACAAATTTCCAACTTCTTTGTCACCACTTAGTTTTCTCACTAAAAAATGAAATGTTTTAGAACTGTATACATATCTCCCAAGGAAACTCTAAACTTGTCGGAGGTAAAGTTTCTACCTTTTACTCTTTTGGTTACAAAAATCCACACTGTCTAGAGCGTCTCCTCCTGACCCCCACCATGCACTATGGAGCCTTTTACATAGGTGGTGCTTAGTAAATATCTGTGACTTTAATTGTGTGAAAATCACCCCTTTGTGTTAAACTGAATTTTTGTAGGCATCTTGCTCTGCCCTCAGTGAGGGCTTACCCACTACCCACTCCGTACCCCATCTTTTGTTTATCACACTGCTTCTGCTAGGAGATTTGGAATCAGAAACATCTGGGTTTTTACCCTGACTCTGCTTTATACTAGTCATGTAACCTGGGATAGTTCACCTCCTCTCTAGTCTGGGATTCTTTAATTCCTAAAACAGAGATGACAACAACTACCTTCTGTGGTGTTACAGCACTATTGTAGCATTAGCTAAGAAAATATCACTATGACTACTCTATTTTATCAAGAGATATTTTCTTATAATAATTTCCTAATGACTTCCTCTATGCCTTTTTTAATGATTATAAATATAGCATCCCTTAGACCAGATGTGAGTACACAAAGTTTTTCATTACCTGTCCCTTAATATACTCCATAGCTCCCCACCTAAGCAGGCCTCCAGAAGCATGTATACATACTTATTGTCCTTGAAAGTACGATATAATCTGTGAAGACAGATAAAAACATGATTATTATTAGAAATCTAGTTTAAAAACCTGTTTAAATTGCTTAGAACTGTCATCGTAACATTACGAACAATGATCCTCATCTCCATATAAATACCCCACAACTACACTGGGCTTCTTGCCAAATCCTCTTTGATTTCCCTACTGCCTTGCTTCTGCTCCTGTGGATCTCTTTACTTAGATTGGCCTTTCTCTAACCACAGACTGAACTTCTTAATCTCAGTTTCACTGTAAAAATTTTATCCATTCTTCAGGGCCAACCTTCAAGGCCATCTTTTTAACAAAACAGCTCATTATCCCACTTACCAAATATGTCCTCTCCTTTTTCCAAAAACTCAGAGACCCCTGCATATATCACCTTTAAGATTTGCCCTGCATAGTAGTAATTCATGTCAATGTCTTAACTCCCCTACTTGGTTAATTGACGTTAGATTCCCCTGGAAATAGACTCTGAGACTGAGATTTGCAAGCAGTCAGATTAGTGGGGAGTGCAACTGGAAACAACACCTGTGGGGGAGGAAGGAAGTAGAATTGGGCTATGTCTTAGTGTCGACAAAAGCCTCAGCTTCAAGGGGCTCTGCAGTTGTTGGATGCATGTCCCCGAAGAGAGAATATGATCTTAGGCAAGGTGGTTCTCTTCACCAAATAAAAACATAAACCAATGCCCAGAGAGGAACTGAGCTAGAGTCCTCAGCTGACAACCACACTCCTAGAAGCTGGGGGAATGGGAGCCTCAGTTCCAAAGCGGAACCTAGGCAGGGCATCATATTTCAACATTGTGTAAAAGCAGTTTTGGGGTCTTAATCCTCAAGAGACACCCTTTTCTCCCTAGCACCACACCGAGACCAAAGTAGACAGTACAGCAGCCATATCATATACAGATAGAAGCAGCAGTCAGGTAAAATGGTTCAAAGGGTGGGCTCTGAACCAAAATGCCAAGCCTTAAATCCAGATCAGACATTTATTAGCTATGCAACCTCTGTTTTCTCATTGATTCTCAATGAACATATATATTCATTTTACTCTATATGGATTACATATTATTATGTATATTATTGATACGTATTCATTGAAAAATATATATATATCCATTTTATTCTAATTGACCAGTGAGATAAATGTGTTGATTATCTATACATAGAGATATAGCTTAGAACAGCACCTGGTATATGTTAATTTCTCAATAAATGTTGTCATTAATATTTATTCTTCATTTTATTGCCTGACTACACGCCAGGCACTTTCGAAAGAGTTGAAAATAAGACAATGAATGCAATCTAATCCATGCCCTGAAGCTGCTCATCAGAGTTTGTTAATAAAATACTAATTTTAAAAGGGCATCCATTCTGGGAACATAATTAATATAAAAGTAATCGAATGACTTTCTATTGGAAGCACCGCCTGGGTTCCAACTTCTTTGTTGATCTTGGGGAAAAAAATGAGTCTGGAAAGATGGATAGGCAGGAAGAGTCTTTTAAAGCATTTGAACAAAAATCATAAATTTTAGTCATTACAGGGACACTTTACCCAGAAATCACTAAAACTACACTCTGGGGCATTATGACATACATGAAAGCATAAACTGGCTTACACCACTACCCCTGAATTCACAAGGATAGAGAGCTGTGGCCTATAATAATTAACATTTCTTCTGCAAACTCTTGTGAGAGCTACAGAAAGAATAACTATTGGGAGATGACTGTTTCGGTACCTAGGTACTACTAGTACCAGGGCACATTCCCCCTTGGCTTCCCACATGTGCCCAAATGCTGCCTCCTGCAGAAATTCAAGATCAGGATGCTATCTGAGGAGTTTTATACATATCCTTGCTTCCCTAGTCCCCAGTTTTGCATTAAGTCTGAATAAAATAACCAGTTCAAACTATTCCTCAATAATTTTATATTCATATATATACATACTCAAACACATGTATATACACACACACTTTCGTGATGTTTACTCAAGAATAAAAACAACTGGAAAACATCTGACCCCAGATTTCAAACTTCTAACATTTTTAGTACTGTTGCTGTGACTTGGATGGAGAATCCAGAGTGGGGCCTCCTCCTCCTCTTCTTTCTGTCCTCTTGCATGGAAAGTTTAAAAGAAGAGCCAAGTACTACTCAACCATACAAAAAAAAATGAGATTCTGTCATTTGCAACAACATGGATGGCCCTGGAGGTAGTTATGTTAAGTGAAATAACCCAGACATAAAAAGACAAGCATCACATGTTCTCACTTATTTGTGGGATCTAAAAATCAAAGCAATTGAATTCATGGAGATAGAGAATAGAGCGGTGGTTACCAGAGCCTGGAAAATGTAGTGGGGAGACATGCAGGAAGGGGAGATGGTTAATGGGGACAAAATAAAATAGAAAAAAAGAATAAGATCTAGCAACTGATAGCACAACAGGGAGATCACAGTCAATAACAGTTTAATTGGACATTGTAAAATAACTAAAATAGTATAAGCGGATTGTTTGTAACACAAAGGATAAATGCTCAAGGGGATAGATACCCAATTTTCCATGCTGTAATTACTATGCATTGCATGCCTGTATCAAAACATTTCATGCGTCCCATAAATATATATGCCTATTATGTACCCACAAAAATTAAAAATAAAAATAAAAATAAAAATAATTTCAATAAATAAATAAAGAGCCTGAAAATCCTAAGTCCTTGGAAGCCAAGTGCTCACTTACTTCACAATGAATGGAGAGCACAGCTCCTCTAAGATCCTCTTCTCTGAGTAGACATGCTCCTGCTGCTTGGTGTCAACTATGTGCTTCTTCCTTATACACTTCATAGCAAAAGCGACATTCTCATTTTTTACTTTAACCTATGTAAAAAATGGAAAGATACCTCAAAATTAACTTATATCTATATAAAATATGCTAATTGATGAGAGTTAAAACTGTTTCATGTTTAATTAGTATGGAAGCCGTTAACCACTTATCCCTTTGAGAACTTTCATTCAAGTGTACACACTTCCCTTTCATCATAATTTCTAGAATAGTTCATCTGTCTAGGATGTGGCCCTAAAATTTTTGTATTAAAGTAAAATAAAATTCTGTTAGACTTAATATTTAGATAGCCATTCTATTTTTAATTGCGTGACATAAAAACTTTGACCAGAATTGCCATTTTTTTCTTATTATTCCCTTTGCTTTCAAAGCAAGACATATTATTATTATTATTATTATTATTATTATTATTATTATTTTAAGACAGGGTCTTACTCTGTTGCCCAGAGTGCAGTGGTGCAATCAGGGCTCATTGCAGCCTTGACCTCCTGAGATCAATCTATCCTCCCATCTCAGCCTCCTGAGTAGCTGGGACTACAAGTGTAAACCACCACACCCAGCTAATTTTTGTATTTTTTTATAAAGGTGGGGCCTCACTATGTTGCTCAGGCTAGTCTCAAACTCCTGAGCCCAAGCAATCCTTCCACCTTGGCTTCCCAAAGTGCTGGGATTAAAAGCATGAGCCACTGCACCCAGCCTAAAGCAAGATATATGAAATCAAGCTCTATATCTGTACCATCCAATATGATAACTGCAAATCACATGTGGTTATTTAAATTTAAATCAAATAAAATTAAAAATTCAGTTCCTGAGTTATACTAGCCACATCTCAAAAGCTCAACAGTCACATCTAATTAGTGGCTACCCTATTGAATAGCACAGATATGGGACTTCCCTCAGCACAGTTCTATTAAACAGTACTACTCTAGATGCACAAACAAGTATTTTCTTAAAAGGAAATAAATATTTTAAAATAACTTTTTGATAGATTTAAAACTCCATAAGCAGGCTACGCTAGACAATTAACTAGATTGTGCAGAAACGGCTGCACTCCATATTTTGCTCATGTTTGCCGTTAGTGCTGCCCATGACTTTCAAATCAATGGTGAATTTACTGCTTCAATTATTATTGGAAAACAGATCTCAGTTTTGTTAATGGAATCCTTTTGCCACAAACTTTGATGAAAAATACCACTGCAGACAGGTATTATCTTTGTCTCTCCATAAGGCAAAAGAGACATTACACACATTATGTATCCTAAAGAACCATTTGTCCCCACCCCCATCAGAGATGAAGTAAGCACTGGGTGTGAAGTGTACTGTCCAGACTTTCCTGACAACATTTCAAATCTGCTCATGCCCAAGGCCAGCCAGCAGACCAGCGAGTCAGCAGAGTTCCCAGAAGATAAGTTATGGTGAATCCTTAAAAATCTGATGGGCAAAGAAGGACTTGGTAATTGCCAAGGCCTCAGAGCCATCTGTACCCAGTAAGGCCACAGATCTCTATTCCACAGTTTCCTTAGAAAACTTGTTCTGACAGTACCACTTTTGCTACTCCTTGGAAGCTGATAGCTCAGGGAGGGGGTGATGTGGAAGGCACAACTGAAATCAGGCTGTAAGTTCCAAGATATCCTGATCAACACTACAGAAGGCTGCTCTTCAAATATTCCCTTGCATTCATCTTCTTGTCTTTTCTCACAATATGAAATTTTGAGCAACCCAAAAATAAGATAATGAAAGTGAAATACAGACATGGTACTGGAGTTGTTTAAAGAATGTAACTATAACATTGAATATTTCATTTCTATGGCATTTTCACTTGACACATTCTTCTTTTTTTTAGTGTATAGAGACTAAAAGTGTCATGAATGTATATAGACACACATTTGCTGTTAGAAAATACATTATTTTATGTTTCCTTTTGGAAGCGCTTACTTGGTACATTGATAATTATTGAGAAGAAAATTCACAAAAGATGTGATGTAAGCTTGAACTAGCAGTTGATTATTACAAGTTACTTACTAGCACAGACCTGCTACTATACAATTTACAGAGTGAAAAGTTTACTTTCTCAATTTTGGTTCAAAGCAACATTTAAGATAGCAGTAACAATTCATATATTCCTCCAAGATATGCTGGAATATAAAACAAAAAAAAAGTCAAAAGGCTTCTCTCAGATGCTTGAAACGTAAACCCCTTACAAGCTCAACTCTTCCGAACCCACCAACGCCCAGTGTTGCAATAATCTCAAGGTTCTGGAATGGGGATGATGAGGAAAATCTGGCCACCTTCTCCTTCAGCTGAATCATTTCCAGAGAGAGTGCTTTGGACAGCTTCCAGTTAGACATGGACCGCCTGTACAAGAGAAGTGAAACTTTACACACACACACACCCATAATCAAAAGGTGTCATGCCATACATAAATTTCACTCCTACGACAGTCTGATTTCTGCTGTAACTATGATTTATAGTTGCCACAAAGGCTATCTCAACTTCTATGGATCAGATTCAGTCCCATGCAGGGAGAAAACAATAGAACATATAAACATAAAACTCACACATACATACACATACACATACACATACACATACACATACACATACACATACACATACACCAGGGAACAGACAAATGCCAAATTGAATCAATGAGAGGTAAAATGGGTATAGTTTGTGGTATTTAAAATGTACCTCTTAAGTTTCTTCTCAGTGTGGAAATTTTTTTAAATTAAATATATATATACCTCAAAAAAGCTGTTAAAAAACCACCATGAAAAGCAGTCAATGAAAAGGAATAAAGCAAGGCGGCCACTTCCTTTGCTGCATGTACAGGAGAATGCCACACTGACAATCTTTCCCACATTTTGCTAGTTTTATCAGATCTTGAAGCTTTGCATGGCTGAACCAAAATAACTGCTTTGTGAAATATGAAAAGTACATTTCTTACTTTATGTCTAAGTATTGTTGTTTGGAAATACCCATTTTTTTCTCTTTCAATAAGGTTTACTGCTCCGGGTTACATATTCATAAATTATTACCACAAAAGGCCTTCAGCATAAAAATTGCAAAAACATATATGAACTACTAATTGAATCTTCTAATTGAATTCAAATTTAAGTTTTCTAAGAATTTTGACTATATGGCTTTGATAGCATTATCTAGTGAACATATGCTTAAGCATTCACTCTAAAAAAATGTTTCAGCAAATAATTTTCAAATAATTTTCATTTAACAAAGTAGAGTTTTCTAGTACATAAAAAAAATGAATCACTATCACTACATTTAGAGACCTACCCAACCCCCTCCTCCACATATCCCTGGGCAATAGTTTCTTTACATTTTGAAAAAATTCTAACTATAACCCTGCTCTTTACCTCTAATCAAATATTAATGTCTTTTTGAGCTAAGTCACCAGGCAACATAAAATATCCCTTTTGTAAGTCCCTGGATTAGAACATTTCTCCCTAACGTTCCTACTCATTACCCAAAATAAAGGAGCAGACTATTTATAATAGACTTAGATAATATCCACTCTAGTGGAAGTGGTGGTATCTTTGTGGAAGAACAATTAAAAAGAACTCTCCAGAATTTTCTAGTGAAGGCACATTAAAAGTTACCACACAGCAAGTCACACCCTCTGTCCCCTTCTTTCTTGGCTGCCAGAAGTCAGTTCCAGCTCAGGAAAACATTCCTCCACTTACTTTGCATGTCTTTTTTCATCATCACGGTTCAGGTTTGCCACATATCCTTCAAGGTATTTTTGCAGCTCTTCAAATGTACCAACAGTTTGGTTGAATGTTCTAAATAGATAGAATAAAATAAAATGCTCCGTGCTGATAGTTACCAAGGCAACTTGACATTCTTTTAAGCTCATAAAACACTAGCTGGTTACTTATGACTTTATAAATCATTTTTAAATAATTTATGAGATATTAAAGTGGATGTAATATGTAGAATGGTTATTAAAAGCCATATAAATTGATCCTTTGAGTTTATAAAAGCAAAGCGGCTATTAATGAGAACAGAAAACATTTTTTATAGTTTTCTGCCTTGTATTTAAGGTTTAACAACAATTTTTTTAAGAAGATAGTGGGAAGGGAACAGCCTTACATGATGTGTTTACCGAATCAACAGGTTACAGGGGTTGCAGATTCTTTTAACTTTGCTTAATTAAGTTAAGCTATATATCTTTTAAATCGAGAATAAAATTTATCTCTTGTCTCAAGATAACTCTCTCCATTTCACATTCCTTCATAATTAAATCTAAATCATTTTACCTTACTTTAGTAGTTCTCTGAGGATTAGCCAACATCTCATTACCTTTCTCACCCTTCCTGGATCACAGGTTCCTCATGGGCCTGATCTAATCTCTCTGTCTCCAGTCCATGATCATTGGGAATTCTAACACAGTCCTATGCCCTTGAGAAAAAATAATCCCTTTCCCCACCAGTGAAAGGCCAACTTTCTTGATTACTTCCAATGCTTCCCTGCTTCTATCTCCAACAATCTATCTTGACTTGTAATTATTAGGGTACTTCTTTTCCCTACTACAAAATAGTATCCTTCTTAAAAGTAAAGACCATGCTTTAATCATCTTTGTAACATTTTAAGTACCTGGTACACAGTAGAATGAAAAGAGTGAGTTTACCTCAAAATACCTAAAACTAATAAGCCAGAGCCACCTCAGTATTGTGCTGTCTCAACTTACTGCCTCTACCCATTTACTTGACAACCAATCTATATTTACTTTATTAAGCACATATTACATACTGTGCAGAGTATTTTTCCTTTTCCCCTCCAGATCTATTCTCTACTCTTTTCTAGCCTGTTCTATGGGCTGACCTTTGTCGACTGAAGAGTAGTGAGACATAAAACAGGATGGTTATGAATTTTCTAATTTCCAATAGTTGAAATTTTCTGTTAAAAAGGAAACACTCTTACTTTGTTTTACTTTTATTTATTCTATACTTCAGCATTATTTTGCTGGCTATTAAACTAACTGCAGTATTGCTGTAAACAAATTTTATTTTTTAAATAGAGGTGAGACAGGTGCTATAGGTCTCTAGAAATTCTCCACTAACTAATCCTAAAGTCAAGTTTAAACAGCTACAACATTGTTGCTGTGATATTCATATAGCTTACATTAATTCAGATGCTATAGTCTGAGCAATAACTAATGAGCTTTTTTTGAAATTTGTACCAATGGTCAATTATAGAGATGTGACAAATAGCATTTCCCATTTGTTTAGAGCTCTTGCCATACAGCAGGGTTATTTCATATTTTATCACTTTTAAAAATAGGAAATATAACTCAAACTTTAACTCTCCTTCTTGTAAGCATTTGTTAAAATCATGAATTAAGAAAGAAGAAATAAAAAGCCATTGGCTTTCAGGCACTATATTTCATTGCAAGGATGGTGCCCTGTATTCAGCCACCATCTGGTGAGCACTTCCCATATGCCAAGGACTATGTCAAAGGCTGGCACTGCAACCGCAGTGAACAAGTTACATGTTTCTGTATTCATGAAGCTTACAGAAGCGTGGGGAGACAGATGTTAAATAAAGCAATCAAAGTGTTATAATATGACAAGCGTATAAAGGCTGCTATGAGCGCATTATCGTGGGATCTTATTCTAGTTTATAAGTCATAGCTAGGATGATCATATAATTTATCATCCAAGCTGGAATATATTTCAGAGTGACATGATGTGTCAATATTAAATATGCTGGTGTAATCTGAACTGTCTCAGTAAATCCAAGATGTAAGTAAACCTAGTTATAGTTGATAATCAGTTTGTCTCACCCACAGAAAAAATTCACATAATTTTTATGTCTCATTGTGCCTAATGCAATATTTTGTATTTTGCAGACTCTAAATTACACATATGTGAACTAAACATTTTAAAATTATAAACTAGCAAGTAACTTTTAAGCCATGTAAAATTATTATATCCTCTTTATGGATTATGAATACATGAGATATTTTATAAATACGTGGTGTATGTGACTACAATGAAGAAAAAGGAAATGAGTTCCTCCTTTCTATCCTATTTTTAGTCCTAGCATTTTGCATCCATTTATAATATTTTACCACACAGCTAATGCCACTCAGTGCTTGCACATATTTTAAGGAACATGTATACAAGACAATGCATTATTGATACAACACTGTACCAATATATTTTCCATTTGAGAGTTGGCATCCAAAGATTACCTTTATCTGAACACAATTGGCACTTTTCTAGTCCTACGCTTTTGCTTGAGGGTTTTATTTCACCTAGGGGGACCTTGACATTTCCTCTTTGCCTAGAAAAGTCCTATTAATACTTTAAATCCCTTTTCCACACCGAAAAATTAAAATAAAACCTTAACCACTTTACTGCATACTGATTGCTCTTCTTTTTGAACACATGCTTGGGAGCCAACTGGCATGGTGGAAAGCATGGGGAAATGAGTTAGGAAGCCCAGACAGGGACGGCTCCAACACAGGGAGCACTGTTGGGGAAATTATTTAACCTACCTGGGACTCATTTTGTATCTGTAGAGGAGAGAATTAAAACAACTCTAAGTGATATTAAGAATTATTATTAACATTTCAGGCATGTTAGCATTATTGTGGTCATGCATTACATATAATACTTAGCTTTTAGAAATGCAACTAAAATGTATAGATAAAATAATTTTATGTTGGGAATTTGCTTAAAAATAGTGTGGAGATAGCAGAAAGTGGTAAAGGGGTATAGATAAGGCATCAATTGATCATTGTTTAACTTGCATTATGGGTTCATGATACCATTCTGTCTATTTTTTGGTCTGTTTAAATTTCTCCATAATAAAAATATATTTTTAAATGCTCTAAAATTTTTTTCCAGCTCTATATCTCTAGAATCTATGTTCAATGAATGTTGTATTTATTTAGCAGTCAACTATATACTACCTTGTGATATCTGTTGTCATTTTATAATTTTTGTTAATATTTCCTATGAGTATGCTCTATTTCTTTGACTACACTATGACTTTTCTGACAGCGGCCTGCCTTTGGTATCACTGAATTTCCTTCATTTTGTCAAGTAGATAACCAATAAATATTGAATTGATTAATGAGAAACCCAAGGGGGCAGATTCAAACATGATTTAAAATGAGTGATGGATATAAAATGAGACTTATTTTGAAGAATAACCTAAGACAGTTAGAGATTAATATTGACACACATCACTTATAAATTACCACAAACGTTCAATTAAAGTGACTCTGGAAAAATATGTAACTAATAAATATTTTATGCTTTGAGAGAGGTTTTGTTCAAAACATTTTTGACTACTAAAGGCATTTTAGAAATAAATTTTATAATTGTTCACTATATTGTATAGAAGAAATCCATAAGTGAACTAATAAACTTACTTCCCTAGAAGATGCAGAATTTAAATCAGTCTATTGCTGATATTTATGTACAAACTCTGCACACAAAATATTTAGCCTGCCAGCATCTGCCCCTGCCACAGACCAATTCAGATCAGAAGGCCCTGTTCCTTCCCATGAATTTTAATAGAATGTACTTGCAGCTGAGATCGGCCAGTATTTCCAAGTGGTGATGAATGAGAAAACAGATCGGCCTTGGAGTAACAGAAGGCCAAGTCTTCAAAGGTGGCAGTGGCCTGCCTCCTCCAACATCAGTATACTCACTCTCGATCTATAACCAGGCATGCAACATCATTTTCTTCAGCAATAATGTTAGCTGACCTGACATCATCACTGCAAACAAAAATAGGAAATTCAATTTTCACTATAATTAGAAATTAAACATCCACTTTTATTAGGGAATGTACTAACTTTGTATGAAAACACAACCATCACTTAAACCTCCCCAAAACTGCTTTTATACATCATAATTTATATCTCCCAAAAAAGATTTGAAATACGCCCCAACAGAGGTTATGTACATAAGGAATTCAGAGGAGAAGAAGATAATTGCACTGGGAACAGAGAAGAATAAGTGACAACAAATGTTTATGGAATCTCATTCCGAGCTTTGTGAAAGTCCAACTAAAATAGCTCTCCTCTGACCAAAGGAGAAGTATTCATTAACAAGAAGGCAAAACTGAAATTAACTGATCAGAGAAATGTATTGGAAAAACAGTCAAGTAATTAGCATAAGATAAACCAATCATTAATAAAATAAAAAAGTAATTTCAGTGCCATATCACCCAATTAATTAAATACTAAAATACTTTCATTTCAAAGTGTAAAGTGTATATTTTTCATCAGAGCATGTCTTAAAATTGGTAAAATATAGTGTAATTAGCAGCATTTTCTTTTTCTTAGGAGTATATAATAGAGCAGTGCATCTTATAACTGATATCTTGCAATTGTATATGATCTAATGGTTGCAAATTTAATTACCTAATGAATGCCAATGGGTATCAGGTAAAGTACTTCTTTAGAGACCTTTACTTATATTAGCTTCCTCCCTCTATTAGTTATAAACTAAAAGACACACACACAAATGGTACATCCACAAGGCACCCCACGCTCTGAGATTCATTTAAGGTGACTTGGGAGTACCAAGCATACCCTGGAGTACACTTTGGGACTCTCCTAGACAACTTCATCAAAAATGTTATCACACAAAGTATATTTCCTTTACCTTCTCTTAGTAATGGGACAGGAAAAACACTGGCAGCCCATCTCTACTATTTCAAAGAAGACCCCTATCTACCTAGCTCACATTCTGAGACCTTCTGACATAACTCGCTGTCCCTCCCAAGTTTACAGGGTCCTTGTTAGAAGATATGAGTGAAAGCACTTCAGTTTCATGGACCTTTGAGACAGGAGCAGGTAGTTTGTACTTGTATATGTAAAGGTAGAGACAGAGATAGAGATGGTGGATGTAGAGCCAGACAGATCTAGAAATAGATATAAACATAGACACAGACACAGACATGATCTTGACTGTGGGCCAACCATTTGATTTGTGAGCTTAGAGAAAGGAAAGGCATATGGTATTCCTTTTGCATGTCAGTATCATGATTCTGACTGAGAATATTCTCTGCAAACATTTTACAAGTATTAGATGTATGTAAATACACTTATATTTCTTTCATAGTAACTGTGTAAGTTCCATAGATTTATTTTCGCACATCAAAGAAAGAACTCCAGGGACTATTTAATGTCAAGTCATGGAAATATACAGAATATAAGGAATACTGAATCATGGTCAGTGGCCCTAAAACGTGATAGCATTAAAAGGCACAAAAGTATAAAAATATTTATCTCCAACTTTCCTTCTCGTTGATTTTAGCTTAATGCTTTCAAACACCTTTAGGAACTGAGTGTCTGTATTAAACATAAATTCCCCTGCTTTTTTATGGGAAAACACTATAATTGGCTAGCCACAACATACAGCATAAATTACTTCAGGCTCAGCAAAACTGAATAACATCTTTTCTTTCAAGAGCTATTTTGACTCTATACTGCATTTACAAAGTTCTGTGCACTTACAAGCTTCAGCTGTTTTGCTTGAAAGTATGAGAAACCTTTAAGTGTTAAGAACAAAGACATTGAAGTCCTGGATAATGATATTACGTTATTATATTGCATGAATGTATATTCTGTTACAAAGAAACAAAAAGAAGAATAATTTTCCTAATATTGAAACAAGTTCATTACTAGCTATAAAGTGGTAAAGAAGAATTCAGTTTGTCTTTAAATCCCACTTTTAAATTATTTACATAATAGCTAAAACTTTATTTTTAGTAGTTGGTTTTCTTTAAAAACTAAGAGATTTATGATTTTTAAAGACTCAAATTTGTGTTCAGGTAATATCTGAACACTTTTTCTTTGTTCTGTACTTATGTAAACCTGATCTACAAATCAGCAGAATTGGGGTTTCATGGGCAAAGGTTAAGAAGACAAATGAACAGGAAGACTATTCCTTTTCCAAAATCATACAGTTGAAACAAATGCATTTAGTCATATGCAAATTTTAACTTATTTCTTAAGTAATTCCAAGTATTAATTTGAAAACATAGACAATTCCAATAAAGTGTGTTGCTCTAACTTTAACTTAATATTTTATAAAGTTATTTATATTTAGGAAAATGCATTTGATCAGACTTGAGGTTTTTATGAGTTCCAGGAAATGCAAAGTGTGCCTCAAGCCATTTAATTAACTTTTAAAAATATTTCTTCCACAAATTAGATCAACAGTAAATAAACTCATACCTCAAGACTGAAAGTTGTGCTAAAAATTTCAAATGTACTATTTCAAGTTGTTTTTAAAACTTGCAAAATGAGCTGATAAAAATTCTTAAGAAAAGACTACTTTTGACTTGATGATTTAAAAGCACACAAAATATATACAATTATTTCATAATTTTTTAAAAGGTCAAAACTCTGAAGTAGGCAATATTTCAAACTTTGGAAATATAAAAATCTGTTTATAAGAGTAATTTTTCTAGTTTTAATCTTTTCTCAGACACTTTTTTGAAACTAAAAAGTTTAATAGAACACCAATTTCATTTTCACTAGCAAACTTAAGATTTTCCAATTATTTCCTCTGCAAATTAGTATACTTATTTCCTACATAAAAAGCATTCTAAGAAATCACTTCAAAATATATAATATTAGGATATTTGTTGCCATTAACTTGGTAGCTCAATTTAACAACTCTAAATGATTTTATATAAAAAATAGTCAGAGCATTTTATCTAAACTATGGCATATAAATTCATGAATTCACCTGATAAGAGCTTTTTCTCCAAAGTATTCTCCTTTCTGCAGTGTTTTTATCAGCTGTGGTTGATCATGGCCTTCTGTACTCTGTGTTACTTTTACCTAAACAATGTTAAACAATACAAAGAAAAAGAGACTGAAGGAAAAGGAGAATCTGAACACACATTCATTCAAGCAAACCCTCCAGACCTAGATAAACTTGGACAAGGAAAAAGACAATACTTTGTTTTAATTTTATGGCAATTAGGACAATTACCTACATTCAACCCATTTTGATAGATGTGAGAAATCTTATGGGCCAATATTATCAAATAACTACCCACTGTAAGAGGAACATTCACCATCTAAACTCCACCTCCTAAAGTTAAATTTTAAATGTGAATCCAGTGATTCCTTCTGAGAGATCCACAAAGCAAATAATAATGGTCTTGTGGGAACTTTTTCTATTTTAAAAAGCCTAATAGAGTTGACAAATTAATCAAAAATAAGGTTGAGTATCAGTAGTTCTGAGTCTGGTATCAATAGATTGACTGGCTGAATCCTGTGCATCTCCTAAAACTGAATGCAGAATGTTGATTGAAAAAGGGTCTACAACTTTCATGGGCATCTCAAAGCAATCTGTTTCCCAGAAAGGCTTAAGAACCCCCCACCCAGCAGGGCCAAACAGCAAAAGCCCTGTTTGTGGTTAGAGTTATTCCAATTCGACATGGTAACAAGTGCTGCTTTAGGCTGAATAGAAATTCTGTTTGGCATTTATGTACGTCACAATGAATTAAAAATTTAAAAATAATAAACGCAATTTTTTATTAGCAAGAATTCTTTCAAAGTATGGGGTCTAGGCTGGGAAAAAATGACAGGAAGCAGTTCTGAGTGTTGAAGAGTTTCAGAGGTTTGAAACTATTTTGTTCATGTTTTTCCTTCACTTGGGGCCAAATTCAAAGTTCAACCACAATCCAGTTTACAAATGGCAGTGCCTGACTCCCTGATGATAAACTCTTCCAGAGAAGAGATAACATACATAAAAATCTGCCAGTTTATACACACAAGTACTCAAGAATTGACCCCTCCCTTCAATATTTCACAGATGTTTTTCATCTCTGAGTAACATTGTTGAGTCAACATTGGAACAACTGGCAACATGTTATCCATTCAATATCTAGGTTAAGAAAAAGACTTATTGTACATGTTAATATAAATTTTGCATCAGCATCTAAGTTCACTTGAGTTGTTTTGTATCAGTTGAAATTCTGAGCCATATTAGTTCTATAAGCTTGATACCTAATTGTTAGAGTCTTCAATTGCTGAATTCATTCTCCACCTGCTACTTGTCATATCTGTTGGATAAGAAAATACTCTAGTACTGATCTTGGAATCTGAGGATGATTGAGAATCACATATTCATAGCCAGAAGGGACCTTATAAATAATCCAGCCATCTCATATACAATTAAGCTAGGTCTACCCCCAAAAAATCAAGTGACCTACATAACATTACTAAGAAGTGATTATTTCTTAGGGGGTCCTGTGGCCTCCGCTCCAAACCCAGTGTTCAAACAGAATTGCATGGGACTCTACCGGTAGAAGCTCCTTTATCTGTCCAAAATGGAGGACCTATGTTACAATGCAAAGCATAGTTGAGTTTATGGCAAACTGATTTAAAATAATCTTTTTGATTTAGTAAGCTTTAATTAATAGTTACCTTTCCTTTTGCCAAAATGAAAAAGGTACTTCCTTCCTCGCCCTCTCTAATGATGTAATCTCCTTTATCATAGTATTCCTGTTGGGATGAGAGAGAAAGAAAATGTTAGATCAAGTGGAGACATACAACTGAAGACATAAAGGAAGCAGAACTCCTTTTGTCTTTGAAATGAGTATTTCACACCTGTTTTGGGGTTTGTTTGGTTGTTGTTTTTGCCTATTGTAACTGCAAGCTTTTCTTACATTGCAGTCATAAACTGTAGAAAAGTAAGGAGACTTTTGCTTTATTATCTGCACTTACGTTTTCTTCTTTCACAGAGTAAATTCACCTGGCATACTGAATTTCAGGCATGGGGTCCAAAGATATAAAGAGAAACGAGAGCCAGGCAACATAACCAGCTTTCACCTGCATAATCTAAATATAAACTGTTTGGTGATCAGCAACATTCTAAAAATTGAGTCTGGGGTCTAGAAAAAGAACAAGTGATTATATAATATCCCCAATGGATATTAGGAAAATTACCCTTAATTTCTAAGTCCTTGAAAAGCAACTTCTCGGAAGATTCTACATTCACAGTAGGTAATGCTGTCATAATACTATATCCAAAGATTTCTCATCATAAAACATTGACATTGGAAATTTTTACATGCAAATTCTATAATTTAGATTTATCCTCATGAAATCTCAAATTATTGCATATTTCTTTTCATTTGTTAACATCTGTTTCTCTTGTAAATGTTTATGTGATTAGAAAATTCTTGAGGAGGGAAAAGTAATCTATCCACCTGTCAGACCAAAAGAGCAACTAAAGATCTCAGAAAACAAAGGATAGATTAAACTGTCCACCTCTACTTTGCTTTCATTTGATCTTGTCTTAAAGTCACAGAACTAAGATGGATCTCTTAATTATTTATACAAACAAAAGTGGCTTCTTTAATTTTTAAAAAGGCATAACTAACCACATAATTGCTCTCTCTTGTTTTTCTTTTAGACTTGAAAATAAATTCCAAACTAAACTACTTTTGTGTCTGTTGTTTTTCAGTACTTTCTTGATCATTTATTCTTAAAACCTATTTACATTTCTGGAATAAATATCACTCCTAATACTAATAAATATGCCTTTTATTTTCATAACACTATGTACATTTTATAAGACATGTCAACATCTCATGGAAGGAAGTATAATATTTTTGGAGTAAAAAGTACTTTGAAGCCAAACACATCTATATTCAAATCCCAGGTTACAATCAATTTTACTTTCCTCAACCGATAAAATTAAAGTAACAACACTTATCTTCAAAGATTTAGGAAAGCGCACGAGTTTTCTATTGCTGCTGTAACAACCACAAACTTGGTGGCTTAGAGTCACACCCTTTTAATATTTATAGTTTCTGTGAGTCAGAAAGTCTAGGCACAATGTTGCTCAATTAGGTTTCTCAGTTAGGGTCTCTCAGGATGGAGCTCAAGGTATCAATAGGGCTTATGTCATTTCGGAAGCTCAGGGGAAAATTCACTTTCAAGGTCATTCAGGTTGCTGGAAGGATTCACCTGCAGGATAAGATCCATTTCCTTACTGACTGACAGTGGGAACTGCCCATCAGGTCTCTCCCATTCCTGCAGAGAGCCTCTAGATTCTACTTCTGCTGCATCTCTCTGACCCCAACCAGAGATAATTCTATGCTCATGTAACTATACTCAATAGTCATTCACCTAGCCAATTCATGGTAATCTATTTTAAAGTCCCAAACTTTAAGCATACCATTAAAGTCCCTTTTGCCATGTAATATAACATATTCATACATTCCAAGGATTAGAATCTGGATATCTGGAAGGGGGGGTGGGGCAGGGAACCATTCTGCCTACCACAATAAGTCAATGAAAGGCAATGTTGTCTGAAATATTAGGAGCATCTGATATACAGTAAATGCACAATTAATCATTGCCATGCTAAGAAGGAGAATGGTAATGATTTGCTCAGCTGTTTCCTACATCTTCTGGACCTCTATTTCCTTTTCTGTAAAGTTAAGATTGTGTTTACTGCTACACCTAATGTCGTTTGAGGACTAGTTAAGATGGTGTATCTAAAGTACCTGATGGAATGTTTAGTACACACTAGGTATCTGGTGACTGTTCATCTTGTGAAAGAGGCTGTGAGCTGGTCTTGAAAGTCTTTCAGAGGAATATATGACTGTCTAGGTAACTTACACTTGCCAGCCTTCCTGCATTACCTATGGCCATGTGATCAACTTTCATCTAAAAGAATATGAGTGGAAGTGACCTGTGACACTTCCACACCAAGCCCATGCATGCTTCCATGCATGTATCTTTATACTTTTTCCCCAGTTATAATGGCATGGCCCATACAAACCTAGAAAACCACATGTTGAAAATGGTAGAGTAGACATCACCTTGGGTTCCCGAATGACTGTGTGGAGCCAATTGGGACTATCTTCCCTGGACAGTTATGTTAATGAGAGACAAACTTCTGTTTTATTTAAGCAATGATATTTGGCATTTCTTTGCCTCATAGTTTGTTTACTCAAACCCTTCATCCCTTCCCAAATTTAGCTTTATCACAAACCTTGACTATATGCAGTGTGATTTTACAGTGGAGATGACTATGACCCTTACAGGATGATCCTCATCCCCCACACAGTCCAGCTGTCTTCACCATGTAGCTAACATTCAATGTTCTTTGCTATAGCTGCTGGGATTGTGTTCCATGTTCCTATTTCAGACAGTCTGCTCTTCAAGCTCCCCTGTTCCCATCACAATTTTAGTCCTCATTACCCACATGGAGCAGAAGAAACAAGGAGAATTTCTGAAGTGCTGTTAGGCTGTTCTTCAGTTATTATAAAGCCTTTGATGTGTGCAGAGGTGTGGCTTTAATTCCTGACAACCGAATAACTTCAAAGGGGGGAAAGCTTGAAAGGAGACACTGAGGAAGAACTTTGTTATTTTTTAAGGGACAACCTTACTAGTGGTATTTTTTTCCACGGATGATTCTTTGTCACCCAAAACCATGGGAGGAAGATAAATAATACCTCCCAGTGTGTTGACAGTAACTTCATAGATCAGAAAAGGCTGTGGAAATAGGTCAGACCAAAAATATACAGTGGTAAGTACTGACTGTGATGCTAGACTGCCCAGTGTTTGTCAACTGGGGAGTGCAACCAGTCAAGCCAGGGTGGTCACTGAGACCAAAAAGAGAAATGCAAATAATGTTGTTATTGTCCTTGTGGTTACATTGCAGAGGTGTCCCTTAGAGGACCAAGAAGCCATAGACCCTATCCTGCAGAGCAATGGTTTTCAAGCATTTTTTACCCTCACCAACAGTAAGAAATACATTCTACATGTACTCACAATACATACACAAGAGCACGTACACATATTTACACAAAATAGAAACATTTTTCAAAATAATACTTATACTTACTATTCTGATTTTTTAAATGTTCCTTTAAATTGGTTTCATAACCTAGTAATGAGTTTTAACCCATTTTTACCGTAAACAAAATGTTCATTCTGTGACAAGCTAGCAAAATGCTAGAGCCTGAGTACCTGTAAATACAATATATAAAACCAGAAGGAAATTCCAAAGTGACGGAGGACAAAGACAAACAAGGAAGGCAACGACTTCCCTAGAGTCTTTAATTTGCAGCTAGAAATCTTCTTTACAGGTATCTTGTAAAAAGCAAATGAAATCTTCATCAAAAAGAAGTATTGGAAGTACTGATGATATACAACCAGATGTGTAGTACACACACACATGCACATGCCTCTGTGCATTATGCGACTATGTACTCAAGTGTGTTGGTTAAAAAATTGTTTACAGTTAGTTATCTATGTTGTTACTAGTTAATCTTTGTTTTCCAAGTACAAGAGTTTAGAACACCTCAGAAATTTTAAAGCAAGCACACCTGGATCAGGTGGACCCAGTCAGCCATTTGGGCATGTAGCACCTGATTGGTTATTTTCAAAGAACCAGACACTACAAAATGAAAAACAACAGAAGTTATTCCTATTTGGGTGAGCCAATCATATAGAATTCTATGATTTAAATGTTGAAAGAGCTCATAGAGATATGGCCCACCACTCCATTATTTTGTAGATGAGGAGATGATATGCTAAAGTCCACCACAATTCATTGACAGCTGGTAGAGTGACAGAGGCAGAACCACAAGCCCTAATCTCCAGACTTTGGACTAGTGAACTTTCTACAACACCTGGCTGCCCCACCTTTAGCTCAATGATTCATAAACTGTAGCAAAATTTACAATTATTTCAACTTTCTTATGACTCTGGATTTAACCATTAAGATGACAGAAAAAAAAAATCCTGGTTTATGCAAGTGTTGGTAAGGACTACAAGAAAGACTAGACTTTAAAAAAGTGATTCAAATGTAAAATTCCCAAAGAAAGAGGCAGATGGTTGCAAACTCTAAACATTCATAACTAAACCAGTGCCTCTTAGACTTTAACAAGCATAAAAATCTCACCATTAGAGTGTTAGGTGTGGATTTGGGGGCCCCAACTTGAGTTTCTGATTCAGTAAGCATGGGGTGGTGCCTGGGAATATGCCTTCTCATCAGCACCATGGGCAATCTGACTAAGGGCAAGGGTGCTCCACACTACACCCTCATCCCAGCCTCATACACCTCAGCTTTATGAAAGACAGCAGGTTAGAGTCACAGTGCAAAAGGACAAAGGGTCAAATACCAAAGCACTGTGACTAACAGGTGACTTTATGATGACTCACAATGTTTGTAGTTCAGAAGGATGTCACAGTCAAATCTCATGCTTAGTGGATTCATCACCATATGTGGGAGCAGAAACTACTTCCACTCTTATCTTCCATACTGCACAACTGCCTGGTGCATAAGTCACACTGTTATTTTCATTGTCGTTAATCTTTACACTCCGTGCTGAATCTATATCGTGCTTTTACAGTTCTCATGAGTTAACTCTTAACAAACTCTAGTCTGTTGGTGTTATTCCCACCCTCGTTTTCTTATCAGAACACAAGAAGAGGCTTAACGGCAATGGCTGCCTATATAACTAAACGTTCTGAGTGATTTAAGCTAAAGCAAGAAATGCTATTGAAACATTGCACAATCGGGGCCATTTGTTCTAGGAGTTCAACCGTCTAAGTTTCAACAAACACATCAGATCAACTACTTGGTGATGGGAAATTCTGATTCTCCCTTCCCTACGCCCTGCTACACGCAAAACTCCCAAATCAACTCCTAAACTTCGTGACAGATTTAGCTTGTGTTTTTCAAAGATTATGGGGACAGTTTATGGGACAGCTGGTCCTAGAACTCTGGACGCTATCAAAACTGATGCAGTAGTGATTGGCTGTTGTCAGGACCAAGTTGATAGGTCATTAGTCCAAGCTACGCTGGTAAATACCAGGCTTTTCTTAGCACTAAATCGATCCCATTACTCCCTTGTTAATCACTTTCACATTTGAGAATTTTCACACATCACAGAGACACATTTGTTTGCCAGGTATGAATAAAGAGCCCTTTATAAACTGTGCTGCTGTCTGCAAATGCTGAGATACAGTGAATCCTTTCCAGGGTGTTTGAAAAGATGAGTTTTTCAAATTTGAATTGTGTGTTAATTATTACTGGATTTGAGCCCCCATCTATATATTCTGTAGCAATTGCCTGTGGCTGCTATAAATATGTCTAATTTACCATTTATTTTTAATGATACTAAATTTTCGTATTTGCTGTCAACATAGAAATCCCCTCTGGTGAATCTACTCTATTAGTATTATATTAAAAACAGATTTCCTTGGTTAACAAAAAAAAACACTAGGGCCTCTCCAGCTTTAAATAAAAAAAAAAAAACACCATTAGAAATTAGGATGAATTATTAATTTGTAACATCTGTGATTGGGTTATGTTACAATGAGAGACTCTCAAGAGACCCAGGGTAAGCAATCTTCTTGAAAATGACTTCATATCTGAACCCCCTGGGGGCACAAGGCCAGGCACTGTGTCATCATGGTCTGTCCTTGATAAACTGCTGGATGGGTTCCATGAATTGTAAATGGAAACACTGCTGGTGTCACTTACACTTAAGGATAAAATGGTCCCTACTCCCTGCTTGACAGATATTAGTTACATTGTATATTGTGATTGACAGAGGCATGAATCTGTCAACAATCAGCCTTGCAGGGTTTTTTGGGGGTTTTTTTCCCCTCCCACTGAGAACAGCTTTATAAAAGCTTGAATTCTATATGTGACTCCTTTACTATTCCTTACCTCCTTTAAATTCCATAAAAGCCATCTGGGTTTCAATAAAACTGACCCCCCAAAAAGTTAAAGAACGTATTTGCTTTGAATTTTAATCTCTGAAATCTGAAGACGTTTTCACAAAATGCATATCGTTAGAATCCAAGGTACATGTTGTAAAAGCATTATTCATGAAAAGACTTGACTAGTCTTGGACTAGAACCAACCATCTGGGTGATGCCTAAAATGACTTTTTGAACACATTCCAATATGCCGTTTCCCCCTAGATGTTAAAATAGATAAAGTGCTTCTTAAGTAGAGTTTTTAAAATGTGTTTTTGTGGCCTAGAGCGTTCAAGTAGAAAGTGTTTCACAGCCTGACTCAGAGGCTTGCCACCAAAAGGACCAACATACCCTTTCTCTGCTCCAGTTCTTAATTATGCATCAGTGACTCCTTTATACTATGAAAACTCTGTAAGGGATTGTGATGTTAATTGCAGAAAATCAAATGCTTCTTGAGTAAGGCAGGTTTGTTTTATAAGATATACTAAAAAGATTAAAATATGTAAATCAAATTTCACTTTACACATGCAAATCCAATTTCCTTTTATACATCTAAAGAGTTTAAACCTTTCTCCACCCCTTAAGGCAGCATGAGTTAGCTTAAGGTTTTTCATCACAGAAAAAGGCTCTTGGTCTCTGTAGACTGGTGCTCTGACATCTTTTTCTTATTTATTTATGGTGTTAATAATATAACTACATTCTAATATCTTCTACTGAAATTTATTTTTTACTTCAAAATTTCTTACCACTTCCAAGCAGTCAATGATCTTGGTTAATTTATCTTCAGGTAAATTCTTCAGCAAGGATACACTTCAAAATTAAAAAGAAACCTTTAATTACCTTCCTGAATTAAGCTATAAATATACACATATGCAGGTTCTAAAATCTTTACAAACATTTTTAAAAATATAATGCACTTTGATTCTTCCAAAGTAAATGTCCAAATAACTGAAAACACATCAATAACTGAATTTCATATACACTGGAAATTATAGATATATAATCACAGACATGTGCCATAGGCAAATAAATGAAAATAGTAAGATACCAGATGGGGGGAAAAAATCACATTTTGTCTATTTGGTAAAAATAAATTTATATTTGTTGTTGGTTTTCAAAATGAATTGCATTTTGCAATTTGTTCCTCTCCACATCTCAGTATCTCTTTTATTAGTTTGTGCGAGGAGCTCTGCTTCCAGTGGAGAATCAGATTTCTGTCTAAATCCTTATAATTAAGTAAGGACTGAATCCAGGGTTGGGAGGGAACATGGCAATTGACTTGAAATGATCTCTGATTATTAGTCATACTGTACTGTCTTTTAAAATTAATGACAGCCAGAGGCACAGATGAACTTCAAAAATAGGCTAAATCAAGCTACAGGCAAAATTATAAACAACACCAAGGGAATGATTGCTAAACTTCAGAATGCAGATACCCTCAAGGAGAGGAGGAGAAAGAAGCTGGAAATAACATGGGGAAGTACATAAGAACTTCAACAACTGCTTTCTCTTCCTTAGGTTGGGCAGTAGCTTCATGGGCGTTCATTTTGTTATGATGTCTTATAACTTACACATGTACTATATATCACCTAGAATATCACATACTTCAAATAAAAATGTAAACAGAAAATAACATACTGTATATTATGAAACAAAGAGGAATGTATTTCCCTAATATATCTCACTATAGATGAAATGGTAAAAGAGTCATCAGAACTTGTTATTAACACAGGCTATCATGAAATTTTACTTCTGGTCCAAACAGGGATCTATAACATTAGTGAAAATTAACTATTATAAAGCTAGCATGTTTGGAGGTTGGTGGGAAAAGAGATACAAGAAAAAATATTTTCTCTCTCTCCCCTCTATGAAGGCAAGAATCAGGTTTTTCTTGTTCACCACTAAATCTACAATATTTAGTGCCCGCTAATAAGTATTAGTTGAATGAAGGAAATAACAAAAGGAGGGAAGGAAGGAAGGAATATTCACTAGCAGATCATCTGAGCTTTTTCCACTAAGAACATACTAGACTCCAAGGGAATTAACTGCTATGCCTAGTTCACGTTTTATCTCAGACATTCAAACACAACCCAGGCACACTGGTTTTTTTAGGTACCTCTTTTTGGCCCTTGCATAAGTGTGGCTTATCAGCTTTAAATGCTAATCTGTGTTGCTCAGTTGGTGGATTTTGAGATTACCTAGATTCAAGTGGACCCCACAATATGATAGCTAACTCATTGGCTGGCATATAGGTAGAGAACCTGCTTGTCATTATTGCAGCTCTCTGCTAGGAGACATTATTGTCTCTGGGAGGACAAATCAGTAACATTCTATATGAGAAATCTTATTCAGTGTTTATTGAGTCTACACTATAAGCTAAGCACTATATGGCCCTAAAATCATTAGCTCTGAAGGATTCTTATGCTAGAAAAAAATCACCATAAGAAGAACTTATAATTTATTTTTAGAAATCATGTGATACATTATTATCATTATTATTCTTACATATCATAGATGACATTTCATTATAGAATGTATTGCAGCTTCAGAAACTTGCAAAACTCCCACTAAAGATACAGAAATTGTTTAAATAACTTATACTTCCAAATAAAGTTTTAATGTGGAATAGTTTTCTTCACTTACATAGACCATTTTTTCCTTATAAATTGATTCATCCAAGTTGTTGAGGTACAGAACAGTTCACAAAATGAGTATGTTCCAAGTCATCATGACAAGTATAGCAACATTTTTAGCAAGTCAATTTGCTACAAATAATAGGAATTTGGAAGATGGTGTGACTAGGCAAATAGAACGTCTCAGGTAAAACAAATAAGGATAGTAAACTTAATTTTAATACCATTCTAAGCAAAGTACTTTTAGAAAGCTTGTCTTTTGGCTAACCACTTTCAAATTTCAAATGCCTTTCAAAGCCAACAAGCAACCCAAATAATAGTTTAGGTTTTTTGCACATTTTTCTATGCTGTACACTATCACTCCATCAATGCAAGGGCAAAAACTAGCAGGAGAAGTAAATGAGTATACAAGGATAATGGAAATTAAATATGGTTTTTTGGTATGCACTAGCATTTACTGCAAGTAATGTTCCTTTGGTTTAGTCATGTGGAAAATGCTTAAATGGAAGTAGCTATAGTAAAATAATTATTCTGATAAAACCAATATATTAACAATATGGCAACTCCATTGTCTTCACTGTCTCCCAATGTACTATTCTTACCTTCTGAGGAAGTTTCTGTATTGTTCATCTCTAGCTTGGGCTGTTCTCCTCATTATATTCTGGAATACCTCTCGATCTAGTGCCCATGTTTTAACATTGGTAATAGCTTTAGAAAAATCAAGAAAACAATAAAACATTTAGTACCACATTGTGAAAATATTCCATAATATAAATCGATGGATTTGTTATATGTTCTTATAAAATGGTATTTCTTGGAAAATGCATTATTTAAACATACAAATGAAGGAGACAGCAAAATAAATAGCGAGCAATTTTATAAATCATTTGGCACTGAAATACACCATTATTTGGAAATGACTAGCAAAAAATTTCCTTTCTAATTATGTTATCGTTAGGATGACATTCAAATTAGTTTGCAATTCCCAATTATGCACTAGATCATCAGGATGTGCTCTAGATTCGTGCTCTGATACAAGAGAAAGGCAGTCAATTTGTAGCTAATCTGGAGAGTGAAGTCACAAACAGATAATTGAAAGTTAAAGATATCTGTGTGTATGTGTGTGTTTCTATGTTTCTCCTTATGTTGTTCTGACACTGTTGCTAAAGAAGCTACATATTAAGAATATCTACAGTTACTTTTGTGTAAAATGCCTACAAATTATTTGAAACAGACTATGAAAGAAAGTTTTTGAGACAATTTTTTTATGGGAAAGCCTTAAGGGCAAGTATAAAATTTAAAAAGAAAGTAGGGCAGAAGTGGTAGCTCTAAAAAATCTAGATGAAATTATGGTTGTACAATTTTTTAAAAAACAGTAAACAAAGCCTCTAAAATTGATCAAAACCCAAAGCTCTGGATTACCAAACTTTAAATTGGAATCATCTTGATATTCTTGTTACAAATACAAGCTCCCTGGGCTCCACTGCCAGAGACTCTGATTCAGGTTGGGAGTAGAGACCCAGAACCTGCATTTTTATCAAATACCTCAGCAAGGCTAATGCGTATAACCCAGTCCCAAACACTGAAAAACATCATATCTATGTAATTCAGAAGGAAACCCAAGTTTGCCGTAAAGTCAATAAAACATAAATCTAAAGAAAAGCAAATAAAGTAATCCCAAAAGTCATTCATGAAAACTCTAATTACTCTAATTCATATTCCTTTTGACATAGATACATTTTTGTTGGTTTAATCAATTTCTCTGGCTTATAATATGGTCAGAATCTCGCTGAGACCAGCTAGAAAGCAAACATTCTGGACGAGCCAAAGGCATGTGTCTAGGTAGTAAAATGTAAAGTGGCAATTAAAGCAAATATTGGAATCAGTCACCTTAAAGCCATTGTTTTTGGCAGAACAAACCTTTTTATTTTTATTTTTAATTTAATTTAATTTTAATTTCCAGGATACATGTGCAGGACATGCAGGTTTGTTCCATAGATAAACGTGTACTGTGGTGGTTTGCTGTAACTATCAACCTAACACTTAGGTATTTAGCCCCGCATACATTAGCCGTATATCCTGATGCTCTCCCTCCCCAACCCCTCCCCGTTGGGTTCCAGTGTGTGTTGTTCCCCTTCCTGTGTCCATGTGTTCTCATTGTTCAACTCCCACTTATAAGTGAGAGCGTTCAGTGTTTGGTTTTCTGTTCCTGTGTTAGTTTGCTGAGGATAATGGCTTCCAGTTCCATCTATGTCTGTGCAAAGGACATAATCTTGTTCCTTTTTATGGCTATGTAGCATTCCATAATGTATACATATCACATTTTCTTTACCCAGTCTATCACTGATGGTCATTTGGCTTGATTCCATGTCTTTACCATTGTGAACAGTTAAAAGCCATTTTACATTTTATACACAGGTATCCAGAAAAGTTCTTTTTAGCTTAAATTATATAGGTAAGTGCTTCAATACGAATCCCTTAATAGGCATAGCATTTCTATTTTAAGAACATGTAGGGTAAAATGGGAAACAAAAAGACTCTGGATCAGGGTGCAAATGTGACTGAACTGGATTATCTTTAACATGCCACAACAATCCAAAAATGGAGCATTTCCTCTTTTATTACCTTTCACAGAGGCAGTCCTTGTACAGTTGTATAAAATGGCAAGCTCCCCAAATGTGGTCCACATAGGGATGGAGGACAGCAATTTCTCCCCTTGAAACACCTCTAGTCGACCCTCTATCAAGTAGAATTTTTAAAAAACACACACAAATAATCAAAATCCATGCAGATACTATAAATTAGAAAAATAAAATAATCATAAAGCACACAAAGTATACAGGTAAGATATTTTATGATTCTCATTATAATATACTGGTTAAAAGTGCAGACTGAAATCACCTCTGCCACTTACTATTAGCTGGGTTGCCTTGAGAAACTTTATCTCTCTGAAGTTCCTCATTGACAATGAGGATAATAATAATTATTATTATTGTTATTTTACAGTGGTGAGAATGAAGTAAGTTAATCTAGGTAAAGAGTTTAGAAAAATGGCTAGTGCATAGTAAATACTGTGTTAGCTATTATTAATATTATTATTTTTACAATGTTCTGTTCCTGAAGCAGTGGATGGCAAGCGTTTTGTTTAAAATTCATTATAACCTATGAGAAATGTAATACATGAAACTATTTTCATGTATCGTATTGAGGTGCTCAACAATCACTGTATGTCTTAAAAACACAGAGCAGTTGTTCACACTGATGGAATGACAACCCGTCATAACCAGTAAGTAGATTGGCCCTGGGATCAGACTGCCTGGTTGTGTCCTGGTTCAACTCATTTTTGCCTATGTGACCTTGGGCAAGTTACTTCATGGTGCCTCAACTGTTATCTAACTTCTCATTTATTTAAATGTAACACATATTAGTTACAAATGAAAATCACTAAGAAGAGTGTTTGGCACTTATCATTACCTAGGCAAAGACTGGAGGAAGGGAGAGGCAGAACTTTGTATCCCCTTCACTTTTTTTTTTTTTTTCTTGCCTTGGTAGCTTTACTCTTCTTTTGCTTCGAACAAATACAAACAAAACCTTAACCAACTAAAAGCATAAGCAAAAAAGATCTAAGTTCTTAGAGGAAAAACAAAATGGTGGGCCAATGTCTCCTTTCCTTAAAGAATTAGTCTTTCCTTTTCCTAATGCACTGCTAAGGAGCTCTGGATCATCTCTGTCCATCCATCCATTCAGCAAAACTGATCTGAGTACCTATGTTGTGCTGGGAACTGTTCCAAGTGCCAGAGCCATAGAGCGGACAAAAGAGAAAATATACTTAGTCTGATAGAATTGATATTAGCAAGAAAAAAAAACACTCAGTTTTGGCTCCAAATCCTACAGGTTAGACGTGCAATTTAAAATTTCTCATTAGCTATTCTTTCAAAGCCACTTAGTGGTAGTGTCCAATTGATATCATGAATCTTAATGCATTTCAAGTTTTTATCTTGAAATTGGTTAAGGCTCATGGTACCTAAGCAATGCTGAAGAATTATATGGAATATCAAAAGTTTAAGCTAAATATGCTTTTACTATTTGCTATTCATGCTATGTTTCATAAAGAGAATATTTTTAATTATCAAATTAATTTGCCCAACCAGATAATTAAACCAGGCAATTCAATCCTTGGGTGACACTGTAATTAATTCAAATAAGAAACCATCCAATTTTAATTTCCATGTGTGCCATAACCCTGATCTCAATAGCTGTTTTGATACTGACTGCTGTTCAACCTCTTCTCTCCCTGAGCCTTTCATTAGAACTACTTGGGAAGGAATGAGTTAGACTAACATCAGTTTCTCATCCTCTCCTAGGAGGTTTCATAAATATTTGTTGACTTAATGACCCATCTTCTCTTGCTGCAATACTCTAGTGTTGCTAAAGCAGAAGTTAAAATGGCTAAGAGAAAAGTTGCAAGACGGAAAAGTTGTCCCTAAAAATTTCAAGGCTAGCTAAATTAAGACTATAGCTCATTAATTAAGTAGAATGATTACTTGGTAATGACTGTATAATTTTAAAGCTGCCTACAAAGATATACATGGCAAATAATAATAAAATTGGCATGTTCAAATAATCAAAGTACATAAAACAATCTTTTATATACCATAAATAGAATAATACATGTTTATTAATTTGTTTAGATAGACCACTTCTGCCTCACACTTAAGGCCCCAAAGGAACAAGAATAAAAGCATTAGTTAGATTATCAGGAACTACAATGCTAAATAGAAAACATACCTCCATTCATCATTCCTTCTGGGTAAGCCAGTTTTAACTTTTTTCCCTAAAACTCAGAAAGTTGTGCCAGAATGTGACAAAATGTTCTATAACTTTAATCCCTGTTCACACAATTTTTTGCTGCTATATATAAAAGAGAAAAAATTTGAGTAGTCATTATAAGATCTATACATTACAAAAATTTGCCTATCTAACCATTACAATCTTCCTGACATGTAAGCATGTTCAAATTACCACAGATGAAGGAAACCATTTAAATGATTCTAAAAACACCAGTTTTAATTGTAAGATGTGTCATTTGATTTGTATGTTGGTCAAAGTTACCTAAATTACCTTTTAAAATCATTGGTATAAAACCAAAATTTTTCCAGAGCCACAATAATAATTGTTTCCTTTTTTCCTGGTGCATTATCTTAAAATGTTAACTTCAGCAGCAGTATTTTGAATAAAAACACTTTTGAGTGAGTGGTATTGAGATTAGACGTGCGGATTCTTAAGTCAAATTGCCTAAGTGTGTATTTTACCTCCACTGCTTACGAGCTGTTTGGCGTTACCCTCCCTAAGACACAGTCGACATTAGAAACATGGAGAAAATAGAACTTGCCTTACAGGGTTGGTGAGAAGATAAAATGAGATCTCTCTATCAACTGCTCAATAGGATGCCTGATATATAGAAATCTTTCAGCACATATTAAGTATTACCATCATTATGATCAGATCAACAATCCTGCTATTTCATGAATTCAGTATGTTATGTTTTCTACAAATACAGCAACTAGTTTTACGTTTTTATAAATGCCTGCAAAAAATCACAACAGGCAAAATATTTATTATATAATAACCGGAAAAATCTGTGACACCCACCTGCCAGCACAAAGATATGGTTTCCTGGTTCTCCTTGCTTAATAATATAACTCCCTTGCTGATAGTTTCTCCCATACATGCATTCCACCATGTCTTTGATCTGCTGAGGATCCAGTCTTTTCAGAAACTGATTTTTATTAAGGGCGTCTGTAATGAGCTTCTTCTCACTGTTATAATGGAAAAGAGATGTTAGTTACAATTAATGAAAATCATGTTTTGCTATGTAGATTTACTTTATTCTGTTTCTTGATAATATTATCTACAAACTTACAACTTTCTATCAAGAACATTTTTTTTCTAACGCCACCAAACATTTCATAACTACCACAGCTTACATGAAAAACCTATGAAAATATTTTTGAATATTATTCTGATAGTCATTATGGCACCAATATTATTATTGTTCCTAATTGCCATCAACACAAATGTACCATTTCCCAAGATCCGTAGATGCATTACTGATGGACACATGATTTTTTAGATGGAAAGCAAATCTCATTTATATAAAGGAGTTGCATTTAAGGGAATACAACACAGTCTTCACTCATTGATGTATTCATGTATGCATAGTGCCTATAGTACTAGTTATTTTATATTTTATTTAATCCTCATTACCATATTATGAGATAATTACTATTCCTATTTTAGGAAGAAGTAGACTAATAGGTAAGAAGCAACTAATTCTTCATGGGATTTAAAACTAAGTAGATGAATCTGAAGTCTGGGCTGCTTCCATTCTACCCCATTGTCTCTTCTGAGGGAGAAAGCTTCTAAGGGAGAAAGCCCTTGGGCCTTGGTAGGGTTGATCAGACATCGGTGGTGACAGTGACAGTCTAGGTTTGACTAGGTTTTACTCTAGATATGTGTGGACTAGACAGAACTGACATTTCCAATCTCACAGTCCATTCATTCCTCAAATCCAAGTTCTACTTGTTGATAATCCTATAACGCTCTGCTTTATTTTGGAAAAGATGTAGCTCAAAATAGTTACCCAATCTTCATTAAGATAAATTTAAAATGTTTTAGTTAAAATTCTTTATATGTATATTTCATAAAATTATTGTGCTGAAAGAAAAGATGCTCTATGGGCTAAGTCAGAATCTATACAATATATTTACTCTTGATCATAAAACTCAGCATGGTATTTTAAATACTTTTCTGTATTTTTCATTCAACCTCTCTCCCAATTACTGTCTGAAAACTGGTGATCTTTCTCTACACAAAAAGTTTTCAAACCAAAGATAAGACTTCATGAAATTAAATAATTCTTTCATGACCCTTTAGGCTACATGAAGATCTTTAGGCTACATGAAGAAAACAGAACGAAGTCTTGTACAAAGAAATTTCTTCTTCCCTACAGTGACTCAAAGCTATTCAAATTCTTTGAGTGCCTTGAGAAGTTCCATCTAATCTATTACCAAATCTTATCAATTCGTTTTAAAAAATATCACTGTTATCCATTTTATTTCCCATTTTCAAGGATGTCACCACAGTCCAAGAACAAATCTTAGGTCTGGACAACTTTAAAAGTTTATTTTCTTGGACTTAAGCTTCTAGCCTATTTTCCCTAAAATTCATCTGTACTATATCATCAGATTATTCTCACTAAAAAACATTTTTAAATGAATTTCATGCTTATCCAATTTATTTTCATCCACTAAAGCCAACTCACTTAATATATATTGAGAACATATCTTTGCTAGGTAATCCTCCTAGTACAACTGGTAGAACTGTGAACAGTATCAAGAAGCTCCAGCTTTCACAGACTTTATATGTTAGTATAATATTCTAGTCAGTGTTTCCTCAATGCCCACATATACCAATTTTCCAAAGTATGTTCCAAGAACACTGTTTCTTTATAAGCAAAAGTGTGCTACGTTGAAGCAACTTTGGAAATATACAATGCACACTTTAAAGATTCAAAGAAGTTTTACTGTAAACAAATCTCTTTAAACCAGTATTTCTCAAGCTTCAATGTCCTTTTTATTTATTTCTTTTTTGGTTTAACTTCATTCATTCAACATCCAACATTCCATGGAAGTACTCAAAAAGACTCTTTTGCCCATAGAAAAAGTATCAATATCCTACAACCCAATATTTATCATTTTCTACAACATGGCTCCAATCTATCCATTTAGTACTTACTCCCTAAACAATTTTTTTATTATAGATAAGCTGGTATCCTTATCATCCCCTATATCTTTGAACTTTGCCTTAAGAAATGGAACATGTTTTCTTTTATGACTTAACTTACTTTTTACTCCTCAACCTTTCCAAACCTTATACATCCACCAAGAAATCCTTCATGATTTTAAACTGGATGATTTTAAATGGATGCTGTAGTTTACACAATCCTTTCTTTCTCCTCTGAATTCCTAGAGTACTTATATTCACATCTGTTCTGCTTTTAAAATGACATTAAGCACTTACTTAGGACATAAAAATTAATTAAACATGACCCATGGTCTCAAAAAGTTTCCAGACTTTTATAACTTAGTGTATAAACATACTGTAATAGTCTCTAACTAGCAAAATTATCGCTATGAATTTTTCTCAAAAGTACATTATAAATTTAAAACGACTTATTTTAAAAATCTGATAAGTTTCGGCTAGGCATGGTGGCTCACACCTGTAATCCCAGCACTTTGGGAAGCCAAGGCGGGCGGATCACGAGGTCAGGAGATGGAGACAATCCTGGCTAACATGGTGAAACTTCGTCTCTACTAAAAATACAAAAAATATTAGCCGGACATGGTGGTGGGCACCTTGTAGTCCCAGCTACTCGGGAGGCTGAGGCAGGAAAATGGTGTGAACCTAGGAGGTGGAGGTGGCAGTGAGCCGAGATCACGCCACTGCACTCCAGCCTGGGCAATAGAGACTCTGTCTCAAAAAAAAAAAAAAAAAAGTAAACTTTGCAACTCCTTCTACAACTATGATAGACCAGCTATATCAGCATAACTCTTCCTGCTCCCACAAAACAACTATGAAAGCTGATTAGATAGATAGATAATCTCTTGGAAGCATTAAAGATCTATCAACATAGCAACAACTTAGAGTCATGATCTACAAGAGAACATGAGGCTGACAGTCTCCTCTGCATTTCCTTCAAGGCATTTCCTGCTTTTCAGGCAGCTACTGAACACAGTCTTGGCTATCTCGAAGACAAAAGTTCGTGTTCAAAGCACACCATGAAGTGGAATGATAGGATGCTTCATTCTTACTCCTAGGCTGCAGCCCTTCAGATGTCCCATCTGAAATCCTGGGTGTCTACCTGGGATTCTGGTAAACACCCAGGATTTCAGATGGGACATCTGAAGGGCTGCAGCCTAAGAGTAAGAACTAAGCAAAATAGGCTAGCTCTCAAAAACACTGAAAAGCAGCCACCAAACAAACAAAACGCTATTTTGGTTACAACTATCAGCGACTATATTAACTGCCTGCCAGAAGCAAACGTAAATATTCTCCATAGAAGTTCACAAAATCTGGACACTCAAATTTTCTCCACAGTTTTTTAAATAGCAAATATTTGTCATGACATCAGAAGTTACCAGGCATACTAAGAGAAAAGGCCAAATGACTGAGGACAGAGAGAAAAAAGACAATAGAAACAGAACCATAGTAGATCAATATATTGCAGCTATCAGGTGCAACTTTAACTATAAGCAATATGCTTTCAGGACAAACGGAGATGTCAGTAGAAAATGTGAATCTTTAAAGAAATCAAATGGGAATTCTAAAACTGAAAAACACAATATCAGAAGCTTGAAACTAAAAAGATCAGCTGGGACCCTGAAGAAAGAGAAATAATTGAGCTGAAACAATATATGAAGGAATCATATTTAAGAGTTAGCTTAAATCAGGCAGGGTGCAGTGTCTCACGCCTGTAATCTCAACACTCTGGGAGGCTGAGGTCGGTAGATTACGAGATCAAGAAATCGAGACCATCCTGGCCAATATGGTGAAACGCCGTCTCTACTAAAAATACAAAAATTAGCTGGGCTTGGTGGTACATGCCTGTAGTCCCAGCTACTCTGGAGGCTGAGGCAGGAGAATCGCTTGAACCCAGGAGGCAGAGGTTGCATTGAGCCAAGATTGCACCACAGCACTCTAGCCTGGCAACAGAGCAAGACTCTGTCTCAAGAAAAGAAAAGAAAAGAAAAGAAAAGCAGAGTTGGCAGAGTTAGCTTAAATCAATTATAAGATGTCAAGCACAGACAAGATGCCTTATAAACTCTGCATAAAATAAATAACAAAGAAAACCATATCTAGGCCTACCATAGTCAAATTGCTGAAAAACCAAATACAATGAGAAAACTCTAAAAAGCAGCTTAAAAAAAAAAGGCATTACTTTCAAATGACTAACTTACTCTTCAACAGAAATAACAGAAACCAGAACACAGTAGCATATCTTCAAAGCGTTTCAAGGAGCCTATTTCAATACCTTTACCCAGTGAAAATCACCTTCAAAAATGAAGGCAAAAGGAAGGTATTTTCAAAATGTTTTTCCGTTGGCAACAGACTTGTAACAGTGAAGAGCTCCAGACAGAAGAAATATGATCTCAGATGGAAACTGGCAGATGTTAGAAGGAAGAAAGAGCAATGGAAAATATAAATCTGTGGGTGATTAAAGAAAGCTTGTGTTTCTCAAAGAGCAATAATAATGCCTTGTGCAGTGTAAAATATATAATAAATAAATGTAGAAAACAGCCAAAACTGCAGAAGAGGGAACAATAAATGGAGTTCACATAATTTAAGGTCCAGCAATTGATAAAAGTACTAATCTATGTTATAAGTTTAGTAAGTTAAGGATGCATGCCGTAATTTATAGTGAGGCCTACAAGATCAGTCAAAGAATGTTTAACTAGAAAGCTAACAAGGATAGGCCGGGCGTGGTAGCTCATGCTTGTAATCCCAGCACTTTAGGAGGCCGAAGGCAGATGGATCACCTGAGGTCAGGAGTCTGAGACCAGCCTAGCCAACCCCGTCTCTACTAAAAACACAAAAATTAGCCAGGCATGGTAGCGGCCACCTGTAATCCCAGCTACTTGGGAGGCTGAAGCAGGAGAATCACTTGAACCTGGGAGTCAGAGGTTGCAGTGAGCTGAGATCGCACCATTGCACTCCAGCCTGGGCAGCAAGAGTGAAACTCCGTCTCAAAAAATAAAATTAAATAAATTAATTAATTAAAGAAACCTAACAAAGATAAAATAGAATTAAAATATATACTTAATCCTCAAAACATGGCAAACAGAAAGAGAAATTGAATAATATTAGATATTAGATTTAAACCCACATTTTTTTTTTACATTGGAGATAAATATACCAAATACCCCAATTAAAAGACAAGCTTGTCAGACCAATAAAATAAAATTTAAAAGGAAATACCAAATGTATATTGCAAATAAGATACATGCCTTAAAGACAATGTATGGAAAGGCCGAAAATAAAAAAGTAGAAAAAGACATACTATGTAAACATCAATTAAAAATGAATTTTTCGGCCGGGCGCGGTGGCTCAAGCCTGTAATCCCAGCACTTTGGGAGGCCGAGATGGGCGGATCACGAGGTCAGGAGATCGAGACCTTCCTGGCTAACACAGTGAAACCCCGTCTCTACTAAAAATAATACAAAAAACTAGCCGGGCGAGGTGGCGGGCGCCTGTAGTCCCAGCTACTCGGGAGGCTGAGGCAGGAGAATGGCGTGAACCCGGGAGGCGGAGCTTGCAGTGAGCCCAGAACGCGCCACTGCACTCCAGCCTGGGCGACAGAGCGAGACTCCGTCTCAAAAAAAAAAAAAAAAAAAGAATTTTTCTCTGATATAGGAAAGTAAGCCTTAATAAAAAACATATTTCTAGAAATAGAGAGGAATATTTCATATTTATATCATCAAGAATATCTAAATATTCTAAATATGTATCCACTTAATATGATAGCATCAAAATACATGGAACAAAACTGGCAAAATTAAAAGAAGAAATAGACAAGTGTCCCACATTAATTCTGGGAGATTTTACCACATCTCTCTAATTAATAGAATAAGCCAACAAAACTTAGTAAGTAGATCTGAATATTTGATTATTGAACTTTATTTAATCTCTCGACCTCATTGATATTTTAAATGTCTCTATTCAATAAATTCAGAATACACATTCATTTCCAGTGCACATTAAACCATCATAAAAACTGACCACATGGCAAACCACAAATCATTTCAAGAAATTTCATAAGACTGAAGTAATACAGAGTATATTCTTTAAATATAGTATTAATAGAATAAAGCTAGAAATCAATAACAGAAAAATCATAAAATCCTCAAATGTTTGAGAATTGAGCAATACATTTCTAAACAACCCATTGGTCAAAACTTAAGTTATAAGAAAAGCCAAATCATATTTTAAAATAAATAATAATAAAATATGACATAAAACTTGCAAGATGCAGTAAAAATGATGCATAGAAAATTCATGCTGTCAAATTATATAATAGAATAAATATTATAAATGAGCATCCTAAGCATCCATCTCAAAAGACTAGAAAAAGAAAAGTAAGTTGAACTCAAAAAAGGAAGGAAGAAAATAACACAATGACAGCAGAAAATAATCAAACAGGAAAAAAGAAGTATAGAAGTATAATGCAGAGAATCAACACAGCCCAAAATAATTTCTTTGAAAAGAATAATAAAATGATAATTCACAACAAGACAGGACTTGGGGAGTAAGAGAGGAAGGAGGTATAATTACTATTATTAGAAATAAGAAGGAGACATCACTATGGATATTACAGATATAAAAAGAGAAATGAGTAGTATGAACAACTTTACAGTTAAAAATTAAACTGCATTCTTGCCAAAACAGTTGTTCATACTATATAGTCCAGCATCAAGCAATTAAAAATAAAATTTTTAAAACAACATCATTTAAAATAGTTTCAAAAACATCGAGTATGGAAAACTGTGATGAAATGAAAAAAAATTTCTAGAAAAATAAACCACCAAATCTGAGACAAGAAATAGAAAATCTGATTAGCAATAAAGAAACTAAATCAAATATAAAAACTATCTCACCCAAAAAAGTCTAAACCCAAATGACCTTATTATTAAGCCTTATAGATATTCAAAGAAAAATTAATATTAAATTTATATAATATTTTCCAGAAAACAGGAAAGACGAATTTTTCCCAATTCATGTTATAGTGCCAGAATAGCCTGATAAGGAGTTATACTACAAAAAAGAAAAATGAAATCTAATATCCTTAATGAACAGAGGGACAAAAGTAAAAAACAAAACAAACAAGCAAAGTATAAAAAATAAATATTCTAGATTAGATTGAACGTTAATTAACATAATTATCAACATGAAAAGAATAAAGGAGAAAAATGTAGAAATATAGTAAGATGCAGAAAGAGTATTTGGTAAAATTAAACACTTGTAATACTTTTTGAATTAAGTAATACTTTTGGCAAATTAAATATAGAGGAAAATCTCCTTAATCTGATAAAATACATATATAAAACAAAACAAAAACACATCATATTACATCATGAAACATTGAAAGCTTTCCTACAGACATCAGAAATGGGACACTTCAATCCTGAATCAAAAGTCTGAGCAAATTTAATAAAGGGAGAAAGAAAAGAAACAAAAAGAAGAAAAATAAAATAAGAAAATAAAATATGTAAATGTAGAAAAAGAAAAAATTAAACTGCATTCTTTCCAAAAGATATGATTGCGTATATGAAAAATTCAAAAGAAAATACAGGTAAACCACCAATATCAACAGGCGATTTCAACAATCTCACTTGATACAAATTCACTATACAAATTTAATTGTATTTCTATATTCTAGTATTAAGCAATTAATAAAAACTTTTAAATAATTTAAAATAGTATCAACTATGAAAGATTATATCTAACAAAGATAAGTAAGATGTCTACACAGAATACAAAATACTATTAAAAGAGTGAGAGAAAACCTAACTAAATGGAAGAATATACCATGGTCATAGATTAGAACACTACATTTTTAATTATGTTAGTTACATTCAGGTTGATCAGGTTCAATGAAATCCCAATCAATGCTCTAAATTTAAAAATTTATGAAAATTGAGAAGCTGACACTAAAATTCTTATAGTCATAAAAAGGCCCAAGACTAGCTTCACAACATTGAAGAATAACAAAATTGCAACACTTAAAGTAATGGATATCAAAAATTACTATGAAAGAAAATAATTAAGAGAATATATACTACTGGCACAACAATGGATAAAAAGACTTTTGGGGAGTGACTGGCAAGATGGCCAAATAGGAACAGCTCCAGTCTGCAGCTTCCAGCAAGATCAATGCAGAAGGTGAGTGATTTCCGCATTTCCAACTGAGGTACCCAGCTCATCTCACTGGCACTGGTTAGAGAGTGGGTACAGCCCACGGAGGGCAAGCTGAGCAGGGTAAGGCATCGTCTCACCCAGGAAGGACAAGGGGTCGAGGAACTTCTGCCCCTAGCCAACAGAAGCCATGAGGGACTGCACCATGAGGCCCAGATACTACACTTTTCTCATGGTCTTCTCAACCTGCAGACCAGGAGATTCCCTTGGGTGCATATGCTACCAGGGCCCTTTGTTTCAAGCACAAAACTGGGTGGCCATTTGGACAGACACCGAGCTAGCTGCAGGAGTTTTTTTAATTTTTATTTTCATACCCCCGTGGTGCCTGGAATGCCAGCAAGACAGAATCGTTCACTCCCCTGAAAATGGGGTTGAAGCCAGGGAGCCAAGAGGTCTAGCTCAGTGGATCCCACCCCCATGGAGCTCAGCAAGCTAAGATCCACTGGTTTGAAATTCTCACTACTAGCACAGCAGTATGAAGTCAACCTGGAACACTCGAGCTTGGTGGGGGAAGGGGTGTCCGCCATTACTGAGGCTTGAGTAGACGGTTTTCCCCTCATAGTGAAAACAAAGCTGCAGGGAAGTTCAAACTGGGTGGAGCCCACCACAGCTCTGCAAAGATGCTGTGGCCAGACAGCCTCTCTAGATTCCCCTTCTCTGGGCAAGCCATCTCTGAGTGAAAGGCAGCAGCCCCAGGCATGAGTTAATAGATAAAACTCCCATCTCCCTGGAACAGAGCACCTGGGAGAAGGGGCAGCAGTAAGCACAGCTTCAGCAGATTTAAATGATCCTGCCTGCTGGCTCTGAAGACAGCAGCAAATCTCCCAGCTCAGAGCTCGAGCTCTGCTAAGGGACAGACTGCCTCCTCAAGTGGGTCCCTGAACTCCCATGCGTCCTGACTGGGAGACACCTCCCAGCAGGGGTCAACAGACACCTCATACAGGAGAGCTCCAGCTGGCATCTGGCAGGTGCCCCTCTGGGATGAAGCTTCCAGAAGAAAAACAGGCAGCAATCTTTGCTGTTCTGCAGCCTCCACTGGTGATACCCATGCAAACAGGGTCTGGAGTGGACCTCCAGCAAACTCCAGCAGACATGCAGCAGAGGGGCCTATTAGAAGGAAAACTAACAAACGGAAAGGAGTAGCATCAACATCAACAAAAAGGATGCCTACACAGAAGCCCCATCTGAAGGTCACCAACATCAAAGACCAAAGTATATAAATGTATGAAGTTGAGAAAAAACAGTACAAAAAGGCTGAAAATTCCAAAAACCAGAATGCCTCTTCTCCTCCAAAGGATCACAACTCCTCGCCAGCAAGGGAAGAAAACTGGACAGAGAATGAGTTTGATGAATTGACAGAAGTAGGTTTAAGAAGGTGGGTAATAACAAACTCCTCTGAGATAAAGGAGCATGTTCTAACCCAATGCAAGGAAACTAAGAATGTTTAAAAAAGGTTAGAGAAATTGCTAACTAGAATAATCAGTTTAGAGAAGAACATAAATGACCTGATGGAGCTTAAAAACACAGCACAAGAACTTCCTGAAGCATACACAAGTATCAATAGTCGAATCAATCAAGTGGAAGACAGGATATCAGAGACTGAAGATCAACTTAATGAAATAAAGAGTGAAGACAAGATAAGAGAAAAAAGAATGAAAAGGAACAAACAAAGCCTCCAAGAAATATGGGACCATGTGAAAAGACCAAATCTACGTTTGAGTGGTGTACCTGAAAGTGATGGGGAGAATGGAACCAAGTTGGAAAACACTCTTCAGGATATTATCCAGGAGAACATCCCCAACCTAGCAAGACAGGGCAACAATCAAATTCAGGAAATACACAGACCACCACAAAGATACTTCTCAAGAAGAGCAACCCCAAGAAACATAATCATCAGATTCACCAAAGTTGAAATGAAGAAAAAATGTTAAGGGCAGGCAAAGAGAAAGGTTGGGTTACCCACAAAGAGAAGCCCATCAGACTAAGTGGGGCATTTAGCCCATTTACATCTAAGCCAGAAGAGAGTGGGGGCCAATATTCAACATTCTTAAAGAAAAGAATTTTCAACCTAGAATTTCATATCCAGCCAAACTAAGTTTCATAAGCAAAGGAGGAATAAAATACTTTACAAACAAGCAAATGGTGAGAGATTTTGTCACCACCAGGCCAGCCTTACAAGAGCTCCTGAAAGAAGCACTAAATATGGAAAGGAGAAACCAGTACCAGCCACTGCAAAAACATACCAAATTGTAAAGACCATCAACACTATGAAGAAACCACATCAATTAATGGGCAAAATAACCAGCTAGCATCATAATGACAGGATCAACTTTACACATAATAATACTAACCTTAAATGTAAATGAGCTAAATGCCCCACTTAAAAGACACAGACTGGTGAATTGGATAAAGAGTCAAGACCCACTGGGGTGCCGTGTTCAGGTGACACATCTCACATGCAAAGACAAACACAGGCTCAAAAACAGGGATGGTGGAATATTTAACAAGCAAATGGAAAGTCACAAAAAGCAAGAGTTGCAATCCTAGTCTCTGATAAAACAGACTTTAAATCTATGAAGATCAAAAATGACAAAGAAGAGCATTACATAATGGTAAAGGGATCAATGCAACAAAAAGAGCGAATTATCCTCAATATATATGCACCCAATACAGGAGCACCCAGATCCATAAAGCAAGTTATTAGAGACCTACAAAAAGACTTAGCCTCCCACACAATAATAGTGGGAGACTTCAACACCCCACTGTCAATATTAGACAGATCAACAAGACAGAAAAATAACAAGGATATTCAGGACTTGATTCAGCTCTGTAGACCTAAGAGACCTCTAGAGAACTTCACCCCAAACCAACAGAATATACATTCTTCTCAGCACCATATCACACTTATTCTAAAATAAGTTGACCACATAATTGGAAATAAAACACTCCTCAGCAAATGCAAAAGAAAGGAAATCATAAAAAAAAAAATAAAAATAAAAAAATAAAACAGACTCTCAGACCACAGTGCAAACAAATTAGAACTCAGGATTAAGAAACTCACTCAAAACTGCACAACTATATGGAAACTGAACAACCTGCTCCTGAATGACTACTGGGTAAATAACGAAATTAACGCAGAAATAAATAAGTTCTTGGAAACCAATGAGAACAAAGACAGAACGTACCAGAATTTCTTGGATACCGTTAAAGCAGTGTTTAGAGGGAAATTTATAGCACTAAATGCCCATGGAGAAAGTGGGAAAGATCTAAAATCGACACCCTAACATCACAATTAAAAGAGCTAGAGAAGCAAGAGCAAACAAACTCAAAAGCTAGCAGAACAAAAGAAATTACTGAGATCAGAACAGAACTGAAGGAGACAGAGACATGAAAAACCCTTAAAAAAAATCAATGAATCCAGAAGCTGGTTTTTTGGAAAGATTAACAAAATAGATAGACCCCTAGCCAGACTAATAAATAAGAAAAGAAAGAAGAATCCAACAGACGAAATTAAAAAATGATAAAGAGGATATCGTCACTGATCCCACATAAATACAAACTACTATCAGAGAATACTGTAAACACCTCTACTCAAATAAACTAGAAAATCTAGAAGAAATGGATAAATTCCTGGACACATAAACTCTCCCAAGATTAGACCAGGAACAATTCAAATGCCTGAATAGACCAACAACAAGTTCAGAAATTGAGGCAGTAATTAATAGCCTACCGACCAAAAAAAGCCCAGAACCAGACAGATTCACAGTCAAATTCCACCAGAGGTACAAAGATGAGTTGATACCATTCCTTCTGAAACTATTCCAAACAATAGAAAAAGAGGGACTCCTCCCTAACTCATTTTATGAGGTCAGCATCATCCTGATACCAAAACCTAGCAGAGACACAACAAAAAAAGAAAATTTCAGGCCAATATCCCTAATGAACATCGATGCAAAAATCCTCAATAAAATACTGGGAAACCGAATCCAGCAGCACATCAAAAAGCTTATCCACTAGGATCAAGTCAGCTTCATCCCTGGGATGCAAGGCTGGTTCAACATACACAAATAAAAAAAACTTAATCCATCACATAAACAGAACCAATGACAAAAACCACACGATTATCTCAATAGATGCAGAAAAGGACTTCAACAAAATTCAACACCCCTACATGCTAAAAACTCTCAATAAACTAGGTGTTGATGGAATGTATCTCAAAATAATAAGGGCTATTTATGACAGATCCACAGCCAATATCATACTGAATGGGCAAAATCTGGAATCATTCCCTTTAAAATCTGGGGCAAGTCAAGGCTGTGTTTTCTCACCACCCCTATTCAATATAGTATTGGAAGTTGTGGCCAGGGCAATCAGGCAAGAGAAAATAAACAAAGGGTATTCAAATAGGAAAAGAGGACGTCAAATTGTCCCTGTTTGCAGATGACATGATTGTATATTTAGAAAACCCCATCGTCTCAGCCCAAAATTGCCTTAAGCTGATAAGCACCTTCAGCAAATCTCAGGACATAAAATCAATGTGCAAAAATTACAAGCATTCTTATACACCAGTAACAGACAAACAGACAGCCAAATCATGAGTGAACTCCCATTCACAATTGCTACAAAGAGAATAAAATACCAAGGAATAAAACTTACAAGGGATGTCAAGGACCTCTTCATGGAGAACTACAAACCACTCTGCAAGGAAATAAGAGAGGACACAAACAAATGGAAAAACATTCCATGCTCATGGATAAGAAGAATCAATATTGTGAAAATGGCCATACTGCCCAAAGTAATTTATAGATTCAATGCTATCCCCATCAAGCTACCATTGACTTCCATCACAGAATTAGAAAACCCTACTTTAAATTTCATATGGAACCAAAAAAGAGCCAGTATAGCCAAGACAATCCTAAGCAAAAAGAACAAAACTGGAGGCATCATGCTACCTGACTTCAAACTATTCTACATGGCTACATTAACCAAAATAGCATGGTACTGGTACCAAAACAGATATACAGACCAATGAAACAGAACAGAGGCCACAGAAATAACACCACACATCTACAACCATCTGATCTTTGACAAAACTGACACAAACAAGCAATCAAGAAAGGATTCCCTATTTAATAAATGGTGTTGGGAAAACTGGCTAGTCATATGCTGAAAACTGAAACTGGACCCCTTCCTTACAACTTATACAAAAATTAACTCAAGATGGATTAAAGACCTAAACATAAGACCTAAAACCATAAAAACTCTAGAAGAAAACCTAGGCAATACCCCATTCAGGACATAGGCGTGAGCAAAGACTTCATGACTAAAACACCAAAAGCAATGGCAACAAAAGCCAAAATTGACAAATGGGATCTGATTAAACTAAAGAGCTTCGGCACAGCAAAAGCAAATATCATCAGAATGAACAGGCAACCTACAGAATGGGATACAAATTTTGCAATCTTTCTATTTGACAAAGGGCTAATATCCAGAATCCCCAAAGAACTGAAACAAATTTACAAGAAATAAAAACTCCATCAAAAAGTGTGCAAAGGATATGAATAGATACTTCTGAAAAAAAGACATTTATGCAGCCAACAGACATGAAAAAAAAAAGCTTATTATCACTGGTCATTAGAAAAATGCAAATCAAAACCACAATGAGATGCCATCTCATGCCAGTTAGAATGGTAATCATTAAAAAGTCAGGAAACAACAGATGCTGGAGAGGATGTGGAGAAATAGGAACACTTTTACACTGTCGGTGGGAGGGTAAATTAATTCAACCACTGTGGAAGACAGTGTGGCGATTCCTCAAGGATCTAGAACCAGAGATACCATTTGACCCAGCCATCCCATTACTGGGTATATACCCAAAGGATTCTAAATCATTCTACTGTAAAGACACATGCATACCTATGTTTATTGCAGCACTGTTCGCAATAGCAAAGACTTGGAACCAACCCAAATGCCCATCAATGATAAACTGGATAAAGAAAATGTGGCACATATATACCATGGAATACTATGCAACCATAAAAAAAGATGAGTTCATGTCCCTTGCAGGGACATGGATGAAGCTGAAAACCATTGTTCTCAGCAAACTAACACAGGAACAGAAAAACAAAACACCACATGTTCTCACTCATAAGTGGGAGTTGAACAATGAGAACACATGGACATAGGGAGGGGAACATCACACACTGGGGCCTGTTAGGTGGTCGGGGGCTGGGGAAGGGATAGCAATAGGAGAAATACCTAATGTAGATGACGGGTTGATGGGTGCAGCAAAACCACCATGGCACGTGTATACCTATGTAACAAACCTCCACCTTCTGCACATGTATCCCAGAACTTAAAGTATAATATTAATAATAAAAATTTAAAAAGACTTGTGGGACAGAAAAGAAAATTCAAAAATTGACCTACACACTCATAGATTCCTGATTTATGACCACAGTTGTACTACAGAGCTATGGGAGATAAACAGACCTCAACAGAAAATGTATACATCAAAATGTGCTCACCATTGTTAGTTATCAAGGAAAAGAAAACTAAAAGGACATTGAGATAACACAAAATATCCCGTAGAATGGCCAAAATGAAAAAGATTGACTGAATGCTGTTGAACATGTGAAGTAATTTAATACACATATGTGTTGGTGGGAGTATATGTTTGTTTAATCACTTTGGAAAATTCTTTGACCATCTATATTAAAATTGGATATAATGTATTACCCAGTAACTTCACTCCTAGGTTTATACCTATCATAATTCATATACATTATAAGACATGTACAGAAATGTTCATGGCAGCAATATTCATAACTGCTAAATACCAGAATTAACCAAATGCCTATAAATCATAGAATGAGTAAATTGTATATAGTTATACAATAAATACTATATAGCAATGACAATTAGTGAACCTCTGTTACATACAGTAATATAAATGAATCTCACTATAGGAACAAAAGAAGCCAGAGTCTTTAGAGTACACACTCCATACTTCCATTAAATAAATTTCAACAACAGGTAAAAAGTATTATCTCTGATAAGAGTAGTGCAAATAGTAGCTCCCTTTAAGAAAGATAATGAGTAGAAATTGAAAGAGGGTACAAGGGGCTTCCAAGGTGCTAGTAATGTTCTATTTTCTGATCATTTCGGTGGTCACATGGGTATGTCCACTTTACGTTTTGTGTACTTCAATTAAAAATTCAGTTTAAAAAATGTGTATGACTTTGGAATCAGAAAATCTTAGGTTGAAATATCAGCTCTGGTACTTCCTAGCTTCAATTTTAGCATACGTGCTGCCAGCACCTTCCTTGCTTCATTATCCTGGACAAGTAACTGAGCCTCTCTGAATCTCAGATCTCTCATCTATGAATAGGCGTAGTAATTATGCTTACTTCATAGGAATATCATGCACATTAACTTAAATAACATGCCAGTAACTTAATAAATGGTAGTCATAGTAGATAGAAATGGTAGAAGTTTTTCTGGGGGAAAGAGTAGAATGAGAAAAGTTATGAAAACCATAGAACAACGAGGCACTGACAAGACCCTCTACTCAGTTCAAAGTTCCTCCAATGGGACTGGATGTTGAATTTATGCCCATTTGAGGTGGCAGCAGTAATCCTTTTGTAATCATTTTATAACCCCAACTTATAGTCAACATTTCTTGAAGCAATACATTTTCATCCTCTAAGTTGCTTCAGAAAGTTTAACTTGGCAAAGTTCACCTACAGTTGTATTAGGCTCTCAATCTTTCTTCTCTGGGCTCATATATTAGAGGCCCATGTTCTCACTGTTTTTGTTTTGTTTTGTTTTTCAAGTCAAAGCATGTATCTTGCAACCTCCTTTGAATAAGGCTCAGTGCAAAGCTGGGGTCAGTGGCCTTTACCTTCATTCTTATCTATCAAGGATGTTTTGTGAGCATAAGAGGCAGCAACTTTACTTGTATTTCATTTCATAGCTTAATTATATCTACATACAATTAGAAACATATGGTAAGGCGTATTTGTGAAGGTCACAAAATCTACTAGAGTTAGAATGCCAGGATTTGATTCCAACTTCTGCCACTTACTAACTGCGGAACCTTAGGCAAGTCACTTAACCTCTAAGTTTCCTCAGCTGTAAAACAACAATAAACACAGTCTACAGGTCACAGGATTTCTATGAGAATTAAATTAGTTAACAAAATAAAGCACTAAGAACTGTGCCTGGTACATAAAATATACTGCATGAGGGTTAGCTATCACCATAATAAGTAGGCAAGTTACCAACACCTTAAACGCTGAGTTAGAACAGATCTAAAAACTCTATGCTGGCCTGGCACGGTGGCTCATGCCTGTAATCCCAGAACTTTGGGAGGCCAAGGTGGGCAGATCACCTGAGGTCAGGAGTTCTAGACCAGCCTGGCCAACATGGTGAAACCTTGTCTCTACCAAAAATACAAAAATTAGCAGGGCATGGCAGTGGGCACCTGTAATCCCAGTTACTCAGGAGGCTGAGGCAAGAGAATCACTTGAGCTCGGGAGGCAGAGGTTGCAGTGAGCTGAGATCATGCTACTGCACTCCACCCCGGGCAACAGAGCAAAACTCCATCTCAAAAATAAATTAACAAACAAACAAACAAAAAGTCTATGTTTAAGACCTAACTTTAATTGAAGAAGGCCACTTCAAAATGGTAATATCCCCTCTGCTTGTCCAAGTTCCCCATATTTAGGGTACCCCAGACCCACCAAACCACACAGTGCCAGACCTCTTTGTCTCATATAATCTATTCCTCCTTAAAAACCCAGCTAGAGATTTTCTCTTCTACCCTACCAAGTAAAGAATGTGCTCACCTTCCTTTGTATGCCTAGCTCTTAGAATATTAATCCCATAAATTATAATTTCCCCAAAGAGACTCTGATCTTTAAGGGTATGACTATGCTTTTCCTATTACTTAACATCTAGAACTGTATTTTGCACATATTAGAAACTTGACAAAATTAAGAAACCCAAAGGACAAATTCTTTCTCCCAATTTAAAAATTATGGGGACAAGAATGGAGTTGGAAAACGTCAGTCACCCTAATAAACTAGGCACATTTAATAAACAGGATACACATCTCTATTTTCTTCCCCATCCCCAGGTAATTGTTTTTGAGTGATGAACCAAAAAAAAAAAAACATAATAAATGCACAAGTTTATAATTTGAGAAACTAGCGTGACAAAAATGAGGTCATCCCATGGAAGTCATAAAATAAGCATGACTTTCCTCTCTCAATTATTTTACTTATTGCCCATAAAATTAAATACAGTTGTAATTTAATTCTGTTTGCTGTTATTTCATGCTCACAACAAAACATTTCTCTCTCTCTCTCTCTCTCTCTCTCTCTCTCTTCCTTAAGTTTGTGTAGATTATTCTATTCCCATGAGCATCAAAGAACAGGGTTTAACAATGAAATGTTGAAAACAAAACTTACAAAGAAGTTTATCTGACATACTCAATGACAGGCATAATCATCATTGTGTGGCATGGTAATTAGGTATAAAAGACAAACAGTTCCTTTAAATATCTGTAATTAGTACTGCTCTTAAATCTTCAAACCACGTATTTGAGGAGTCAGCAGCAGGGAAACCTGCTCCTATAACACAACGCTCCTCAATGGTGGCTTCATATGAGAATCAGCAGGGGAGCTTTTTATACATATGTACACCTATAATCCATAAGCCCAGGGCTTTCGCCTCAAATCAATTTAGTTAGAATACCTGTAGGTCAGACCCAGGCATCAGTACTTCCTATTACAGGTGATTACAATGTGAACTGAAGATTAAGGATGACAGCTGTAAACAAGAAGATGGAAGGGAGTTGAGCTGTCCCTTTCCTCTATATTTCCACAGCACTGGGAACATGCTCTACCGAAGGCTCATCAAGTAATCAGTCAATTAGGTAATTAACAAGTATTGATTAACAATGATCAATTAATGTTTGTCACAAGACTTTGACATAGCTTGTTCTTTTCTGCAATATAATACACAAATGAGAAGATCCCTACTCTCCTCTCCCTCCTCCCAGCATTCTGTCTGGAACCTGAAACGTGGCCTGGCACTTAGAAACATGCTGTCAAGTCAGCCTCAGGGTCTGAACATTTTTTTTAATTGTAGTAAAATATACATAACATAAAATGTATCATTTTAACCATTTAAAAGTGTACAGTTTAGGAACAATAAGTATATTCCCATTGTTTTACAACCATCACCACCATCTATCTCCAGAATCGTCCCAAACTGGAACTCTGTACCTGTTATATATTCCCTGGGTCTCCTCATCCCTCCTGCTCCTCGCAATCTCCATTCTACTTTCTGTCTCGATGAATTTGACTATTCTAGGTACCTCGTATAAACGGAATCCTGCAGCATCTGTCTTTTTAAGTCTGGCTAACATCTGCAAGCATCATTCCTGTTGTAGTATGTGTCAGAGTTCCTTTGTAAGGCTGAATAATATCCCATCGCATGTATATACTACATTCTGTTTCTCCATTCATCTGTTGATGGACATGGGGTTGTTTCTACTTTTTGGCTACTATGAATAACACTGCTATAAGCATGGATGTACAAGACTTTTTATGCATGGTTTTACCTACCTGGCATAACCAATATTCCTAAACAGGAATCTCACACCAGAGAAGCAAAAGGGCTTGGTGAGTGAGGAGGGGGAACTTGTGACTTGCTCCTCATCAACAAAATACAGCAATGATGATGGAAGGTCACTTTTGTGTAGGTTATATAAGACTTCATCTTAGTCACTGTAAAGGGCTTATCCAGCTGGATCTGAAGAAGTAAGCTGCCATGCTGTGAGAGGGCCTGTGAGAAGGACGCAAGGCAGGAACTCTAGGCAGCCTCTAGGAGCTGAGAGCAGCCCCTGCTGACAGCCAGCAAGAAAATGGGGACCTCAGCCCTACAACCACAAGGAATTAAATTTGGCCAACAATCACGTAAGCCTGGAAGAGGACCTCTTTCTGTAGAAAGCTCTAGAAATGAACACGGCCAGTTGACCCTTTGACTGCAGCCTTGGGGTTGATGTTAGAGAAGATGACTTAAATAAGTCACACCTGGACTCTTGGCCAACTGCAAACTGAGATAGCAAATTATGTGTTGTTTAAGCTACTAAGTTTGTGGTAATTTATTACACAGCGATAGAAAAGCAATATGCTTGCATTTCCTGAGTTTCTGTTTCCAAGAAATTTCAAGTTGTATCTTGTTCTTCTCACTTATACTTCCTCTTTCCTTATCTCACCTGGAAAGGGAACTGGAAGCTCTAGGTCTTTCTTTCTCTCATATTTCCCAGAGCTTAATCTGTAAGCCCCAAAAAGACCATTTAAACACCTGCTTGAAATTGACCAATTAAAATTGATTTGGCATCACAAATAACCCAAGAAGGATTAAACAGATGTTGGGGGACCGTGATCACTCACACCTTATTATAAAATATATATAAAATATAAAATATTCTCTGGCCATTCCTGGCTATAGATTTAAAAAAAAAAAAGGAAAAGGAAAAAAAGAAACCTGTCCCACATAACTGCACTGAAAAATCTACAACTAACAAATACCTCTAAGGAGAATCAGCAAAAAGAGAAGACAAATCATTTTAAAGTGAGACTTTAACGAAAAGAAATAGTTTTAGTTAAAGGATAGATATAAGAAATGTATCTTTCACAAAGAAGGGACTTCCAAAGAGTCTGAAAATCGAAACGTTTCATTCTTGTCTTCAGATCTGTTCCCCTTTTTGAGAATTGTATTGCGATTTAAACTCTAGAAAGAGGCGACAGGAGCTGAGCTGCTCAGGCTTACAGAAAGAAAAGGGAGGTTCTGTGGAAACTGAGTGCTGCTTATTAGGAGGCAAAGGCCAGTGGTGATGTTTCTCTCTTATCCAGCAAGCAAGGAAAAGAAAGACCACTGTCTTCTCAATGATGCTATTTCTACTACAGTCCTTCCTGGGTATCTAGCAAGGAATGGGCAGTGTCCAGAATGTTTTTGAGAAAAGAAAAAAAAAAAGGGTCAAAAGGAGCCACCCATTTCAGAGGACATTTATAAAATGTAAGGGAGAACAGGTAGACGCTCCTGCCCAGGCAACCAGGACCCTTGTTAAAAGCCAGCACTGCTCAAACTCACCTGGAATAACCTATTTGGAACCAAGCAGATCCAGAAACTGCTATAAATATCCTACATAAATTAAAACAACAGCAAGCGAAATAAAATGAGAACAGATTTCAGAGTTGTTGTGATTAAGAGGCAGATGTTTTAACATCTAGGTGAGTTTATAGAAGCCCTAGCCACTACTAGTGATAACCATGGACTAGTTACTTACCCTTAATAAGCCTCATATAATAATACTTACCTGATAGGTTAACTGTGAAAATAACTGAGATAACTATGGATAGGTCATAGCAGAGTGTACCCAATAATAGATACTCAAAATTAGTAGTGTTGGCCATTGACTAGTCAGAATGAGAGAAGATGAGGAAGAAACCAAATTAAAGAATTAGTGAAAAAAAAATGGAGGGAAGACAACAAGAAATAAGGAAAAGGGAAGTAAATGTGGAAGAAAATATTAAAGAATTGGATTCATTGATTCAATATGCAATAAATATTTGTTGCATTGAATGTATTAATCTGAAGGAGTAAAGGGAACCTTGGACATTAAAGCTGCTAAGCCAAGGCTAGGTACTGGGTCCAAAAGTGCCATGGTTTTTGTGTAGTGTAAAAATAACATTGTGCATCCCCTTAGGAATGTAGCCCACAAGGCGAGGGTAGGCTCCTCGCAGTCAGCACAGTGCTTTTGACTACTCAAAACAATTAGCCTTCAAACCCTCAGTGTTTTCCAAGGCTTCATTCAATATTTTTCCTAATGCCTAGCAACTAGCAGACTAGAAGTTTTAAGGATAAAGTGAGAAGGACTAAAGGGCAGATATCAACTAAGCAGAAGACCATCTGAGAGGCTGAGAGGGCTGAGGTTGGGAAGCAGAGTGAGCAGAGCCCAGAGCTCATTGGCTCCTAGAGAAAGACAGAGGCACAAAGGGAGACTGACTGGGTGCCAGGACTCAGACCTGCTGCCAAAGCTTATTTAACTTCATCTAGATGTCAAGGCAGCTGCCACTTAATCCCAGTCAGGCTCCTAAATTCTTCCATGCTTTTCTTTTTTTTTTTTTTTTTTTTTTTTGAGACGGAGTCTCACTCTGTTGCCCAGGCTGGAGTGCAGTGACGCGATCTCGGCTCACTTCAAGCTCCGCCTCCCGGGTTCACGCCATTCTCCTGCCTCAGCCTCCCGAGTAGCTGAGACTACAGGCGCCCACCACCCAGCCTGGCTAATTTTTTGTATTTTTAGTAGAGATGGGGTTTCACCGTGTTAGCCAAGATGGTCTCGATCTCCTGACCTCATGATCCGCCCAACTCTGCCTCCCAAAGTGCTGGGATTGCCGGCGTGAGCACCGCTCCCAGCCTCCTCCATGCTTTTTACCTCTTCTTTTTTTGGAGCTTAACGGTACCACCCACCCTACCTCACCCCCACAAAGAAAGCCCCCAGCCTGGTTATACAACCCCAAGAGAAGCCACTCACACTGCAAGCTGCACAGACTATAAATGTTGTGCACATTATGGTAGAGAATACACATTTGACATCAGGCAGACTCAAATTGGAAAACTGTTTCCAAAAATATGTAAACATTACAACCTGGAGCAAATGGAATGACCCCGAGCTTTAATTTCACCTTCAGTAAAACAAAAACCTGATGCCTCATTAGGCAAGTCTAAGGCCTCCATGAGTTAATTATGCAGAATGACAGACATGTAATAGCCAACCAATAACTTAGTTTTTTCATCCCATCGCCGTGTAGCTAGTTTTGATCTGAGTGTCTACATGCACATTATCTATCACTATGAAATATAACCTTTTGTTTTCAAGCATACTGACAACTTTCACCACATACATCACCCAGCTACCTTCACCCATAGATTCTGGGTATCAGATCACCACACAACTGGATATTTTTCTTCTTCCATGCCTTATCCTATATAGACAGCTTCAATTTTTGCTTTTCTAAAGACCCGGGTTAAGGCAATAGCATTTATGAGAATATAAATTAATTTTTAACTGTCCAACTGCTAAGAACCTGTATATACACTCTTAAAAATCTTCAATTATCCATGTAAAATCTAGATATAGAGCCTCTCATATGGCAACATGTAAGTCACTATTTCATGGAAGGGAAAAAAGGGGTGTTTCCTTCCCAGCAAAAGTTCCCACTACTGCAAACTGTTAATAGAGCAGCACTTTCTGGAAGAATCGTTTTAAGAGAAAAATAACAATAGCAGGGAGATTTTTCTAATCATTGCATTTAAAAAATTTATTTCTGATTATATATTTAATTTTTAAATAAGACTTTCCAATAAAAAGGTCAAGAGTCCACCTCTGATTGTTATCTTGAAAAAATCATCTATAGGAATGATTACAGCAGACTTTAGATAGTGGGTTTTCTGATTTTGAATTCTGTTTCCTGTATTAAACTCTGCAGAACCTTTGGCAGGTTATATAATTCTGTATGCCTCAGTTTTCTCATACACAAAATGGGGGTGACGAATAATATCTATCTCATAGGTTTATTGTGAGGATTAAATGATTCAGTATTTGTGAGGCATTCAAAGTGGTGACTGGCACATAATTAGTGGTATATAAATATTATTTTCCATGGAAACATTCCTTTCCAATAAAGAGGAACACAACATGTTCTGTAGTGTACATCCTCAAATGCTCAGTACTGCTTTGGAAAGGAAACAAATAAAAACAAACATATTCTTCCACAGTCCTTCTCCACATCTTATTTAAATGTATGACTCACTAGCATTTTCTTCTTTTACCTATTCTGCTCCTGTGGTTGGAGTGACAGATAAAACTAACTGTCCTTCCTAAAACTGGAGTTCATATCTGAAGTCAGATGGTCTTTGTTTTATCTTTCCTTTTCATTAAAGAACAATAGTTTCAAATGATAGTTTAAGCATCCCTAGCAAAATGCAGTCATACCAGCAACTCGCCAGATGTCTCTGATTAATTTGCCTGTGTTCCACCAGACATTCAGCATGAGCTCCTAATTTTGCTCTGATGAAGTTTTCTAAACAATATCTACATAAACAGAAAAGAAAAACTTAATCTCAGTAAAAGGTGTGACATCTGAATGCACGGTTGTCTTGGTGCTCAAGGCAGACCAGTATGGGCAGAAATGCTATGTGAGGTCTTCTCTGCCCTCTCTGCCAGTGATATTCAGTTCTCAGCCTTGAGAAGCACTGTACTTATTCAAGAACCCATATGTGGACCCCCATATATGCCACAGTTGGTGCCATCAGGTGGATCAAACCCATTCTCAATGTCCTTTTCTCACAGACCTCAGCTCTAAGGATCCAGAACTTAGTAGGCATCAATACAATGGACCGCCTCTGCTCAACTCCACATGGATGAAGCTAGGGAGCTCCAGGAAGCACCACCACTCTTAATATCAATCAATAGGGCATATTACAGTAAGACAGACCGGTGCCCAGGCTGGTCTAATCAAGGTCTTTCACATTTGTGCATAGTTCTTGGAACACCAGAGTAGGACTGAAGAGGAAAAGAACTGATCTTGATTTCAAGAGTCTTGGATTCTATCTTAGCTCTGCCACCAACCATGGTACATTCCGTAACTCCCCAGCACCTGCGTCCTTACTTCTCTAGTAAGGGGGGTAGCATCAAACAATCTCTAAGGTTGCTATGGCTCTAAGGTCTTCTGATGTTCAACATATTAAATTTAAATCACAGATCAGAATATTTGACACACGGTAGTACCCTGACTCATCATGACATTTATACTTCAATAAAGCTGAGTGCCTGTTTTATAAACAGGCTACATGCCCACTGCATGCTGCATGCTTTTGAGGATCTAAAATGGTCAGTAGGCACAAAACCAGGTCCCTACAAAGAGGTATGATATACTGCAGTTTGGGTGCAGCTGACCAGTGATTTCACATTGTACCCACCTCAATCTGACAGGCATAGACTCATTTTCTGTGGCGTTGTCCTAAAACTGAATGTAGGTCTCACTTTGTCTATAAAGGGTCCCCAAACTAAGTCATAATTCCCATCTTAGGCAATAGCAGTTACAGTCAAAACCACATTATCTAGAACTGCAGTATTCAGTAGAGTAGGCAATAGACATGTGACTATTCAGTTTTTAAATTAATTAAAATTAAAAATCCATCAGACTCAATCTTCTCTGTAAGAAAATAAATTAAAAATCCAAAGATATGCAGAAGGGGTGGAGCAAGATGGCCAAATAGGAACAGCTCCAGTCTCCAACTCCCAGCACGAGCGACACAGAAGACCTGTGATTTCTGCATTTTCAACTGAGGTACTGGGTTCATCTCACTAGGGAGTGCCAGACAATCGGTGCTGGTCAGCTGCTGCAGCCCAACCAGCGAGAGCTGAAGCAGGGCGAGGCATCACCTCACCTGGGAAGCGCAAGGGGAAAGGGAATCCCTTTTCCTAGCCAGGGGAACTGAGACACACAACACCTGGAAAATCGGGTAACTCCCACCCCAATACTGCACTTTAAGCAAACAGGCACACCAGGAGATTATATCCCACACCTGGCCGGGAGGGTCCCACGCCCACAGAGCCTCCCTCATTGCTAGCACAGCAGTCTGTGATCTCGCGGCAAGGCAGCAGCAAGGCTGGGGGAGGGGCGCCCACCATTGCTGAGCCTTAAGTAGGTAAACAAAGCCGCTGGGAAGCTCGAACTGGGTGGAGCTCACAGCAGCTCAAGGAAACCTGCCTGTCTCTGTAGACTCCACCTCTGGGGACAGGGCACAGTAAACAACAAAAGCAGCCGAAACCTCTGCAGACGCAAACGACTCTGTCTGACAGCTTTGAAGAGTGCAGTGGATCTCCCAACACGGAGGTTGAGATCTGAGAAGGGACAGACTGCCTGCTCAAGTGGGTCCCTGACCCCTGAGTAGCCTAACTAGGAGACATCCCCCACTAGGGGCAGTCTGACACCCCACACCTCACAGGGTGGAGTACACCCCTGAGAGGAAGCCTCCAAAGCAAGAATCAGACAGGTACACTCGCTGTTCAGCAATATTCTATCTTCTGCAGCCTCTGCTGCTGACAGCCAAGGCAAACAGGGTCTGGAGTGGACCTCAAGCAATCTCCAACAGACCTACAGCTGAGGGTCCTGACTGTTAGAAGGAAAACTATCAAACAGGAAGGACACCTACACCAAAACCCCATCAGTACGTCACCATCATCATCAAAGACCAGTGGCAGATAAAACCACAAAGATGGGGAAAAAGCAGGGCAGAAAAGCCGGAAATTCAAAAAATAAGAGTGAATCTCCCCCGGCAAAGGAGTGCAGCTCATCGCCAGCAACGGATCAAAGCTTGACGGAGAATGACTTTGACGAGATGAGAGAAGCCTTCAGTCCATCAAACTTCTCAGAGCTAAAGGAGGAATTACGTAGCCAGCGCAAAGAAACTAAAAATCTTGAAAAAAAAGTGGAAGAATTGATGGCTAGAGTAATTAATGCAGAGAAGGTCCTAAACGAAATGAAAGAGATGAAAACCATGACATGAGAAATACGTGACAAATGCACAAGCTTCAGTAACCAACTCGATCAACTGGAAGAAAGAGTATCAGCGATTGAGGATCAAAATGAACAAAATGAAGCGAGAAGAGAAACCAAAAGAAAAAAGAAGAAAAAGAAATGAACAAAGCCTGCAAGAAGTATGGGATTATGTAAAAAGATCAAATCTCCATCTGATTGGGGTGCCTGAAAGTGAGGGGGAAATGGAACCAAGTTGGAAAACACTCTTCAGGATATCATCCAGGAGAACTTCCCCAACCTAGTAGGGCAGGCCAACATTCAAATCCAGGAAATACAGAGAACGCCACAAAGACACTCCTCGAGAAGAGCAACTCCAAGACACATAATTGCCAGATTCACCAAAGTTGAAATGAAGGAAAAAATCTTAAGGGCAGCCAGAGAGAAAGGTCGGGTTACCAACAAAGGGAAGCCCATCAGACTCACAGCAGATCTCTCAGCAGAAACTCTACAAGCCAGAAGAGAGTGGGGGCCAATATTCAACATTCTTAAAGAAAAGAATTTTCAACCCAGAATTTCATATCCAGCCAAACTAAGTTTCATAAGTGAAGGAGAAATAAAATCCTTTACAGATAAGCAAATGCTTAGAGATTTTGTCACCACTAGGCCTGCCTTACAAGAGACCCTGAAGGAAGCACTAAACATGGAAAGGAACAACCGGTACCAGCCATTGCAAAAACATGCCAAAATGTAAAGACCATTTAGGCTAGGAAGAAACTGCATCAACTAACGAGCAAAATAACCAGTTAATATCATAATGGCAGGATCAAGTTCACACATAACAATATTAACTTTAAATGTAAATGGACTAAATGCTCCAATTAAAAGACACAGACTGGCAAACTGCATAAAGAGTCAAGACCCATCAGTCTGCTGTATTCAGGAGACCCATCTCACACACTGAGACATACATAGGCTCAAAATAAAGGGATGGAGGAAGATTTACCAAGCAAATGGAGAACAAAAAAAAGCAGGGGTTGGAATACTAGTCTCTGATAAAACAGACTTTAAACCATCAAAGATCAAAAGAGACAAAGAAGGCCATTACATAATGGTAAAAGGATCAATTCAACAGGAAGAGCTAACTATCCTAAATATATATGCACCCAATACAGGAGCACCCAGATTCATAAAGCAAGTCCTTAGAGACTTACAAAGAGACTTAGACTCCCATACAATAATAATGGGAGACTTCAACACTCCACTGTCAACATTAGACAGATCAACGAGACAGAAAGTTAATAAGGATATCCAGGAATTGAACTCATCTCTGCAGCAAGCAGACCCAATAGACATCTATAGAACTCTCCACCCCAAATCAACAGAACATACATTCTTCTCAGCACCACATCGTACTTACTCCAAAATTGACCACATAATTGGAAGTAAAGCACTCCTCAGCAAATGTACAAGAACAGAAATTATAACAAACTGTCTCTCAGACCACAGTGCAATCTAACTAGAACTCAGGACTAAGAAACTCAATCAAAACCGCTCAACTACATGGAAACTGAACAACCTGCTCCTGAATGACTACTGGGTGCATAACGAAATGAAGGCAGAAATAAAGATGTTCTTTGAAACCAATGAGAACAAAGATACAACATACCAGAATCTCTGGGACACATTTAAAGCAGTGTGTAGAGGGAAATTTATAGCACTAAATGCACACAAGAGAAAGCAGGAAAGATCTAACATTGACACTCTAACATCGCAATTAAAAGAACTAGAGAAGCAAGAGCAAACGCATTCAAAAGCTAGCAGAAGGCAAGAAATAACTAAGATCAGAGCAGAACTGAAGGAGTAGAGACACAAAAAACCCTCCAAAAAATCAATGAATCCAGGAGTTAGTTTTTTGAAAAGATCAACAAAATTGACAGACCGCTAGCAAGACTAATAAAGAAGAAAAGAGAGAAGAATCAAATAGACACAATAAAAAATGATAAAGGGGATATCACCACCGACCCCACAGAAATACAAACTACCATCAGAGAATACTATAAACACCTCTAGGCAAATAAACTGGAAAATCTAGAAGAAATGGATAATTTCCTGGACACTTACACTCTTCCAAGACTAAACCAGGAAGAAGTTGAATCCCTGAATAGACCAATAGTAGGCTCTGAAATTGAGGCAATAATTAATAGCCTACCAACCAAAAAAAGTCCAGGACCAGATGGATTCACAGCTGAATTCTACCAGAGGTACAAGGAGGAGTTGGTACCATTCCTTCTGAAACTATTCCAATCAATGGAAAAAGAGGGAATCCTGCCTAACTCATTTGATGAGGCCAACATCATCCTGATACCAAAGCCTGGCAGAGACACAACAAAAAAAGAGAATTTTAGACCAATATCCCTGATGAACATCGATGCAAAAATCCTCAATAAAATACTGGCAAACCGGATTCAGCAGCACATCAAAAAGCTTATCCACCATGATCAAGTGGGCTTCATCCCTGGGATGCAAGGCTGGTTCAACATTCGCAAATCAATACACATAATCCAGCATATAAACAGAATCAAAGACAAGAACCACATGATTATCTCAATAGATGCAGAAAAGGCTTTTGACAAAATTCAACAGCCCTTCATGCTAAAAATGCTTAATAAATTCGGTATTGATGGAACGTACCTCAAAATAATAAGAGCTATTTATGACAAACCCACAGCCAATATCATACTGAATGGGCAAAACCTGGAAAAATTCCCTTTGAAAACTGGCACAAGACAGGGATGCCCTCTCTCACCACTCCTATTCAACATAGTGTTGGAAGTTCTGGCTAGGGCAATCAGGCAAGAGAAAGAAATCAAGGGTATTCAGTTAGGAAAAGAAGAAGTCAAACTGTCCCTCTTTGCAGATGACATGATTGTATATTTAGAAAATCCCATTGTCTCAGCCCAAAATCTCCTTAAGCTGATAAGCAACTTCAGCAAAGTCTCAGGATACAAAATCAATGTGCAAAAATCACAAGCATTCTTATACACCAGTAACAGACAAACACAGAGCCAAATCAGGAATGAACTTCCATTCACAATTGCTTCAAAGAGAATAAAATACCTAGGAATCCAACTTACAAGGGATGTAAAGGACCTCTTCAAGGAGAACTACAAACCACTGCTCAGTGAAATCAAAGAGGACACAAACAAATGGAAGAACATACCATGCTCATGGATAGGAAGAATCAATATCGTGAAAATGGCCATACTGCCCAAGGTTATTTATAGATTCAATGCCATCCCCATCAAGCTACCAATGACTTTCTCCACAGAATTGGAAAAAACTGCTTTAAAGTTCATATGGAACCAAAAAAGAGCCCGCATCTCCAAGACAATCCTAAGTCAAAAGAACAAAGCTGGAGGCATCACGCTACCTGACTTCAAACTATACTACAAGGCTACAGTAACCAAAACAGCATGGTACTGGTACCAAAACAGAGATATAGACCAATGGAACAGAACAGAGTCCTCAGAAATAATACCACACATCTACAGCCATCTGATCTTTGACAAACCTGACAAAAACAAGAAATGGGGAAAGGATTCCCTATTTAATAAATGGTGCTGGGAAAATTGGCTAGCCATAAGTAGAAAGCTGAAACTGGATCCTTTCCTTACTCCTTATACGAAAATTAATTCAAGATGGATTAGAGACTTAAATGTTAGACCTAATACCATAAAAACACTAGAGGAAAACCTAGGTAGTACCATTCAGGACATAGGCATGGGCAAAGACTTCACGTCTAAAACACCAAAAGCAATGGCAGCAAAAGCCAAAATTGACAAATGGGATCTCATTAAACTAAAGAGCTTCTGCACAGCAAAAGAAACTACCATCAGAGTGAACAGGCAACCTACAGAATGGGAGAACATTTTTGCAATCTACTCATCAGACAAAGGGCTAATATCCAGAACCTACAAAGAACTCAAACAAATTTTCAAGAAAAAAACAAACAGCCCCATCAAAAAGTGGGCAAAGCATATGAACAGACATTTCTCAAAAGAAAACATTCATACAGCCAACAGACATATGAAAAAATGCTCATTATCACTGGCCATCAGAGAAATGCAAATCAAAACCACAATGAGATACCATCTCACACCAGTTAGAATGGCGATCATTAAAAAGTCAGGAAACAACAGGTGCTGGCAAGGATGTGGAGAAACAGGAACACTTTTACACTGTTGGTGGGATTGTAAACTAGTTCAACCATTATGGAAAACAGTATGGCGATTCCTCAAGGATCTAGAACTAGATGTACCATATGACCCAGCCATCCCATTACTGGGTATATACCCAAAGGATTATAAATCATGCTGCTATAAAGACACATGCACACGTATGTTTATTGCGGCACTATTCACAATAGCAAAGACTTGGAAGCAACCCAAATGTCCATCAGTGACAGACTGGATTAAGAAAATGTGGCACATATACACCATGGAATACTATGCAGCCATCAAAAAGGATGAGTTTGTGTCCTTTGTAGGGACATGGATGCAGCTGGAAACCATCATTCTTAGCAAACTATCACAAGAACAGAAAACCAAACACCGCATGTTCTCACTCATAGGTGGGAACTGAACAATGAGATCACTTGGACTCGGGAAGGGGAACATCACACACCGGGGCCTATCATGGGGAGGGGGGAGGGGGGAGGGGGGAGGGATTGCACTGGGAGTTATACCTGATGTAAATGACGAGTTGATGGGTGCTGACGAGTTGATGGGTGCAGCACAGTAACATGGCACAAGTATACATATGTAACAAACCTGCACGTTATGCACATGTACCCTAGAACTTAAAGTATAATAATAATAAAAAATAATAATAAAACTAAAGCACTCAAAGAAAAGAAAAAAAAATCCAGTTTCTTAGTGGCACTAGCTGCATTTCAAGTGCTCAATAGCCATATTTGGCTATTGGGTACCATATTGTAAAGCATGGATTATATAATATTTCCATTGCTGAAGAAAGTTCTACTGGACAGCACTGAATCTAGAACCTGATATTAAAATGCAGATCCTTGAAATGAGAAAGAAACAAATTTCCAGAATTTCCTAATGCCAGTAGAGTGTCATTATTAGTTCCTCCATATAAAGTAGGGAGATACAATTAGACAATGTAAGTTACACCTTCAGACCATAAAAGTATATTTTATGGGTACAGGACAATAAAGTTGGCATGAGCTGGAGCTGCCCGGCAACTGAAGGGGCTCACTCACCACTTATGAAATATCTGAGCACAGGTACCTTAGCAAAATCATAGAATACTGTGACATGAATTATAGAAACTGATTATTCAAATTCATAATCTATCATTCCATCAAATTTTATTCTCTGGCTTCTATGGGTGCTTCATATCTCCCTAATATTGTTGACTGAAGGAGAGCTAGCACTCTCCCCTCAGTTTCCTGCTCACTGTTAAGTGTTCATCAGAGATAGTCCCTTTGACAAAAAGACTGAAAAGCCATTCAATGGCTTTCTGGCCCAGTATGGAAGGGTGAACTTTATCCAAAATGTAGTTGACGTGTATATTAATAGAAACAGATTTAGCCATAAATTCAGCCAGGATACTTTATAAAAGTCCAACAAATAAATTAGGAGAACCAGAAATTAAACAGAGCAGTCATTTTGACTGATGATCTTAAAATCTCTGATATCTAGCAGGAATTGCTTGGAAAAGTAGACATACTAATGTATACCGTACATCATCCTTTCGTCAGTGAAGGACACGTCTACCCTGTTAATGCTCTAACTTCTGGAAAATTGTTTCTTACAAATTTTTGATATATTTTGTATAATATAAAAGAGATATGAAAATATCCAAAGTTTACTTTTGTCTTTTATCCAATACTGAAACGATTTGGAAATGGAAAACGAATTGTAATATTGAGCACTTTTGAAAAATTGAACAATTTTAAATTTCTGAATTGATAAAGTTAACTATGTGTGTTTAGCTAGCTATTTCAGACGTAAGGAGGCATCTGTACTTTTTGCAAGGGAAACTGAGGTACAAACCAGTCTACTAAAAATGAATGTTTCCATTTTTTATTTAATTATTCAATTTAGAACCACAAGGCTCTGTGAAAGCAGATGAGGATTGTTAGGGCATGGATGATACAGTTTTTGTCTCTTTGGGACTTAATCATTAAGAAATCTATTAGCCCATTTCTTTATCCTAACCACAACACAGACTTGTACCCACTTGGCTTGCCTTTATGGTGAGGAGAATAATCAATAATCCTTCTTCAGGAGATACAATATCCTTCCTGCGCCCCATTCACTATAGACAGAAAGAAGTCTGGTTTGGCACAGAAATTGTATATAACTACTGATTTTTTTTTGCCTGGTTATAGCAGAGCTAATAATTTATCCTTAAATAAATTCAAGGAAATATGCTTATCTCAGATGTTTCAGCACCAGGAGAATGGTGTTTTGCCTCAAGATGAGCATATGTCTTTGAACAAAGTAATTGAACATAATCTTGGTTGAAGAGAATATATCTGGTGTCATATATAGGGAGAAGGTCAAAGAAGATGAATTGCTACTAAATTCTCTTACACGTCATTCTTCATAAAAAAGCACATTGATATTTGTAATATTTTTGTGAGTAAATAATAGATTATACTTATGTGTACATATATAGTAATGCAGTGCACATTCTATAATATTATTATATATGTGTATATGTATACATATACTATGTAGAGTTCATATATCTCTGATATAACAAAACAGAACACTGGATGATGCTCAGTTTTTTTTAAACAAATATAAGTTTGTGCCATCTATAATTTCAGAATTCATACCATTAAAAATAATTATTACTTTTGAAAGGAAATAGATGAGAAATTTTTAGACTAATAAAAATTTTGACTTAATAAAACTCTGCTGAAATCCAATATTAATCAAATTTATTTCAGTCACAGGATATTACAATTAATGATCTGGCATCACTAACTTCCTTCACAAATATTTATTGATCATTCACTATGCTTCAAATACTGTCAACAAATTGATTAATTAAACCTCCCTTTATAATTCTGTGGTTAAAATTAATCATTTGTTTGTCTAGGTCAGATGTTTTATCTTCATTTATACTACTTATGTTAGTGAATAAGTTACAATTTGTTTCAAATTTCACAGATCTTGCATTTTGCAATAGAGATTCAGGCTTGACCAAGGCGTTATTGAGGCAAAAGATTTAATTTCAGTTAATAAATACTCAGTTAAAAATAGTGAAGGAAAGGAACCCTAACTCACGATGTTTCTAATGAGTCTTTCCTGACCCAGAAAATGGAACTTTCACCCATAAAGAAATGTACGTGTACACACACACACACACACACACACACACACACACCTATACATGAATGCAGTGGCAAATATGTATATGTTCTTTTAAAAACTCAAATTTTTAAAAGTAATTCTAGCTTTTAATTGTTCCCTCTGCCTGAAATCCTCTTTCTGCCTGGTTCATACTCCTTGAAGTCTGTTAAAGGTCACTTCCTCGGCCAGGCCTTCATGACAAGCCTGCTTCTGTTGTCTCCCTGACCTCCTTTCCCCTCACTCCAGATACCACCTGCTATAGTACTGGTTTGTATCATATTATTGATTCCAATTAATAATTACACATTGCTGACTTGTTTCTGTGTATTCTGCTTACTGCCCCTGCTAGAAAGGCTCTGTTTCTATTCACTGAGGCATACCTAGAATCTAACACAGTGCCTGGCAGAGAGTAGAGATCAACATAAACTGGAATGAATGAATGAATGCATTCATCTTTCTTTAAGGCTACAGCATGTTCCTTTTTCATGACACTTGAAGAATACTAAAATGTGACTTTTTTTTTTTGCTAACATAGTCACAATTCACTGTGATGTGTGTACATTTTTAAGTTCACTCCTCTAGAAAGAGAAGTGTACACTTTCTAATACTATTTCACACCCCTAGGGTTTTCAAGGTAATAAAAATAACTGTGAGTAAACTGAGCTCCTCACAGAGTGAGATACATAGTGCAATTTCTACTTTAAACTTCTGCCCAATGGGAGATTCTTTTGCAAAACAAAATCATTTAAAAACCCCCTGTACCCCCAAATCTGAAAGGGTTAATATGTTCTTTATCATTAAGGAGGCTTAATAAATATCACTCACATATTTCACAATATTAAGGCCATCTGAGTTTAAAGGTTGCAGAAACTTCTTACCTGGAGTCTTTTCTGACTCTTGCTTTCTCAAAGGAAAATTCAGGGGGTTTGTTGAGGTCATAGGTCCGGGTTGTTGGCTCAGCAGACACGCCAGCCTTTGCTCCCCTCCTGCTATGGAGAGAGACCAATCCAGAGGTCTTCCGGTGGACCTCAAGAGGCACTTTATCTGGAGAAGCCTGAAGCGGGCTTCCTCCCTGCATATGCACCACATCCTGCAGCTTGTTCAGCTGGATACACTTGTTCTGGAGCTCTTCTGTGAGTTCAGCAATGGCCACGGTCTGCTTCGACAGCTGCTCCCGCAGCTCCTTCAAATTGTACTCCCGCTCCTGGATCTCAGCATCCTTCCTCCTCAACTCTCTCTCCAGCTCTGTCACCTTGTTCCGCAGAGCGTCAGTGGTGAGGTTCCCAGAGTGTCCATCTGGGTGCTTGGAATGTTTAGGTTTCACTGAACCATTTCCCATTTTGCTCAGGGACCTGAGAGGGCACAGAATTGGGAAGTATCAAGTGGAGTTTCACTTCCCAACAGTCCCCACCATTCCTCTCATTCCTATCTTGTTTCATAAATAGGAACACAGATATCATCATTGTTTGAAAAGTAATAAATTTCCCATGTTTCCAGGAAAAAAAAAAAAAGCTATCTATTGATTTCTTTTTTCACTCCATGAAGAGGAGTTGGCATTTGGGTTCATTCTTACCTGTCCCTTTGAGAGCACAAGTATCACACCTAAACATTTTGCACAAATGGTCTGAGTTACCTGCTGTTTTCTCTGGACAGTCTCTCTGAACAGCTGTCAAAATCATCACAACAAAACTGTGATTTGGATGTTAACATGGCAAAGATAAAATGCAAATGAGCAGCTACAACAACAGAGGTATGGAAATGTCACAACTTTCACAGCTCCCCATGTGGCAACAGTAAGAAACCTTCCCCAGATTTAGAAAATTACACATCTGCATTTCTCAGAAGACGGAAGCAGAGTTGGTGATGCTTGATTAGCACTTTCCTCCTGCTGTATGTATCTATTAAGTTTTGCATTTCTGATAACACTCACTGCTAAAACACTTCTGAACTGTGGTCACCAACAGGAAGAAGAGTTTTAAAATTGTTTTACATCCTTTATGTCCAAAGTCGAGGATCTCCAACATGTACGACCCATGCCTGCAAGGCTGTATTCTCTTCCTATTAAGAATGTCCTCCTATATTGGTGTAGTGTGGGAAGTTATGAAAATTTCAAAAATTAAAAAAATGAATATCCTCAGTTCAGGCCCCAAAGTAATCATGAATCTAGTGAGTCTCAGGATGTGGTATGCAGATCAGGGATTATGAGGGATGATTTAGTTTATTCGGAACTTGTTTTAGTCTAATAGTTATGTATTTATTTTAACACATATTTGAAATATAAATAACTATCACCACAAAGTTGTGATCCCATTTTTATTATTGCTTCAGTGAAGACTAAACTAGATATTTAGGCTTACTGAGTCAATTTGATGAATATAAAAATAAATCACCTGCAGATAATAAGCACATATGAGCAGAATCATAAAAATAGAACTTGAATGTGTGGAGGTTGGGAAATACTGCTCTGACTAATTATTAAAATGTTTAAAAGCTCTTTAGACTACCTATTAAAACTTCATACTTTTACACATGCAGTTTTTGAGAACTGATATCATTTGGCTGTGTCCCCACCCAAATCTCATCTTGAATTTTAGCTCCCATAAATCCCCATGTCGTGGGAAGTACCCAATGGGAGGTAATTGAATCATGGGGGCGGGTCTTTCCCATGCTGTCCTCGTGATAGTGAATAGCTCTCATGAGATCTGATGGTTTTATAAAGGGGAGTTTCCCCTGAACATGCTTTCTTGCCTGCCACCATGTAAGACATGCCGTTGCTCTTCCTTCGCCTTCTGCCACGATTATGAGGCCTCCCCAGTCATATGGAACTGTGAGTCCATTAAACCTCTTTCCTTTATAAATTACCCAGTCTCAGGTGTGTCTTTATTATAATAGCAACATGAGAACAGACTAATACAACAGCCATAACCCAAAAAGCATTATAACACTTATAAACTAAGCTTGAATTACTTCTGATTATCTCAAATCAGAAGAAATGAAACTTCGCAGTTTTATAAACCACACATCTGCCCCTCTCTCCCTCCAAACTTCACACTTAAATAGAAGTGAAATACTTAGTTTTTTCACTAGTTCTACTAGAATAATAGTGACCTCTACAACAACAAAGGCACAGATGCAAAGATGTAACACAGCGTCTAGGTTTCAAACAGATGTGACCAAATAGTCAATGCAGATTGCCTACAATGGATGGTATAAACAGAAAATAAATGCATTTATAAAAGCAATCTTGAAACACCTAGATATTTCTCATGTAATTCAGGTTCAAAGTGGTCATTAATAAACATTAGCCTTCAGAGAATTGCCTTAATATGTTGCAGAGATGTGGCAGGTTTAACCTTTAAGTTTCTGTTGACTTGGCAGCATTTACTGATCTTATATATTATGAATACATAAGAAGAATGAAGAGACTAGAATGCAAAGAATTCGCCCTGGACATACTTGTATCCTGAATAAGCAATTCATAATACGTTATTTGGAAATCTGAGAATAAGCCTGAATGAGATTATAAATTGCAAGCATAAGAAAGGTACTCCAAAAATATTGTAAATTAATGTGTACACACATTTTTAACAAGCATCAGTGAGCCATTTTCTAGACAGCCTTCTCAGTTCATGGACAAGTATTCTTAGGTCAATAGAGAAAGAAGGGAGATGTGATGGTAGGAGGAAAAGGATTTGCCTTATAAAGAAAAGAGCACATACAAAATCTTTCAAATTTAATATTAAACTAACAACTAACTCATTTTTGTTCATAGAAAAATTGTTTACTAAGACCAAAGTATCATATACTGTATCAGGGGCATATCCCATCATGGATTTGCAGTCAAATTTGACACAGAAAACAGTTTTAGCATTACAAATATGAAAAGGCTTAGAATCATTTTTGCTCTATGGATGGTATTCGAAAAATTCTGTGCCAATCCAATAATTTTACAAACTTGAAGCACAGTAGGTAGAGGACGTTAAATTCTCCCAAAACACTAATTATCCTCTGGTTTAGTTGGAAGCTGTGTAAATCTTTCAAGCTATTTAGAATTTCAAAGATGGGAAAATGAGAGTAACTCATCTTTCAAGTCACTAATTTAAGATACATAAGTAAGTTACTAAATGGCTCAATACTAGTCTGATTTCTTACTTAGTTCATCCATTTAAATATTGTTGTCCCTGAAGCCAAGGTTTCAAGACTCTGGCTTCATAAAACCTAATTAGATTCACTCTGTTTCCTGTATCAGTCACTAAGATAAGCTATTCCTCAAATACGTATTGCTAGCCACAAGGAGAAATGAACCATAGAATGTTGTTCCATCAATCTGGCAACTGCAGGTTATTAAAATCATTCTTACAGTCAGAGGGCAGCACATGATGTAATAAGAAATGAGTTTGGAGATAAAGATCAGAATTTAACATGAGCAATAGAGTCAGGCCAATTAGGGTTATAAAATAATCTGCTCTTTGTCAACCTTCTATATATTCCTAAAAATCTTTGAGTCTTACTTTCTTAACTACGAAAGGGAATATATTTATATCCATCTCATAGGGTTTCTATGATTATTACGTTTATAAAGTATCCCATACAATGCCTGGCAGGTCGCACACATGAAGTAGGTAAGCAGCTCTTATTATAGCATGTAACTAGAAACAGGCAATTAATGTCTTGGTGTGAAGAAAACCCAGAGAGGACCATTTCTGGGTAGGACAGAAGTCTAGTAAACTGAATGTCTTCCAACAAGAGTCTTTTGTGGGTTGTTTGTTTGTTTGTTTGTTTGTGGTGACAGGGTCTCCCTCTGAGGCCATGAGATGCAGTGGCCAGTGGTGCCGTCACTGTAACCTGAAACTCCTGGACTCAAGTGACCCTCTTGCCTCAGCCTTCAGAGTAGCTAGGACTACAGAGGCACACCACAATGCTTGACTGATTTTTTTTATTATTATTTTATTTTTCAGATGGGGTCTTGCACTATGTTGCTCAAACTGGTCTCGAAATCCTGGGCTCAAGTCATCCTTCTACCTCACCCTCTCAAGTGACAAAACTCTTTAAAGAAGCACATTATTCCTTTGGGAGGATGTGGCTAGGAGTAAAGGACTCTTACTTTTCCTGGATTCTATCTTCCATTGAGAAAACAAGTCATTTGGAAACAAACAGCCTGCAAAACAAGTTCCCCACCAAAAGATGGAGACAAAAAAAAGATTATGAATGACACGGAGCCAGTTCATGACTACAAGGACTTAAAAATTGAAACTCTGTAATTCCCTCATGTAGCCCCTATTTATTTTCGCACATTGCAATGAAATGCTTAAAACACAGAGGTCCACCTAAATATCTTTGAAGGCAACCAAAAACCATAGTTCACTGTGGGGGCAATACTCTTCTGCAGTTAGGTATAGGAGACAGTAATCGAATGAGTAGTGACATTTCGCTAGAAGAGAGAAAAGCTATATAAGACTACAAATTATTATATTAATGTAATCACCATTTAGAAAATGCTGTCCACCAAGAGGTAATTAGAAGAGACATAAGAAAAGCAAAAGTGACTGTGAAGGCGCCTGCAGGCGGATTAACACCTGGCAGTTAATGTGGGAGGAATTAAGCTTTGTTTTCTGTTTTTCCTCCAGCCCTATAGCAGTTTGAAACCAGAATCTTGGCTCTGGTCTAGATAATATCTATTTCTTTCTCTACCCATCTGGAGTCTGTTATAAATATACACAGACAAACACACACACACATATATAGATGTGTGTGTATAGCTACGTGTATATCTGTCAATATGGGAGATGGTATGGTGCCGGCTAAGGTTACCTATCCAGAGTCCCAGTCGAAGCACTTTCATTTAGTGGTCTATATGCCCTCAGGCAAGATACTTGAGTGTCAATAATGGAAGAAAAAGATAGAAACATAAAGAGGTAGACAAAATAATGCTGCCTATCATTTAGAGTTTTTAGAGGATTAAATGAGATAAATCATGATGAAAATTTAGCACAGGTATTAGCATATAGTATTTGTTTAAGAAATATTAAATGTTACTATTATTATTACAGTTAACATTATTTATCCAACAATTTATCTTAGAAGAAAAACTTATTGATCAGAAAACATGTACTAAACCAACACAATATCGAAGAAGAACTGATACTATCCACTTTAAGGCTTACTAATAAAGTAATGGTAATCAATATAGTGTTGCATTGGTGAAAAAATAGACAAGTAGATCAATGGAACAGAACAGAGATCCCAGAGGTAGACCTAAACAACATAGTCAACTGATCCAAAGATCAAAGAATACAAAAGAGAGCAAAGACAAATCAATGGAGAAAGGATAGTCTTTTTTAACAAATTGTACTGGAACAACTAGGCATTAAGTTTCTTTTTAAAAAAAAAAAAAGAATCTAGATACAGACCTTATAGCTTTCACAAAAATTAGCTTAAAATGGATCACAGACCTAGATGTAAGACACAAAATTACAAAACCCCCCCAAAGGCAACATAGGAGAAATTCTAGGTGATCTTGGTTTTTGTGATGACTTTTTGGATAAAAGACCAAAAAGCCTGATTGATAGACAGAAAAAAATTGACAAATTTGACTTGATTAAAATTTAAAACTTCTGCTTTGGAAAAAGAGAATGAAAAAACAAGCCATAGACTGAGAGAACATACTTCTAAAACATATGTCTAATAAAGGAGGAATTCTGAACACTCAATAATAGGAAAGCAAACAACCCAACTGAAGAATGGGCAAAAGATCTGAGCAGACACCTCACCAAAGAAGACACACAGTTGGTAAATAAGCATATAAAAAGATACTCAACATCACAGGTTATTAGTGAATCTCAAATTTAAACAATAATGGGATAACACTACACACCTATTAGAATGACTACAATCCAAAACACTGACAACACCAAATGCTGGTGTGAATAGGGAGCAACAGGAATGCTCATTCATTGCTAGTGGGAATACAAAATGATACAGTTACATTAGGGGACAATTTGGCAGCTTCTTACAAAACTAAATCTACTCTCACTCTACAAGCCAGCAATCATGCTTCTTGGTATCTACTTAACTAATACGAGACATATGTTTTCACTAAAACCTGAACATGAATGTTTATGGCAGCTTTGTTTATAATTCCCAAAACCTGTAAGTAACCAAGATATCCTTCAGTAGATAAATGGATAAACAAACTGTGGCACATCCATATAATAGTATATTATTCAATAATAAAAGCAATATCAGCCAATGAGAAGACATGAAGGAACTTTAAATGCATATTGTTGGGTGAAAGAAGTCAATCTGAAAAACCTATCCATTGTATGATTTCCATTGTATAGCATTCTAGAAAAGACAAAACTTGGAGACCATAAAAAGATCAGGGGTTGCCAGGAGCTTGGGGAAAGACAGAAAGGAATAGGTGGGAAAGAATATTTACAGGGCAGTAAAACTATTCAATATGAGACTGTATTGACATATACATTTCATATATACTTGTCAAAACCCATGGAATATATAAACGGAATGAACTCCAATGCAAACTATGGACTTTAATAATAATGCATCAATATTTGTTCCATCACTTGTAACACATGTACCATACTGCTGAAAGACGTTAAGAGCAGGGGAAAGTGCTGAGAGGTGGGTATATAGGAACTCTGTGCTTTTTACTCTATTTTTCTATAAACCTAAAATTTCTATAAAATAGAAAGTCTATTAGTTTAAGAAAAGAATTATGTATTAAGAAATGAATGCAAGAAAGCTCATAGCACAGTCAAGGGACAGGCTGAAATGTGTGATGGATGAAAGGAGAGTAATGAATAATGAAACTGAAAAAGTAAGATACTGAACATTTCCTATGCCACATAATGGTATCTGAATCTTAAGATACACTAAGATTTCTAGTTATGTGGTCAGATTTGTCCTTTAGGAAAATAATATTCTCATAAATAAGGAATGGAGTAAAAAGAGCTTAGAGGAAGTAAGACAAGGGAAGATACTATTGCACCAATCCAAATAGGAGGTGATAGTTTCAGGATTAAAGCTCAGAGTCCCAACACTACTTAATGACTTGAACTTCTTGAACTCGAGAAAAAATTGACCATCTCCATGGTAGCCAGAGAGAAAAACATTGTCATATGAGATTCAATAAAAGTTACAGCTATATGTAACACTGCAATGTCCTTCCTTTCAACACATCATGGAAAGCAGAATTGATTTTTTAATGATAATGGGCAGTTCGGCTGGAAATCAGAGAGGTGAATTATACAGACGTTTACAGATAATATTCTAGGTGGATAGGAAACTGATACATTTGATGTTACCATTAGCTTGTCTCTCTAAAGTTCCTTTAGAAAATAATTGAATATATAAATCCCTGATTCTTCTCCCTGAAGCAAAACCACACAGAGTTGTGTCCTTGTGAGAAACAGCTCACTTTCACATCAATGCCACAATTAAAAGGATCTGTCCATCTGACCTTGTGACTGTTGACCTGGGGCTCAGTTTGGAATCTACTGCTTGTTTTCTCTGTCCACAGCATCCTGGCTGGAGAAAAACTTTCTCTTGACAGGAAATCATATGACCTTATTGTACCAAAGTTGCAGCTACTCTGGAGGTTATTTCTTTAAAGTGCCTCCCCTCCCCACCCTCTGCCCCAGCAGAATGTTTGTGGCGAATTTTATGAATGTCACATAGCCTATATTTGACTACCAAATTCAGCTATTTGGGGGGCTATATTAACAGATAAACAAGCAAACACACAGAAATGTGGGTCTGTAAGTCCAGGTCAGAAGATTATAGCTAGCAGAATTTTTGAGTGGTGGCAAGAAGAAAGAGGATGAGGATTTGAAAGTTTACATCGTGGCGACTGGGTAAAAGGTAATGTCATTGACCAAAATGAGGAGCAGATTTGAGGGATAGGACGGTGAGTTTAATTTTGGATATACTCAGTTTGAAGCGCCAGTGGAAACTTTAAGGTAGAGAAGTTTAGTAAGCAGTAAGAAATGAGGGACAAGAAAAGCTAAAGAAAGAGGAAAGCTGAAAATATTAAGCAGTTATTGATACATAAATAGAGGCTGAAGTTGATGAATTGGATGCAAATGCCCAGGATATTGGTGATGAGGAGAGGAAGAGTGTCTAGGTCTATATGAGGTTGGAAAGAAAACTGTAAGATATGGTAAGAAGGTACTGCTTTGGTTAAAGTGAGAGAGGATGTGAAGAGATTAATATTAAAAGAAGAGGATGAGTAGGAGGAACACTGCAGGATAGCATCTCTAATGTAGTAATTAAATGGATGTGCACGGGAGGGTAATCAAAATGATTTCAATGTTTTGATCTTAGGAGGCTTGAAGGAAAGTAGTACTATCTACTCTTCATTCATTCAGTCATTCCAAAAGAACACATAGTGCACTGTGTATGGGCTAGGCACTGTGGCACTGACAGAAGTCAGGAGAATGAGGATGCTTTGAAAAGACAGTAATGAGTCTGGATTTATACATATTGATTTTGAGATGCTTTTGGGTCATCATGATGCAAATGTCTAGCAGTTGGAAGCAAAAAAGAAAAGTCAAGGGAAGAAATTACTCCACAGAAGAAATGAAGTCCCATTTGTAGATGAGATCACTAAGGGAGATAAGAAAGGAATGTCTCTATTGTTAACTATGAACATATAGGTAATATCTGTGGATATTATTTGTGGGAGAGGAGGAGGAGGAGGAGAAGCAAATAACAAAGAAGGAGAAGGAACATGTGTACCAATAAGAGACTTAGGAGAAGCATCAGAAAGACCATGCAGATAAGATCCTTAAGAGGTGAGCAGGCTGTACTCATCCCACAGGCCTGTCACAGGAAATGAGATCAGAGGGAAAAGTACTGAATCTGATTTGTCAAAGAAGAATGGGGATAGACACCCAACTACAAAGAACCATGGAAAGAGCTGACACTAAGAGTAGAGCCTGCAAGATGGTATCACGGTTCATGTAAGGGATTTTTAAAATAATGAAAACTTGAAAATGTCTGCAGCTCCAGGATAATGAAGCACAGGAGATCGGAAAAATGAAAACATGGGAGAAGAAGAGATAATTGATAGGAAAAATAACCTAGAGGAAGCAAGACAATAAGGGATCACAGGACTTGGGCAACAGCCAGGCAACATATACCGTCACTGTGAGGTGAATTCTCATTAGCCTCACTTGTAATGACTTCATAGAACTGGAGTTAAGGATTTCACGTAAAAGAGAAAGATGTCTGGGCATCATCTTTTCAGGTCGTTTATTCTTAGTCACACAGTGTTCCAATGGAGAGGATGTGCTCTAATTCTCCAAAGAGAATTCTCTACCATATTAGCTCATGCCCTCCTGTGCAAAACTAAACAGGAGTACTGAAAACAGCTAGTGTACGTTATGTGGGATGATCGCCTTCTTCAAGAGTTAAATAGAAACTTGCAAAGAAAAGAGACAATTTCTAAGAAACTGTAAGTATGAGGGTGTGGTGGGGTGGAGGCAGGTGTATGTTGCTCTCTTCCTTAAAAAAAAAAAAAAAAAAAAAAATTAAAAGCCCCTGGGAACTTGGGGAACAAGATGAAGATCAGGAAATCAAGGCATTTGTCCCAGCGTCACCCTTTCTACCTAATTCTGCATGCATTGTTTTTATTGTCAGCTCTGGCCTTAGCTACTTTGTACTTGCACCGTAGTTCTTCTCAAAACCGAACCTATTTCTTTTTCTCTCATCCCCAAAGTGGCTGGTTTCTGGGCTTTGTTTGCTCTTGTTTCTTCATCACCAAGAAATACAGAAATATGAAAGCGCCTCACGGTGCCAAGAGTGACAAAAGGACACCCACACAAGTTTACCAGGACTCCTAAAAGTCCTTGCCTGAGGACTGTCCCCTAGCAACTACTCAGAGCTGGACGAAGCAAAGCCGGGAGAGCAAGCCCTGACAGCACCGCCAAGCCCTAGCTCCGAGCAACAGCCTCCACCGCCGCTCCTCCCTAAATCTAGAGAACCCTGAGGACTCCCCACTGGGGCTGAGCCCCTCCCGCCCTCAACTGAGCCTCTAAACACAAGTAGCCTTTCCCTGCCTCCAGCAGCTCAGGAAACGCTGCCACACCTAGAGAATGCAACGCGTGCACCCGTCCACACTCGAACAGCACAATCAAGAGACCGGCTGGGTGTGGAATAGAGGCGCACATCGCGCAACGCACGCACAGCATGCACACGCGCGCACCCCGACCCTGTCCCTCCCCTCACGCCCTCACACCCGGGTGCCCAAGCCCCCCAGCCCACGAACCTCACCAGACAGCCGGGTAACTTTCCAGGTGCGCAGTTTGTCACCTCGGCGCGGCCGCCCCTGCGTCTCAGCGTCCTCTCCCACGCCGCCCTCCCCAGCTGCCTGCGGCGCCTGAGCCCAGCTCAGGTCAGCTCAGCCAGCCCCGCCGTGCGCACGGTGCGCAGCGCGGGCCCGGGGCTGCTGGCTCAGTCGCTCCGGCTACGTGTGAGCCGGAGGCGCGGGTTAGCGCGATGCGGGCAGAAGCTGCGGCGGCGTCGGTGCTGCCGCCTGGCTCCGCGGCGGGGGCCGGTGCAGAGGAGACAAGCAGGGAGGGAGGGAAAAGAGGAGGGAAGGAGGAGGGAGGGGGTCAGCCGGGGCTACTGCCTGGAGAGTAGGGCGCCGGCTTCCCTAAAGGTGGGGTCACCCGCGCGCGCACCCACACCAGCCCGAACCTTTACTCCCAACACAACCGCAGTGTGCACTTTATACCCCATACCCTCCAGAGTGAGGCAACTTAAGTAGGGCGATAACATCGTGGTTGTAAGCATTTTTGTTCATGTTATTATTTCTATTTCAAGTGTCTGGGACGAAGGGAGAGGAAAGTTCACGGAGGTGTTCATTTTTTCCTTCCCCTCCCTTTCCTCCATCCTTCCAATCTGTTTTCACTGCAGGCTCTCTCCACTTCGCCTTCCCTCCCAGAGCTCAAACAGGCGCACGTACCCTGGACATGCCTTCCTCTGTCACACCAATGCCCTTCTACGAAGACATGTGACCCCGAAGCAGCTCGTCGATGCGCCCCTCCCAGATTCTGGGGCCATAACTTACATCTAGTTTGCCAATTCACGTGACGCTGGGGGCAGGGGTTGAATCGAGTTTCGAGGGACAGAGAGTATACCTTCCGAATCTGCAGGTCTTTGGGCAGGGAGCTTTCTTGATCACCCAAGTAGATAATGCTCTCTCTTCGCCTTTTGAGTACATTATTTTTTTCTTGAGGGGTGCAATATGGTTTTCTAAATATATATGTACACCCCACCGCATTATTTGCTGTGTTCTGGAGTTGTGAGATCTCCGTGTGGCTTTTTCCCTTTCCTCCTGCCCCTAGAGGAATTTCACCAGCAAATTCACGGAGGACAAGGGCAGTTTCTGTGTTGAGAGATGGAAAGTACAGTGAGGGTCTATTCCTCACTGTGCATCTAGAGAATGTTACAACCAACTCTCCTGGGTTTTTAAACCACATGGTGGCAGTGGGGCTCATGTAACATTTGTATACACTGTTACATACATAAACTTATATAAAAAATGAGGCCCGTGTAAAATATGTTGAATGAAGCCATTAAGTTTCAGAGGAGGAGGAATATAGTCCTGTTTGTTTTTATACTAACTGGAGGAAAATAGCAAAAGTATACAAAGTACTTTTTCATGAAGTTATCCCAGAATTGGTACATTTTATACAGACCTCAAAAAAAAAAAAAAAAAAAAAAAAAAAAAAGAGGAGAAAGGAGTGAGGAAGAATTCCACAGGAAAAGAGAAAATAAGTAATTGTATATCGCTGTAATAATGGACTTTTAAGTTGGGCTGAATTTTTATAAACGATTTAATGACAAAAAGGAGAAAAACAGATTTTCGAAGTCTTTAGTTCAAAAAAAATTTAGATTCAGGGGTGCAAGTGCAGTCGCATTACACGGACATAACACCTAGTGGTGAGGTCCGGGCTTTTAGCGCACCTATCACCCTAATAATGTGCACTGTACCCAATAAGTTATATTTCCTACCTCACCCACCTCCCACCCTCCCACCTATTGGAGTCCCCAATGTCTGTTATTCCATTCTGGATGTTCATGCCTACCCATTGTTTAGCTCCCAGTTATAAGAGATTATGCAGTTTTTGACTTCGTTTCTGAGTCATTTCACTTAGGATAATGGCCTCTAGTTCCATCCATGTTGTGGCAAAAGATATAATTTCATTGTTTTTGTGGCTGGGTAGTATTCCATTGTGTGTGTGTGTGTGTGTGTGTGTGTGTGTGTGTGTAATACCCCTGAATCTAAAAAAATTTTTGAATTTTTCAGGTGATAGGTACACAGCATGTGTATGTATACCACCATAGTGTGTGTGTATATATTTTATATATGTGTGTATATATAATATAAAACCACATTTATAAATCCAATCACTCCTTAATGGACACGTACGTTGACTCCATGACTTTGCTGTTGTGAATAGTGCTGCAAAGTCCTCACATTTCATTGAGTCCTGGGTTTTTTTAAACAATGGGTTGCTAATTAATGGATTATAAAATTGATGTATTGAGTCAAAGCCAGCATTTTTAAAATGATACCAAATAGAATAAAATATAGCAGAGTATGCACACACACTGGGTCAAGTGGGTCATACGTACTTTCTTACCGTTCATTGAGGTAAAAGCTTGAAAGCTGTGAATGCAGTGCAGGCTGCTGCCCAGGGTCACCCAGCTAGGAAGAGTTTGAGGGGGAACCTAAGTTCCCTCCCAGCAGTCGTGTGCTCTGTCAACTGTACCATGCTGAACAAGGAAAAGGAGGAAGAGAAGGAAAGTGACCATTTTTTGAGCCTTTTATTCAGTCTTTTTTTGTTGTTTGTTTTTGTTTTTTTTTTGAGACGGAGTCTCACTCTGTCACCCAGGCTGGAGTGCAGTGGCCGGATCTCAGCTCACTGCAAGCTCCGCCTCCCGGGTTCACGCCATTCTCCTGCCTCAGCCTCCCGAGTAGCTGGGACTACAGGCGCCCTCCACCTCGCCCGGCTAGTTTTTTGTATTTTTTAGTAGAGACGGGGTTTCACCGTGTTAAACAGGATGGTCTCGATCTCCCGACCTCGTGATCCGCCCGTCTCGGCCTCCCAAAGTGCTGGGATTACAGGCTTGAGCCACCGCGTCCAGTCTTTCAACAAATGTGCTTTCAGCAGCTCCTGCATCTCAGGCCCAGTGCCAAATACTTAGAATTCAATGGTGAACAAAATTAACTTGTGATTTCTGCCAACTTAGAGTGTACAATCCAGTGAGAGAAACAGACATTAAACAAGTAAACACAAAAGTGAGCATATATGGGGGGGGAAATACTGTGAAGGAAAATGAGAGAAAAAAATATGGGGTTATAATTTAGATGTGGGAGGCTGCAATTAATAATTAACCCAATTTAGAATGTCTTAAATTATAAGAAAACTTACTGTTTCACAAGGGAAGAAGTTCCAACGTCAGGAGGCTCTAGTTGGTGAATTCAGGAACAGAGTTGTGTCTGGCAAGGCCCTGGCCTGTTCCCGTTATTCCCCCTGCCATCCCCAGTATGGCAGCTTTGTCCCTGGGGCTGCTTCACCCATGGCCCCAGGATGACTGGAACAACTGCTTTTATTATGGGCAATCCCAACAGTGCCCAAACGTCGCAGAGAGTCTCTTTTCCAGAGTCGGGAAATCGTTCTTGGAAGCTTCCAGGAGACTTCTCACCTGCCATTAATCCAAACTGAGCATGTGCTCACACCTAAATGCTGGAGATGGAGGGGGGAACCACCATTCCCAGGCTCTTAGGCTCTGCAGGACGGGTTCCTAACTCTTTCGGATTGCATTCTTTGAGAAGTGCATACCCGAATAAAAAGTAGAGGATGGGAACAGATGCTGGGTAGACAATCTAGAGTCTGCTACAGGGGCTCAGGGATAATGTCTCTCGGGGGAAAAAAAAAAAAAAGACGGCATTTAAACTTAAGGAGGGTAAGAGTGAGACAGGGAGTGAGGAGGAAGCACCTTCAGGCTGAAGGAATCTAGCCTGTGATGTTGGACTCTGTGTCATGAGTTAAAGGCTTCCATGTAATTTCTCATTTACTCCTTTGACCTGAGGAGGTAAGCGCACCTGAGGAAGGAAACTCAGAGAGTTAAGTAACTTTAATCAAATTCATAGAGTTAATAAGTTGCAGAACCAATCTATATAATTCCAGGCCCTAAAATCTCGACTTCTTCTACCTCTACAAAGACAACGAGAAATCAAAATCCACTGGCCTTTCTCTGCCATTGACTGAGGAACACAGCCCTCTCAGAGGCCCATCTGCAATGTTAATCTGAGCACATGGGCAATGTGGGACATGTTCACGACTAATCCTCCTCCCACTAGGTAAGCCTCTGCTCCACCAGGTCTCCTGGTCTCTGCTAAGCACTGTTACCAGAGCACTAGAATTCTCACGATGTCAAAGTTCAGAGGTAGCCTATGAAGATGGGGATGATAAAAGGCCTGTCTTCCCTTGTTTTATACACAGAAAAGTCCCCAAGCAGCCCAAGTGTTTTACAGAAATCTCCCAGTTTTGCCCTCTTTCTGTTTCTTTCAGGGACCTGCATCCAAGAGGCTGAGCTAGGAAGAGATCCAGTAATGTTTCCATACTTAATTCAGACTCCCAAGCCCCTGGATGACTAAATTATGGATTAGGATCATCCCATGACAATCTTATTTTCTTGGGATAAATTTCTACACAGGAAACTCTATAGTTACCTTTGCACACAGACTCTGTCAGGGCACCCCATCAGATCAGCCTTGTGCTCATAACCTTTAAATTCCAGCTTGGTGCCCTCCAAGGCCCAACTGAGGTCCCTTCTATGTATCAGCAGAAAAATCTCCTGGGGACATAAGAGGGACAAAACTTCCATGTTGGTGGTTCACACTCCATTTTCTCACCATTTCTTTGGCCTTGTTTCCTTCCCTCTTTTATTCTTTCATTTATCTTCAGGCCTCCTTATCCTACCAGACTAACTCCATGAGCAGCCATTTCAGTTGCTAAGGCTAGAACCTCAGGTCAAAGTGCCCTTCTTTCTGATTGGATTTGCCAAACCCTAACCCAGAGAAGATCCCATTTGCCTTTGATGCTTTTGCTGTCCAGGTTCCAGCATCACTCGATATGGTTATAAAACTAGGCCAATTGAATCCACCCAAATTTTCATGTTATCTAAGCTCCCCTGCAGCCCACAATCCCTTTATTTACCTCAATGCCATTTATCTCTTCCATGAAGTCCTGCTGACCATGCAGGTTAGTGTTTCTCTCCCATGAGCCCACAGCAACATGGTGCTCCAAGTTACAAATCCTTGTTAACTTGCCAATCTCCCTTATTAGACTTCAGAGCCAGGACTTTGTTGTATCAATGCTTATATCTCTAGAACATACCCAGCTCAAGTCTCTTCATTATTTAAAAAATAATTTAAAATTTTCACTCTTTAATCTACTATCTTCTTTTAAAAACAAAAACTGTCTATTAAGATACTAGAGACTTGAAAGTGAACCCCATATGTGGTGCCTCTACTTCCTCTGTGGAAGCTCATCAATAATGTCACACAATCTTCCAGGCCTAGCATTGGAAGCATTAGTCTCCTTTCTACTCTGCTTTCCAAAGGGCACAGTAGCCTGTCATTTACCAATGCCTTCCCAGTGATCCTGGATGGGGATGAGAGTGTTATGGGCATTAGCTCCTGATACATCTGGGCTATTTCTAAGCTCCTCCAAGCAGCAGCCGAGCCTTCATGTGATCCCAATCTAGAACAGAATTGAACAGTCTCTTGCCCATGCTCTCTCTGAATGTCCCCGCTCGTCTATTCCCACTTCCACCCAGTCCATATTTTCCCAGGATTCTGGCTTTAGCCCTTTCCTCTCCCTCTCTCTCTCTCTCTCTCTCTCTCTCTCTCTCTCTCTCTCTCTCCCTCTCTCTCTCTCCTCTCATAGCTACACTGATTATTTCTAGGTGTCCACCCCTTTTCCCGAACTTGCCAGCACTGTACTTTGTCTCAACCCTTCTTGTGGTATTTATCACTTTCTACTTTGTATTATTGGTGCCTAACTATATTTATCTCTCCTACAGAACTGTAAATACCTGCAGGGCATGGTTCACATTTGATTATCTTTGCTGTATATATCCCAGTACCACACACAGCAGGTCCAATCCTACAGTTGATAGAAAGTCATGATTTGTTATCCAGAAGAATTTTGCTTATGTTTCTGAAGTTCTAGAGAAAGAATTTAGAACATGTTCTTGATTTTCCTTCTGGAATAGACAATTGTTTAGAATAATGGTATAAATTAGAAATTAATAGTCTGTCTAATTGGCAATCAGGTAATAGTAAATTTTACTTTAAAAGTACAAAATATAAATAAATTTGGTTTTCTGGTTTTATCTATACATAATAAGTTTCAGCCCAGGGTGCATTAACTTTCCTAAATAGTGATTTTTTTCTAGGTATAGGTAGTCATCAAATAATATAGCCAGTGTACACTAACCATGCACTAGGTTCACAGTATTTAGCATCCCACCACCCTGTGCTATTTCAGAGTCAACCTGGACTACCCATCCGACACTTTCACCTCTCAACTCCTTAGTCTTCCCATATCTAATAGCTCTGTCTCAGCTTCAACCATCACTCCCATAGTCACACCTGGAAATCCCTCTAAAATCATCAATTCTGCTAGTGCATATGCACCCCAGATCTGCACAGCTCTGCCTGCCTCCATGGCTTCAGCCATTTGCCTTGCTTCTCAGTCAGAATGGCCCAAGCAATGGCTGGTGTTGTCCCCATGGTTGTAAAGCCCAGGCTAATGCTGTCACTGACTTCCGCCTCCCTTGGATCCAGGGCCAGACCAGCATGACCTTCATAATACCCACTGTAGAGGGAACATCAGCAGCTCCAGGCCCCTGGGCTGACCTGACTGAACCCACAGAAGCTCTGGATTTCTGGATTCCCTCACTGCTGCCTGGAGGGGCCCAAAACACAACCCAGAAATAAGTGGAATTAAAGCCCTGTGGAGCCGACTTTGACCACTGAGAGACAGGAGCCAGGAAGAAGACAACAAATAAATTGTTCACCCTTTCTGCCCACCCAGGAGCTGTTCAAAGATGCAATGGTTCTATATTTCTGGCTACTCTGGCATGACTCAGCAACCAGCTTTGTTTTCTAGAGAAGCTGTAGACAAATCAGTAATGCACAACTTCAAATCTGCTTTTTCTCCTTCTCTCTTTTATTTCTGTTTTTCTGCTCATTCTTGCTTCCCTAGGATAATATTCTAAATAGAATATCACATTCGAGCTTTACCTTAGGTTCTATTTTCTAGAGAAACCAAACTAAAATAAGACATTATACTCTATGACAACAACTTTCTATCCTTCAAGCTTAATTGCTCTATTACGTTCTCTTCATGTGTTTCTGGCCCTATAGTGACTTCTAGTTCCTTCTAGTTCCTTGATCCTCTATTTAGTTCCTCACTGTCTTTACTATACTCCTTACACAGTTTGGTATGGAAAGCATTATCTCATACTACTGGTACCTTGCCCCAGCCTTATGTCTTACAATAGCCAGGAGAAGCCCCCATTAGGAAGGAATTCCACTTCTTCTTCTTGTACTTAAACAATAAGAACTAGTGAAACAAGGTAGAGATAGGTTCTGTTCTCATAAACTTAAATTCTGGGTCACCAGTAGGAGACTGGTGGGAAAGCCATTCTAAAGAACCATCTGGCAGGATTTACTCAAATTAAGAATATGTACAGCCCATTGGCGATTCCACTTCTGAGTATACCATATATCCTAGAGAATTCCCATATGAGTCCATAAGGGAACATGTACTAGGATGTTTATTGCAACTTCTTTTTTATTGTTATGATTAGAGGCTAGAGGGCACCTGGTTATGCATCCCTTGGAGGGTAAGTATGTAAGTTCCTAAGGCTATATGCCATAGAATATTAAACAATACTTAGAAACAAGTTAGATGTTCACAAACAAAATTATATACCTTAAAAATAACAGTATCTTGTAGAAAGCAGAAGTACAATGAGATATGTATATATATATAAAAAAAACACAATATTCTTTGCATAAATTAAAGATAATATACACAAAATACATTATTCATTTTGCATAAACACATTAAAAAGATACAAAAAACACAGTAGAATGTTAGGGAGTACAGTATTTTAATAAAAGAAATAACAGGAGAGAAAAGGAAAAACAAAAAAAGAAAATGGAGAGCTACTTCTGAGAAGTGGTATTCAGAAGACCTCTTTTAAGGGGGAGCATTTGCGTGAAGCCCAAATGATGAAACAAAGCCTACCACAAGACGATCTAGGAAGGAATATGTCAGGCAGAGGGAAAAGCAAGTGCAATGGCCAACAGGCCTGTATTAGTCAGTTCTCACACTGCTATAGAGAACTTCCTTGAGACTGGGTAATTTATAAATAAGAGTTTTAATTGACTCACAGTTCCATATGGCTAGGGAGGCCTCAGGAAACTTATAATCATGTCAGAAGGTGAAGGGGAAGCAAACTTGGACCTTTTCACATGGCAGCAGGAGAGAGATTGGGAGGAGCAAAGTGGGAAGAGCCCCTTATAAAATCATCAGATCTCTTGAGAACTCACTCACTGTCAGCATGGAGGAAACCGCCCTTATGATCCTATCACCTCCAACCAAGTCTCTCCCTAGACATGTAGGGATTACTGGGATTATAATTCAAGATGAGATTTGCATGGGGACACAGCCAAACTACATCAAGGCCAGAAGAACTTGGTAAGTTTCAGGGGTAGAAAGAAAGCTATTGTGGCTGGAACCTGAGAACATGGAGGAGCATGATCAGGGTAGTTCAGAGAGGGTACAGCGAGGCCCAATTACATAGGGCCCTGTAGGCAATGGTAAGGATTTTGGGTTTTACACCACTCTGAATTCTTGATATCAATCTCCTCTGGGCACTGAATACTCCCTGGTAATCTTCCTGAATTTACCTGGTCGCCTATATTTCTCTCTACTACAATGAATGTGGTAAATCTTTTCCTCTTTCTTCAAACCTTCATCTAACCATTCTTACTCATGGTCGTTGGCCTCACTGACTCTTCAAAGCAAATAATTGTTATGGATTGAATTGTGTCCCTCCTAAAATTCATATGTCAAAATCACAACTCCCTGTACCTCAGAATGTGACCTTATTTGGATATAGGATTATTACAGATTTAATTAATTAAGATGAGGACATTAGAGCGGCATTAATCTGATATGATTGGTGCCTTTATTAAAAAGGAGAAATTTGGACACGGAGACAGTCATATGGGAAGGATAACATGAAGACAACCATCTACAAGCTGAGAAAGGTTTGGAACAAATTCTTTCCTCACAGCCCTTGGAAGGAACCAATGCTGTCAACACTTTGATTGTGGACATCTAGCCTCTAGAACTGTGAGACAATAAATTTGTCATTAAAACACTTGGTCTATGAAACTTTGTTACAGCAGCCCTAGCCAACTCATACAATAACAATAATATGTGTTGAGCCCTTACAATGTATGTGAGCACTGCACTTGAAATGCATTAATGCAGTTAATCCTCAGGAAGACCCTATGAGATACTATTATTTTAGCCATTTATTAAATAAGGAAACTGAGGCACAAAGAGATTAAGTACAACTCATCAATAAGAACTACCTCAGTGTCCCTACATAAAATCTAGAAGCCTGTCTGCACCAAGATACACCCTTTTCTCCCTCATTTTCCCTTAGGATGATGCGTCCATTACTCTGTCTAAATTCGGTGCTTCTACCTGTGCTCTTGATCACCTGTCTGTTCTTAAAGAACTTTGGTTTCTTAATTTTCTCCCACATTAAGCAAGAGCTTCTTCATTATATCTTGTAATATACCGCTCCTTCACAAATTTCCCAACATCCACACTCACTGTCTTCATTTCCTCTTTCATTCCATTCCAAACGGAAATGGTATATCCGTTTCCTAATGCTGCTATAACAAATTATCACAAATTTAGTGTCTCAAAGCAACACAAATTTATGTTCTTACAGTTCATAAAGTCAGAACTCTGAAATGGGTCTCACTGCGCTAAAATCAACATGGTATCAGAGGCCGGGAGTGGCGGCTAACACCTGTAATCCCAGCACTTTAGGTGGCCAAGGCGGGTGGATCACTTGAGGTCAGAAGTTTGAGACCAGCCTGTTCAACATGTTGAAACCCCGTCTCTACTAAAAATACAACAATGAGCCAGGCATGGTGGTATGCACCTGCAATCCCAGCTATTCAGAGGCTGAGATGAGAGAATTGCTTGAACCCAGGAGGTGGAGGTTACAGTGAGCCCAAATCGCACCACTGCACTCCAGCCTGGATGACAGAGTGAGACTCTGTTTCAAAAAAAAAAAAAAAAGTGTCAATTGTGTCAGGGCTGTTTTCCTTCTGGGGGCTCTAGAGAAGAATCCATTGTCTTGCTTTTTCCAACTTCTAGATGCCATCCACTTTCCCTAGGTTGTGGCCCCTTCCTCCATCTTCAAAGCCAACAGCTTAGCATCTTCGAAGCTCTTTGACTCTGTCTGTCTTGCCTCCCTCTTTCACACCTAAGGACTGCTGTGATAACATTGGACACACCCAGATAATCCAGTATGATCTCCCCATTTCAAGGTCCTTAATCATATCTGCAGAGTTCTCTGCCGTGCAAGGTCATATCTTCATAGGTTCTGAGGATTAGAACCTGGGCATCTTAGGGGAAATATTATTTTGTCTACTAGACTCAGTGATTTGGCTTCCCACCATCCTACCAAAAACACTTTCCCTAAGGTGACTAATGTCCTCCATCTTTCTAGTTTCATGAGAAATATCTGTCTTATTTGGCCACTCAGTGGCATTGAGTCCAGTTACGTCGCTTCTTCTCATAGAAGTAGTTGCAGTGACTGCATAATCTCCAGTTTCTCTTCCTTCACTGACTGCTCCTTCTCAGGCTCCCTTGCAAATGACTTTGCCTTGAGCCATAAACATTAAGAATCCTTGCAGTGTTGAGCAAGGTTGTCTTTCCTCTCTGTGGGAGCCATCCTCTTCAAAGTAGTACCCTTTTTCAGTTGTTCTAAAGAAAGAGAAGCCTAGAAACATCCTTGTTTTAATTACCATCTATATTCATGATTCCCAAATCTGCATTTCCATTTCTGACTTCTGTGATCAAGAACAGATTATTTGACTGCCTTTTCATTATTTCCACCCTAGAATTAAATGCTTACCCCCTCAATATCAACATGTCCAAAAGTAAAGGAACATCTTTTCCCTAAGAACTAATTCTTCCTCCGGTATCATACAAATAAGCCATCCTCCAATTAGATTTTTTAATTTTAAATTTAGAAAAGTTGTCTTTGTCTCCTTCTCTTCCTCACCCTCCATAAAGAATCCATCACAAAGTCCTGGCAATTCTGCCCCAAATATATCTCTAATATTCCTAGGTGTCTCTTCAAAATCAACATCAGCAGCATTTCTTGCTGGGATGCCAGGAGAGTCTCTTCACCATCTCCCTGTAGCCACTCCTATGCCCACTCCAACACTGCTGTCAAAGTGATCTTTTAGAACTCAAAGCTGCCTTTGTTATTCGCCTGCTGCAAGTCTCTTAATCTAGCAGACATATAGCCACAGTGCTTAGGGTGATAGGTTATCAAGAACCTGTAGGATTGCATGGGGCTTCCATGCTACAAAAAAGAACATTACAAAATTGAAATGATAAAATGTTTAATTATCTACAAAACAGAATTATGCCAACTAGCAATTCCAGTGTGTGTGTAATTATATATGTGTGTGTGTGTGTGTACACACTATTTCTCCAATGCTAGAACCTGGCGGTGCCTTTGGTGGTATCACCGCTTTTATCAAGCAGTTTTATAATTATATGTTCATGTGCCTTTTTAGAATTAAACTGTAATCTCCGGTGCAGCCAAGACAATGTCTTCTTCATGGTAATCACTTAGTGAAGATCAATGAATAAAAGAATGATGTTAAAAGCCTACTCAAGTATAACTTCTAGCCAGAATGCAATATAGCTCTGATATGCTGGGAAATAGTTCCATCTGACAGCAGAACCTCACATAGAGTAACCAGAGATGGGTTAGCCATTTTGGCATGCAGATGCCGTGTGTCCCCACACATAGAAATAGCACATAGCAACAGGTCTATAAATGGCAAATCTATCTATAATTGTTTTTAAAAAATCCATGCCTAGCTAGCAACAACTAGGGTAGCATAAGCTGCTTTTTACTAGTGGCTAATTTTTGCTCCTTGGTTTGTGATATTTGTTGTTCACATTGTTATTATATACCAATTTGTATTAGCAACAGTGACACCTTTACCTTCAAAGTAATGGAAGATAAATGAAAATAACTTAGGTGTTATTGTTTTCACTAGGCTTTTTTTAGATTCAAGTATTATACCATGAAGATATAGGTTATTATCTTCCCATCCTGGCATTTAAATAGCAGAAACCTGACTTGAACTATGTTATATTTATCTTTTCACATAACCATTCAAGAGGAGCTAAATCTATTAGGACCTCGTTGGAGATAGCGTCACATTTCCCAAACCCAGATTGTCTATAACTGATCCTTCCTCCCAGAAAGTCCTCCAGACACCAAAGGTTTCATTTAATCAGTTGGCAATAATATTTCCCTGAAATAAAAGTAATTGAGAATACTGTTTAGTTTCAGTTCTTCATTGGGTCAAATTGTTTTTTGGATTTTGTTTGGTTTGTATAAACAGTGTACCACTAAATGAGCTCCAAGCAGAACCAACTGCTCAAAGACAGCAAATAATAAATCATCTCTGGACCTGTATTTAGCCAGCATGTTGCATGAGGAAGCCTCTGACACAACTACATAGTCTTCTATCTTAGCACATTGTCACATGCCACTATTTATTTCCAAGTTATGATCTTGCCAATGGGAATAACTACAGATTAGCCTGAGCTACATGAGGCTCTCTTCTATTTGTTATTGACTTCTCAATTTACATATCTCACTTCCCTTAAGAGGCCCTAATTGGCAATAAACTACCAATTTAGTTGTCCAGTGTGATTATTTAAAACAGGCTCCCATGTTAATGAAGTATAATAAAAATTTTATGCATAGTTTGTCTAGGGTCTTTAGTTATTTCATTTTATAAATGGCAAGGTTCAATGACTATTTATCAGAGGCCAGTCACAGGCTACACACCAGCTTCTAGGCTGGGTATTTACATATATTCTCAAAGTGTACCTAATACATCATGGGTAGTCAATAAACATTTCTTAAATGGATGTAGGCATGTGCTAGGCTACTTAGCTACAAGACCAGAGGTAAATATCTTAATTTTTTTGGCAATTTAATAAAAGTGAAAATGTTTGTGGATCAATTTTTCAAATTATGAATTCTTATTAAAAATTCTATTGCTGTGATTAAGGGCTATTTTATTTTTCCCCATTAGTGAATGGCTACTTTATTGAGAGAACATTTCAGAAACTACATAATTAGCACACCTTCCAGTAGCTGATTATGACTTGCCCTTGAACGATTCTGTGAAGGAGCTGAGGCTTCATGGTACTGGGAGAAAAACACTGAGGGATTTGCGTTAGGAAGAATGGACACTAGAGTTTGGCCTCAGGCCAGAGATTAAATATTCAATTGTAGGCTGGGCATGGTGCCTCACACTTATAATCCCAGCACTTTGGGAAGCTTAGATGGGAGAATTGCTTGAGCCTAGGAGTTTGAGACCAGCCTAAGCAACATAGTGAGAACCTGTCTCTACAGAAAAATTTAAAATTAGCCAGGCATGGTGGCATGCACCTGTAGTCCCAGCTACTCAGGAGGCTGAGGTGGGAGGATCACTTGAGCCCAGAAGGTCGAGACTGCAGTGAGCTGTGATTGTGCCACTGCACTCCAGCCGGGGTGACAGAGTGAAGGTCTCCCCTGTCTTGAAAATAAATAAGTATACATTCAATTCTAGTTGCAGATTCCCAGGATAACAGTACAGTTACTCTTATACAGGGAGTAGGTTAAGAGCAATAAAGCAGAGAAAAAGGTGGACATCCTAAACTATGTAAATGATTCATCTCCTGCATTTATGCCCAACCTACACACCAGCAAGAAAGAAACATTCTCTAGGTGATACTTTCTGAAAGGACAGTGTGTTTTGAAACTTCTCAAGAGTCCATATTTATCTAATTTAGTGGTTCTCACATTTTTGGTCTCAGAAGAGTTTTATAGTCATAAAATTATTGAGGACCTCAACATACTTTTGTTTATGTGGGTTATATCTATCAATATTTATCATTTTCTAAATTAAAACTGAGAAATTTTTATAAACATTTATTCATTCTAAAATAACTATTATAAAACCATTACATATTAGCACAAATGACATCATTTTATAAAAATAACTGTTTCCCCAGTTATTTTTTATATCTTTACTATAAAGATAAAGTACACACACTTTTTATATCTTTACTATAAAAAATAGTGAAGAGAAGCATTGTTTCACATTTTTTCCAAATTTCTTTAATATTTGGGTTAATAGATGAGAGCTGGATTTGCACACTGATGTGTGCATTCAATCTGTGGTTACATCTGTAGTGTCTGGGAAACTCTACTTAATGAAAACCAAAAAGGCGAATAAGGTCTTGGTACTATCATAATAATTACTCTGAACTGCGACTCTCTGAAAATGTTTTGGGCACTCCCATGTGTCCCTGGACCACATTTTGTGAACCACGACTCTAATTTATGAGTCACGTAGTATTTCATATGTCATGGATGGTCCCAAAGGCAGTTACTATGCTGGCTGTCTCTGAGATTCAGCCAACGGCCCAATTAGCTTCCCCCAGATCAGACTTCCAATAATTAAAAAAAATAAAAAAAGTGGAGTCATTACTCAGCTGTGAGATGCTTTCTCAATTCATAAGTGTGAGAAAGTGAATGAATGAATAAATAAATGATACAATAAAATTGTTCCTAGATTTTAATATTTTCATTTCCTTGATCTTATAATTAGATTAGCTACATTCAATCTGCAGTTAACAGAGATGAGACAAACTTTTGGGCCCTTGTATGATTTTTTATCACTTGCTCCCAACCCTTGTAAAAGACAAAAGGAAAACTCCCACATGCAGGGCTTCTAGTCTGCTGTAATCCTTCATTTAAGTATTCATTCACTAACCAAATTATTCATTCAACCAGTAGACTTTTATTCAACACTTTGGAGTAGAAATTGAAAAAGGCAAGATCTCCCAGAAGTTCACAATGTAATACAAAATGCTATTTTCATTCTATAATCCATGCATGCATTTATTCAGCGTACACTAATCCTTTCAACACATATTTATTAGGCACCTATTATGTGCCATTACTAAAGCAAATGCAAGAAAAGAAATATTTCATGAGTAACTTAACCTAGTAGAGACTTGAAAGAGTATAGCATATCCAGGAAACAAATGAAATAAAGTAAACTTGATAAAGTGTATATAGTAAAATATCACAAAATCCTTATTGAGGTAAAATCAGAATTTCCTTTCTTTTGTTTAAATGTCACACTCTGAAACACCTACAGAGAAAAAAGCAACCAGGATAGAAAGACTTTAATAGGGTATATCACCATGCTGCGGGAAAAAGACAAAGAGGACTGAGTTTCTGCATTTAAAACTAGGTGATATGGTTTGGCTCTGTGTCCCCACCCAAATCTCATCTCGAATTGTAAACCCCATGTGTTGAGGGAGGGAACTGGTAGGAGGTGACTGGATCGTCGGTGCCATTCCCCCGTGTTGTTCTTCTGATAATGAGGGAGTTCCTATGAGATCTGATGGTTTTAAAAGTGGCAGTTTCCCCTGTACTCTCTCTCCTGCTGCCTTGTGAAGAAGGTGCTGGCTTCTCCTTCCCCTCCAGCCATGATTGTAAGGCTCCTGGGGCCTACCCAGCCATGAGGGACTATGAATCAATTAAACCTCTTTCCTTTATAAATTACCCAGTCTCAGGTAGTATCTTCATAGCAGTGTGAAAATTGACTAATAAAGAGAATTGGTACTGGGGGTGGGGCACTGCTAAAATCATAACCAGAAAATGTGGATATGTCTTTAGAACTGGGTAACAGGCAGAGGTTGGAATAGTTTGGAGAGCTCAGAAGAAGAAAGGAAGATATGGGAAAGTTTGGAACGTCCTAGAGACTTGTTGAATGGTTGTAACCAAAATTCTGATAGTGATATGGACAGTGAAGTCCAGCTGAGGTGGTCTCAGATGGAGATGAGGAACTTATCAGAAACTAGAGTAAAGGTCACTCATGCTATGCTTTAGCAAAGAGACTAATGGCATTTTGTCCCTGCCCTAGAGATCTGTGGAACTTTGAACTTGAGAGAGATGATTTAGGGTATTGGTGGAAGAAATTTATAAGCAACAAAGCATTCAAGATGTGACGTGCCTTATTCTGAAAGTATTCAGTTATATGCATTCACAAAGAGATGGTTTGAAATTGAAAGCTATGTTTAAAAGGGAAGCAGAGCATGAAAGTTTGGAAATTTTGCAGCCTGACCATGTGGTAGAAAAGAAAAATCCATTTTCAGAGGAGGAATTCAAGCTGGCTGCAGAAATTTGCATAAGTAATGAGGAGCTGAATGTTAATAGCCAAGACAATTGGGAAAATGTCTCCCGTGCATGTCAGAGACCCTCATGGTAGCCCTTCCCATCACAGGCCCAGAGACCTGGGAGAGAAAAATGGCTACATGAGCTGGACCCAGGGCTGCACTGCTCTGTGCAGCTTCAGGACTTGGTACTTTGTGTCCCCACCATGCCAGCTTCAGCAATGGCTAAAAGGGGCCAAAATACAGTTTGGGTCATTGCTTCAGAGAATGCAAGCCCCAAGCCTTGGCAGCATCCACATGATCTTGTCCCTAAGGGTACACAGAAGAGAAGAGATGAGATTTAGGAACCTCCGCCTAGATTTCAGAGCATGTATGGAAATGCCTGGATGCCCAGGCAGAAGTCTGCTGCAGGGGCAGAGCCCTCATGGAGAACCTCTGCTAGGGTGGTGTGGAAGGGAAATGTGGGGTTGGAACTCCACACAAAGTCCCCATTGGGGCATTGCCTAATGGAGCTGTAAGAAGAGGGCCACCATCCTCCAGACCTCAGAAAGGTAGGCCCACTGACATCTTGTGCCATGCACCCAAAGAAGCTGCAGGCATCCAATGCCAGCTTGTAAAAGCAGTCACAGGATCTGTACCCCACAGAGCCACAATGGTGGAGCTGCCCAAGGTCATGGGAGCCCACCCCTTGCATCAGCATACCCTAGATGTGAGACATGGAGTCAAAGGAGATTTTGGAGAATTAAGGTTTAATAACTGCTCAGTTCAGTTCAAGACTTGGATGGGGCCACTTAGTTTTTGCCAATTTCTCCCATTTAGAACGGGAACATTTACCCAATGCCTGTACCCCATTGTATCTTGGAAGTAAGTAACTTGCTTTTGATTTAACAGGCTCATAGGTGGAAGGGACTTACTTGCTTCAGATGAGACTTTGAACTTGGACTCATGAGCTAATGCTGAAATGAGTTAAGACTTTGGGGGATGGTTGGGAAGGCATGATTGGTTTTGACATGTGTAAAGGACATGAGATTTAGGAGAGGCCTGGGGCAGAATGATATGGTTTGGCTCTGTGTACCCACCCAAGTCTCATCCGCAATTGTAATCCCCAGGTGTTGAGCAAGGGACCTGGTGGGAAGTCACTGGATCATGGGGGTGTTCTCCTGATAGTGAGGGAATTCTCATGAGATCTGATGTTTTTAAAAGTGGCAGTTTCCCCTATGTTTGTTCTCTCTCCTGCCACTTTGTGAAGAAGGTGCTGGCTTCTTCATCTTCCTCCATTATTGTAAGTTTCCTGAGTGACCCCACCCCCATCCATGCAGAACTGTGAGTCAATTAAACCTCTTTCCTTTATAAATTACCCAGTCTCAGGTAGTATCTTATTAGCATTGTGAATACAGACTGTTACTCTAGGTAACACTGTACCACTTTTATCCAAAAGTGAGTCTGCATGGAAATGGGCTTTCCAGTGAGCTAGAGGCACCAATATGATTTGGAGACACCTGAGCACTCACTGTAGTTTCTCTCCATGGTTGGTTTTGCCAACATTGAATTTGAATCAAGAATTAGAAAAGTACATTTGTATACATTCTGTTGAACAGAATCCCACAGATTATACATTCTTCAGGAATGGTGATGTAAGCTTCACACAGAAGTACAATGGTGGCACTTTTTCTAAATTCGAGGCATCATTGCCATGTAGTGACAGTGCTGCAAGCAGCTGCCCCCCACTAGAAAGTTTGGAGACTGAGGAAAGATAGGTTATGTGGTTATTTTGCATCCCGTGGAATATGGTATCTGTATTAGTTTCCGAGGGCTGCTATAACAAAGTACTTTTGCTTTAAAAAATAGAAATATACTGTCTCACAGTTCTGGAAGCCAGAAGTCTGAAATCAAGATGTCAGCAGTTCCCCGCTTCCTCTAAAACCTGTAGGGAAGAATCCTTTTGCCTCTTCCTAGCTTCTGGTTGTGGCTGTCAATCCTTGGCATTCCTTTGCTTGTAGCTATAGCACTTCAGTCTCTGCCATTGTCATTACATGGCATTCTATATGTGACAATGTCCAAATTTCCCCTTTTCATAGGGTTACCAGCCATGTTAGATTAGGTCCCACCCATCTGGATTACATCTGCAAAGATCCATTTCTAAATAAGGTCACATTCACAAGCACTGACAATTAGGACTCCAACACACCTTTTAGGAGAAAACAAATCAATCCTTAGCAATCCTTAATTAATTGTGGAACTGAATCTAACAGTGTGTGTGGTGATGGTGGTGGTGGTGGGATTCAGATAGATGAGCTCTTTTCATCTGTCCAAAACCTACCTGAAATGATACAGAGTCATAAAACCAACCCATCAGAGTGCCTTGGAATATTTAAAGTCAATAGAGTTATCATTATTGAAATGAGGAGTAATTTGCTGCGTCAAAAAAATAGGTTTTGTACACATGATGTAAAACCAAGGTTTTTGTTCATGACCATTTAGGTATTGAGGAGCAATTGATTTTCTAAGTACCAAAACAATGTGATCAAGCATGTTATAGAAAAATTGTTCCAGCAATAGTGTGAATAACACATAGTTCAGGGAAAAGATTACAGGTAGAAATAGCAATTAGGAAAACTCTACAAGGTCATGGAGAAATAAATTAGTTGGAGAGGGCTAAGATATGTGTGTGTATAGCAGTGGGCGGGTATGTTGGTTCAAACAATGACCATAAAGAGAAGGGAAGGAGAATGGTTAGAGAACATTCTGAGTGACCTATCAGATATGACTTTTAAGAAAGGCAGAGGAATTGATATTGACTCCGAATTGATGGGCTTGGGTAAGTGGATGGCATGTGTCATTACCTGGGATGACTGGGACAGAAGGCACAGGACAAGATGCAGATTTTCTATGGGACAGAGAGAATAATAATATACAAGATGTTAAACAGGGATCACAAAGGCATGAGTTTTATTTAAAACATTTATGAAAAACTACCTTTGCCTGGGGAAGTCATACAAGGACACTGCACTGCAGTGTTCTCTAATCAAAAGGCCTGCAGTCATTCCATACTCAAAATGTCCCAAAGGGCTCATTTTCCCTTTCTGCTCTCAACTTTCTCCACTCCCCTACAAGTCCTATATTTTCTACCCTGGTGGTAGTGCCACCATTTACTTATCTCTAAAGCTATAAAACTGGAAACTTCCTCAAGGCTACCCTATTATTGAACCCTCATATCTAATCATCAAATCTTGTCCATTTCATCTTATGAATCTCTTAAACCTACCCCATCTCTCCATTTCCATTGCCCCTGCTTTACTTCAGGTCATAGTCTTCTCTACCCTGCTCTATTGCCATAGCACCTTACCAAGTCAATCTGCCACTGCACTTGTCCTCATTTCAACATTGCAGCCAAAGTGCTTTTTGCAGAAGGCAAGTCTGATCATATTGCTTCCACACCAAGACCTTTCACTTCCCCTGCCTGACTGCCTGTCAGGAAAAGTTCAAACTGCATAACCTGGCCTGCAAACCCTATATGTTTTTGCATCTGCTTATTTCTAAGCTTATTCTGCTTCTATAGCACTACTTTCCCAGTACACTCCAGTACATTTAAGGATTGTGGTCCCTACTTCTTCATTGCATGGTGTTTCCTCCACCTGAGTTGTCCTTTCCTACCTTCTCCTCTGGAATAACCTCTGCTTTAATGCTCTCCCTGATGCTGCTGTTCACAATTAACCCTCTAATTTTCTCTCTTAATTCTGTATTGACATAATTCCCGTTACACTTAGGACACTGTGCGTCATTTTTAATATAGCTGATTCCCTAAGTCATCTGCAAGCTCCTTGAGGGCAGGGATTGTCTAAATTCCATTCTGCAGCAAACTGAGCAGCTATTTTGTTTCATGCACTATGTTTTTGCTCAAGATATGAAGATGAATGTGTTACTTGTCTCAAGTTCATATAACCTGTCGACTAAAAATTAGATAATTCAAACATCAAAAATGAATTTAGCCTAATAGGAAAGTCAAGGAAAGTGAAAATATTAAAAGAAAAAAATACATAGGTACAGTCAAAACTGAATGATAATAGGTAAGGTCAGAATATTAAAAGCCACTGTAAGACATACACACCAGAGTAGCTACAGTATATTCTTTAAAGCAAACCATATGATCAAAATAGAACAAAGTGAGAGTTCATTTCCAAATACAAAATGACATTTTTTAGTTTTTTCGAGGAAGAAATCAGTAGACTAATACATTGCCTTTGATGTTTTCTTTATACCAATTAAAGTAACTCTCGACTCTGCTTTTCTCCAGTCAAAATGGGGACATGGTATACAAATAAATATGTTTTCTAAAAACTAGAGTAGGTAAGCTCTTCATTTTCTGCTGAGAACTGACCTCCAGAAACCTCTGACCTGGCTTCTAAGGGGAACTTTCCTCCACAGCCACTAACACCTGTGTTAGAAAAGCACACTCTTTTCCCTCCTGAGTTACTGCAGCCATGTCCTCCCAGAACTTCCCTGATCTCTCTTGCTCTTGAACATTCTATCACACCTCCTTCTTTGTTCTTAAGGTCCAGTGCCCTATCTAATTTGCAGATCCCTGTATAGTCTGCCTATGCCTATGTCTGCGATGCAGACTACTTTTGAAATGGGAAAAGTTCCCTTGTCCCCCTCACAGGGCATGCGATGGGGGGCGTGTCTTGCTTCTTCAGTTCCCCGCTGCTCACACATCTAGGGAAGCACACAGAGGGGCAGGCTGTGGGGCTCTGACCCCACAGCAGTGTCTAGGGATGAATCTTTACAGCTCCTGAAGAACCCACGGGCATGTGTTACAGTGTGATCTTTTGGTTTAGCCGTCTGTGGGAGGCTTGTGTTCGCTCAATTAAATCCCCTTCCTTATCACAAGGACAGAGGACTTTCTGTATCCCAGACTTTCTTGCCTTAGTGTACCAGAAGAACTGTATCACACATGGGTGTGGAGATTGAGTGCAAGGTTTTACTGAGTAGAAGTAGCTCTCAGCAGATGGGGGATCCAGAAGGGAGATGGCTTTCCCTTGGAGTCAGGTGGCTCAGTCGCCCGGCTCTCCTCAGACTACCCTGGCCAAACTCTGCCTTGTTCTGCGGGTCAATGGCCTGCCAGCGTGCTGGCATCTGTTGGTGTGCTCCTGTTCCACCGACGTGCTTCCCTCAACATCCTCTAGATGTTCAGCCACTTGTCTTCTTCCGCCGATGTGTTCCTCTTGCTGTCCAGCAGCTTCTGTCTCTGCCTTGCTCGGGTCTCGGATTTTTATAGGCCCAGAATTGGGGGCGTGGCGGGCCAGGGTGGTCTTGGAAAATGCAACATTTGGGAGCTAAGGCAGAAGTGCCTGTCCTCACCTAGGTCTGTGTGGGTAGAGCCCTAGCCTGGGACCACATGCCTTTCTCTAGCCAGCACTTCCCTGTCCCCACTCCCATATCATTTAAAGGGACCACGCTCTTCCCTTCCCAGCACTCCCATGTTGCTTTCAGCTTCAAAGACTTCAAACACTTTCCCTTTTCAGGGACTTTGTAAAACGCCACATTTAAACAGAATCAGCAGATGTGAGGATTTCATAACAAAACTATCTTGAGATAATTTGATATGTGACATTTTAAAAGTGAAAGCATGAACATGGTTGTGGTGGGAAAAATCTGAATCTTGTGGAACCTGCTTACACCTACTTTGTGGTTTAGCACAGTTTTAATTTTGAATTACCTAAGGATGTGTATGTTTCTGGGGAAAAGGAAGAGAAACATCTTTCCAGAACTTCAGGCTTCTTTCCATCTTAATTCAGTCCTACTGTAACAATGCGAATGAAGGCTTCTATCTTATCCCTCCATTAACTATTCTCGCCTTAAATAAAATTTATTTAGAGAGGCCTTCCCTTACCTTTCTATTCCACATCATGCCTTACTATAAGCCTTATAAGCCTGCACTAGTCTGTCTATTCCTCCATCCCACGGCCCTAGGCTAGGCCACCGTCCTTCTTTACATCAACTACTGCAGCAACTTTTAAAGTGGTCTCTCTACTCCTATTCCTAATTTTCTCAGTCTAGTCTCTACACAGCAGCACATTGTTCTTATAATGGATCATGTCAATTTCTGCTTAAAATCCTTCAGTTGGCCGGACGCAGTGGCTCACGCCTATAATCTCAGCACTTTGGGAGGCTGAGGCGGATGGATCACGAGGTCAGGAGATCCAGACCATCCTGGCCAACATGGTGAAAGCCCCTCTCTACTAAAAATACAAAAATTAGCTGGGCGTGGTGGCGCAGGCCTGTAGTCCCAGCTACTTGGGAGTCTGAGGCAGGAGAATCGCTTGCACCCAGGAGGTAGAGGTTGCAGTGAGACGAGATTGCCACTGCACTCCAGCCTGGCAACAGAGCAAGACTCTGTCTAAAAAAAAAAAAAAAAAAAAAAAAATCTTCTTTTGAATAAAATCCAAATGTGATCTGGCTCCTGCCCCACCTGGCTCACTACCCTCCAACCATGGTGATCAGTGGTCTTCAGTTAAGATTCCTGCTGCATCATATCAAAATCATTCACCTCTCCAGGCTTTGCATTTCCTGTCTCTTCTGCCTGGGAACTGCCTACCCTTCATCTGTAGATTTCAGCTTAGATATCACCTTCTCTGCAGGTTCTCATCCGATCACAGCCTCTAAAGATAACCCCACTTTGTCCTTTTCTTGTTTGTTTTCTCTTAGCACTTATCACGAGTTATAATAATGATAAGTGTTTGTTTATTTTTAATTAGTTAACTAATTGGTTTTTCATCTGTCTCTCATCCTAAAATAAAGGGATGGGTCTGACTCATTCAATACCTTGGCATTCCCAGTGCCTAGCACATTAACTACCTCATAATAAGCTATTCAATATGTGCTTATTGAATTAATGAGATTTTTATTGCATACTTTATGTAATAGTCAGAACTTTTTACAATTTTAATTATATTTTTATGTGTGCTCTTATTGACTTAATATTTTCTTTGCTAAAGTTCTATGAGAATAGAGATCAGGTCCATTTTATTCACTGCTATCTTACTAGGACCTTGCAAGTAATAAGTCCCTCACCATAATATTTATTCAATAAGTGAATTAAATTATTATCAACCAAAGGGAGATACTTTAAAAGGTAATATTGGTGATTCTAGACAGTCTTTTGTGTTCAAACAAAGTAGGTGAACTCTGCTTTTAATGATCTGAACTTGGGAAAGGCAGTTTCAACAAGTAATAATTTACTATTTTTATAATAATAAATTTACTACGCTTTTGTTTAATTTATAAATAAATTAATGGATAGAATAAATAATGTAAATAATTTATGGACAGAAACAATTAAAGGCATAGTAAATTATAATAATAGTTACAGTAAATAATGACTTACCACTAAATAAATAATTATTATAATTTACTATGCCCTTAATTCTGTCCATAAAACTTGTATCTAATAAGCCTGTCAAGTACAGATTCTTCCTTTTTTTTAAATATAATGATTCAGTCCTTTTATGTTAGTATCTGCTTGAAATACTAGTTGTTTATGGAAATGGAATACACTTAAAATCACCTATGATATTCAACAACCTGGTCTGTGTAACTTAGATACTGGCCTCAGTATGTGTGTGTGTATATATATATATATATATATATATATATATATATATATATATTTTTTTTTTTTTTTTTTTTTTTTGAGAAAGAAGGGGGGGTCTCACTATGTTGTCTGAACTGGCCTCGAACACTTGGGCTTGAGGGATCTTCCTCCCTCCTCAGCCTCCAGAGTAGCTGGAACTACAGGAATACATCCCCACGCCCAGCTTAGCCTCAGTATAATTTTGACAGAAGGTTCCCTTTAAGAGGTTTCCAGAATTGATATTGGAGCATAATGTAGTCCCATATTTCTGATCTCCGAAAAAGGTTCAGTGCTATAATGTTAAATGGCCGTTGTGGTAAATGGCAAAAATCTCCACAACACCCTGTGTCTTCCAACAAGAGGTGGAGTCTATTTTCCCAGCCATTGCTGTACGGGCCCTGGGACTTGCTTTGATCAACGAATTATGGCAAGAGTGATGTTGTACCAGTTCCAAAACTTAAGAGGCCTTACACCTTTTGCTCTTACTTTCTTAGATATTTGGAAATGCCAAACCGAATCCAGCAGCACATCAAAAAGCTTATCCGCCATGATCAAGTCGGCTTCATCCCTGGGATGCAAGGCTGGTTCAACATATGCAAATCAATAAACATAATCCATCACATAAACAGAACCAGTGACAAAAAACAAATTATTATCTCAATAGATGCAGAAAAGGCCTTCGATAAAATTCAACAGACTTTCATGCTAAAAACTCTCAATAAACTAGTTATCGATGGAGTGTATCTCAAAATAAGAGCCATTTCTGACAAACTCACAGCCAATATCATACTGAATGGGCAACATCTGGAAGCATTCCCTTTGAAAAAAGGCACAAGAGAAGGATGCCCTCTCTCAGCGCTCCTATTCAACATAGTATTGGAAGTTCTGGCCAGGGCAATCAGGCAAGAGAAAGTAATAAAGGGTATTAAAATAGGAAGAGAGGAAGTCAAATTCTTTCTGTTTGCAGATGACATGATTGTATATTTAGAAAACCCCATTGTCTCAGTTCAAAATCTCCTTAAGCTGATAAGCAACTTCAGCAAAGTCTCAGGATACAAAATCAATGTGCAAAAATCACAAGCATTCCTATATATGAATAACAGACAGAGAGCCAAATCATGAGTGAACTCCCATTCACAATTGCTACTAAGAGAATAAAATACTTAGGAATACAACTTACAAGGGATGTGAAGGACCTATTCAAGGAGAACTACAAACCACTGCTCAAGGAAATAAGAGAGGACACAAACTAATGGAAAAACATTCCATGCTCATGGATAGGAAGGATCAATATCATGAAAATGGCCTTACTGCCCAAAGTAATTTATAGATTCAATACTATTCCCATCAAGCTACCACAGACTTTCTTTACAGAATTGGAAAAAAAGGACTTTAAACTTCATATGGAACCAAAAAGAGCCTGCATAGCCAAGACAATTCTGGACAAGAAGAACAAAGCTGGAGGCATCACGCTACCTGACTTCAAACTTTACTACAAGGCTACAGTAACCAAAACAGCATGGTACTGGTACCAAACAGATATATAGACCAATGGAAGAGAACGGAGGCCTCAGAAATAACACCACACATCTACCATCATCTGATCTTTGACAAACCTGACACACACAAGCAATGGGGAAAAGATTCCTTATTTAATAAATGGTGTTGGGAAAACTGGCTAACAATATGCAGAAAACTGAAACTGGACCCCTTCCATACACCTTATACAAAAATCAACTCAAGATGGATCAAAGACTTAAATGTTAGACCTAAAACCATAAAAATCCTAGAAGAAAACCAAGGCAATACCATTCAGGACACAGGCATGGGCAAAGACTTCATGTCTAAAACACCAAAAGCAATGGCAACAAAAGCCAAAATTGACAAATGGGATCTAATTAAACTAAAGAGCTTCTTCACAGCAAAAGAAACTATAATCACAGCAAAAGAAACTATAATCAGAGTGAACAGGCAACCTACTGAATGGAAGAAAATTTTTGCAATCCATCCATCTGACAAAGGGCCAATATCCAGAATCTACAAAGAACTTAAACAAATTTACAAGAAAAAAAGCAAACAATCCCATCAAAAAGTGGGCAAAGCATATGAACAGACACTTCTCAAATAAAGACGTTTATACAGCCAACAGACATATGAAAAAATGCTCATCATCACTGGTCATTACAGAAATGCAAATCAAAACCACAATGAGATACCATCTCATGCCAATTAGACTGGCGATCATTAAAAAGTCAAGAAACAACAGATGCTGGAGAAGTTGTGGAAAATTACGAATGCTTTTACACTGTTGGTGGGAGTGTAAATTGGTTCAACCATTGTGGAAGACAGTGTGGTGATTCCTCAAGGATCTGGAATCATAAATACCACTTAACCCAGCAATCCTTATATCCTTATATCCTTTGGGCATATACCCAAAGGATTATAAATCATTCTACTATAAAGACACATGCACACGTATGTTTATTGCATCACTATTCACAATAGCAAAAACTTGGAACCAACCCAAATGTCCACCAATGATAGACTGGATTAAGAAAACGTGGCACATATATACCATGGAATACAATGCAGCCATCAAAAAAAGGATGAGTTCATGTCCTTTGCAGGGACATGGATGAAGCTGGAAACCATCATTCTCAGCAAACTATCACAAGGACAGAAAACCAAACACCACATGTTCTCACTCATAAGTGGGAGGTGAACAATGAGAACACATGGACACACGGAGAGGAACATCATACACTGGGGCTTGTGGGGGGTGGGGACTAGGGGAGGCATAACATTAGGAGAAATATCTAATGTAGGTGACGGGTTGATGGGTGCAGCAAACCACCATGGCACTTCTATAGCTATGTAACAAACCTGCACGTTCTCCACATGTAACCCAGAACTTAAAGTATAATTTAAAAAAAAAGAAATTTAAAAATGCAATATGAATGAGGTTGGCTAGCCTGCTGAAGGATTAGAGACTACATGGAGAGAGGCCCCAGTTCTTTCAGATATCCCAGCTGATGCCATCACAATCAGCCAGGCTGGCCAACCCACCAGCGCCTGCAGATGCATGAGAGAGCCCCGTTGTATTTGTTTGAGAGGGCTGCTGTAACAAAGCCTGTAACACCACACACTGGGGAGTTCAACCAACATAAACTCACTTTCTCACAGTTCTGGAAGTTAGAAGTCTGAAATCAAGATTAGGCAGTATTGTGTTTTGTGTGTCTTTTTGGGTTTTCTTGTTTGTTTTTGAGGGCTATGAAATAAGCATCTGTTCCAGTTCTCTCTCCTGGGCTTGTAGACACCTGTCTTCAGGTTCAAATGGCATTTTCCCCATATATTCACATTATCTTCCTCTGCACAAGTCAGTGCTCAAATTTCCTCTTTTTAGAAGAACATTAGTCATATTGGATTAGGGTTCACCCTAATGACTTTATTTTCACTTACTTTCTTCTGTAGAGACCCTATCTCAAATACCACAGTATCAATCTGAGATACTGGGGATTAGGACTCCAGCACATATATATTTTTGAAGGGGAAGAGATGTGATTCAGCCCATAACACTAGCAAAGACCAGCAAGATGAGAACTGCCCAGCTGAGCCTAGCCCAAAAGAGCAGCCCATGAAGAAAGCCCAGTAAATGACTGTTTTTTAAGTTGCTAAGTTTTAAGGTAGCTTGTTACACAGCAAAGGTTAACTGATTACAGCTACATTTAATTGAATTTTGGTATATTTTTTATTTGGTTTTAAAACTGTAAGACTTTCTGGATATTACTGAGTTGCCAGAGCTGTGCTGGTTACATGGGAAATGCTGAGATCAACATTCCCCGACAATATAGTCTCTCTCGCACTCCAAGGAGCTAGCTGTAATTTCACATAAATATTTCATTTCTTCTTTCAGGTTGTCCCTTGGGAAGTCCAATAGCACTGATCACCCTATCACCTTAAACCTAAAGTTAATATATTTCACTCAACACCTCTGCCAAAAATATGTTCGTCAAAGTATGTTCTTCTCCAAGTTTAACATGACCTATTTTCTAAAAAAAAATCAAATCAAGTGCACCTCACAGCACCCTCACTCAGATAGAAACCACGGTTTATTTATTTTTATGTATAACGCTGCATCTCTAAATACCAATATTTTCACCAAAATAAACTTAGTCCTGTGAAGTTAAATTTCATGCATGTCAGAAGTATTTCCTCAACTGAGTAAATATTGAGAGGAGCAATTCTACTTTTTGACAGAAAGTGTGCAATGTGTTTGGTCATCAAATTCAACTTAGTATTCCAAATAGTACCCAAATATTTTTGGCAATCTCAAAGCTCTTATGAATCTCCCAGCCAACCATTGCTTTGATGGGCAATTTCTTCACCTGGCAGGAAGTTTTTCTAGTTAATTCACCTTTACTTCAAGTTCTATATTTTCCCTTTTCAATTTTGCCTATATACTTAAACACAGTTAGACTTGTGACCAAAAGATGCATTGCAAAATCCTACCTATTTAAGTGGCCTTATGGTTCCCTTATTGGGAAACTGATAATTCACAATTCCAATTCTAACTGGATTAGTCTCATTCAAAATCCTGTGCTGCATATTACACATCTTATTACCTATGTTAGTCCGTTATGTATTGCTGTAAAGGAAAACCTGAGACTGGGTAAATTATAGAGAAAAGAGGTGTATTTGGCTCATTGTTCTGCAGGTAATACAGAAAGCATGGCACCAGCATTTGCTTCTGGTGAGATCTCAGGAAGCTTTCAATCATGATGGAAGGCAAAGAAGGCGTAGGCATGCCACATGGCAAGAGAGGGAGCAAGAGAGAGGTGAGGAAGTGTAACACTCTTTTAAACAACCAGCTACTGTGTGAACCAATAGAGCAAGAACTCATAACCACAAGGATGGCACCAACCCATTTACAAGGGATCCACCCTCTGTGAACCAAATACCTCCCACTAGGCCCACCTTCAACACCGGGGATCACATTGTAACATGATATTTGGAGGGGACAAATTTTCAAACTATGTCATCACCCAACTTCATGAAGAATTTAGTAACTATTTAAAATGCTGTGAATTAAGATGTTCTCTGCTTTTAAAGGATGACTACTCATACCCCAGAGCAATATTTAGATGTAAGCTAATGGTTTATGTAGTTACATTTTTCTTTTAAAGACATTTTTGTAAAAATTTAGTTTATTGGGAACAATCGACCAAAAATCATGGACAATTCTACTCTCAAAAATGTCACTGTACCCATACCATCCACCACCACCACCACCACCACAGTTTCTCACTGTACTAAGGGCCTGTTACTGTCTTGCTTCCAAGTGTCAACATTTTCCCCTTGTGGTTGTCTGGGGATTGGACAGGACTTTCCACTGCTTGATTTTCACACTGCTTTCCTTTTTGCATTGGCTTTAACTGGGTTTCTGCCATTTCCTATGTTTTCAGGAAGCCTGATGCTTTGGCTTGGCTCTAAGTCAGTTTGTTAATATGTAAAGTCTATCTTGTTTATAGAAATAGGTTGATTCATGGATAATTTCTTCTATGTTTGCAAATTGCCCCCTTCAGATAACAGCCTTAACCTCCGTATGAGGTTGTCCAGAAAGCCTTTTGTGCTTTGACATTTTATTTTAGTAGTCTGTAGCTGGACAAAGTTGGTTTGGCATATAATCATCACTTCTTTAGCTGGGGGGCTTTTTCTTTCTTTCCTCTCTGGTGATGCAATAAGATCACTGTAGTTTTCTTTCTTTTTAAATCATTTTTTAATCTTTGAATGTCGAAAAGCATTCTCCAATTTTTCTTTGTTTTTTCTCTTCTCTCTGGAGATGCTCTAGCTTCCTCAGGGGTCCCTTTCATAATCTAATTTCTTTGATTTTGCCAGATCCAACAAGGAAGTACTTTTTATTACAGTCTCTCTTGAGCAGAGAGTCTGTGTGTCAGACCATATTAGAAAATTTTCCCCAAAAAACTTTTAAAATTGAAGACACATTGATGTCTATATTCTTGTGAAAATAACCTTTAGAATCCCTTCTTAATGTGTCCAGGAGGCTCTCCTGTTTGGGAAGTATTCTTCCTTATTCAACAAATTTTTTATAATCTTTCTCTGTTCAGGAATATCAGTTCCTAACAAACAAAACCAAATTAAATATACAGCCAGTTACAGCAGCCAGAATTGTTCCTTAACATTCCCTGCTTCTCTATTTGAAAAATAGCCTCTGAACTTGTGATCACTATGACTGTAAGGGCCAGGACATAGAATATTATTCCAAACAAATTATTTTAATGGTTTTCATGATAAATGTAACTCATATCAGCTAAAGTAATCAGCCATTGAGATGGCTAGAATATTCTTCAGATAGATTTTATCATGAGGCTACCCTTTAGGGCATCAATATCCCCTGTGACTGTATTGCTAGGTATATGAAAATCACTAATTTTTTGAATGTCCTTAAAAACTTTTCTAGATATCAGATAGTCTGAGAAATTCAGATGAATTGGTGGTTTTAAGAGTTTTAAAAGCAGAATGTTAAAGTGCTTAGACAACAAGTGAATTCTGGTAGAAGCAAAAAAAGGTAGGAATCAATATTTATTAGGTTTATACTGTAAGGAGACACTTGACATAATGGTCTCTCTATTCTTCACAAAAATCCTTTAAGTATGCTATCTCTATTTTATGAACAACAACAAAAAAAAAAACTAAGACTTGGAGACATTAAGTATCCTGTGTGAGGTCACACTCCTCTCTGGCTAGTAGGCTAGAGCCAGGATTATAAAGACTATACTTATTGTCCTCTAATCATATGTCTTCCTGAGAAGCAGAATCAAAGAGAAAAGACAAGGCAATAGGATTTATTAATCTTAGTCACATTTTCTAAATGATTTATTTTCCCCATATACAAGAAGCTTAGGGAAATAATGTAAATGTGTGAAACAGCATCTCATGAATGCGGACATAATGAATATATATGTTTTCTGCATATGTAACTGATGACTGAAAAGACTGACATCAACATTACAGTCTGTTATTTAGGATCAAATAAAATGAATCAGGCACTCTATGGATATGTCTTCATATTCACAGATGATCAGGGACTTAGTGTAGTAGTTTAAAACATGGGCTTTTGGAGGTGGAGAGGAGGAGGGCAGGATAGGGAGAGCTTGATTAATGGATACAAAATTACAGCTAGAGAGCAGCAATAAATTCTAGAGTTCTATACCACTGTTGGGTGAATATAGACGACAACAATTTCTTGTATATTTTCAAAAAGCTGGAAGAGAGAATTTTGAATGTTCCCAACACAAAGAAGGATTAATGTTTGAGATGATAGATATACTAATTACCCTGATTTGATCATCACACATTGTATACATGTATTGAAATATCACTCTGTCTCCCATAAATATGTACAATTACTATGTGACAAGTAAAAATAAAAGGTAACAAAAAGAACATGGGCCTCTAGAGCCAGGCTGGACATGTCAAGTCCCTGTTCTTTCTCTTACTGACTGTATAACTCTGAGCAAATTAGCCTCTTTGTGCAATAGTTTCCTCATCTGTAAAATGATCTGTAAAATGAGTGTGGTTTTAAAGAACAGCTTATCTTGCTGGGCCAGAATGATTAAATGTGCAATATGTAAATGTTATTTCTGTCTGGCTTATAGTAAGCACTTAAAACATGCTTCCTCTTATTATCTTATGTGCTAAATCTCAAAAATGTTATAAACCTCTGTCACAAACATTAGTCATCAGAACTAATGGTAGTATCATTATATTGTCTTTGACGTTCCCAAGATATATCACAGAGTTCATGGGAGCATAATCTGTGTTATATAATTATCTGTTAGTAGCAGAGAACAAGTATAGAATAGTGGTTAAAATTGCAGACCATCAAGTCATTTGTTCCTACTAGAACTATAAACAGGGCTGCCCAGCTTACTGTTTTTCATATCTGTAAAATAGAAGAATAGTAACTACCTCACAGAATTATAGTTAAGATTAATAAAATCATTCCTTGAAGAGTATCTAGAGATTCTTGATCAATTATTTATTAATATATTCATCATATCATTATTATTTTAATCCTATCATATTATTTTAATCCCAGAATAGGAAATTATTTGTTTAGTGTCTTTTGAGTTTACCAATCCTAAATCTTATATGGATAATATCATCTTTATTTATTTATTTATTTTGAAATGGGGTCTCACTTTGCCACGCAGGCTGGTTTCAAACTGCTGGTCTCAAGCCATCTTCTAGTTTCAGCCTCCCAAAGGGCTGGGATTGTAGATGTGAGCCACCATGCCCAACCTTGATAATGTCTTAGACCTGTGTGGTTTGTTACAACTACCTCAGTGTTTCACATCCATCATATCATTTAATCCATAAAATAACTTTTGAGACAGGTGTCATTACTCTTAGGTTGCAGAGAAAGGTAGAAAATTTATCCAAAATCACAAAGTTGATAAGTCATAGTTAGAACTTGAATCCAGATCTTCTGAATTAAGACTTCCATAATCGTTTTTCTTGTTTTCCTACCTTCTGCATGTTCTCAGGAAAAAGAAATATTTGAGGATATGTAGGAAAGGAATCATACATGCACCTATCATAGGTTACAGTGGCCAAACTGAAGCAAAAAAAAAAGAGCAAGTATCCAGTTTTAAAGTAGATAAAAGGAGAAAGAAACGTGATGATATGCCTCATCTTTTGCAAATATCTTTCATTTGCAGTTCTCAAGTCAGTAATCACGTGACAAGTTTACAGAGTTCCCATTGAGATTAGTGAACCCAAAAAAGGTAGGCAGGAAAATAAACTAACTAGGCAGACAACCACATGGTTTATATTTTATGTTTTCACTTTTTAAAATATTCTATTTCCATGCACACTCAAATATAAACATTGATAAACTGTTCTAAAGACTAATAGTGATATTATTAAGTTATTAAACAAACATAGTTGATAGGGATATGGAGATAATTACTATAATTTTTTTCACCCTAATCCACCGTCAATAACTTATTCCAGTAGTATAAACTGACATTTACTTTCTTACCTTTTTTAAACTTCTGGGTTTCGGCTGAAGTTCAGTTTCCAGGAAATCTCTCCCCATTTGGGGTCACCGTGTACCACAGCCTCAAATTCCTCCCAAGTCCCTTGCCCATGTACACAATCATACAACTCACTGTCTGTTCTGGTGGGTTTAGTGGACAGTGTCCATGTGACAAAATTATATCCCTCTGAAAGGAACTGGAATGAGAGAGAACAGATATTACCCACTCATGGATGGGATTTAATGTAGGAAACCATGGCCATGACACAAGCTTTGCCTGCAGGCTCAGATATTTGCGTCTTAGTCTCCTGTATCTGTCACAGTCCCTTTTCAAGGCTGCTGAGATACAGAAAATATAAAAGCAAGTACTTTTATCCAGGAAGCTAGCCCTGCTGATTTTCACATTGAGAAGTTTAAACAGGCATAAGGTCAGGATATTATAATAATCACTCCTTGAAGGGGAGTAGTTACAGGTCAAATATAAATACCTTGACAAGGCTAAAAGGACTGAAGAAATAAAATTGCGAATCGAGCTATACTGAGATCCACTTTGAGTTAATAAAACGAACAGGTTTGACTGTATTTTTTTAAAACACTTTTCCCAGAATGATACATTTAAAAGCCTGAATATTTGCTATTTCTCCCAGTATCACACATTCCTTCTCCCACACTGAAGAGACCACTGAACTTAGAAAATCAGGAATTTTTGTTGTTCACTGTAACTGTTTTGTGAGCTTGTTTATCAGCTGCACAGACACACTGCAAGGCCTTCAGTGGGCTTGGGACCACAAGTGAGTGTGTGGTGAAAAAAGACCTCACCATGCAATTTAGCAGATTCCAAAAAAAGGAACAAAAATCTTAAGAGAAGGCATTCATGACAGTAAAAATTATGGTTGGTGAAAGTTGGCTGAATTGGCTGAGAAAATCATCTTTCTAAAAAGATTTGCTTCATGTATTAGGGTTAAGTTCAGCTCTGAAAGGACCTATTTGAAATCATGTTGTTCTTGCATCTGGTTGAGGACAAACTACCCCAAATTAACTACACACAAATGTCATTTTTAGCCTTTCAACATGTGATTAAATCAAGGGTTTGCATCCTTTGAAGCACAATTCTTTATAGTTTTAATATGGTCAATAAGCATTGGAAGGCTTATTATGTTCTGAAGAAGAGAATTTTCTGGTTAGACAAAATGTTACTCATAATCAATTTTTCTTTCAATGTTTATTGAAAGTTATGCTATTATGTGTTAGACTAGTTTTCTGCTTTAGAAAGTATAGTGTGCAGAATGTAATTTAATACTTCTTAAATAATGGTAGCCTGACAGCACAGAAAGATAATAAATATCTTAAAAATAGTCTTCTTTTTTTTATTATACTTTAAGTTCTAGGGTACATGTGCACAACATGCAGGTTTGCTACATAAAAAAAAAAAAAAAAAAAAAAAAAACATAGTCTTCTGAACTGTGATCACTATGACTCTATGGCCCAGGACAAAGAACACAAATAATGAAATATCTGAACAAGAAATTGTGCCTTCAAGCAAATATTTTCAATGGCTTAAAATATCTTGGTGTGCTTTCAGGTTACCATTATGATTATTAAACCTAAGTGATGTTAAAAATATATGTTGACTTACCAACTAAAGATCTATTCTCAAAGATTATGTGTAAAAATTACATGATTTGTATTCATAGCAGCATTATTCACAATAGCTAAAAGATGGAACCAACCCAGGTGTCCATTGATTAATGAATGGATAAGCAAAATGTGTATATACACATAAGGAAATATTATTCAGCCCTTAAAATGAAGGAAATTATTACCTATACTACAACATGGATGACTCATGAGGAGATTATGTTAAGTGAAATAAGTCAGTCGCAAAAAAAGAGAAATACTGTATGATTCTAAAGACAAGATACTTAGAGTAATTGAATTCATAGAAAGAGAAAAATAGAACAATGGTTGCCAGGGACTGGGGGTCATACAAAATTGTCATTTAATGGGTATACAGTTTCAGTTTTGCAAGATGAAAAGCTTCCAGAGATTGGTTGTACAACAGTGTAAACATTCTTAACACTAAAGTTTATGTACACCTAAAAATGGTCAAGATGTTAATTTTGATGTTATATGTATTTTACTATGATTTTTTAAAATTTGTATAAATTTAAGACTACAAGTGTAATTTTGTTACATGGATATATTGAGCAGTGTCTAAGTCTGGGCTTTTAGTGTATTCATCACCTGAATAATTTATATTATACCCATTAAGAAATTTCTCATTATCTCCCCTGTCTCACCCCCCCCCACCTTCCCAAGTCTTCAATGCCTATTTTTCCATACTTTATGTCCATATGTACACAAAATTTCGCTCTCACTTATGGGAGAAAATGCGTTTTTTGACTTTCTGTTTCTGAGTTGTTTCACTTACAATGATGGCTTCCATTTCCATCCATATTGTTGCAAAAGACATGATTTATTTCTTTTAGTGGCTGAATAGTATTCCATTATGTATATATGCTACATTTTCTTTATCCAATCATCTGTTGATAGACACTTAGATTGATTCCATATCTTTGCAATTGTGAACAGTGCTGCGATAAACATGCAAGGGCAGGTATCTTTTTAATATGATCATTTCTTTTCCTTTGCATAGATATACAGTAGTAGGATTGCTGGATCAAATGGTAGATCTATTTTTAGTTCTTCGAGAACTCTCCTTACTGTTTTCCATAGAGGCTGTACTAATTTACATTCCCACTAACAGTGTATAAGAATTCCCTTTTCTCCACATCCTTGCCAACATCTGTTATTTTTTATCTTTTTATAATAACCATTCTGATTGGTGTAAGATGATATCTCATTGTGGTTTAATATGCATTTATCTGATGATTAGTGAGGTTGAACATTTTTGCATGTACTAAATGGCCATTTATATGTCTTCTTTTCAAAAATATCTATGCATGTACCCACCCACTTTTTAATGGGATTATTTGTGTTTCTGTTGTTGTTGTAGTTGGGCTGAGTTCCTAATACATTCTGGATATTAGTCCTTGTATAGTTTGTAAATAGTTTCTCCCATTCTGCAGGCAGACTGTTCACTCTGCTGATTATTTCTTTGACTGTGACAAAGATTTTTAGTTTAATTAAGTCCCATTTGTCTATTTTCATTTTTATTGCTTGTGCTTTTGAGGTCTTAGTCATGAATTCATTGCCTACACCAATGTCTAGAAGAGTTTTCTCTAGGTTGTCTTCTAGTATTTTTAGTTTCAAGTCTTAATTTTAAGGCTTTAATTCATCTTGAGTTGATTTTTAAAGAAGTTTTTACTTTTATGGATACATGGGTGTATATATTTATGGGATACCTGAGATATTTTGATACAGGCATACAATGTGTAATAATCCCATTAGGGTAAATGGGGTATCCATCACCTCAAGCATTTATTATTTCTTTGTGTTACAAACATTCCAATTATATTCTTTTAGTTATTTTTAAATGTACAATAAATTATTGTTGACTATAGTCACCTTGTGCTATCACATACTAGATTTTATTTATTTCTAACTTTATTTTTATACTCATTAACCACCTCCACTTCTCCCCCCAAACCCCCTTATCCTTTCCAGCCTCTGGTGACCACCATTCTACTCTCTATCTCCAATAGTTCAATTTTTTTTTTTTTTCATTTTCAGCTCCCACAAATGAGTTAGAACATGCAAAGTTTGTCTTTCTGTGCCTGGCTTATTTCACTTAACATAATGTCCTTCAGTTCCATCCACTTTGTTGCAAATGACAGGATCTCATTGTTTTTTAAGACTGAATAGTACTCCATTGTGTATATGTGCCACATTTTCTTTATCCATTTGGCTGCTGATGGACACCATAGTTGCTTCCAAATCTTGACTGTTGGGAACAGTGCTTCTGTATATATGGGAGTGTGGCTATCTCTTTGATATACTGATTTCATTTCTTTTGGATATATACCTAGCAATGGAATTGCTGGATCATATGGTAGTTCCATTTTTGGTTTTTGAAGGAACCTCCATACTGTTCTCCATAGTGGCTGTAATAATTTACATTCCCACAAACAGTGTACAAGCTTTCCCTTTTTTTCACATCCTCACCAGCATTCATTATTGCCTGTCTTTCGAATGAAAGTGTTTTAAAATGGGATGAGATGATATTTCATTATAGTTTTGATTTGCATGTCTTTGGTGATCAATGATATTGAACACCTTTTCTTTTTTTTTTTCTTTTTTTTTTATTACACTTTAAGTTCTAGGGTATATGTGCACAATGTGCAGGTTTGTTACATATGTATACATGTGCCATGTTGATGTGCTGCACCCATCAACTCATCAGCACCAATCAACTCGTCATTTACGTCAGGTATAACTCCCAATGCCATCGCTCCTCCATCCCCCCTCCCCACAATAGGCCCCAGTGTGTGATGTTCCCCTTCCCATGTCCAAGTGATCTCATTGTTCAATTCCCACCTATGAGTGAGAACATGCAGTGTTTGATTTTCTGTTCTTGCAATAGTTTGCTGAGAATCATGGTTTCCAGCTGCATCCATGCCCCTACAAAGGACACGAACTCATCCTTTTTTATGGCTGCATAGTATTCCATGGTGTATATGTGCCACTTAATCCAGTCTGTCACTGATGGACATTTGGGTTGATTCCAAGTCTTTGCTATTGTGAATAGTGCCGCAATAAACACATGTGTGCATGTGTCTTTATAGCAGCATGATTTATAATCCTTTGGGTATATACCCAGTAATGAGATGGCTGGGTCATATGGTATTTCTAGTTCTAGATCCTTGAGGAATCGCCATACTGTTTTCCACAATGGTTGAACTAGTTTACAATCCCACCAACAGTGTAAAAGTGTTCCTGTTTCTCCACATCCTCTCCAGCACCTGTTGTTTCCTGACTTTTTAATGATTGCCATTCTAACTGGTGTGAGATGGTATCTCATTGTGGTTTTGATTTGCATTTCTCTGATGGCCAGTGATAATGAGCATTTTTTCATATGTCTGTTGGCTGTATGAATGTCTTCTTTTGAGAAATGTCTGATCTTATCCTTTGCCCACTTTTTGATGGGGTTGTTTGTTTTTTTCTTCTAAATTTGTTTGAGTTCTTTGTAGGTTCTGGATATTAGTGCTTTGTCAGATGACTAGATTGCAAAAAATTTTCTCCCATTCTGTAGGTTGCCTGTTCACTCTGATGGTAGTTTCTTTTGCTGTGCAGAAGCTCTTTAATTTAATTAGATCCCATTTGTCAATTTTGGCTTTTGTTGCCATTGCTTTTGGTGTTTTAGACATGAAGTCCTTGCCCATGCCTATGTCCTGAATGGTATTACCTAGGTTTTCTTCTAGGGTTTTTATGGTATTAGGTCTAACTAACATTTAAGTCTCTAATCCATCTTGAATTAATTTTCGTATAAGCAGTAAGGAAAGGATCCAGTTTCAGCTTTCTGCTTATGGCTAATCAATTTTCCCAGCACCATTTATTAAATAGGGAATCTTTTCCCCATTTCTTGTTTTTGTCAGGTTTGTCAAAGATCAGATGGCTGTAGATGTGTGGTATTATTTCTGAGGACTCTGTTCTGTTCCATTGGTCTATATCTCTGTTTTGGTACCAGTACCATGCTGTTTTGGTTACTGTAGCCTTGTAGTAGAGTTTGGAGTCAGGTAGCATGATGCCTCCAGCTTTGTTCTTTTGACTTAGGATTGTCTGGGCAATGCAGGCTCTTTTTTGGTTCCATATGAACTTTAAAGCAGTTTTTTCCAATTCTCTGAAGAAAGTCAATGGTAGCTTGATGGGGATGGCATTGAATCTATAAATTACCTTGGGCAGTATGGCCATTTTCACAATATTGATTCTTCCTATCTATGAGCATGGAATGTTCTTCCATTTGTTTGTGTCTTCTTTTATTTCACTGAGCAGTGGTTTGTAGTTCTCCTTGAAGAGGTCCTTTACATCCCTTGTAAGTTGGATTCCTAGGTATTTTATTCTCTTTGAAGCTATTGTGAATGGGAGTTCATTCATGATTTGGCTCTCTGTTTGTCTGTTACTGGTGTATAAGAATGCTTGTGATTTTTGCACATTGATTTTGTATCCTGAGACTTTGCTGAAGTTGCTTGTCACCTTAAGGAGATTTTAGGCTGAGATGATGGGGTTTTCTAAATATACAATCATGTCATCTGCAAACAGGGACAATTTGACTTCTTCTTTTCCTAACTGAATACCCTTGATTTCTTTCTCTTGCCTGATTGCCCTAGCCAGAACTTCCAACACTATGTTGAATAGGAGTGGTGAGAGAGGGCATCCCTGTCTTGTACCAGTTTTCAAAGGGAATGCTTCCTGGTTTTGCCCATTCAGTGTGATATTGGCTGTGGGTTTGTCATAAATAGCTCTTATTATTTTGAGATACATTCCATCAATACCAAATTTGTTGAGAGTTTTTATCATGAAGGGCTGTTGAATTTTGTCAAAGGCCTTTTCTGCATCTATTGAGATAATCATGTGGTTTTTGTCTTTGGTTCTGTTTATGTGATGGATTACGTTCATTGATTTGCGTATGTTGAACCAGCCTTGCATCCCAGGGATGAAGCCCGCTTGATCATGATGTATTCGCTTCTTGATGTGCTGCTGGATTCGGTTTGCCAGTATTTTATTGAGGATTTTTGCATCGATGTTCATCAGGGATATTGGTCTAAAATTCTCTTATTTTGTTGTGTCTCTGCCAGGCTTTGGTATCAGGATGATGTTGGCCTCATAAAATGAGTTAGAGAGGATTCCCTGTTTTTCTATTGATTAGGATAGTTTCAGAAGGAATGGTACCAGCTCTTGTACCTCTGGTAGAATTCGGCTGGGAATCCGTCTGGTCCTGGACTTTTTTGGATGGTAGGCTATTATTGCCTCAATTTCAGAGCCTGCTATTGGCCTATTCAGGGATTCAACTTCTTCCTGGTTTAGTCTTGGGAGAGTGTAAGTGTCCAGGAAATTATCCATTTCTTCAGGGTTTTCTAGTTTATTTGCATAGAGGTGTTTATAGTATTCTCTGATGGTAGTTTGTATTTCTGTGGGTTCGGTGGTGATATCCCCTTTATCATTTTGTAATACATCTATTTGATTCTTCTCTCTTTTCTTTATTAGTCTTGCTAGTGGTCTGTTAATTTTGTTGATCTTTTCAAAAAACCAGCTCCTGGATTCATTGATTATTTGGAGGGTTTTTTGTGTCTCTATCTCCTTCAGTTCTGCTCTGATCTTAGTTATTTCTTGCCTTCTGCTAGCTTTCGAATGTGTTTGCTCTTGCTTCTCTAGTCCTTTTAATTGTGATGTTAGGGTGTCAATTTTAGATCTTTCCTTTTTTCTATTGTGGGCATTTAGTGCTATAAATTTCCCTCTACACATTGCTTTAAATGTGTCCCAGAGATTCTGGTATGTTGTATCTTTTTTCTCGTTGGTTTCAACGAACATCTTTATTTCTGCCTTCATTTCGTTATGTAACCAGTAGTCATTCAGGAGCAGGTTGTTCAGTTTCCATGTAGTTGAGCGGTTTTGATTGAGTTTCTTAGTCCTGAGTTCTAGTTTGATTGCACTGTGGTCTGAGAGACAGTTTGTTATAATTTCTGTTCTTGTACATTTGCTGAGGAGTGCTTTACTTCCAGCTATGTGGTCAGTTTTGGAATAAGTGCAATGTGGTGCTGAGAAGAATGTATATTCTGTTGATTTGGGGTGGAGAGTTCTGTAAATGTCTATTAGGTCCGCTTGGTGCAGAGTTGAGTTCAATTCCTGAATATCCTTGTCAACTTTCTGTCTCATTGATCTATCTAATATTGACAGTGGGGTGTTGAAGTCTCCCATTATTTTTGTGTGGGAGTCTAAGTCTCTTTGTAAGTCTCTAAGGACTTGCTTTATGAATCTGGGTGCTCCTGTATTTGGGTGCATATATATTTAGGATAGTTAGCTCTTCCTGTTGAATTGATCCCTTTACCATTATGTAATGGCCTTCTTTGTCGCTTTTGATCTTTGATGGTTTAAAGTCTGTTTCATCAGAGACTAGGATTGCAACCCCTGCTTTTTTTGGTTTTCCATTTGCTTGGTAGATCTTCCTCCATCCCTTTATTTTGAGCCTATGTGTGTCTCTGCATGTGAGATGGGTCTCCTGAATACAGCAAACTGGTATTCTCCTGAATACAGCAGACTTGGTCATATATTCCTAGTAAACTACTTCCTCCTTCACCTTTCTGTAATTTTATTCATACTATCCTTGGTCTAGATAGAGTGTTGTCTAATAGAATATTTTCTGTTGATGGACATGTTCTATATCTACATGGTCCAGCACAGAAGCCACTAGTCATATATGACTAGAGACTAATATATTGGACAGCACAGGTCTAGAATCTTCTTTCCTATTTTCAAATCTGTTGAAATTCTACTCTTTCCTTTCAATGCTCATCACTGTAGGGAACACAGTCAATGTTTCACCCATACCCTCTCAGATCTCTTTTACCACTGCTGTTTGTATTTCCCTGGCCTCTCAGCTTGTTCTTCTAATAGCTTGTACCTATAAGTCACTTCACGCGACTGTCCTGAAACTACTGGAGCCATGGTGCACACAGAAGCAGAGCTCAGAGGGCCTAGGAGTTTATGTCTTGCCCCCTCTCCCCAACCTCACCCCAGGGCAGCCCTTAGCCCCTAACTGACTGGTACAGGAGTATGAAAATCAAGCTCACTTCCTTTTGACTCAGGCCAACCCTGAGGTAAAACTCAAACTCTAGGGTCTTCCTGCAATATCAGGCTAAAACGGCCTCTCCAGGACTTTGCCTGAAATCTCACCCTTATGCTTGGCTTCTTTCCTTCCCCTGTTCTGCTTCACCCTTTTCCTTACTAGTTCTTCTGCGAGCACTTCATCACTCGCACATGAATCTTCATATCAGGGTCTGTGTCTAAAACAAACTAAAATGCTAATTCCTCTGTGAAACTTTGATTGGGGACCGCAGTCCCCAATCAAAATTAAATATAGCACTTCATTTATATCTTCATATGGCACAATTTAAAAGTTAGATAATTATATTCATGACTGGTTCCCTGTGAACTGTGTCCCCCTAAAATTCATATGTTGTCCCAACCCCCAATGATTATATTTGGATATAAGACTTTTAAGGAAGTACTTAAGATTAAATGAGGTCATAAGCATGGGGCCCTAACCTGATATGACTAATGTTCTTAAAAGAAGACACCAGAGATCTCTGTCTCTTTCTCTCTCTTTCCCGCCTCCCTCTCCCTTCCTGTCCATGTATAGCCAGAGAAAATGTCATATGAGGACACAGCAAGAAGGAGTCCATCTACCAGCCAGAAAGAGAGGCCACACCAGAAACTGAATCCACCAAGACCTTGATCTAGGACTTCTAGCCTCTAGAATTGTGAGTAATGAATTTCTGTTCTTTAAGCCACTTGGTCTGTGGTGTTCTGTTATGATAGCCTGGGTAGACTAATATAGTCCCCAACTAGAATGTAAGCTCTCAATGATTAAGAATCATGTATTCTCCTACTCAGTGTCTTGTATGTTAAAGGTTCTTTAAAATGTTTGTTGAATGTATTGACTATAAAGGAAAAAGTGGACATAATGGTTTTTCCGATCATTTTTTATAAAACTATTGTATGATTTAAAAGTATTAAAGTTGTAGAAAAGAGAATTTGTTGCCATGAGGTATTTATCTATTATACTACAGATTCTTTACATACTAAATAGTGATGGCTAGTCATTCTTTAAGTGGAAAAAAATTAATATAAAAGTGACTCCCATACTCACTGATAAAAACTATGATCTTATCTACGATTTTTATGAGTTCTTCAAATTTAAAAGTCTTTAGAAACCCAATTAGGGATAACTCAGATGTATTATTGAGCTGAAGCAGTGACACACATACAAAAGAAACAAAAAAGCTATATCCCTCCCATCCTTTGTTGATCACAAGTTAGTAAAACACGGACCATGTTGAATATCTTGTAATGACTTAGAAATGTATAATTGAAAGCACTCAAAAAATACTTATCAGATGAACAAATATGCTTAAAGACAAGCAATAAAATGGGTCACATAATAGTACTTTTTTAAATAAAAGAAGTATATAGTTATATAGTAAATAAAAGAAAAAAATTAAGCAAGAATCTTACAAATGAATGACTCTGAGTGGTGAGATTTTTGGATCTTTCTATTAACTTCATCATAATTTGTTAGCTTTTCCCATGTTTTCTACAGTGAATATATATAATATTTGAAACCAGAAAAAAACATAATATTTTTTAATCCTTTAGCCACATCCACATCTTCCAGCTCTGCCTACACCAAAAATCAGCAACAGTAATCAAACAAAAAAATTAGGTTTGGATATGGGGAAATAAAAATGAAAATAACAGTTATTTTACTCATTGAGATTCCATTTACAATTCAATCCATTACAGAGTAATCAGCTTCTGAAAGCTTGAGCTTATGAGTCAGGCAAACCCAAGCACTAAGCTGTTATGATAAAGATGTAACCAAATACAAACGATGTGGAGTCAAGATGATTGCACAACTTGATTCTTTCCTTAGCACTCTCATAAAGCCCATGACCTGATGACAAAGGGCACTGATGATCAGAAATAAATAATTCAGAGAATCTTTGCTGACCCAATTGCTCAGATTTCTCAAGGAAATGTCCTAACTTTTCTCCCTTGGAAATCACCTTTGGCAATAAAATAATCAGGAAAAAAAAAACCTTACCTCAACCTCACCATAGGGAGAGAGAGATGGTCTATAAGGCACAACATTTTTAGGGAAGCTTAATATTAGCCTCCATCTAAAATTATTTGAAACACTTAGCAATATTTCTTTTTAAAATATATTTGTCTTTATATCCATATATTATACACATAATAGCACTGAGAAATTGGTAGGGCAGATATTATTATCCTTAATTTACTAAGATAGAATCTGAAGCCACATTCAGTCCCCTTGAAGCCTAGTTGCATTTTGAGCACAGTCCTTTTGACCTTGTATTCCAAGTACATTCCAGTAGGTGTGGGCTTAAACACCCAAGGGATGGTCTGTGCACATTGCAAGCTGAGAGGAAATAATATTGTTCTACCACCTCGGAAAACTGCTGAATGCCCTGATCTCCTGAGAAATTCTCCCAAGTTTTTAGCAGAAATGTCCCACCCCCGAGTGCAGAATGGAGCCACGTGACCCCCATTCACACTGTGGCCCTGCTTGCTCTTGCACCATCCATCCATCTGGGTGGTCTTCAGGGGAAGCCCTCAGAGGAAGACTGATTGAAACCAGAGTTGCTGTGCCAACCACACCAATTCTAGTGTCTGAACGCAGCCAGCTAAAGCATATTCACTATCCTAAAATAATAAAAACAAATTAATGGAATTGACTCAAGGGAAATCAAGTTTCACTTATAGGCCTAGTGGCAGAAACAGCTGTTAAAATTCATTAAATTGGAAGTTCCTGTAGTAGCTTCTTAAGAATGTTTTTCGAAGTCTTTGGACCACTACTATAAAATACCAATTTAAACATTATTCATCAGGAAGTGTTTTTGTGGAAGGACGTGGAATGCATTTGGAAATTTGCATAGCATGTAAGATTGTGGCTGGATCATTGGCAAAGTTTGTATTTCATTAAGCTTTGATAGATAAGCCTGTTGTAGTTTGAAAAATTAAGAAGAGATCAATCGCTGCATTAAAAATCCACAAAGCATTTCCACTGAGTATGAATTTCCTTATCATAGACATTTCTATAAGATATTTACAGATTTTTACAAGTCTGGCTATGAATTCTACAATAAAACTCTTAGGTAATAATGGCAACGAGTTAAAACCTATGTTATTTTTTAAAAGTTTTTCAAGAGTTGTTTATATACCTTTTCTTCCTTCAAAGGTATTTCTATGCTGTTAAAATAATTGTACTTTTTATCTACATGAACTATCTTAAGAATTTCTATAATGTTAATAATAAATGAATGTGTCTGATAACCAAAAAATAAAAAGTACAGTTTGGATTGGATGACATCCAAGGACTTCTTTTTTCGATTCTAGAAACTAGAATTCCAAGGGTGCTATTCACATCGGTAGCAGCCAGCTCTCTAGATGCAGAGTTAAGGCCAACTAAAATCATTCTGCAAGAATTGAGGATGCTAACACTGGACAACTGAGTTCCCAAATGTACCCACTGAGGTGGTTGATTACAAATGTCAAAACTCAAATCTGACTAACTACAGGTAAACGGGAAATAATTATAAGGTCCTGGTGGGAGGTCCCAGACCCAAAGGGAAATCTACAAAAGCAGAAACCTAAAAGGACAGGAATCAGGTCATTTGGAGGATCTAGGTAGCTAGTCTTCAGGATACTGCAAGAGGATCCACTGGCTCCAACCATTTTTCTTCTGCTCTTTAACCACTAGGCTCAAGAGCCTGGGGAGAGAGTCCATTGTTTATATGGTGGATTGATATTCAATATCTATTCTGCCCTTATTCTAGAGTTCCTTCAGTCATCGTTAAGGCCAGAAAGCGAAACACTATATTCCATAGTCTAGTTTGCAGACAGTGTTCCAGAAGGTACTTAATAATATCCAGCTAGTCACATGTGTTCATGTGAGATCAGAAAGGCAGAAGTGAGGTGGAGGCCACATTTGTGCTGCTTCTGCAATTTCTGGTGCAGAACATAGATGGCGAGGTGGTGATTTTTCTGCAACAGCTTTAGCTGAAATCCCAGTAGCTAACCACTTATTAGATATATAGAGGATCGCATGGCTCATCCATTTTGTTGGTGCAGTCCCAGTAGGCATGTCATGGCTCTGGAGCCAACGATTGTGGCCATGGTTTCTAATCTGTCAGTCACAGCTAACGTGCATATTTCTGGTATCAATGATTACAGCGACAGTCAGAAGTTGGCATCATAGTTCCCACTTCCTCGGCTTCCTGATGTTAACAGTTCTCTGTGCAGACTGTTATTTGTTATATAACAGTTATTTTTTTCTGCAAATAATTACTGGAGACTCCATTCTCTGTAATAAATCCCCTTCTGTTAAACAGGTAAATAGTTCCAATTTAGTCCAACTGGCCATCGAAGCTCATATGCCTACACCTTGGTGGGGCTGATTGGCAGTCCCACCAAGATTGGCAGCCCCACCAAGTACACACAATGGAAGAGGGATAATTTCCCAGAAGAAAATAGATGCCCTTATCAAAAAAAAAAAAAAAAAAAAAAAAGGACAATTGATTGTGGGTGGCAGAAAATAACAACCAACCATCCTGTAAATAAATACAAAGATAATTAATCAACATCATTGTCAGGGTGTCTTGTAGGCCCATTACACAAAGCAAAGTTTTCTGAAGTCCTGAAATATTACAACACATTATGAAAGCTTAACTACCCCAAGGGAAGGAGTCAGGGAATGCTTCAGAAAGAGACATCTGATATCAGCCTTAAGGCTCAAAGATATATGAAGGTCTTTTTAGGTAGTGGAAAATTAATGACTTAATTGGTACTCTGTGCCTGTATGTGTGTGTGCACACATACTCATGCACATGTGTGTTGAGTATCTAAATAAAGATTGAAGAGTTGATTAATTAGTAAAGAGGAAAGTTTCATTTTGAGCATTTCTTTCACTAGTAGTTGTACATTTCATAGTCGGAAGGCACCATAAAAAGGCATGGTAAACAATCAAGACACTGTAGATTCAGGTTAGCTAGCCAGAAAGTCCAAGAGTCCATACCCAGAGGACACATAGAAGCAGACAGCTGCCTATCGCTACCCTTTTAATTGCCCTATGCATTCTGACCTCCTTAGATAGAAATTGTATTTAACATCTGAACATGTTCCAAACGCCAAGGTTCATTATCCATGGACTTCCACATCATATGACTTTTTTTTGTGACTTCCCAGCATTCTTCCCTGGGCTTAGTTTTCCTCTCATAGTCAGGGTCACTAGCTCATGGATTGGCCCCTGGGGATGCTAGGTTTGCACTTCCATTTACTCCTACTTTCCCAAGAGAAGCTAGACCCCTATTATTTCATTCTCAATGCCAGGTAAGGGTATAGCTTTATTTCTATCCTGATCTGTGACTTTGCTATTTTTCTCACTCAGCCATTTCACACACTGAATTGAATTCAACTTTTACCTGCACTGAAAGTGCTACTAAGACAATATTGTCACAGTGACGCTTTGACCCAAACTCACACAATCTGTTTTATGTGCCACCTGGTAGCACCATCAAGAGCAGGAAGGGAAGGAAAACCAACACTAATTGAATTTCCATTATATGTTACATATGTGTCTAAGACCTTTCCCATGTGTTATTCATTTCATATAATTTATACAGTGGTTTGTGTCCCAGAGCCAATCATCCTTCAGTCTATGTCAGCATTTCCCAGGAACTTGCTACAGCAGAATTCAGCTTAATTAAGTATCTTCCTTTCAGCAATGTCCTCTCTCCCACTCAACCTGCCTTTTGATCCAGGTGACTCTCAAATACCATCTCCTCTGCCCTTGTTTTCACCACAGCCGTCCTCAGAAACCACTTCAATCCTACCTCCCTGCTTTCCTATTCTTTTCTTTCCAATCTTTCTATAGTGAAGGTTGGACACCAGCCCCAGTGTTAAGCCAGCTCTAAGTAAACTGCATCTCTCCCCTCAGATACCAGTACTGACCTCACAGAGAGGAAGAACTTATGATAGGAACCAAATTTCAAACATTCCTACCATTTTTCTGAAACTACGTCCACCTGTTTTGAATCAATGTCATATATTGTGAATGTGATTCTTCTTCCAACAGGATAAAAATGAGTAGATGTTACCTATCACACAATTTTTCAAAGCTTTTCTTCTCTTCTTGACCTTTCACATTTTCTTTCCGAGTAGCAAGAGGAGTACTAAAAGATAAGGTTTCAAAATATGATAAAGTATTCCTCAAAAGATTAGGGAGTAAAGATAAAACATGAATAGTGATGAGGCAGCGCTGAGGAGACCTCTGTGCGCTGCTGAAAAAAGAGAAGAGTCGTGATTTCCCTATGTACAAGCTTCTGCAGGCACAAACCCACCCACAAATTTACCATTTACTCTTCTCATGCAGCATTTAAAAGTCTAATGTGTTGCATTGCCTCCATTTTTCACACACTGGATTCCTAAGCATAAAAGCTGTAAAAAAAAAAAAAAAAATCTATTTTTGCAATAGAATTTCTGATATTAGGTGCTGGATCAGGCTCTGCCTTTTAAAACAACTATGGCGATAGCCAAGGGGGAAAAGAGTGCTAAGTTCCTGAAAGAACCGTGAGAAGTGGAGTCCAGACACCTTTCCAGGGTTTGAGGTGTTAATACAAGGCATTCCTACTTCTCTCCTCCCATCCGGCAACACTATAAGAGGAGAAATGGGAGCCAGACAGAGTTCCCTTTTAGGGAATTACAGTGGGTGTTTTAATAAAAAGAAACTATTTCCTCCCTGCAGCTCCCCCTACTGGAAAAGCGGGATTTTTCCTCCCTGAATGTTGTGGGTAGCCCCACCAGATTTCTGGTAGGATTTAGGGTGACGGCAGGAAGTGGAGATTGATGTTTCATTCCCTGGTTACAGTTCTGTGGAGGAACTGGGCTAGTCTGTCTGCCCAACGCTACTCAAGTCCAGACATGGGATACTGGGGAAGGTGGTGCGGTGGGGAGGCCTAATGGAGGGAGCCAGTCCTAGTATCTGTCCTCATTCACCAGAGCCTTGCCCCTGAGATGTCATAGGGGATAGGTCCCAGAGGTGGGACCTGCAGAGGGTGCACAGGGTAAGCAGTCTTGCTGGAACCACAGCAACATGGGGGCAAAGATAAATTCTTAGAGAAATACTAGGTAATGCCATCAACTACATAGTAGAATGTGGTAAGAATGAAGATATTTGGCTTTTATGTATCATTACATATCAGACTGAAGTCGTAAAACATGTGTGTGCTTCACGAATATTTCTCTGAAACTATTTTCAAGAAGAGGCTTCAAAATGGATTTGAGTAATGACAATTAAGTGGAATGGGTGCATCATTTTTCATCATGGTAATTTTGAAAGAAAATCCATTTAGATGTACCTGTTTTCTGGCATCTGTTAAAAATAATTTCTCTCTGTACTTTATAGTTTCAGTTTACGTGGATTGTTACATAACTGAAGTAGCTCTACTATTCTCGCCAATCAGGAACACTTCTAAAGGTGAATTCTCTTGATTAACTTTTGCCCTCCTACTCTCCGTTCATTGACCACAGGCAGTGACATGTTAAGAAATGTTTAAAACGGGGTCTTTTGGGAGAAAAAACACACCAAATGTCTAAAGATTGCCAGTTTCTGTGGTGGAATTACTCCCACCACAGCTAACTTCAGACTACCACTGTAACCCCACTAAATGTGAAGTTAGGAAGTGGTGAGCACAATCCATTCTCAAGAGCCAGGGCAAACCATCTCTAGCACACCAATGACCTGAAATATGATCGTAAGATACACTCCATCTTCACCATCACTTCACTTAAAACCATTGCTGAATATTACTTTTTATTTTGTGCTATATGCCCTTCCTCAAACAATTCCAAATGGCACTGAAAGAACAAATATGGAAACCAAATATAAACAAGAAGAAGGAAAAGAAAATAGAGAAAATGAAAAATGTCATTTTTCAGAGAGATCTTGATAGATGAAGTAGCTAATTGTTCACAACATGGCAGATAAAAACCATGTTTTTAATAAGACAAAACAATAGTGCCCCAGTTTTAGATTCATGCCATATTGACCCCTACTGTAACGTATCTTAAAACATAGGGCTTTTGGGTGGGTTTGCTGACTGTGGCTTATAAAGTACCTAGACAATACAGGGTATTCATGGGACTTGCTCTTCCTTTGTATGGGAAGTCAGCTGATCAGCCACACAAGGAAGCACAGTTCTTTATACCTCTGCAAAGGAGAGAAGACCAGAGTAAAAAAGCTGGTAGAGGTTTTTCTCTAAAGAAGAAGGTGTTGTCCTAACCTGATGGAAGGGTATACCAGTGGCATGCCAAAGAAGCCCAGAGATTGTTTAGGGCTGGTAGTTTCTGAAATAAGGTTTCCACCCAGGCCTCTGAAGTTATTCTGCATACATTCACATCCTCAGCTAGAGCCAAGTGGAGATAAAAATGGTCATTAAGGTGCGCTCTCAGAAAATGAAATAAAAAGATTATGACTACTAGCAGTGCCCTTTCTTAGAGGAAAACACCAAAAAGTTATACTGTTTTCAAACGAAAACAAAAAGTGCTTAACAGCATGGCCTCAATTTCACATCTGCGTTAACAATTCAAGAAGAGCAATTTTGCAATCATCTGTGAGTAGAAGATTCTATCACTGGCCCAATTCAATTACATGTTGAACTAAGGCCAGGTTCATTAAAAAAAAAAAAAAAAGCATAGCAAAGAGTTTCTGAATTATCACACAGAACTATTATAGAAGGCTCACTTTGATTTTGATGTGCTACATTTACACACTCCAATTATGCCTTTATAAAGCTCAGTGAGCAGCATGAAGTCAACCCAATTAAATGGCAGCAGGGGCAGCAGGAAGACCTTCTTTTACTCCCAGGTCCATTCCTGTACAGCTCCAATCATCTCATTTTATAATAGCTAAACCCTTAATATAAAGCTGAAATTTAGAGGTCTTCCTATTTCTCTAATATATTACATAGATGAGGAGGCTGGTATAATGGTTTTATTTTAAACCCATTCTATGTATATGTAATATAATATAGTTCCTCATCGCCAAATGGATAGGCCAAAGTTACAGTACCATATGTACTCATATTTTTCACTTGTCATAATCCATTCTCGTTTTTGTCATGACAGAAAAAGAGAGAGAAAAAAAAGACAGAGAGTGAGAGAGAGAGAGAAAGAGATGAAGGTGCGCTATACTGCTTCAGGGGAATCTTCCCATATGTGAAGAGTTTCTTCAGTCATTCTCCCGGCCCGCGGGATAGTCGAAGCAGGCCCTGGAAGAGGGGGTGGGAATTTGGGGAACAAGAGATACGAGAAATGGAGACAAGACAGTGCTCTGATCAAGTCTTCTTTAATGGCGGTAATGCAGTGCCTTATATACACTTGGAGGGAAAGGGGTTGGGCCAGAGGCGGAGATGATCTCATCGCAGAGGGCGTGACCAAGTAGGTATTGGTTTCTCTGGTCGAACGTCATGTTGCACCTGCGCTGTCAGGTAGTAATTTTCGCGGGCGCGGGAAAAATGGGTGAAGAAGAAGCAGGAAGAGCGCCATCTTTTATGAGGTATTAATACAGGGAAAAAAGGCAAAGATAGGGAGAAGGTGTGGGGTGGAAACGAACATAGCTCAGGCGTCTTCAATCGTCAGCTACTACTCGCTATGGCCGGGGCGTGCAGCTCCGGACAAGTCATGCAGAGGGAGAAGCAGTCCCTGCAATGTGTCAGAAAATTATCGATCCAATATTGCACAGATAGACAAAGAATAAAACCTAACCAAGAAGGCTAACATCTTTGAGATGATAGCAGGCAGAATGTGATTTCAGAGCTTAAAGCCCAAGTCTGAACATGGTGAGAGTGATACCTACCTCAGAAGTCACTTCTTGCTTGAGCATTTCCAACAGCATTCTCAATGAACCTATTGAACAGGAAATGGCCAGCCAGTGACTCCAGTAGTAAAATGACATTCATCTTGGCATGGCTTTAACGAACTGGCCCCATTTGGAAAACAGATGACCACCAAACACTCAAGGAACTTTCGTAATTGTGAGCTAAGTAGGGCAGCCACAAGCAGGATGGGACAGAAGGACTATTTTAAGGATTCCCTGAAGCACAACTTCAAATGATGAGGCCCAGCTTTGTCACATTGGCATGATGAGGCTATGCTTTTGAAGACCTTAGACTGACTCAGGAAACTCAGAGCAAGCAAAAGGCTCTGATTCTGCAAATAGTAGCTGCAACCACACTTCCAAGAACAGAATGAATTCTTTCTGCCATGCTTATTCAAACTATCTGTCTCTGTCACTGTCTTCTTGGGATTGAAAAGTCTACATGCAAGTGATGTGATCTAGATAGAGAAATTCATTCAGAATAATTCGTCCCAGTAATATACATAGCATGCAATGAGTCAATATATAAAGAACTGTTATAGGTTTCTTTTTTTTTTTTTTTTTTTTTTTTTTTGAGACGGAGTCTTGCTCTGTCGCCCAGGCTGGAGTGCAGTGGCCGGATCTCAGCTCGCTGCAAGCTCCGCCTCCCAGGTTCACGCCATTCTCCTGCCTCAGCCTCCCGAGTAGCTGGGACTACAGGCGCCCGCCACCTCGCCCGGCTATTTTTTTGTATTTTTTAGTAGAGACGGGGTTTCACCGTGTTAGCCGGGATCGTCTCTCGATCTCCTGACCTCGTGATCAGCCCGACTCGGCCTCCCAAAGTGCTGGGATTACAGGCTTGAGCCACCGCGCCCGGCCAGGTTTCTTAAAGTAAATCTACAGTAGCTAGTGAATATATGAAAAGGAAGATCAATCTAAATATTGAACAGACATAAAATTACACCATTAACAAGATATCAATTTTTACCTGTTTGAAGACTTTTTAAATGATAGTAGCCAATGCTAGGGAGATGATAGGAAAACAGAGATTCATATACATTTATTTATTTAATATTTATTGAGCATATACCATATGTCAGGCACTATTCCAGATGCTAGAAATATAGTAAAGATCAAATCAAGCAAAATCTTTGTCTTCGTGGACCTTACATTCTATAGCTATGAATAAATTATTAAACTAAGTTCAGACAGTGATAATCCTATAAAAAGTAAAATAAGGTAATTGGATAAACAGTGACAGAAGAGGGGTCTATCTTAGACATGTTGGGGAAGGCCTCTCAGAGGAGTTAGCATTTCATTCACTATGGCAGTATAAAGCAATTTTACCTCTAAAAACATTTGTTAAGGAAATAATATGTCTAAAACTATTACATTGTGAAGATCTTTAATTGCACTCTGTATTTTTTTTAGTTGACATATAATAACTATGTATATTTATAGGGTACAGTGTGAAATTTTGATAAATGTATATATGTGTAATGATCAAATCAGCTCAAACATGTATCATTTCTTTGTGTTGAGAACATTCGAAGCTCATTCTTCTAGCTATTTGAAAATACACAAAAAAGTATTGTTAATTATATTCACCCTATAGTGCTGTAAAACACTAGAACTTCTCCCTCCTATCGAACTCTACTTTTCCAGGTGTTAACCAGCCTTTGGCTAGTCCCCCTCCCCCTACCTTTTCTTGCCTCTAGTAACCATTATTCTACTCTCCGCTTCTATGAATAAATTGTTTAGCTTCTACATATGAGTAGGAACTTGCAGTATTTATCTTTCTGTGCTTGGCTTATTTCATTTAACATAATGTTCTTCAAGATTATCCGTGTTGCTGCAAATGACAGAATTTAGTTCTTTTATGGCTAAATAGTATTGCATTGTGTATGTATACCACATTTTCTTTATCCAGTCATCTGTTGATGGACACTTAGGTTGATACCATGTCTGCGCCATTATGAATAGTGCTGCAATAAACATGGGAATGCAAGTATCTCTTTGATATACTGCTTTCCTTTCCTTTGACTGTATACCCAGTAGTGGGATTGCAGGATCATGTGGTAGTTGTATTTTTAGTTTTCTGAGGAAACTTCATATTGTTTTCCATAATGGTTGTACTAATTTACATTCCCACAAACAGCATGTAAAATTTCCTTTTTTTCCACATCCTCACCAGCATTTATTTTTTGTCTTCTTGATAACAGCCATTTCAAATGGCAAGAGATTATATCTCATTGTAGTTTTAATTTGCTTTTCCCTGATTATTAGTGATGTTGAGAATTTTTTTATACCAGCTGGCCATTTGTATGTCTTATTTTTAAAAATGTCTATTTAGCTCATTGGTCTGTCTTTTGATCCCATTATTTGTTTTTCTGTTGTTCAGTTATTTGAGTACTTTGTATATTCTGGACATTAATCTTGTCAAATAAGCAGTTTGCAAAGATTTCCCCCCATTCTTCAGGTTTTCTCTTTGTTCTGTTATTTATTTCTCCTGCTGTGAAGAAGCTTTTTAGTTTGGTATAATCCTATTTGTCTATTTTTACATTATGAAGATGTTAATTGCACTCTATATTTTGCCTACACTTTTCAGATTTTCTGCATAAAGTCTTTGCCCAGACCAATGTCCTTAAGGGTTTCCTAACTGTTTTCTTCTAGTAGTTTCATAGTTTCCGGTCTTACACTTAAGTCTTTAATCCACTTTAAGTTGGCTTTTGTATGGTGAGAGATAGAGACCTAGTTTCATTTTTCTGTGTACGAATATTTGGTTTTCCCAACACTATTTATTAAAGAGACTGTCCCTTCCCCAGTTAATGTTCTGGAATCGTTGCTGAAAATCAGTTGACTGTAAATTCATGGATTTATTTATAGATTCTCTACTCTGTTCAATTGGTCTATGTGTCTCTTCTTATCCTAGTGCCATACTGCTTTGGTTAATATCACTTTATAATATATTTTGAGATAAGGTAGTTTGATGCCTTCAGTTTTATTCTTTTTGCTGGGAATTTCTTTAACTATTCCAGGTCATTTGTGGTTCCGCACAAATTTTAGAATTTTCTTTCTATTTCTATGAAGAATGTCATTGGTATTTTCATAAGAATTGTATTGAATCTGTAGATCACTTCTGATAGTGTGGTTATTTTCACAATGTTACTTCTTCCAATCCACGGTCATGGGATGTCTTTTCATTTTTTGTACGTCATCTTCAATTTTTTTCATTAACGTTTCAAAGTTTTCCTTGTAAAAATCTTTCACCTCCTTGGTTAAATTTATTCCTAGGTATTTTTTTATAGATATTGTAGATGAAACTGCTTTTTTGATTACTTTTTTGTATGCTAATTTTGTATCATGAAACTTTACTGAATTTGTTTGTCAGTCCTAAGAGTTTTTGGCAGGGTTTTTAGGGTTTTCTATAAATAAGATTATGTTGTGTGCAAGCAGAGCCAATTTGACTTCCTTCTTTCCAATTTGGATTGGATGCTCTTTACTTCTTTCTCTTGCCAATTGCTCTAGCTAGGACTTTCAGTACTATGTAAAATAAAAGTGGTGAAGGTAGACATTTTGTCATTCCAGATCTTAGAAGAAAAGCTTTCAACTTTTCCCCATTTAGTGTGATGTTGACTTTGAGTTTGTCATATATAGCCTTTATCGTGTTGAGGTACATTCCTTCTACACCTAACTTGTTGAGACTTTTTCTCATGAAGAATTGTTTAAAATTTCAATTTTCTGCATGTGTATATTGAGGTGATAATATGCTTTTAATCCTTCATTCTGTTGATGTGATATGTAATGTTTATTGGTTTATCATATGTGGAAACATCTTTGCATTCCTGGGATAAACCCAACTTGTTCATGGTAAATGATCTTTTTAATATGCTGCTAGAATCAGTTGGCTAGTATTTTGTTGAGGATTTCTGCATTTTATGTTCATCAGGGATACTGGTCTATAGTTTTATTGTTATTGTCATGTCCTTATCTGCTTTTGGCATCAGGGTAATGCTGGCCTCATAGAATCTGTTTGGAAGAATTTCCTTTTCTTCAATTTTTTGTAAGAGTTTGAGCAGAATTAGTATTAGTTCTTTAAATATTTGGTAGAATTCAGCATTGAAGTCATCAGGTCCTGGACCTTTCTATGATGGGATACTTTTTATTGTGGTGTTGATCTCATTTCTCATTATTGGTTTGTTGAGATTTTCTATTTCTTCATGGCCCCATTTTGGTAGGTTTTATGTGTTCAGGAATTTATTCATTTCTTCTAGGTTTTCTAATTTCTTGGTATATAGCTTTTCATAATAGTCTCTAACGATTCTGTTTCCGTTGCCTCAATTGTTAGGGCTCTTTTTTCATTTCTGATTTTACTTATTTGGGTTTTCTCTGTTTTTTCTCAGCCTATTTAAAAGTTTGTCAATCTTTCATGTTTTCAAAAATCCAACTTGTTTGTTGATCTTCTCTATATTTTTAGTGTCAATGTCATTTACTTCTGCTTTGATCTTTATTTTTTTAAAAACAATTAATTTAATTTAAGTTCTGGGATATATGTGCAGGATGTGCAGGTAGTTACATAGATAAACTATTATTTCTTTTATTCTACGAATTTTGCATTTGGTTTGTTCCTGCATTGATAGTTCCTTGAGATGCATCATTAGTTTTTTATCTGAAATCTTTCTGCTTCTTTTGATATAGGTGTTTATGGCTATAATCGTCCATTTTAGTACTGGTCTTGCTGTATCTCATAGGTTTTGTTATGTTGTGGTTCTATTTTAATTTAAGAAAGTTAAAATTTTTTTCTTCTCAATTTCTTCATTGATGTATTCATTCAGGAGCATGTTTTTAAATTTCCATGTATTTACACAATTTCAAAAATTCTTCTTGTTATCATCTAGTTTTATTTTATCATGATCAGATAAGATACTTGATTTGATTTCAATTCTTTTAAATTTGTTAAGACTCGTTTTGTGGTCTAATACGTGATCTATCCTAGAGAATTTTCAATGAGCTGATGAAAAGAATGTTTTCTGAAGGCATTGTATAAAATGTTTTCTAAACATTTGTTAGGTTTATCTGAAGTGCAGTTTAAATCTAATGCTTATTTGTTGATTTTCTGTCCAGATGAGCTATTCAATGTTGAGTGTGGGCTGCTGAACTAATACTGCATTGGATCCACCTCTCCTTTCAGAACTAAAAATATTTGCTTTGTTCATCTGAGTGTTCTGGTATTGAGTGGATATATATATATACAATTATTTTTCTGCTTTCTGAATTGACCCCTTTTTCATTATATAGTGACCTCCATTTTCTGTTTTTAAAATTTTTAACTTAAAGTCAATTTTATCTGATATAAGGATAGCTACTCCTGCACACTTTCGATAGGCATTTGCATGGAATATCTTTTTCCATACCTTCACTTTCAGTCTATATGTATCTGTACAGATAAAGTGAGTTTTTGTAGGCAGCATATATTATTTTTTTCGATCCATTCAGTCGGTCTTTATCTTTTAAATCAGTAATTGAATCTGTTCACGTTCAAGGTTATTATTGAAAAGTGAGGACTTCTACCATTTTGTTAATTGTTTTCTAAGTTTTTGTGTATACTTTGTTCTTTCCTTCTTCTCTTACTGTTTATCATTGAGACTTGGTGGTTTTCTATAGTAATAAGGCTTGATATTTTCTCTTTCTCCTTTCTGTGTCTTCTCTACCATTGAGTTTCATATTTTGGCATGTTTCCATGATAGTAATTTCTATCTTTTCACTTCCAGATGTAGGACTTACTTGAACATGTCTTGTAAGGCCAGTCTAAGTGGCGATAAATTCCCTTAGTTTTTGTTTATCTGGAAAAAACATTATCTCTCCCTCATTTGTGAAGGATAGCTTTGCTGGGTATTGTATTCTTGGCTGCATATTAATTTCTTTCAGCACTTTGAATATGTCATCCCATTCTCTCCTGGCCTGTAAGTTTTCTGTGGAGAAATCTGCTATTAGTTTGATGGGAATTCCCTTATATGTAACTTGACACTTTTCCCCTGCTGTTTTAAAAATTCTTTTTGTCTTTTATTTTTGACAATTTGACTATAATGTGCCTTATGAAGGACATTTTGGGTTGAAACTACTTGAAAATCTTTGAGCTCTATGAATCTTGGGGTCCATAGCTCTCTCTAGACTTGGAAAGTTTTCAGTTATTATTTCATGTAATAGGTTTTTCCATGCTTTTCCCCTCTCTTCTTCTTCTGGAATTCCCATACCCAAGCATTTATTTGCTTAATTGTGTCCCATAAGTTTTACAGGATTTCTTCACTCTTTTTCATTCTTTTTTTTTTTTTTTCTCTTATTGGGTAATTTCAAATGACCTATCTTCAAGTTTAAAGATTATTTCATATGCTTAATCAAGGCTGCTACTGAAGCTCCCCATTGTATTTTTTATTTCATTCGTTGAATTATTCAGCTGCAGGATTGCCTTTTGATTCCTTTCTTTTGATTTCTATCTTTTTGTTAAATTTCTTGCTCATATCATAAATTGTTTTCCTGATTTTGCTGAATTGTCAATATTTTCTTTTATTTCATTGAGTTTCCTTAAGATCATTACTTTGCTTTTCTTTTCTGGAAATGCATTGATTTTCTTTTCATTTGGGATCTGTTCCTAAAGAGTTATTATGTTCCTTTGGTGGCATTATATTCCCTTGCTTTTTCATATTTCTTGTATCCCTGCATTGATGTCTATACATCTGGTGAGACAATCACCTCTTCCAAACTTTCTAAAGTGGCTTTCATAGAGACTGACTTTCACCAACATTTGGATTTTAGTGTGCTGATTGGTGACTCTGTTTCCAGACTTCTTTAGCTGCATTACGCATCAGTAATAACTGTGCACACTTCAGTGGCCTAGTCAATTACCCTTTATTTCCTTTTTAATTTTTATTCATTATTGAATAATAACTACTCTCATAGTATGGAAGACTTCAAGAATGTCAATTAATAAAGCTGCTAAAATTGTGAGATTTGCAATATCATCTATGTTGGACTAACAGAGAGATGAATTGGAGTATTGGTTCTTTTATAAATTTAAGTTATTAGCTACAGCCCTGCCTAGCCTAGGGTCTTAGAAGTTTGCCCTTCCTGCTTTCTTATTATAATACATTTCCAAACAAGGGTGTATAGGGGAGTCATTTTTCAAGCATTAAATTGCTACTTTTCCCAGACCAAACTGAGTATCGGACTGCTATTTCTCATGGCCCAAAAACAAGATGCAGATGAACTGGGGAGGAAGAGAGTTTTTATTTTTATAACCAGTTACAGGGTGAAGGCCTGGAAACTATCACCAGACTAACTCAAAATTACAAAGTTTTCCAGAGCTTATATACCTTCTAAACTATATGTCTATGTGTAAGTGTGCATTCATCTAAAGACATAAGTGATTAACTTATTTTAATCTATAACTAAGGTCTGAGTCTTGAAGACCTTCCTCTGGAGCCTCAGTAAATTTACTTAATCTAAATGGGTCCAGGTGCTGAGGTGATTACCCTTATTTTGTCCGCTGCTAAATCATGGAGGTTTAGGGAGTTCCTTCAGACCCCCATTAAACTTATTTGTGGAGGCCTTGGGAGTTTCTTCAGACCCCCAATAAAACTTGTTTAATCCTAAATGTGCCCTGCTAAGAATTCCTTTGTTATCTTGTCGTGCTTGGGCAAAACTCTTGGTGGGCTTTTGTTACATTCCAGCCTTTGTATAAGGACCCTGGCCCTTTCAGCTTTTAATACTTAGCTTAACAATTCAGTCAGTACTGAACCAGTCGTTATGGAGGCCTGCATTAGTGATACCTGGCCTGCCACACTACCGTATTTTTAGTCCCTGCCTAGCTTCTCTCTACTATCCAGCTGACACCTAAATCCAGGATGCATGACTATTTAGATGTTAGCTTTAAGAAAACAAACAAAAAGGCCAGGCACAGTAACTCACGCCTGTAATACCAGCACTTTTACAGGCCAAGGTGGGTGGATCACCTGAGGTCAGGAGTTCAAGACCAGCCTAGGCAACATGGTGAAACCCCATCTCTACTAAAAACACAAAAATTAGCCAGGCATGGTGGCACACACCTGTAATCCCAGCTACTTGAGGGGCTGAGGCATGAGAATTGCTTGAACCCAGGAGGTGGAGGCTATAGTGGGCTGAGATCATGCCATGGCACTCCAGCCTGCGCAATACAATGAGACTCCATCTCACAAAAAGAAAAAATCAAAATCGAAACAGGAACAAAAATCAAAACAGGAATAAATGATGTAAACCTAACGTTGTGCTTATTGACTACTTGATTATTGGTAACGTACTGCTTCCCCAAGTAATAAGCATTATGGAAAACTTAACTATAGTTTCTTCAAACCTTTTATCCTGTGGAAATTTCTATTAGTTACTACAAGGCCTTAAAATAAACTCCAATAAACATGAACCCTTCTACTTATTTTAAATCTATCCCACCTACAAGAACAGGAGAACATATTGGTCACAATTCAAAGCCATGTTACAGTGGAAAGACATTCTTGCACAAGGGTTGACAGCAATAAAACAGATAGACCTGGAGGAAGAAGGGCCTGGAAAGCCCACTAGTGCATTTGGGCTGGCAATTTTAAATCTTGTGATGCGTTCTAGTGAGCCAGCAAGAGTTCATTATCCCAAGAGTACCACAACCTACAATCTACGAGAAGACATCCAGTCTACCAGCTGATATTCAAAACAATACAGTTTAGTGTCCTACTGCTCAAAGTGTCACCCCTGGTCTGGTAGCATCAGCATCTCCTGGCAGCTTGTTAGAAATGCAGGATTTCAAGCCTTTTGTAGACATTATTTGTTAGCTGGCCTATAAAACATATAATAATAATAATTCATAAAGATGCATCAAACTGAAAAATATTTAAAGACACACCTACACACAGGCACACACACACAAAAATAGAGCTTCCTAATGGTAATTGCAAAAGGTTTTATCCCACAAATGATAACCAATTTTTTTCAAAATGAGAAAGTAGGATTTCAGTTACCCATTTCTGTGTAACAAAATTCAATGGCTTAAAACAGTTATTTAACATGATATAATCTCTGCAGGTTAAAATTATGAAAAGAGTTTGGCTAGGTGGTTCTGGATGCAGTCAAATAGTGTCCAGGACTGAAATCATCTGCAGTCTCACTCACTCACATGTCTGAACGTGGCACCTGCAGCCTCTCTCTATCCGTGTGTGGTCTCTTTATATGGGCTTTCCAGCATGGAGTCTTCAGGGTAGCCAGACTTCTAATATGGCAGGGAAGGTGGCCATCTAATTCTATCAGAAACAAAAGTGATATTGTTGGCCTTTCTCATTTCTTTTTTATCTTTCAACTTGTTTAGGACCCGGGCAGGAAATAGAGCTGCTATTGGCTAGGGTGACTTACAGTCTCAACACTTCAAAATAACTTTCCTTTCATTCCTGAAGAGTCTTCCAGCTTGGGGCCCTGCCTTGCTTGGTGCCCTACTGCACCCATATCCTTATCTCCCCAGCCCCTACAGGGCCTCAGTCTGCCAACTTTACTCCATCCACCCCCATTCCCCTATAGGACCCTAAAGCAACCCTGTGGCTTCTGTCATGCCCTTGGCTATCTGCTCATCTCCTGCTGGCACTCAAAATCCTGAGTATTAGGCAGGGCTAGGAGATGGCTTCCTTGCCTAGAACTCCAAAAGGGGAAGTCTGTATGATGTGGAGCAGTCTATAAAGTTTCCTGGGGGATGTGAGGTAAAAGAGTACAACAAGGAGTGGCTGTAACTTAACTATAATGGGGAGAGAAGAGCATACCCCTCCTGATTCCCACCCACCCATAGTTCCAAAAGAAGAAAAAATTTTTTTCTCTATCTACTTGAAAGACAAAATTGTTAAATTAAATGACATCAAGTATATAATAGCGAAATATCATAGCTCTCTCTGTGCTATAACAGTATCAATAACTAGTGAAGCCATACGTCAACCACCATCACATGAAGCCATCAGTGCCATTCAAACAATGTTTTTATGCTGTGCTCGAGGTCAAAGAGCTGGAACCTCAGGGAGAGGGAGAAGGAGTGAAATTTATACAGGCCTGTAACGATACTACAGCCAGCCTCAACCTCAAAACACCCAGGTGATACTCTGCCTGATACATACCAGGTTTCTCAGAGCTGTGAGAAAAGGAGAGGACTGTGAGACCCTTGACTATTTGATATGGGAGCAGAGGAAGACATCTCTAGTTTCCACAGCATCAGCAACAATTTCCTGAGCAGTGGTGAACCTGGCTACAGAGAATGGGAGCCACACAGCCTCATGCACATGTGACAGCACACAACAATCTGCCTGAAGTGGACGTATGCAGCAACCTGTTCCCCTGGCCACACAAACCGTTGAGGGTACTGCTGATGCCGAGCTGTCATTCAAGGCAATAGACACAGTAGCAGGGACAGAGGCCGCAAAATGAGTTTCCTAGATGATGGCCGGGCAGGCAGCCTGAAGCATACCCTCACCAACTAGACACAGGAGGAAAAAGTTGAATGACTCTATCAGGACTTTTCTTCCAAAGGCAGAGAATTAGAAGGGTTACAACCCAAAATAAATCCCATTTACAATTATGAATATATTTAACCAAGTAACTAAAAGGACTGTACACTGAAAACTATAAAATATTAATTTTTTAAAACTGAAGAAAACAAGTGGAAAGATATACTGTGTTCATGACAAAATCATGACCTTTACAGCAATGTGGGTGAAGTTGGAGGGCATTATCCTATGTGAACTAATGCAGAAACAGAAAACCAAATACCGCACATTCTCACTTATAAGTGGAAGCTAAATATGAAAACAATAGACAATGAGGACTCCAAAAGGGTTAAGGGAGGGTGATCACGGGTTGAAAAACTACCTATTGGGTACTATATTCACTATTTGTGTGACAGGATACGAAGCCCAAACTTCAACATTATTCAATATATTTGTGTAACAAACCTGTACCTGTACCCCCTGAATATAAGCAAGCAAACAAAAACAAAACCAATAAATAGTTTACTTTAAACAGTTAAAAAAAAAATTCTGAGATACAAAAAAAAAAAAAAAGACAGATATACTCTGTTCATGGATTGGAAGAATTAATATTATGAAAATATTCCTATTACCCAAAGTGATCTACAGCCCGGGAAGGGAAGGAAAGGGAAGGGAAGGAGAAGGGGAAGGGGAAGGGGAAGGGGAAGGGGAAGGGGAAGAGGAAGGGGAAGGGGAAGGGGGAGGGGAAGGAAAGGAAAGGATTTCTATCTTTTTAGGTGACTCACTCTTTCAAAAATTCAAAGGCCCATCTCCTAATTCCTATGTGCAGCTCACTAGTCAACTTGATCTTTCAGGTAAACTTACCTGCACTATTCCTTAGGCCTGGCCAGTCCCTCTACAGTCCTTTCCTACCCCCATTGGACTTCCCAGAGAAATATCAATCAATGAAAACAAGATCTGTCCACCAGGCAAAGAAATGATTTATGTCTTTTTTAATATTATAAAGGCACAACTATCTACTGTTTGAGTCTGACAAGTTAAGGAGAGAGAGGGATAAAAACAAAAAACACAAACAACAAACAATTCTAGCATCTTTGAAGGAGAAAAGAATTTCCAGTTTAGTGACGCAGCCTCAAAGACCTAAACACAAACATTACTGGTAGTATTTATCTGGAAATCATTGAAAGGATTTTGTTGTTGTTTTTGTTATATTTTTTCAAAGTACTCTGTAGATAAATCTTGAAAGGAAAGCTCTCTCAGATGTCTAATTTACAACTTAAAAGGATAGAATTTTTACATAATTCTTATGACAGTTACTTACAAAGTACCACAGTTTAAAAAAAAAAAAAACTATTTGTGTTTTGCTGTAATAACCTAAATGCTGCTTCTGAAAGTAACCACCAGCCCAGGAAACAAGTTGTACACTCAGAAATCGCAACGAACTTAAGGAACATTGCTGTCCTCAGATGGGGGCTGGGATGAATCGGGGAGACAACATAGAGGCAGGGTGCTTTCTTTTTTCTGACCCAAATATCAGGAAGTGAAAAAGTCTACAAAACACTGTTAACTCTTCTGTTCCTCATAATTTGATTTGGAAAAATGATTAAATTATTATTAACTATAATAAAGCATACAGGGAGCCTCTGTGAAACAACAATTACAAGATTCATTGAGTTCAAATTTCCTTGGACTTTTAAATTTTGAAGTTGTAAGCTTGATGTTTAACCAAGTTAGTATTTCTCACTTTATTTTTTTATAGACGTTAAAGCTGGAAAATATACTGTCCTTAGGGATAGCAAGAAAAAGCACTTCCTTTCCCTCTCCTCACACCAAATTATCCCCTCCCCTGTATTAAGGCCTAGGCCGACCTTCTGAGTTGTGTCACTTCCACGCTTTAGAGTAGTTTACGTATATTTATCCACTTAGTCCACACGACAACCCTGTTAAATATGCACCGCCATCAACTTCATTGTACAAATAAAGAAACCAGCAGAGTGAAGTGAAGGACTTTTTTCTGTTCTCATAGGTAGTAAGAGTAGAGCAGGAATTTGACTTCAGGCAGCCCTGTTCTATAGTTTGTGATCAGGACTGCTAGGAATTGTCCAGGAGGCGCAGTGGATTTTGGTTTGCATTGTTTTGTTTGGAGGATTTGTTTGTCGCTTGACAACGCTGATCTTTATGTCTCCTTACCCTTTCCAGAACTTCCTTACCATCATCTAAATTCTCCTGGCCTCTTGTCACAGGCTGGAACTTTTTTTTGTTGTTGTTGTTTTACATTTTACTTTAAGTTCTGGGATACATTTGCAGAACATGTAGGTTTGTTACATAGGTATACATGTGTCGCTGGTCTGCACCCACCAATCCAAAATCTAGGTTTTAAGCCCCACATGCATTAGGTATTTGTCCTAATGCTCTCCCTCCCTTCGACCCCACCCCTTGACAGGCCCCAGTGCGTGATGTTTGCCTCCCTGTGTCCGTGTGTTCTCATTGTTCACCTCCCACTTATGAGTGAGAACAAGCAGTGTTTGGTTTTCTGTTCCCATGTTAGTTTGTCGATAATGATGTTTTCCAGCTTCATCCATGTCCCTGAAAAGGACATGAACTCATTCTTTTTTATGGCTGCATAGTATTCCATGGTGTATATGTGCCACATTTTCTTTTTCCAGTCTATCATTGATGGGCATTTGGGTTGGTTCCAAGTCTTTGCTACTGTGAATAGTGCTTCAATAAACATACATGTGCACGTGTCTTTATAGCAGAATGATTTATAATCCTATGGATATATACCCAGTAATGGGATTGCTGGGTCAAATGGTATTTCTGGTTGTAAATCCTTGAGGAACTGCCACACTGTCTTCCATAATAGCTGAACTCATTTACACTCCCACCAAAAGTGTAAAAGCGTTCCTATTTATCTACATCCTATCTAGCATCTGTTGTTTCCTGACTTTTTAATGATCACCATTCTAACAGGTATGAGATGGCATTTCATTGTGGTTTTGATTTGCATTTCTCTAGTGACCAATGATGATGAGCATTTTTTCAAATGTTTGTTGGCCGCATAAATGTTTTCTTTTGAGAAGTGTCTATTCATGTCCTTTGCCCACCTTTTGATGGGGTTGTTTTGTTCTTGTAAATTTGTTCAAGTTCTTTGTAGATTCTGGATATTAAACCTTTGTCAGATGAATAGATTGCAAAATTTTTCTCCCATTCTGTAGGTTGCCTGTTCACTCTGATGATAGTTTCTTTTGCTGTGCAGAAGCTCTTTAGTTTAATTAGATTCCATTTGTCAATTTTGGCTTTTGTTGCCATTGCTTTTGGTGTTTTAGTCATGAAGTCTTTGCCCATGCCTATGTCCTCAATGTTATTGGCTAGGTTTTCTTCTAGGGTTTTTATGATTTTAGGTTTTACATTTAAGTCTTTAATCCATCTTGAGTTAATTTTTGTATAAAGTGTAAGAAAGGGATCCAGTTTCAGTTTTCTGCATATGCCTAGCCAGTTTTCCCAATACCATTTATTAAATAAGGAATCCTTTCCCCATTGTTTGTTTTGGCCTCAGAAATAACACCACACATCTGCATCTGTCTGATCTTCAACAAACCTGACCAAGGCCTGAACATTTTCTAACCAATGTTATTTAAATATTTACATCCCATGTTCCCCAGGACACTGCCTCATTCTTCTCTGTAGCTCTCACAGAATTTAGTATTCTTATTTATGTATAGTAGGTTATATATATTTATATGTGCATGTGGGCTTTTTATATGTATATGTACAGTTGTGTGCATGTATATATGTATATGTGTGTATATATACATTTACTATATACCATATCTTAATTCTAATTCTTCAATAACACAATGTTTTGACTCTACCACTCTGTATGAGAAAACCAAGTCATTTCTCATGCTCAAATTTGACAATGCAACCACATAAATATGACAGCACTCTTGACATACCACAGATTAGTAAACATTCTGACTTTCCCAAGGTCTCATGCTATTTATCAAACTCAATACAAAATTTAAGCATTTCATGTACATGTGTTTTCTAATATATCTGCCCCATTTTTGAAACACTTCAGCTGTTTCACATCACATGCTACTTAACAAGTAGAAAATGGTCGCAGTATGATTTTAAAAATATAATACGCAGGTGTATTCTTGTAGTATTTCTACAGACTTCAAAAGACAATGCTGACAATTCACCAATTCCTTGCTGAAGACATTCCTTGCAAAGGCACACATGGATTTCTTACCCGTGCTAATCATGGTACCTGGTTAGCAAGAGTAAACTCTTTATGGCTAGTGAGAGAAGGAAGGGAAATTTCACAAAATCAAGAAAGAAATGCAAAGCAAAATAGTTAAGATGGAGAAACTGACCTAGTAAATAAAACATAAGATACTCTTTCCAGAAAATTCTTTAAACTTAAAAATTATAACTTTTTGTAACTATAATTTTCTAAAAAAAAAGATTAATATAGGCTGGGTGTGGTGGCTCACGCCTGTAACTCCAGCACTTTGGGAGGCCAAAGCAGGTGGATCACGAGGTCAGGAGATCCAGACCATCCTGGCTAACACAGTGAAACCTCATCTCTACGAAAACTACAAAAAATTAGCCGGGCGAGGTGGCGGGTGCCCATTGTTCCAGCTACTCGGGAGGCTGAGGCAGGACAATGGCGTGAACCCGGGAGGCGGAGCTTGCAGTGAGCCGAGATCGCCCCACTGCACTCCAGCCTGGGCGACAGAGCCAGACTCCGTCTCAAAAAAAAAAAGGAAAAAAATTAATATAGCAATTTTTGGCATTGTGCCTACACAATTTTTAGGACAACAAAGAAAGACTAGTTCTCATATTCTTTGAAGAATACTTCCATGAATATTTAGACCTTTTTAGTCAAGAAATATCTCAGATAACCCTTGTTTAGCAATGTTTCATTAGGTAGAGAACATTGCAGTACATTTTGGATATAATCCAAATCTACAATGGGGTGATATAGGTGAGAAGCTTAATATAACTTGAAAAGACCTAGACTCAGATTCTAGTCCAGATTCTGCTAGGCATGAGCTCCTATATTCCTACTGTCCCTCTGGAGTAATGGCCATAATCACCAAAAAAGGGTTGAGCCTGAAGATTCTACAGTTCCTTCCTTTTCCAGGACTCTATCAAAAGCCTCTGATTTTGGCAGCTCAAATTCCAAATGTGCCTTTAAAATTATAATTTATGTATCTGACTTAAGTAAAATAATAAATAGTACAGTCATTACCACATGTATTTAATCAAAAAACTATTTACTCTTATTTTTCCTCTATTGTACTAGCCAGCTACTTCCTTAAATTGACTAAAACCAATCGGTTGTTTACAAAGTCATATAGAGATAGAATAGATGAGGTGAAGATGGTTTTAATAAGTTAAAGTCTAAACAGGGATCAACAATACTCTTTTTCCTCCTAACATTGCTGGCTTAGTAACATAACTTTATTTTGACTATATTATAAAGCAAGGAATATGGTCATTTGATTAAATTGTTATTATAAGCTAGTTTGGAATATTTGTATTATATAACGTGTGTTCAATAAAGGAAATTAGTATACTTGAAAACAATTACCTCTATTCTAGAGCTTATAGTAGAATAGATTTAACTTATTATTTTAAGCACCTCCTAAATTGTTAATAAGATTTGCTGATGACACCCTGAACAGAAGCAGTCAGTCTCCTAAGGCTAATTTTAAACATCTGCTTTCATCATTGAAGTTATTGTTTATTTCATCTTAAATGGGAGTAATACAGCACTCAGCTATTCCAGAAATGGACTTATTATTCCTAAATAATTACTAGTTGGAGCATTTTATTACAGATAAAGAAAATTTATATTCAATAATTCAATAAATAGATATATCCCAGTTTCAAGATAAACCACAAAAATAGGCCCTGCCATAGACTAAATTCTGCCTGTTCTCCCTGACCCCTCACCACCACAAAATTCACAATTGAAGCCCTGACTCCCAGTGTGACTTCATTAAAACGAGGACCATTACTGATGTAATTAGTGATAAATGAGGTCATAGGGTGGAGCCCTAATCAGACAGGCTTTGTGTCTTTGTAAGAAGAGAAAGTGAAACCAGAGCTTTCTCCTTCACTCTCCACTCCAGCAGACCAAGGAATGACCACATGAGAACAAAGCGAGAAGACAGCTATCTGCAAACCAGGAAGAGAGCCCTCACCTGCAACTGAATTGGCTGACCCCTTGATCTTGGACTTCAGCCTCCGGAACCGTAAGAAATACATTTTGTTCTTTAAAGCATACAGCCTGTGGTATTTTGTTTTGGCAGCCATATGGGCTAATACAAATGCTATGATGGGAGAAGGAAATCAATACTAAGATAGGAAAAGGGAAGAAGAATAATCCATTAAGTAAAAGATGAACGTACTTTTTAGTGTCCTCTTGCAGTTATTATTTGCTTGTTTCTTTGTTTTGCAGGAGTGGAGATTCCCAATATGGTCCATGAATAAAGAAAATATTCAAAAAAGGGCAAGAATCTAGTGTGTACATGCCATATAATTCTTCACAAGCTCTTTCTATGCTCTTCAGGACCTGAGCCTCTGACTCCCCAGTTAGCAGATAGGCTTATGCCTCTTCTATCAGCCATGACACGTGTCCATTTTTTTTTTGACCTGGCTAGAATTACTATCTAGTTCTCACTGACTCCCCTTCCCCTGTTGAAGGGGTTAAGAATACTATAAATGTACAGATCTCATGAGATTGGCAAAAGTAAGTCCATGTGAACACTGCTGTTGTTTGAGGTCTGATGTCAGATTCATTTGTATCGTCCCAACTGGGAGTACAATAAAAATGTTCTATTAAAAAATAGTGCTTGTTTCTTCTCATAAGAGACATAGCAGACAAAATAGCTGGGTGAGAGCTGAAAGAGTCATTGTAGAATCACAGAGATAGATTAAGTAACAAACATATGCTGTGAATAACATTTCTGGAACATAAACTATGCAATGTGTACTCTGGGGAACCCAAAGAGGTAGAATCTGACCCTGCATATGGTGTAAGGTGATCTCATGAAAAAACACAGCACAAAATCAATCAACCCATATTTACTCAACCCTAACTATGCTCAAAGCATCATACTTGGTGCTATGGTGTATATTCAATTTTTCTAGATTCAGGGAACTAATAATCCAATTGGAGAGAGTCTGCACACAAATACAAATAGATGATTTGCAATAGAAAATAACAATAATTTACTGGACAGATATTTAACTTACATGAAGACAATAATTCTTAAGCTCACAGCATTTTGGGTAATCAGGAATGAGGATTAAATGAAAAGCAAAATACTTAAGGGCTCCAGATAAACTTAAGTTTGATTCACTGCTTTTCCGCTTATGAGATAATCTTAGGCAGCTGATTTACCTTTTGTTAAGCCTCAGTATCTTCATCTGTAAGAACAGGTAATAGTAGCTTCACATGATTGTTGAAAAGATTAAAGAACATGATTTGTATAAACGTATTTAACACAGAACCTGACATGTAGTAAGTACTTAATAAATACTAGTTAATCCATTATATGCATTTAAATACCCAGTCCAGGAACTGGTTTGTATAATTGTAACAAATGCTATTTTTCATCCTTTTTTCCCTAAGTGTCAAAATAAGAAGATCATTAATAAGAAATAACATATACAACAAATATGTAATTAGAAATAAATGAACAAAAAAGTGAAGGAATTGGGACTATAGGCTTATCTAATCTGAACTACAAACAGACAAAACCAAAGACAAAAAATATTAGAGGATTACTGCCCAAGGGGCGTGGCTCTGAGCCCTGCAGGGTCTATGTAATCAAATCCATTAGGAAATCCTCTGGGCAGAAACTTTAGAAGAGCTCTTGTTACCACTACTGTTATTGCCAGGTCCAGGCTACATCATCTGGTAGCTGGGTTACTGAAGTCATCTCTTGACTACTTACAGCCTCTCCGCTTCCCACTTTGTGCTCTATTCTTACATAGGTAGAGTGATTCTTGTTAACTATGAGATTGCCTTAGTCTGTTCACGCTGCTATTAAAAAAATCTTAAATGGGTACATTTATAAATAATCAAAACAATAGAAATTTGTTTCTCACAGTTCTGAAGGCTGGGAAGTCTAAGATTAAGGTCCCAACAGATTGGGTGTCTGGTGAGGGCTTTTCCTCACCAACGGCACCTTCTCTGTGTCCTCACACGGCAGGAGAAGGCAGCCCCCTTCAACTTCTTTTATAAGGATACTAATTCTACTCATGAGGCAGAGCCCCTCTTAAAAGACCCCATATCTTAATACCACCAAAATGGGGATTCGATTTCAACATGAATTTTGGAGGCACACATTCAGATGACAACACAAATCATGCCATTCTCCTGATTAAAACCCATCCATAGCTCCCAATTTCACTTACAGTAAGAGCCCCTATCCTTACTATGTCCTACCAGGCACTCATGATCAGCTGCCCGCATCTTGCACCTCTTCTTTTCTAGTTCCTGACCTCATCTTTCATGAGTCTCCTGTAGCTCCCTCTGCTCCAGCCACAGAGCATCCTTGCTGTTTGTTGAACATGCCAAATAGCTCTTTGCCTTAAGATCTTTTTATGGGCTGTTCCCTCTACTTGGATCTTTCGTCATCCAGGTAACTCCCTTATCTTTTTCAAGCCTTTGCTCAAAACTCAACTTCTCAATAATGATTACCTTATTTTATTTTATTTATTTTGAGACAGAGTCTCACTCTGTCACTCAGGCTGGAGTGCAGTGGCATGATCTCAGCTAACTGCAACCTCAGTTTCCTGGGTTCAAGCGATTCTCCTGCCTAGGCCTCCCGAGTAGGTGGGACTACAGGTGCATTCCACCACACCTGGCTCATTTTTTGTGTTTTTAGTAGAAACAGCGTTTCACCGTGTTAGCCAGGATGGTCTTGACCTCCTGACTTCGTGATCCAACCGCCTCAGCCTCCCAAAAGTGCTGGGATTACAGGCGTGAGCCACCATGCCTGGTCGATTGCCTTATTTTAAACTGTCACCTACCTCCTATAACCAGCCCCTCCAGCACTACTGATTTACTTGTCCTGTTCTCCTTTTTTGGCTCATAGCACTTAGCATCTAGTTAACTTATTTATTATAGTTATGGTTTATTTTGTTTTCCCCCAGTAGAATATAACCTTCTACATTCACAAAGATTTGTGTCTGTTTTGTTTATGGTATTGTTCATAGGACTAAAAGAGTATCTGGCAAATAGTAAGTATTCAAATATTGCTGAATGAATAATCTAATATACTATGAAGATAATTAATATACTAGTAATAATCCTAATATACTAAAAATTACTTATAATTTTAATCTTCTAATATAGTACTAATCTAATATAAACAGGTAAGCATTTGAAGTGTCACAGGTTTCCATGGAAGACACACATCCCTTTGAGTTTGTTGACTGAGCATCACTGCCAGAGGTAGGCTTCTTGTGGGCATGGTTGGAACAGGCAGAGGTATTGCTAGACAGGAAAGCAATAAAAGGGAAAGAATCTTACTGGCCTTCACTCTGGAGATGACCAGCAAACCCATTTGGGGATGCCGTGGTTATAGCTTAATGATCAAACTGAGGCTGTGAATTGGACTTTTAAGTGGATGACTTAAATCAGAATCATCTAGCAAGTCTTTCAAAAATAAATCCATTGGCCTGATAAATTATGTGATGGATCATTAATCTCTGGATGTAAAATTTCCAGAAACTGAGGGATGAATACACAGAGAAATACTGCATTTGTCATGCTCCCCAAAAAGCAGAGTTGATAAAGTCAACATATTCATCATCATGTGTGTCTTTAGAGGAAGACCTTGGTTCTGACCCTGGTTGCTGTCATGCCTCTGATACTAGATGAATTTCTTTCCTTCTGTGCCTCCCCCAAGGCCCCCAATCTGTATGGCATGGACATGCAGTCCCTTCATATGGAAGCAACAAAATTTCTCCCACTTCTTCCCCAGTTACATTGTTTATCATTTTCAACTTATACCTAAAGTGTGGAATATATATTTTCCTCTTACCAAGACAAGGTTCTGTTCTCAACAATTTGTTTCAGTGGTCCACAGGGGAGAATAGGTGTTTCTTCACATAACCAGATGTGAAATGTGGATTTTTCTTTCAGCAATTTACTGACATATATTTTCTCTCTCTCCTCTTTTCTTTGCTTTTATGTCTTTTAAATCTCTTATGGTGACACAAAATTTTGTGAGCAAAATAAAATGTCTAGAACTTTGCAATGAAACTTACTTGAGGATAAACTTTTTCTAAACTTTAATGTATATTTTCATTTCAATAAAAAAGTGAATTCCCTTTAGTTTTCTTCGTTTAGAGAAATGAAGACATTTTTATTAAAATACAGGTAAGTTCTACATTTTTTACTATATGCTGCAGAAAGTACTACATGAATGCAAATTGGAGAAAGCTATTTTCTTAATAGTAGAAACCATGTCTAAGAAAAAAAGCTTAAAAGAAATTTCCAAATTCCAAACAATAACAAAGCATATATTAATAAATTCTCTGTTAAAAGTTTTATGTTAATGTAAGGAGTACCTTGTTGAAAAGGACTCTCTATTAGTTTTAGTTGCTAATGACTATGAGCACTATCACCTTATTTTGTTATTTCAGAATGATTTTGCCTCATGTTCCCTTATATTAACAAAAATCTCTGGCCTTTCTTCTGAGTCAGGGTCAAGATTTAAAAGGAAAAGTGTTACTGCCTCCTCCTTTAAGCAAAAACCATCTTTATAAGGACCTAAAGAGTCTCAAAACCATCTCAAAATTTTTCCAAGTGATGGGATATAAATAATAAATAAACACTGTAATCAAAAACATCAGGCAAGGTGGCCTAGCTGTCTAATGGAACACCAGGCTCTGCACTCAGAGCTAGTGACAAGGAAGAGCCAAGCAGGCATTGATAGTACCTCTCTGCATCATTCAGGCTGGGCTGTGTGCCATGCTTCCATAGTGTCTTGAAATGATATCAACCTCTAGAGGACATGGCTAAGTCACACAAGAAGGACACATAGTTTTAGTTGCTGATAGACACATAGCTTCACATGGTGTCAGGGAGACCTACACATGACTCCAGCTGACATTATGTTTCGGTTCATTGGCTTTTATCACTGAGCTCTGAGATATAGACAGGCATGCCAAGAGGAATTAACTTTCCGCAACTTAAAAAATAAGTTTTTGTGTCTTGTTTTGTTAAAGCGTAGCAACTCTCTAAGACCTACAGGTGTTAGAAGCACCGAATCTTGAATTTGTTGAGATACTATTGTGCTCTATAGATTTTTTTAACTTCCAACAATCTCTGAAAACGTCTTCTTTTACTGACTCTAGAGTCAAGGAAACTGAAGCATTTCCTCCAGATTTGGTCCAGAGCAACTTCTTTTAATAAGAGGTGAGGTCAGTGAGGTTTCAATTTGACTTTCAGAGTAATTCAGGTTATTTTTTAAAAGCACACATTTTATTGCCATGTAGGGATTTGCACATTTGCCGTTAGGCATAGGATGAAAGAAAATGAGAATCAGTTTTGTTATCTCACGCTGGTATCTCCCAGAATGCTTGCTTTCATGAGTTACATTCAGAGTTATTCACTGCATCCTATTAGTAGTATTCAGCAGAGAAACAAAGTCACTGTACCATTCAGTTCATCATTGAAACAAACTTGGCTTTAGTTACAGAGAAAAAGATTCCCACTTAGGTGTATGAAGGGACTGTGTCAGTCTCCTAAGAGACTCAAAACTGTTAAGCACAGCTTGATGAAAACCTCCACCATGGCACTTAGGATCTACAAGTCCTTAGAGGTGTTGCTACGCCAAGTTCAAGTCCATAAAACTCACATCACTTTCCAGCTGTTTGAGTCCATTCACCTTTAGTTTTCAGCCATGCCCGAAGGCCTACAGGAAGAGGCATTTTAACTCCACTTACACCAAGAGACTGATCTGGCTGGTTGGCATCCATTCCTAGAACTCTTTCTGCCTCCACGATTTCTCTGGCAGGAAATTCTCTAACACTGCCTTGCTTTACCATGTAATTGTGTCCTATTCATGTGTGACCCTCCTCAGGGAGTCTGAGGGCTGGTGAAGTGTGAAGTCAGACCTCAGCTTATGTTGCTGGTTTTCCTTTCCCTTCCCTTCCCTTCACCCCTTCCTCAGTGCTCTACCTTGTATACATTTTGAGTAAATTGCTTTACTGAATAGGACTATCATCCTTTATAGGAAAAAAATGCCTTAAGACAAATTGGTTCTGTGACTCTTTGTAAGTGTATATTTTAGCCCCATAGGCAAGTTTTTCCAAAAAAATCCCAACTGTAATAAACATTTCTCCCAAGGAGTGATTAAAAACCAAATCTGAATGGACAATACTGTCTTATTAATGGACTGTGGAAAGTACAGTAGTGACACTTGTGAAATTAGCAGATTCAGGAATAATGTATTGTTTTAGAATTGTGCTAATTCATTTCCCACTTCTAATCATTTAGTGTAAAAAGGGTTAATGAAATGTTTAATAAATAAAGATTAATTTTAAAAGAGCTTTGCTGGCTCGATTCTATGTAAAAAGAGCATGTAAGAAAAGGGAATAATATAATATTTTATGACATACCCTCTGAGACTCTTTTTTGTCAAAGAAATAATTTGTAAATTGTCCTCACATTATAAACTCTTTGTCTTCTTAGTCTGACACGTGAGTGCCAAGCTTAGTGATTTGTAGCATGGAAAGGCAAGTGTTGTAGCTGGATAGTCACAGTCACACAAAGGTTCTGCTGGTTTGGAGGGCGAACGTTTCATATATTTGTCCCACAATTAAGCCAATGTTCTGCCACAGGAACAAGTATATTTCCTCAATTATGAGAAGGAGCAAGACAGTATGTCCGTCTCATGTTCTTTTTTTTTTTTTATTGGAGATGGAGTCTCACTCTGTTGTCCAGACTGGAGTGCAGTGGCGTGATCTCGGCTCACTGCAACCTCCGCCTCCTGGGTTCAAGCGATTCTCCTGCCTCAGCCTCCTGAGTAGCTGGGACTACAGGCGCATGCCACCATGCCTGGCTAATTTCTTGTACTTTAGTAGAGACAGGGTTTCACCGTTGTTGCTCAGGCTGATCTCAAACTCCTGAGCTCAGGCAATCCACCCGCCTTAGCCTCCCAAAGTGCAAGGATTACAGGCATGAGTCACCTTGCCTGGCCCGTCCCATGTTCTTGAGAGGTCCTGGCTCAAGCCAATAAGGCTCATCTTTGTCTGCGAGGATGGAGATCAGTGTCAGTCTGCTGTCACACAGACTCTGGCAGCCAGAGACCAACAGGATCTCGTAACAATAAACCTGCTGCTGTCCAGGACAGAGCCCCAAGTTGCTAACAGCCTCTCAGGCTTAAAAAAGTAAGTTCACATAGAACAATTGTATTCTCACAGTCAGCCTTGTGATCTTTGTAAGTTTATACCTGAAAAGTATAAGTTTGTTATACTTTGGTTCTTCACACCGTCAATAAACCTTTAAAACCAGAATCCTGAGAAATGTTCCATCCCTTCCCACACACACACATCAGCCTCTTCTGCTACCTACCCATACACACTGATCAGCATTTTCTTTTATCTTGGGAATTAACATAATGAAAAATACAGTCTTGATGTTATCTTTTGAAGCAGATCTTCACTTTATGAAGAAAATTATTAAAATGTATTGATACTCTCTTGAGGTATATTGCTCCAGGGGTCTTGGAATTTTGTTGGTATAATTATATGCAGCAAATACAGTATCCAAAGTTCCCAGAAAGTGTAAAATTTCTACCAAAATCATTGATGATAAATTCTCTCATATGAAAATCCTGCTACAGTCACAGAAATCTTCACCAACTGAGTAATTTACACCGATCCTTGGATGAAGCATAACACATGTCATACCATATTATATGAACTAACATCCCTTGAGTATGTTACATGTGCTAGATACTGTGCCAGAGGATTTTGCATGTTGTTTCATTTCATTCTACCAACAGTTTGGACTTATGTATTACTCCAGTTTCTGCCAATGAAAAATGGAGACCCAGAAAGGCTATACAAGTAATCAATAATTCAAACTCAGGAACCCAACTTAAGAACTTTTTTTCACTACGTCAATATGCTTCTCATTTATTTAGCTTCTCAACATCTATAACAAAATACCAGCAATTTCAAAGTTAAGAGATCATTCAAAAAGGACCAGGCTCTCTAAAGGAAAAAGAGAATATATCTGTTTCATCAGTTTAAAACCCAGGATGCCCTTTTGCTTGGAGCCAAAGTTAAATTGGAGTGTGTTCAACTTATATGCTTAAAATATAAAAAGAGTGTTGGCCCATAGTAATTTTTTAAAAGAGTAAATTAATAACTTACTCTTACTAGAAAACTAATGGGAAATGTCCTATTTATTTCCTGCCTTCATTTCAATCCTGTTTCCCATGGCTCCCATAGAGGTCAGCAGAAAAAGCATTTTCTTATGTCCCTGAACAAACATCTAGCTCATGGGAGGACTACAGAAACCCGAGGTTGCTAAGAGAACCTAAAAGGAAAAATTTGTGCTTCCATTGCTATTTCCTAAAGCCCCAATCATTCTGCCTCTGAAGAGCAGGGGTTACTTATTAAGTCATTTGCTTTATATCTTAGTTTTTAATCTTTCACTGGTAAGACCACTGGACAAAGTTCATCAAGATTTATTGCCATGTCCAAAAGTTTATTCAACTGGTTGTATGATGTTAGAGCCATGCAGAGTAGCCTGTTTCCACAGATAAAGATAATAAAAATTTATAACTCTGCATGTCTTTTAGCAAAAGGAAATTGAATTGCATCCTGATGTCAAACGAAAGCACTCCTGTGTAATTCAATAAAGTAATATGACAGTTAATTATTTTGTTATAACTCATTGTTTAAGTATCTTCTCTGATTTATTTTACTGACACCAACCAGTGTGTCTTTCCTACAGACTGAGATTTCTGGCATTCTTGACTTCCCCATCTCCTCTGAAAAGCCCCCTTCAGCTATCAGCATGGGAGCCATGGAAATGAGCATGTGGATTCTAAGAAGCCTTCAATATATGTTCAAAGGAAACTCAAATAGAGAAAAACAGCCTCAATGAACAAAAAAAACAAAAAAAAAAAATGAAACTTTTGGAGAAGAATGCTCTTTCTCTACTTCTTAGATGCAGTGCAGCACAAAGAATTTTATTTAGATAAGTAATTCTCAAACTTTGGAAGGTATCATAATCCCTTGGGGGGCTTGTTTGTAATTTAGATACCTACTCCGCACATCCTTGGATGTTCTGATTCAGTACGTTTGGATAAAACCTGTGGTCTCACTCCCTGTTTCCAGCATTCTCTATGCCCTTCTCAGCTTTACTTTCCTTCACAGTACCTATTACTTTCTAAGATATTAGACATATAAATTACCTAATGTGTATGCTGTCTCTGTTAGTATCCTCCTATCTGTTTTGTTCATGAGAATGGTGTCTGGTACACAGTGATGTTCGCAGGGAAGAAAGGAAAGCAGACAGGGTGATTGGCAATGTGATCGTCTCAAAGCCCTTATAGTCTATTGTTAGAACCAGATGGCAATCCCAAGATGATAATGTCCATTTAAATCCATAACAAACAGTAGGCCAGGCGTGGCACAGGCTATCGATGATTCTTTTGAGGACTGGCATACATGCAACCCACTCACCTTATTCTTACCTCCTTGCCAACTTTCCTATCTTGCCTTATTACTCAGTCAAACTACACCCAGTCTCAGGAAAACCAGGAAAAGTGATGGAAACTTTGTCAACGACTGAGTTAGGGGTTAATTTGTCTCTTCTCATTTAAACATGAAGGAAGAAGATGTGAAAGAAGAAAATAAGAGATAGACAAGTGAAAGAATTCTCTAGATCGATCCTGGAGATAATTGTGTAGAACTTTGCCAAGTATCTGCCTAGTTACAAGTGCTAATCACTTTCACATAAAAAGCCTTAATAAACTCTACACAGCATATTATTTTGGATCCACTAAATTCTAAATCCGAACAGTCTTAGATCTCTTCCTTCTAAAAAGCTCGATATATAGACCTGTATTACATTTAAAGAACATTATGAGAAATTTGGAAAGACTGAGAGACATTGATGAGCTGGGAACTTGGCTCAGACTCCTATGAGACTTATGATCTCAAACTCACTTTATCAGGCTAATTAAAGGGAGCCTGAAAAAAAAAAAAAAGCAAAATAGGACTAAATTAAGCTGTGTTATTTAACCATCTCTTGTTTAAAAGAAATGTAATAAGAAGAATGAAAATTGTGTAATGGATATTTTTGTTATCATCTTTTTGTAGGCAACTTGTTTTTACTGAACAGATGGGCTCTATTGATTTTGATCATAAAATAAATTTCTATGAAAGAAATACTATTTTCCCCCACTGACCTCATTATAAATTGGAGAAATATTCCTAGAGAAAAATAATAGTACGGTGGTAAGCAAGAATAACATCTCCTTTCAAAAAAGAAATAACTAAGGAAGTGCTTACAACTACCTTTCTCCTAGCTCATGTTACAGCCTAAGAGGAAAGGCTTTCTAATGTGTTTCCACCATCTACTGCACAAGTAAAAATTAATTTGGAGCAGTAAGTTATTTTTTAAAGCTATCCTCTGGATGAGCTAATCCTGCCATTGACTCATTCAGTAAATATTTTTATAATAACACCATGTACTAGAGGAAATTAAATAAATTAGGTTCCTGACAGTCTCTATATAGCAAACACACAGTAGAATGTCTAATAAACAATATTTACAAAACCTACAATATAAATTCAGTATTATTCTAAGACTGTAGGGTTGGTGGAAGAAGTATGCAGAAATGAAAGATGATTGAGTCCTTAGATTATGAAATTAATGAACTTGAATACCACGCTGTATTTTTTAGAGGCATCATGTGCAGATTGAATAATCCCATCAAGTGCTCAGCAAAATGAATGAAAAGTAAAGAGCATAATATAAAATAAAAAAAGTAAATTTAATTATCCATATATATTATAGTAATAAATAAATGGTATAGAAATCACCTATTATAACACAAAGACTCTAAGAGTGTACACAGAGTAAAATATAAATAAATGTAGCATATGAGACATTTACAATAAAGTGATTTGTAAAGACCTTTTAGACCATTTAAAAATATGGTGACTGAAATTTATAATAATAATAATTAATAACATAGTTGGAAGATAAAGTCAAGGAACTCTTCCATGGTAAAACTAGAGGAAAATGAAAATGCTCAATAAATGCCCAGCTCATTGAATTATAATACACACACTCACACAAACACACAGGAATATTATTTTAAAATGTTAGAATATCAGGAAAAATCAGAAAATCCACAAAGTTTCCAGAGACTAAAAGAAGGTCAAATACAAACATACTGGACAATAGATATCCCAATAGCAACATGGGCTACTAGAATACAAAGAAGTGCCTTCAACATTCCAAGAGAAAATAATTTCAATTTCTAGAATCAAATGTGGTAGAATGAAGTATTTTGATGTGTCATAAAATCTATCTACTATATACCCTTTCTTAGAAAGCTACTGGTAGGTGTAATACAATAAAGAAATGGCTTAAACTAAGAAACAGGAAGACATGTTTTCCCAACAATAGCTCCAACCACAAAGCCTAACTATGTCCTAGGATGCCACCTATGCAGCAAGCCTAGAGATAAATCGGTACAAATTGGAGAAGGGTGGCAGACTTCAGGAGAGAGGACTTCAAGAATTATCAAAATAGATGATGTGATAAAACATTTTAATATAAGTAAGTATATATGGAGAACAAAAAGAGAATCAAAAACAATGATAATGGTTAATATACAGTGAACTGCATTTTATGGGGGTAAAGAGAATTATGCAACTAAAAACAAACAAGTACTCAATTATTAAATTTAGGGGAAAATGCTTTATAAACATGGAAAAAAAATCGGCATACTGTTGTATCTACAGTTACCAAGATACATATAGTAATAATAAGATAAGCAATGATAGATTTAACTAAAAATGATCACTGACTTAGGAAGATTGTATGGAGAAAATAAGGGAGTTTGAAAGAGCAATGTTGGCCGGCCGTGGTGGCTCACACCTGTAATCCCAGCACTTTGGGTGGCCGAGGCGGGTGGATCACGAGGTCAGGAGATGGAGACCATCCTGACTAACACTGTGAAACTCCGTCTCTACTAAAAATACAAAAAAATTAGCCGGGCGTGGTGGCGGGTGCCTGTAGTCCCAGCTACTCGGGAGGCCTAGGCAGGAGAATGGTGTGAACCCAGGAGGCGGAGCTTGCCATGAGCCGAGATTGCGCCACTGCACTCCAGCCAGGGTGACAGAGCCAGACTCCCGTCCCCCCCCCCCAAAAAAAAAGAAAGAAAGAAAAAAAGAAACAAAGAGCTATGTTTTCATCTATCATAATAGAAAGTTAATATATAATGTCCGTAATTGGTAATTCAGATAAAAGCAATGTAGAAATATTCTTTCTAAACACCAAAACAACTACCAGAAGAAGTTGAGTTAAGGGGGTTGCCACACAGAGTATGACTGTGTATCAGACTAGATTTTTTTAAATTATAAAGCCTCCAAAAATAATTTACTTTTTAAAATTATCAAATGTACTTGGTTTACTTAAAATGTTTAGTAAAGTAAATACAATGCATTACAAAATAAAAAACAAAGTGGTACTTTCAAAGATCTCCATTACTTAAAACACTCATTCCAGCCATTTTTACTCCATGACATATACCAAAGTGTGTTAGTGCTAATTCCCAAGGTGTAAATATTCCCACTGCAGTTGATTTCAAGCTGTTAACATAACATCACTGAATATGGAGTTGAGAAGAGATGCAAAGTAACATACTATTATGTAGTATCTCCATCATACAGATACAGTAAATGCAAATAACCTTAAGAGCACAGATAACACTAAAACATAGTAAAATAATTAGGAACTGATGAGTTTTGAGTATCTATTACCTTTATTTTTTAATATAATGTATTTAATTTTAAGTTTATAAAAGTTGATTGTTTAATGGTTGCATGGAAAGCATGTAAAATTTTTAGAAATTTAACAATCATCACTCACAAGCCTGTATAAGTCAGCTTCAGCACACAGCTGACAGCTAACATTAATATGTCCATTATACTCCTGTGGAGTGGGATGGATATTAGATGGATAGGATGGATGGATGGATGGATGGATGGATGGATGGATGGATGGATGGACAGATGGATGGATGATGGGTTAAATTGTAACTAACAGAAATGATTAACCATCCAACAGGCCATTCTCAGGGCTGAATTTCCTCTTCTGTGATTAATACTTCAAAATTAAAAACCATGTACCCACAATGACAGTTGCTCTGTGTAGTGGCAACAACAAGTGTTGTTAGTAATTCTTTTATAAAAAGCACCATTGGTTATTTTATGACAGTTTTGGTCACACTCACATAAAAGAAAATTTGAATGTTTCATCAAGTAGTACCATCTTCAAATCTAAAGAAACTATCAATAATTATCAGTCACCATAAATCTGGGCATAGAATAGCAATTTATCTAAATTACCTGATGAAACTGTGTAAGAATTAAGTTCTTCAAGTAAATTACAAGTATTTGCAGATAGATTTTGTGTCTGGTTGGTTTTTCTAACTTGCTTTTAGCACCAGTACAATGTTTAAAATTATTTTGGAATTTACCACCCAATATTACAGAATTTATGTGTTTTTCTCTTCTAATTAACTGCGTGTTTTTCTTGAAGGTGAAATTTTCATCTTGTCAAATTTATATACCAGTGCCTAGTTTATATTAACCTCTCACTAAATATTAGTTTGGTTAGATTGAAGAGCTGTCCAATACATATTTATTGAATTAAATTAATTAGAATGGATCCGAATTTAATCTGATGCAATGTTAGCATAATCCTAAAAAGGCTGTCAAACAAAGTTTTGTATCATTAGGCAGTATAATGTATTCAAGGTGGATTCAAATTCCAGCTCTATTTCTATAAGCTTCCAGATTTTTATCAAGTATATAATCTCTGTAAACCTCAGTTTTCCCAGTCTAACAAGTAGATAATAATACGGTTGTTAAGGATTAAATCCATATAAAGTGCTTAGTATAATACCTGGCACATAGTAAGCTCTTAATAAATGTTTGCTATTATATTGTCATCCTTTATGTTATAGATAAACCTGTAATGTGGTCATAATATATGATTTGCCTGAAGAGTGACGTAGGTCTTTAAAACAGTGACACATTTGCAATTGCGCATCACAGGGCTTCTCACAAAATTAAACTTCACAATGCTATCAGATTGTCAGAGTTTCCCTTCTAGAAAGGGAACCTGGGATTCATTAAGCTAAATCAAGACTGAGTATCAAGTGGCTATTGACTTTTGATTTTTTTCTTGCCTTAGGTTTGCCTTGATGATCCAGAGTGTTAATAGAAGCTGGTATATTGGTCTTCATGTTATCTCACTGAATTTCATGCCAACCATGAAGATTGATGGGTTTTTATTAGTCCTCACAGAAAAACTGATTCTCAAAGTCAAAAGTCTCAAGCAGAGAATACAGGATATTGACCCATCAATTCCCACTACGCAGTCTTTTCTAGGACAGAATACTGACACTCAAAGATTGCATATCTCATCTCACTTTTCTTACCAAGATTTCTCCCTTGAGATGTGCCATCCAGAGAAATCAATTATATGTGTTCATTCCTGATCCTCAGTTGTTAACATAAAGATGTATATTGAGGCAAGTTTAAAACATAGCTGAAAATCCTTTGACATTGATATGGTTTGGCTCTGTGTCCCCACTCAAATCTCACCTCAAATTTTAATTCCCATAATCCCATGTGTCAAGGATTGGACGAGGTGGAGGTAGTTGGGTCATGGGCATGGTTCCCCCATGCTGTTGTCGTGATAAGTGAGTGAGTTCTCACCAGATCTGATGGTTTTATGAGCATCTGGCATTTCCCCTGCTTGCACTCACTCACTGTGTCCTGCTGACATGTGAAGAAGGTGCCTTGCTTCCCCTTTGCCTTCCACAATAATTGAAAGTTTCCTGAGACCTCCCCAGCCATGCTGAACTGTGAATCAATTAAGCCTCTTTCTTTTATAAATTACCCATCTCAGGTATTTCCTTATAGCAATGTAAGAACAGACTAATACAGTAAACTGATACCAATGTAGTGGGGCCTTGCTATAAGATACCTGAGAATGTGGAAGTGACTTTGGAACTGGGTAACAGGTAGAGGTTGGAACCATTTAGAGGGCTCAGAAGAAGACAGGAAGACATGGGAAAGTTTGGGACTTCCTTGAGACTTGTTGAATGATTTTAACCAAAATGCTAATAGTGATATAGGCAATGAAGTCCAGGCTGACGTGGTCTCAGATGGCGATGAGGAAGTTGTTAGGAACTAGAATAAAGATGACTCATGCTATGCTTTAGCAAAGAGACTGGCAGCATTTTGCCCCTACTCTAGAGATTTGTGGAACTTTGAACTTGAGAGAAATGATTTAGTGTATCAAGCAGAAGAAATTTCTAAGCAGCAAAGCAATAACAATGTGACTTGGGTGCTCTTAAAAGCATTTGATTTTATACATTCACAAAGGGATTTTATACATTAAAAGGGAAGCAGAGCATAAAGTTTGGAGAAATTGCAGCCTGACAATGCAATAGAAAAGAAAAACTCATTTTCTGAAGAGGAATTCAAGCCAGCTGCAGAAATTTGCATAAGTAGCAAGGAGGCAAATGTTGATTACCAAGACAATGGGGAAAATGTCTCCAGGGCACATCAGAGGTCTTCATGGCAGCCCCTCCCATCACAGACCCAGCAGGTCTGGAAGGAAAAAAATGGTTTCCTGTGTTGGCCCCAGGGTCTTGCTACTTTGTGCAGTCTCAGGACTTGGTGCCCTGCATCCCAGCCATGGCTAAAAGTGCCTAATATACAGCTCAGATTGTTGCTTCAGAAGGTGGAAGCCCCAAGCTTTGGCAGCTTATACATGGTGATGGGCCTGCAGATATCAAGAATTGAGGTTTGGGAACCTCTGCCTAGATTTCAGAGGATGTATGGAAATGCCTGGATGTCCAGGGGTACAGGGGTGGAGCCCTCATAGAGAACCTCTGCTAGGGCAATGTGGAAGGGAAATTTGAGGTTGGAGCCCCCACACAGGGTCCCCACTGGGGCACTCCCTAGTGGAACTGTGAGAAGACAGCCACCATCCTCCAGACTCCAGAATGGTAGATCCACCAACAGCTTTCACCGTGCACCTGGAAAAACCAAAAGCACTCAACACCAGCCCATGAAAGCAACTGGGAACAGGGGGATCTATACCTTGCAAAGCTACAGGAGCAGAGCTGCCCAAGGGCTTGGGAGCCCACCTTTTGCATCAGCATTATGTGGATGTGGGATATGGAGTCAAAGATTATTTTGGAACTTTAAGATTTAATGACTGACCTGTTGAATTTCAGACTTGCATGGGGCCTATAGCTCCTCTGTTATAGCCAATTTCTCCCATTTGAAATGGGAGCATTTATCCAATGCCTATACCCCTATTTTAACTAGGAAGTAACTAGCTTGCTTTTGATTTCACAGGCTCTTAGGCAGAGGGGACTTGCCTTATCTCAGATGAGACTTTGGACTATGAACTTTTGAATTAATGCTGAAATGAGTTAAGACTTTGGGGGACTGTTGGGAAGGCATGATTGGTTTTGAAATGTGAAAAGACATGAGATTTGGGAGGAGCCAGGGGCAGAATGATATGGTTTGGCTCTGTGTCCCCACCCAAATCTCACTTCAAATTGTAATCCCCACAATCCCATGTGTCAAGGGTGGGACCAGGTGGAGGTAATTGGATCATAGGGGTGGTATCCCCCATGCTGTTCTTGTGATAATAACTGAGTTCTCACCAGATCTGATGGTTTTATGGGCATCTGGCATTTCCCCTGTTTGCACTCACTCACTCCATCCTGCTTCCCTGTGAAGAAGGTGCCTTGCTTCTCCTTTGCCTTCCACCATGATTGTAAGTTTCCTGAAGCTTCCCCAGCAATGTGGTACTGTGACTCAATTAACTCAAATTCTTTCCTTCATAAATTACCCTGTCTCAGGTATTTCTTCAAAGCATTGTGAGAACGAACTAATAGAGGCATCTCTTAAATTGAGAAGTGAGATCTATGGTCCCTTTCTGGAATCTGTGTAAACTTGTAATTGCTTCAATCAGTAGAGTATGACAGAAGTGTCACTGTTACTTCTGAGACTGTGTCATAAAAGGCCATGCATCTTCTACCTTGTTCACTACAGCCCTTGCTCTTGAAGTACTCAACTACTATGGGCATGCCATATTAAGAGGAAGCCCAAACCATATGACCACAAGTAGACCATCTGGTCTGTAGTTCCAAGGGAAGCCAAATTTGAGTCATTCCAGTCCAGAAGTCAGATATGCGAGTGGAGAAACCTCCAGATGACTCCAGCCTTCAGCCATTCAAGTCACCATCCACTAGCTGTTCCATTATTGCCGGCTACGTCCCCAGACATGAAGCAGAGAAAACGAGTCCCTAATGTGCTCTGTCAAAATTTCTGCCCCCAGAATATGTGGTCATAATAAAATGGTGGTTTTTCTTTACCACTAAATTAGAAATAGTTTGTTATGCACCACAGGTAATGGGAACATTTAACATGAACCACAAGGAAAGTCATTGAGATGGAAATTCACAGAAAACAGGAAACACTGAGATGTGCATGAAAGGACATTGTTGCCAGGAAACTAGACTCGAGTGTTCACTGTACATGTATATATAGCATCTCCTATCTTTTTTTTTTTAGTATCAGTGAATGCTGTCATTTTCTTACTAATTCCCAGCCTCTATCCTGTTGTCTGATCTCTGAAGCTATGCCAAGTACCACCAAAATATAGGCTTTAAGGCAATTTCCCTGATTAACTCTATGTGAAATGCAGCTATGCAAGGGAAGAAAATTTTCAAATATGAGTAAAGGAGAAATGTTCCCTGCTGAGGTAAGAAAGTAAAAGAGCACGAGTTTGGGAAAGACTTTTTCTAAAGGTTATTATCTGTCCCTATTCTTTGGGGATAAATAATAAGAAATACCATAGACTTTTTTAAATAACCTGTAGAAAAGAGAGACACTTTATTAATTCATCTTACCAAATTATGCCCAAAACTCTTATGATGTCCAGAAGGTATGGACATTTATTAGTGCCTGCTATTGCTTCTTTGACCGGATGTGCTTTCACATTATAAATGTGTCAAAATCATTAAGATATAGCTATATGAGGTATTTCTTTTTCATAATGCTCAAGCTAAAATGTCAAAATACCATCAATTACAAAACCAAAAGACAGTATAATTTTCATGGCTGTGAAATAAGTGAATATCACACAAATGAATGTACAAAAATAATAATACATTTTAATGAAAAGCAATACTTTTTTTTTTGAAATGGAGTCTCACTCAGCCACCCAGGCTGGAGTGCAGTGGCACAATCTCGGCTCACTGCAACCAGTGTCTCCCGGGTTCAAACGATTCTCCCATCTGCTGAGTAGCTGGGATTACAGGCGCCTGCCATCATGCCCAGCTAATTTTTGTATTTTAGTAGAGACAGGGGTTCACCATGTTGGCCAGGCTGGTCTTGAACTCCTGGCCTCAGGTGATCCACCCGCCTCAGCCTCCCAAAGTGCTAAGATTACAGTCATGAGCCACCATGCCCAGCCAGTAAGTTAATTTTTAAAAAGTCCCTGTAACTCCCTCTAGTTCTTCAAAGGTATTATTTGACACCGGTCTTAGTAATGACTAACAGTCATAATTCACTAATATTAAGAGACATCACCCATTTAATGCTTACAGCAATCTTATAAGTTGGGTATCTTTCCCCCCTTTTTAAAGGTGAGGAAATGAATAGGCCCAGAGATATATTACTCATAAGGTGGAACAGGAATAAAACAGAGGTAGCCTATTTTCAATGCCTATGTGCCAAGGCGACCAATAGCACCCGATAATAAATAGCACCCGATAATTCAAAACATACTTCCACATGCATCCTTTATCCTCTTTGAATCCCGAAAGTGTTCCTGTGAGCCAGCCTGTCCTTTCTATTTTATAGATAAAGACTTATCAGCTCTGGGAGGCTGAGCAAATTTCCCCAAGGAAAACCATAGGTATGAAACACGTGTGTATATCACAGCTTCTCAATAGATAAGACTTGAAATGTGTTCATCTGTGAGAAAGACAAAGAATGTATTACTTGAAAATATGGTGTCTCATGAAAAAACACATTTTGGTTTTTTGGTGGACCATTTATGGAAAAGAATACAAAATTACAATTACAAAATTTGTTCAGAATGAGAAAATGAGTCATCATAAATTACAAATTTTAAAAAGCTGAAAATATCTCTAACACTGCATAAGTCTTGAAAATAGCCAAAGGAGTTGTATGAAATAACTGCTAACATGGTTTGGCAATAGATTTTCCCTACATTTTTGGTTGCATGCTCCCATATGACCTCTTCCTATGACAATGATTTTTAACATATTGTGAAAAGAGAACAAAAAGCTAATTCATTCTTTCATCTAATATGATTAAAGTCTTTTATTATCGGCAGTTGAGAATACTTAAGCCCATGACCTCAAACATAGACCTCGCTGTTTGTCAATTGCTACAAGTTTGTCCTACAAACACAGGAACTCAGATATGTTCTATTTTGCCTGTTCCTGTCCAGTGTATGGGGGTTGATAATTGTATATGTTGCATTGTTGATTATATTCCCGACATGACAGAATGTCCATTTTGACTAGAAATCAACAAGAACCAAGTCCTCTACAGTGCTTACAATTGTATGCATCCAACGACTGGAATACTTTTTCACCAATTGGCTTTTGAGTCTCTGCACTTCAAGCCTTGTTTCTCTTCCACTACCCACATGCTTCCAGTACTGGGGACTGGTGTATCAGCAGCCACCACTGGCCCTGTACCTTCTGTGGCACACCATCACCCGAAAACCACTCTCACAAAGAAAATATTGGCAACAATTTAACTGACTGTAAACCATAAATACATACATTATTTGGGAAAAAGATTCCCCAAAATTTTCACAGCCCCTCAAAGGCTACCTGACTAGAGATAAAATATGACTGAGAGGAAATCAAAGAGTAACAAAGCTAAGGCCCAAAGAGGTTGCAGTTAGATACTATAGTGTTGCAAATTTTACAAAAACCCATGTCCATAGGAAAACATTGCTTGACCCATGCTCCAGGGCACTGGCAGGAGCCTGTCCCAGGGAGGGACCTTGACGTTTCAGCTTCACTGGTGTCACAACGAACTATCTCTGTCTTCCTGAAAAAGAATGATAGAGAAGAGTCTTGCAGAAAGATCTAAAATGTATTAGGAGCTCAAAAGCTTCCGTTGCTTTTTTGACTTTGACTTTCATTAATTAGCCAAGAGAGAGTCAAATTCTAATTGTCTAAGGATTTTCCTACAGTGTCTTTTCTTTGCCAGGGAAATGCTAAGACAACTACTGAGCTATAAAGGGGCAAAATGAGGCACCTAGAGTTTCCAAATAATTTAAGATGCAAAACCACTTCATTTAGATCAATTAAAAATGTTCTTGACTAACTTCATTTGCATGTTTATATTAGTTCTCCACTTCACTTGGATTATGTAATTTTAAAGCTGCATTTAATTATAGCACAAACCTTTATTTATCAACCATCACTGATGTTACCGGTAAATAAGCGTTATCTTTCTATTCAGTATAAAAAGTACATCATAATAAACAAAGAGGAGCAATCTTCAAGCTGGAAAGGTTTGAATGAACATGATGGCAAGGGAACGGAAACCCAGGATTAAGTGGAAAGCAGTTGGGGAGAAAAAAAGCTCTTCGTTACTTTAAATAAACTAAAATCTCCAGACAGACATGATTTCCCTCTCAAAGTACTGAAAGAATCTGCAAATGTGAACATTGCTCACTTTCATAACTTTTGCATAATTACAGAAAACAGAGAAGATGTTGAGAATATCAAAATGGAATAGTTGCCCATTCCAAAGAAGAGGAGAGAAATGTATTTGAAAAAAACACAAGACCAAAAATCTTGGAGTCAATTTCTGACAAAATGTTAAAATATATTATGATTTTCTCAGTTAGGAATTCCACAATCAACAACTCATTATAGTCAAATCTGATTTCTGGCTCCCAGCCCCAATTTTATCTGACAAAAAATAATCTAAATTCTATTAAACTCCACCACTGTCTCAATTATTCAAGTTTGTAAATCAGAAAGGGGTTAAAACCCTCTCTGAGGGATTTTTCCTCTCCCTTTCCTCCATGAGGTTGATTCTAAGCTCTAGGGGAGGGGCATATATTATAAGAAATGCCCACATTGTCTCTCCTGCTGGTATAGAAGGAGCTGATTTCATTTTGAGTTTGCCCTTTCTGCCTATATCCTGTGTGAGCCTCCTGCTCCACATCCACAGAAAGTCCTTTAGGGGACAATGGACACAGCCCCCTCCAATAGCAGCCTTGTGGGTCTACATGGAGTGAGTAGGCTGCCACTGGTGTCTAGGAAATCAACTTCAGCCTGATACGAACCAAAGGCTCTCTTTTCCGAGAGGCCACATCAGTTGCAAACTCAATTGCTTCAAGACAGCCTGCTCCAGTTCAGTTGGTGTTTGTAAACAGCCCTCACAGCAGATTTATGCTGCTCCTATGAATTTGCAGTGATCTGCCATATGCAGAGGTGAAAATTACAAGGCACAAATTTTGGTGTTCCAACATGAGTACAAATGGCCTGAATTGCCTGAGAAACAGCAGAATGCGCAATTGTTTTCTTTGATTTTGGAAGATTACACTGTCCATTAGGCAACAGAATGAAGGTTCAAGAATAAAGTGAAGCTTAATTTTTAAAAAGCCCTATTTTTGCACAACTAAGCTTGTAGCCTATACAATTCACACCTGATCAATATAACACTGTCTTTTAAGCACTAAGTAAAGGAGGCATTTATCACTGACAGCCCACATGTGCTTACAAACAATAAGGCTCACTAAACCACTGCTTTTTCGGGTACTTATATTTGTACATATTTTGGGGGTACATGTGACATTTTGTTACATGCATAGATTAATGATCAAGTAAGGGTATTTAGGGCATCTATCATCTGAGTATTTATCATTTCTATGTGTTGGGTACATTTCAAGTGCTCTCTTCTAACTATTTTAAAAGTATAAATCATTGTTAACTACAGCCATCTTACTCTTCTAAAATTAGAACTTACTTATTCTATCCAACTGTATGTTATGTTGTACTCATTAACTAACCTCTCATGCTTTTTTTTTAAATTTGAGAAATCAGAGAAAACTATAAACCCATATCTTGACTGAAGAAAAATAATGATTTTTTTTTTTTTTTTTTTTTTTTTGAGATGAAGTCTCACTCTATCACCCAGGCTGGAGTGCGTGGCGCAATCTTGGCTCATTGCAATGTCCGCCTCCCAGGTTCAAGCAATTCTGCTCCCTCGGCCTCCCAAGTAGCTAGGATTATAGGCACCTGCCACCACACCTGGCTAATTTTTGTATTTTCAGTAGAAACGGGGATTCACCATCTTGGCCAGGCTGGTCTTGAACTCTTGATCTTGTGATCCACCTGCCTCTGCCTCCCAAAGTGCTGGGTTTACAGATGTGAGCCACCACACCTGGCCAAATAATACATTTTTTATAGCATCTCAGAGGCAAATGACATAGGAGAAGAATTACTTCAAACTCCAATAATTCTAATGAGAAACATGAGGCTCAGAGAGGTTAAGTGACATCTTCAAGGTGAAACTGTCACATGGTAATGAAGAGCAAACTTGAAATCTGGGCTCTTGTCTCTCAAACCATTTGCAAGCATGCTCTGTGTCGCAACTTGTGCTAGAAGTTGTGGATATAAAGATGGATAGTAACAATTCTAGCTTTACACAGCTCAAAGCTGAGTCAGGGACATTAAACGAACCCCAGTTGGCTTCAGTCTCTAGGCCCAAGGGAAATCCTGTCAATTTTCTTCGAAGGGGTGTCCTGGAGCTGGCCTTCAACCAGCTCACAGAAGCCACTTGCGTCATCTCTTCTCAATTCCGTGTTCAGTGACATTATGTTGGTATACTGAAACTGGCAGTGGTGTGAATATTTACACTAAGGAAACCAGCAACACTACGAATCAGAGCTTTCCCCCACCCCAGGATCATTTTTTAAGCATTTACTGGTACACCATTCGGGGACTCTCCTGCGTTTCACTCTTGTTGCTGGCACTAATCTTCTCCAGCCTGTGGCTCTCTTTTCCCTAAAAGCAGGATTTGGAGTAAAAGGAGGGCTTCCTACATTTTCTTGTGACTCTTAAAACAACGATCCTACCATTTTAAGGAAATTGAAGCTATTATAGAGGGAAAAAGAATTAAACAAGCACATGAGGAAGTTACAAAGGTTCCTATAGTTCACATTGTACCATCCTGACCTCAAGTCTCTTTCCTAGTTCTCCACTGAGTTCGTGAATAACTAAGATAACGTACCTAAAGTTCCTAGTATAGTGCTTGGCACATAAGATGATACTCAGTAAAGATAGTCATTGTGATTACAGTATTAATAAACAGAAATATCTTTGGGACCTGGTCCTTGGTCTTTGTTGGGCTGAGGTTGGAAAACAATAGCCCTCCTGATCAGCCCTCTCTCCTCAGGTGAATAGCTGCCCTCCCAGAAGTTTTCCTGGGAGAAAAAGGAAGCCTGAAGATGCAATTAATGTGGAACAATATATACCCTGATTTTCTGATCCCCTTTTTTTTTCCTAACGTCCCTAACTATATATGTAGACTGGATCTGGTCTTGCACTGGGACTCTGATCCCCATAAAGATGCCCCCTCCTGCACACACACTGTTCCACAGAATTTTCTTGTCAAGAAATATAGTTGAAAATAAGTCAAAAAGGTTCTGAGAACACTGGATATCCACAAGCAAAAGAATAAAATTTGACCCTTAGTTTACACCATACCCAAAAAAATCAACTCAGAATGAATTAAAAGCTTAAGCTAAGTAAGACCTGAAACTAAAACTCCTAGAAGAAAATAGGGGAAAAGTTGCTTGACATTGGTCTTGGAAATGATGTTTTTGGATATCACACCAAAAGCTCAGGCAACAAAGCAGAAATAAACAAGTGGGACTACACCAAACTAAAAAGTTTCTACATAGCAAAGAAGATAATTTTTAAAAATCCAGTCTACGAATTGGGAGAAAATATTTGCAAACTATATATTTGATAAGGGATTAATAGCCAAAATATGTAAGGAACTCATACAACTGAATCTCAATAAGACAACCTGATTTTTATTTATTTATTTTTTTTTATTATACTTTAAGTGCTGGGATACATGTGCAGAACGTGCAGGTTTGTTACATAGATATACACATGCTATGGTGGTTTGCTGCACTTATCAACCCGTCATCTACATTAGGTATTTGTACTGATGTTCTCCCTCCCCTAACTGCCCCCGACAGGCCTTGGTGTGTGATGTTCCCCTCCCTGTGACCATGTGTTCTCATTGTTCAGCTCCCACTTATGAGTGAGAACATGTGATAACCCGATTTTTAAATGGGCAAAGGACTCGAATAGATATTCTTCCAAAGAAGACATAAAAATGGCCAATGGGTACATGAAAAAGTCCTCAACATCACAAACCATAAGAGAAATACAAATCAAAACCACAATGACATGTGATCTCACACTTGTTAGGATAGCCATCATTAAGAAGATGAATGATAACATGTGTTGGCAAGGATGTGAAGGAAAGGGAACATTTGTACAATATTGGAGAAAATATAAATTGGTACAGACCATTATGGAAAACAATATGGAGGTTTCTCAAAACATTAAAAATAGAACTACCATACAATCCAGCAATCCCACTGCTGGGAATACACACAATGGAAATGAAATCATTATGTCAGAGAGATGTCTGCATGCCCGTGTTTATTGTAGCACTATTCACAACAGCTAAGACATGGAAACAATCTAAGTGTCCACTGACAGCTGAAAGGATGAAGAAGATGTGGTATATGTATATTATACATGATGGAATATTATTGATCCTTTAAAAAGAAGGGGATCCTGCCATTTGCAAACACACGGATGAACCTCAGGGACATTATGCTACATAAATAAGCCAGACACAAATAAAAAATAATGCATGATGTCCCTAACATGTGAAATCTTAAAAAGCCAAATACATGGAAACAGAGTGTGAAATAAGGGTTGACAAGGGTGCAGATAGGGAGAAGTGGGGAGATGTTGGTTAAAGGGTATAAAGTAGCAGATATATAGGATGAACAAGTCTAGAGTTCTGGCCAGGCACCGTGGCAGCTCACACCTATAATCCCAGCACTTTGGAAGGCCGAGACAGGGAGATCGTTTGAGCCCAGGAATTTGAGGCCAGCCTGCTTGGATAACATGGTGAAACCCTGTCTGTAAAAAAAATCCAAAAATATTAGCCAGATGTGATGGTGCACATTTATAGTCCCAGCTACTCAGGAGACTGAGGTGGGAGGGTTGCTTGAGCCCAGGAGTTCGAGGCTGCAGTGAGCTGAGATTGTGTCCCTGCACTGCAGCTTGGGCAAGAGTGAGACCCTATCTCAAAAAAAAAAAAAAAAAAAAGAGGAAAAAGAAAAGCGAGTCTAGAGAGCTAATGTACAACATGACTACAGTTAATAATACTGTATTGCATTCTGAAAATTTGCGTAGAGCGTGGATTTCAGGTGTTCTTACTATGAAATGAAGGCAACTATGTGAGGAGATGAACACATTTATTTGCTTGATTTTAGTAATCATTTTACTGTGAATATGTGTATCAAAATATCATGTTGTACCCCACAAAATCACTAAATAAAGTGGCAAATACCACAGTAAAGCACAAATGCAATGTATGTTAGCAGTTCAGGCTGGGATAGGGGCAATGTGGAATGTGAGAAGGCCTCATAGGTTCTTTCCAGGCAAGATGTGTCTGTGAAGCAGATGAAGAAATGTGAACATAAGGACAGTACATTAAGGAGGATTTATTACTAAGGGGAAAAGGTGCCAGGAATCTGTGATAAAAAAGGTCTCAGTCAATCCAGATGGAGGTCCCTAGTGCCAGGCATATGTCTTTCTACTTGGCCCTAGGCTGCTTAGCCATCTGACATAAGAGAAGATGCAAGACATTTGCTTATCACATTTTTGGATGGCACAAAGTTGGGAGTGAAAAATAACACAGCCAAAAGAAGAACAGAAGACCACTTGGGATGATAAGATGAGCTCCTCCCAAAAGCAAGGTGAAGTTTAGACATGATATAAGCAGACTCTGACTCTCGAGTGTGCACATAAACAATGAACATGGGAACATTCTGTCCTTCAAATATAATCTGGTTAACACAGGCCTGTGCCAAAGAGCTTGGAGCCTACCTTTCTCACATGTTATCTCTTTCAGATCCTGTGAGATTGAGGATGTAGTCTGTGGCTGTGGCACTAAACATTTCTTTCCAGATGGTTATCTGACCATTGAAGTGAATGAACCTGATTTTTAATGTTAAATGAAATGTATTCTAACCAAATCAGCTAACCAGAATTTAATATTTGGATTGGGAGGAAAATTTGTATTGAATTATTGGGGCAATTTCTTGATTCTTCATTTAACATTGCTTAACTTAATAGTAGCAGAGAGAATATCAAGGACTCTTTCATCCCTTTCACTAGTTATTGAACATTCATTAGTGGTACAAGACAGGATCCAAATATGGCATGTAAGAGATGTTATCTAGAAAAAAAACTGTGCTTAATTTTGACTGTCCATAAAGATGGCTTCATGACCACTTCAAGAAAATGCTTCAGCAAATAACTTCATAATATACTAGGTATCATTTCTGATGAATGCATTAATACATTTTAAATATCCTAAAAATACATTCTTTAGTGAGTGTGAGAGAGTTTTTATATTACAATCCATTGACATTATCTGCTTCCCTCAAACATGTAAATAAAATTTATTATCCTATTAATGAAATTTTTCCCATAAAGGTATATTTTTATACCATATATAATGAAAAGCAGCACAGGCTGTAAATCACACTGATTTTTTTTCTGAAATGCACCTACTCTAGATAATGCTAACATGCTAACAATTGTTCCTTCCATACTGCCCAAAGCAATTTACAGATTAAAAGTTATTCCTTTTTTTTTTTTTTTTTTTTTTTTTTTTTTTTTGAGACGGAGTCTCGCTCTGTCGCCCAGGCTGGAGTGCAGTGGCCTGATCTCAGCTCACTGCAAGCTCCGCCTCCCAGGTTTACGCCATTCTCCTGCCTCAGCCTCCCGAGTAACTGGGACTACAGGTGCCCGCCACCTCGCCCGGCTAGTTTTTTGTATTTTTTTAGTAGAGACGGGGTTTCACTGTGTTAGCCAGGATGGTCTCAATATCCTGACCTTGTGATCCGCCGGTCTTGGCCTCCCAAAATGCTGGGATTGCAGGCTTGAGCCACCGCACCCGGCCTAAATGTTATTCCTATCAAAATACCAATGACATTTTTCACAGAACTAGAAATAACTATTCTAAATTCCATTTGGAACAAAAAATAAAAAAATAAAAGCCTGAACAGTGAAAGCAATCCTAAGCAAAAAGAACAAAACCGAAGGCATCACACTACCCAACTTGAAACTATACTACAAGGCCACAGTAATTAAAACAGCATTGAACTAGTACAAAAACAGACACAGAGACCAACAGAATAAGTTAGAGAACCCAGAAAAAAAGCCGCACACCTACAACCATCTGTTCTTTGACAAAGTTGACAATAACAAGCAATGGGGAAAGGATTCCCTGTTAAATACATGGTGCTGGAATAGCTGGCTAGCCATATGCAGAAGATTGAAACTGGACCCCTTCCTTATGCCATATACAAAAATCAACTCAAGATGAATTAGACTTTAATATAAAATCCGTAACTATAAAAAGTCTGGAAGAAAACCTAGGAAATACCATTCTGGATATCAGTCCTGGCAAAGACTTCCTGATGAAGACTCCAAAAGCAATTATAATGAAAATAAAAATTAAAGGTGAGACCTAATTAAAATACAGAGCTCTTATACAGCAAAAGAAACTACCAACAGAGTAAACAGACAATCGACAGAAGGAGAGAAAATATTTGCAAACTAGGCATCTGACAAAGGTCTAATATCCAGACTCTATAAGAAATTTATACAAATCAACAAGCAAAAAACAAATGACCCCATTTAAAAATGGGCAAAGGACATGAATAGACACTTCTCAAAAGAAGACATACACGCAGCCAACAAGCACATGAAAAACAATGCTCAATATGACTAATTATTAGGGAAATGCAAATGAAAACTACAATGAGATATCATTTCACACCAGTCAGAATGGCTATTATTAAAAAGTCAGAAAATAACAGATGCTAGTTAGATTGCAGAGAAAAGGGAATGCTTCGACACTACTGGTGGCAATGTATGTTAGTTCAGCCATTGCAGAAAGCAGTCTGGAGATTCCTCAAAAACCTTAAAATAGAGGCCGGGCGCGGTGGCTCAAGCCTGTAATCCCAGCACTTTGGGAGGCCGAGACGGGCGGATCACGAGGTCAGGAGCTCGAGACCAGCCTGGCTAACACGGTGAAACCCCGTCTCTACCAAAAAAAAAAAAATACAAAAAACTAGCCAGGCGAGGTGGCGGGCGCCTGTAGTCCCAGCTACTCGGGAGGCTGAGGCAGGAGAATGGCGTAAACCCGGGAGGCGGAGCTTGCAGTGAGCTGAGATCCGGCCACTGCACTCCAGCCTGGGCGACAGAGCGAGACTCCGACTCAAAAAAAACAACAACAACAACAACAAAAAAAAACCTTAAAATAGAACTACCATTCAACCTAGTAGTCCCCTTACTGGGTATATACCCCAAAGGGATATAAATCCTTCTGCCATAAAGACACATGCACACATATGTTCACTGCAGCGCTAATGACAATGACAAAACAGGGAATCAACCTAGATGCTCATCAATGGTGGACTGTATAAACAATGTGTGGTACATATACACCATGGAATACTATGCAGCTATAAAAAAAAAAAAGAATAAAATCATGTCCTTTGCAGAAACATAGATAGAATTGGAGGTCATTAGCTTAAGCAAAATAATTCAGGAACAGAAAACACAATACGACATGTTTTCACCTTTAAGCTACACATTGGGTACACATGGACACAAAGAAGGGAATGACAGACAATGAAGCTTTTTTGAGGGTGAAGGAGAGAAGACTGAAAAACTACATATTGGATACTATGCTGATTATGGGGTGATAAAATTATCTGTACAGCAAACCCCCATGACATGCAATTTACCCATGTAACAAACCTGCACATGTACCCCTTGAACCTAAAATAAAAGTTGGAAAGAAAAAAAATTGTTGCTTTTATACAAAGAAGATACTAGAAACCCCTCATGGTTTTTGTGACATAATTTTTATCCAAAAATATTTAAAATTTAACATTTTAAAGATGTATTAGAAAATGGATCCACTCAATAGAATTTAAAAAAACTTTTTTTGATAAATCAGGGGAAATATTAGAATAAATACATGCTTACTGTGAGGTTCTGTTCATTTAATTCTGAATTTTTCAGCCAAGAAGAAATCAATCCAATGTTACATTCACAGTGTTTGTAAGATAAACAACACCCAGTTAAGAAAAAGTACAGTTTTTAGTAAATATAAATATTTGAGAGACGGTCTTCTCATGGATGTTCAGCTCATCATAAGACAATCTGCAGTTCAATCAGTTGATAGGCTTCTCTCGTAATTACAATAGCGTGGGTTAGTCTACCCTTAGGTTCCAACACCATTCATCTTGTGACCAATGATACTGGTGATAAAATCTGTGTTAATGAAAATCTGTGTTAAAGATACTGGTGATAAAATCTGTGCTAATGAAAATCTGATGATCCTCCCTGTGGGTAATGAACAATTGTTACAAGGATATAGAGAAAGAGATAGAGTGAGATAGAGATGCAGATAAACATAGCGATATGGAGACAGACACAGGGAGGAACATAGAGCACTGGAGCTGACCTTCTCATTGTATAATACTCACTGCTGCAGGTGAAGGGCGAGAGACATGTTCTTCCTCAGAATATTCTGAAAAGCAGTGATTTCTGACGAAAAGAGGATTTATTTGTATAGGAACCTAAGGATTTGGAGGCAAGAAGGCAGACATAATCCCTAGTTCTCTGAGACTGTAAATTAGAGAATCCAGTGGGCCAAGTGGCTTTGACAAGACAGGAAAGAGCATCAAAAACTCCACATTGTTCAAAGGAAGTCAGTTTTGATGACCCTCATTCTATACAAGGTCTTAAGAATTGGTGGAAGGGCTGGTTCCAGCAGAGAGGGTAACTGAAGCCAGCATCACCATGTATCTTAGCTCAGTGGCTGTCCTTTCAGAAAAGCCTCCGGCCATATGGGTGTGAAATGAAGAGTTTCAGCCTAGGATTCTAAGAGGGCACCAGTGAGTCCTGGAGAGACAGCAGGCCATTCACCAACCATCTGACAACTGACTGCAGCAGCAAGAAGCAAGGGCAGCAGTGGACTCATCCACTATTCTGGTTTGCTTTGTATTTGACATTTGGAAGCAGTGCTAATCCCAGTCCCCCTTCCCAAAATAATCAAACCCTCAAGATTGTGGAAAATTAGTTGTGGAAAAAAAATTAAGGGAGTGATTCTGGACTTTCTGTTAGTAAGAAAAGTGTTCTTCTCAAACATTTATTTGGAAAAATGCATATTTATTCCCCAGGTGTATGAAGCAAGCAGAAACAATTCCATGGGGCTCAGGCATCACATTGAGACAAACAGGTTGAGCTGATCAGCCACAGTTAGTCCTAAACTTGCCAAGTGACTTCTGTTAAGCTGTATAATTGAAGGGAGAGGATCCAGAAAGCACATGTATACCATATCTATGCCAGGAAAACAAATGCAGCCCTTGAAGAATCTTCAATATGAATTTTGGCATCCTTAATACCCAAAGTAGCTTTCCATAATTGAATGTTTATTAAGTATCCTGGAGAAGTCATTGCTTTCCTTAATAACATCTGGTAGCCTATGGCCATCCAAAGTACTTAATTAGTAATTGTTAAAACTGTAAACATATTGTGTACTTGTTATTTCCCTCCTACACATCTTGTAAAACTGCCACCAAAGACAATGTCCACTATAATATTCAACATTCCTGGGTGAAAAATTCTCTTCTAGTTAATGCTAAAAAGAAAAAAAAAATGGAAAGGAAACATACATTTCTTTATATTCTGGTATCCATTCGTTCATTCATCCATCCATCCTATCTATTATTTCAATTAGTCACTTAAAGTACGAACTATGTGGCATTTATTTGCTATGTGATGGAGATACAAAGATGTGTGGAATGCCTCTCTAATCTCTAGAGATGCCCAAGTAAAGTGGAAGAGGAAAATATGCACATAATATGTTAACAGGATGCAATCGAGGAAGTATTTAACCTGGAGGTAAAGGAAGACTTGTAAAGGAGGTAGTGTATGAGATGAATCTTGAAGAGTGAGGGAGAAGCAGGCATCAAGATGGGTCCCAGGTTTCAGACTTGGCACGCATGAATCCTGGTGCCAGTAACTAAGATAAAGAAAGAACAAAGGAAGACTCATTTCTGGGAGACCATAAAGAGTTCTGTTTTAGAATTGCACCTTGATACTGCTGCCTTGGTTTTGATCACAGTGTGGCATAGTTGATTGGCACCTGCTTTCAGTTCAGCTGAACCGGGTTCATAACCTGGCTCTACCACTTACTAATGATATTACCATGGGCAAAGGTCTTAAATTCTCAGAGCCATGATTTTCTCACCTATAAAACAGAATTAATGATGCATACTTCTTAGGTTGCAAGGAAATGTACAATACTAGCTAAATTGACAATCCTTTTAATAATCCTTTAAAATAACCTCTTGGTCAGGTGCAGTGGCTCACACCTGTAATTCCAGCATTTTGGGTGGCTGAGGCAGGGAGATCACTTGAGGTCAGGAGTTCTAGACCAGCCTGGCCAACATGGAGAAACACCATCTCTACTAAAAATACAAAAATTAGCCAGGCATGGTGGCACATGCCTGTAATCCCAGCTACTCATGAGGCTGAGGCAGGAGGCAGGAGAATCGCTAAAACCCGGAGGCAGAGGTTGCGGTGAGCTAAGATGGTGCCATTGCACTCCAGCCTGGGCAACAAGAGTGAAACTCCATCTCAAAAACAAAAACAAACAAAAAAACCCTCTTGAGTCCAGTGTGGACCCAAACTGAATCTATTTTGCTTCTCTTCTTGGTCTTGGTCTTTGCTAATGAGTGGTGTACTTCTTTCTGTTGACTACTCTGACCTTTATGCCGTGCTGACCGGTTTCCTGGTGCCCCACCTTTTTTCTGTCTAGAGTTGAATCCCCTTCTTCCCAGCATGTTTCATAGCCAGTGTGGAGAAGTGTATGCTATCTCACTGTTGTCTTTAAGCCTTGAGAGAGTGAATAAATAAAAATAAAAGTACACGTTATCTCTGCTGTTCAAATATCTGTCACCTGTTAGAACTACACCTTGCTGATGGATGGGGTGTTTACAGCTATGAACTTTGTCCTCACTTCCTTCATTCGTCAATCCTCCATCATCCGAGGGGAGTAATGTCACCCCCCAGTCTTGGAGTGAAGCCAGGGTACACAGGAATGTCGTTCTGCTGGACTGCTCACGTGCATTGGAGGGTGACAGCTGGATCCCAGACAGCTGTTGTGTGACTAGCTGAAGTGGGATAATCATGAGCTGGGAGGAAAGAGGAAATGCTTTCAGGATTCACTGAAGCGCAACTTTAAGAAACACAGAAAAACTGGAGCCAATTAGGAAACTCAGGCTGACAAGCAGCTATCAGGAACCAACTTTTTAAACAAAAGCATCAGGCTAACTAAGAAACAGTCACAAACAGCAAAATATCTTTCAGATGGACGTGGCCAGTGGTAATTAAAGCACATTTCCTGCATGCTCAGTTTAGCAAGGACTGCCGAACCATTGAGGATATTTTTGGTTACATGCTCATCCAGATTTCAATGCCTTCTATTTGAAGAGGGATGATCAGATGTCTTTCCCCTAATCTATCTGTTTTGCAGGGCATACAGAAGTAGGGCCTTCCAGCCATTCTTCATGCAGATAAAAAGACTTTAGCAGCTAGAAGAGAAAGAAACACAGCACATGAGGTTAGTAAGCCAGATAGTTGGGTCAAATAGTGAATGATCTGACAGACTGACACTGAGAGGTTCAGTATGTTGTGGCAATGAGTCAGAGTTGGATTCAAATCCCAACTCTGCAACAATGTGAGGATTTGCCTCCTGGTAAAATGGAGGGAAAGTACCTCTCATGGCTATCTAAACATTACAAGAAATAATACATAGTGTGCTTATAATAGATACTTTAAAAACCAATTAGTTCCCTACTTTCTTTTTCCTGTGCTAAGGGACAACAGTCACATACAGAAGTGAGACTTCAGTTTTGCCCTTAGCTATGCCATCTATGACTTTCTCATGTTCAGTTTCCTTTCTGATTAAAGAAATGAACATGATGTTTTCATAACCTAATTTTGGTATTTCATTTGTAAGTTAACTAGTAAATAAGGCAATTACTTTACCATCTATTTCCCTCTGTAAGGACATAAACTTGCATAATGCTCTCACTTATGGTATACAGTTTTCTTTTTAAAGTAAGCGCCAAGTCTAATTTTCCAGCTTGATGTCAGAAAGGGGGAAGGACAATGAACAGGTAAGGTGCTGAGGGTTTCCCCAACCAGAGCAGCCTTACTTTGAAATATTTCATGTATTGGCCTTCCCATAAGGATTTTCTACACATAAAGGATCCCATAGCTGAATAATTAAGTTCGAAGTCATTCTTCTATAATATTTATGTTCAGGAGAAAACTTGGATAAAAAATCATTAATTTTACACCTTGGGTCAATTAACATGGCCACCCCTCTCATTTAGTCTATGCAGGGCCAGAAATTGATACATAGTGTGGAAACAGTTCTCTGTCCCTACCAGAAACATTTATGCAGTGAACTAGCCCCTGAAATGACTCAGGAGATAGGGAACATTTCAAGGATACTGAGTTGGGGGTTCCCAAGACAACGCTCAGGTTTGATGATTCCCTACAAGGACTCACAGGACTCAACCTATAGTGATCCTCGTAGTCATGACTTACTACAGCTAAAAGATACTAAGCATAATCGACACAGGAAAAAGATTCAAGTGGCAAAGTCTGCAGGAAACCAGGAGCAGGCTTTCAAGAGTCTTCTTCCAGAGGAGTCACATAGGATGGGCTTAATTCTCCCAGTTGCGACAGCACGTGGGAAATGTTAGCCCAGAACAAATACCTGTTCCCAACTCTGTGTTAATTGGATTTGTGCTATCACAGGGTATGTTCTCAGGGAATTTTCCCCACACATATTCAAGTAAGCTTTGACTTTATGTGTTCGATATTCATATAACTTGTACTTTTACAGATTCTATACTGATTTTCACAAATTTCCTTTCCTTGGTGGATTTCAGTGTTTCATCCATGATTGGACTGAATTAAGCCATCATGTGATGTCTCTAACCTTCTTCTAGAAGAGAAGACTCAGGTTCTAAAGAGGCAGAGGGGTGTGTGAAGAAGGAACTGGCTGGCATTAGGGTCTGAGCTGAGGAAGATCTTCCTTCAGCTCTTCCTGTGTTCTCTCTCGACCCCCTTGTTTTAGCAAATGGGGCTGCCTTTCAGGGTGAGTATGATGGGCTATTGCCCAAACTCACCCTCCACGCTACCTCTCAGAAGTCCTCACTCCCCCCCTAAGGGGGAGGGGTTGGAATGGCATGGCAGGCAGAGCAGTGCCTCCCTAGACACCTTTATATAAGATGTTAAGAGCTATTAAAATGTCATTTAAACTCTGAAGAAGAAACAAGAACAAGAAAAGCATATACTTAGTTTTGGGGAATGGATAATATAAAGAATAAACTACCAAATGTCCATTCCACTCAAGTTTCTCTATCAATGCCAGTGGTATTAACGGTGCAAAGTTCAATTTTGAGAGGAAAACAACTGAAGTTCAGAAATAGAGAAGGGAATTGTAAATTGTATGCAACTCTCCTTGGTCCTCATGAATTATATTCTCCTGCTTGCAAACAGCATGGAGTACCCACAGGAGAGCTGGGTTTTTGTTTTCTGGTTTTTAGAGACAGACAAAGAGGACAGATATGAAAAGTCTTTACAGACGGGCAAATGTTGTTTTCATTTTCAAAAAGGAGAGAATGTAGTTATAGCAGACAAAAGACTTCTTGAAATTCATTCTGAGCAAGATCCTATAGAAGACAACAATAGAAAATTGCGATATTCTACTGCACGCCAAGCATTGTTCCCCGTGCTTTACAGATCTTAGCATTTCACACCCACAATGGCCTTCTGAGGTAGATATGTCTGAGGTTCTCACTGTGCAATTTCCTTACTTAGGGTCTCACCTTCTCCAAATGGGCTAAAGATTTCCCCTCAAAAATCACATCCCTCTGCTAGAAAATAATTCTGATTATTACAACTCTTTTCCACCACATATCATAAAGGATAGGGGTGGGGTGGAGGGAAATGTACTTCTTCTCTATTAAAAATTATTATTAAAATCCTATTCTGTGTTCTGAATGTGCTTCCTTTCTCTGGTCCAGACAGCGTGAAATTTGTAGGAGAATCACCAAAGGACCAAATCAAGGTTCCCTGAGTGCAGTTATTGAGTCAGCTGGTCTCTCTGCTGCCCCTATCATCCGTGAGACTGGAAAAGTGAGCCTGGCCTCTTCCATTCCCAAAAATTGATAGACAGCCTTTCTCCAAACTTCATCCAGGGTTGAGAAGGGTGTCCTCATCTTTGAAAATGTTGAGTGTGTAAGGTGCTTGAGCTGGGATTAGGGAGAGACTGTATAAACCTTTGTTTATTCTGAATATCAGCCTATTTCATACCATTCGTCCAAGTCCATGTAATTCCTGGTTCAAGTATTTATTCTTTCACGTAATTTGCCTGTTCTTACGTAAACCAAGATTGATGGAGAGAGCTACATCTGTTTCTCAGATACAGTCCTCTTATTCCCATGGTCATTTGCAGTTCTGAGATCCTAATTCTATTCTCTTAGCTTTATGCTATTTCCTGGAACTCTGGGGTTACATCTGACTAGGGACAATACAGTCCTGTCCTGCTTTACTACGAACTTCTTCCTTGCTGATCAAATTTTCTCTAGAACAGTAATTCTCTCTATGGTTTCCTTCACCATCCGGAACTTGATACAGACAACAGACTAGGTTAAAACATTTTTTCTTTCTTTTGTTTTTCCAGCTGAATGGGATTTTCAAAAACTATACATATGCTCAAATTTTAACTTTATTGTAATCAGTTTGAGTGCGTTGTTTGTTGTTTGTTTTATGGTTTTTATGTATAAATATGAAAGAGCAAGAGAATAGGGGAAAGGAAGTGAGAAAGGTATTTCATTGCTTTTGTTTGGTTGAAAATGATGCTAATTTTAGTGGTTATTATATATGAGTATTACAAAAAAGACTGCCTAAAAAGGCATGCTGAAAAATCTGAACTCAGTTTTTTAGCTCCTTTAAGGACAGAATAAGGTAATGGTTGAGAGCATAAGCTCCAGAGTTTGATAAGCCTGGTTTTCAGTGCTGGCTTCTATACTCACCCACGCTATGACTTAGTGACTTTAGTCTTTCTCACACACAACTTATTAAAATATCTCATTGTGAGGTGGAAATTATATAATTCATAAAACATAGTAAACACCTTAAAAATGGTAGTTGTTATTTTAGTAGGAACTAGATAAATCCTTGCATTATTTTGGGGCTAGCCTCATGAATAACAAGAGTAGGCTTTGTGGTCTAATTTGAGTTACGCCCTCATGATCCGCTTGCTCATCCTCCCACTGGCCTTCAGGAAGTAAGGCTCTTGAATCTAGTCTATTAAATAAGCTGGATTCAATAGGGTGCAAGCAAAAAATCAACTTTTTTCCTCTTGCCACTGTCTCTTCAAACCTACACCCTCAACTTGTTCTTTCTCTACCTCTCAGTGAATATTGGACAGAACTCATAGTTCACATGATTACTACTAAGTAATAAGGCACTAATAAATAAGTAAAAACCTAACGCTATCCAAAACTCACAGAAGTCTAAACTTATTCAGTTTAAATCTCCCTCACACCAGCTCAGGTCTCCTTTAGGTTTCAAAGCTGTGGAGGTGGAGAATGGCTGCTGGCTGCTGCTTTATTTCCTTTCTTTGTTCTTCATTAAAGCCTGTCTGCAAGAAGGAAAGATTGAACCAGTGTTAGCTCCCAACATCTCAATTCAAATGTTATTAAATTAGCTCTCAACTCCTGACTTCCCCATGGCAGCCTCAGTGGGCATCACTGATTCCCTCTAGCTACGAGTACAGTTGTGCCCATTTTGGCAAGGAGAGAAAGAGTAGGGACCTCAGCCTCATCAGTCTGACTCACCTCTGCCCAGGGCCTCAGCCAGGCTGGTATTTGGGGGTAGCCATGGCAATGGGCTAAGTTGGCTTGTTGTGGCTAGGTGTCACAGACAGGACAGGTTACATAAATTGTGGAGTCATTTGCAAAATGAAAATGCAGGATCCTTTTTCAAATATTATTGGGAATATTAAGACAGCAACAGGAGAGCATTAAGCCAAGCTCCAGACAGGTCACCTGCCTCTGAACTGTACCCATAGTTAGAGAGAATCATCTCTAATCATTAAACAAATCCAGGAGAACATGTGACAGGAAATCAAGTGAAGAATTAGGGTTCTGTTTCCAGGGAGGAGTGGAGACTAAGAACAAAGTCCAGAGCTGGAACAATAAAAGGAGGTGATTCAAGAAGAGGCTGAAGGATTCCCAGAAAGAGACCTGAGGGCGTTGGCTGGTTCATAAAGCCACTAACTTGTGATGTTATCTACACCAGTGTGCAGGATGCCTGGGCGAGGCACCTGCACAAAGCTCTGAAAGCTCCCAGTGCACAGAGTGAGGGACAGCCTTCCTCTAGACCTGGCCCAGGGGCCCTGCCTCTATTTCCCTGTGAGCACAGGGTCTCCGATCAGGGTCCCTCATCAAAGCCCCAGCAAATTTTCTTGTGGGAGAAGACAGTGTTCAATGGTGAAAGCCTGATGAAGCAGTACAGAAAGAAAGGTTCCAGATGTACCTACTCCTTAAGAATAGTCAGCAGATCATAATGCATTGAACTTCAGACTTTCAAAGCAAGTCAGCATCCATTGTTTCACAGACATAATATCTGTGCCCATAGAATCACAAGGCTGAGTTTCATTGAAAACACATCTGGTAGATGAGCACATCAGAGCCCTCTTTCTGAGAGACAAAATGTGAGAAGACTGGCCATTGGCCACCACAACCTCCTTGAGCCTTGAATCAGCTCTGGACCCCACTCTGCCCTGCGGGCACCTGGCAGTTGTCTCACCACTGACATTCAGCTTCACCACAGCTTGGTTTTCCTCTCCTTGATGTTATTTCTCAGCGAGGAAAAGAAAGTGCAAGGAAGGCGATGGACATTAATCTGCAAGATTAGTGAGAATCTTCTCTCAAAAGTGGATGTTAGCTATTTCATAGAAGTGAAAATGCCTTCTTAAATACTAACACATACTTCCTAAATACATACACATAATGCTGTGTGTGAGTTGCTTTGATCTGCAATGTCCTGCCATGTCACTGTGGCTCCGATTACTTCAAAAGGGTCAACTGATGTGAAAAAAAATCAGTGGCTTCTCTACAATGTAATCCAAATACTTGTCACTTATCATAATTTTTTTTTTTTTTTTTTTAAGACAGAGCCTCACTCTGTCACCTAGACTGGAGGGCAGTGGTACAATCTCAGCTCACTGCAACCTCCATCTCCTGGGTTTTCAAGCAATTCTCTCACCTTAGCCTCCTGAGTAGCTGGAATTACAGGTGTGCACCACCACATCCTGCTAATTTTTGTATTTTTTGTAGAGACAGGGTTTCACCATATTGGCCAGGCTGGTCTCGAACTCCTGACGTCAAGTGATTCACCCACCTCAGCCTCCCAAAGTGCTGGGATTACAGACATAAGCCACTGTACCTGGCCTGTAACTCCTTTTTCTGTTTTTTGTTTTGTTTTGTTTTTTAATTTCTCCTAGGGAACAGCCAAGATGGCCAAACAGAAATAGCTCCATTCTGTGGCTCCCACCAAGAAGGATGAAAAGGGTGAGTGAATTTTGCATCTTCAGTTGAGGTACCAAGGTTCTCTCATGGGGACTGATTGGGCAGATGGCATGATTCACAGAGAGTGAGGAAAAGTAGGGTGGAGCAATGGCCCACCCAGGAGCTGCATGGGGCAAAGGGAGCTCCCTCCCTCAGCCAAGGGAGGTGGTGAGGGATTATGCCACCCCTCCCTGAAAACCATGATTTCCCATGGATCCTTGCAACCCACAGAGTAGGATGTCTCCTCATGAGCCCACACCACCAGGGCCTTGATTCCCAAGCACAGAGCTATGCAGACTCACAGCAGCTGCTCAGGTGGGCAGAAGCTCAGTAGGCACTGAGACAGGAGTTTTTGCATACTCAGACTCTGGGATTTCTGGTGACACAGGAGGTCCGTCCACTCCTGTGGGAAGGGGACTGAAGCCAGGGAGCCAAGTTGCCTCGCTGAGCGGGCCCCACTGCCAAAGAATCCCATAAGCTAAACCCACTGGCTTGGAATCTCCTCTGGCCAGCGCAGCAGGCTGGAGACTGTCTAATAAGACCGAATTCGAGGGGAGGGCCCGCTGCCATCATTGAACTCTGCACCCAAAAACAACAGAATATACATTCTTTTCAGTGTCACATGGTACTTGCTCTATAATTGATCACATAATTGGAAATAAATCGCTCCTCACCAAATGCAGAAGAACTGAAATCATAACAAACAATCTCTCAGACCACAGCACAATCAAATTAGAACTCAAGATTAAGAAACGCACTCAAAGCCACACAGCTACATGGAAATTGAACAATCTGCTCCTGAATGACTCATGGGTAAATAAAAAAAAATGTTGGCAGAAACCAAGTTCCTTGAAACCAATGAGAACAAAAAGACCATGTACCAGAATCTCTGGGGCACAGCTACAGCAGTGTTAAGAGGGAAATTTATAGCGCTAAATGCCCACATCAAAAAGCTAGAAAAATCTCAAGCTAACAACCTAACATCTCAATTAAAAGAACTGGAGAACCAAGAGCAAACAAACCACAAACCTAGCAGAAGACAAGAAATAACCAAGCTCAGGGCAGAACTGAAGGAGACAGAGACATGAAAAACCCTTCAAAAACAATCAATGAATCCAGGAGTGGGGTTTTTGAAAACATTAATAAAATAGACTACAAGCTAGACTAATAAAAAGGAAAAGAAAAAGGAATCAAATAGACACAATAAAAAATGATAAAAAGGATATCACCACTGACCCCATAAAAATACAGACACCCAGCAGAGAATACTATAAACAGCTCTATACAAATAAAGTAGAAAGTCTAGAAGAAATTGATCAATTCCTGGACACATATACCCTCCCAAGACAGAACCTCAAAGAAGCTGAATCCCTGAAGAGACAAATAACACGTTCTAAAATTGAGGCAGTAATAAATAGTCTACCAACCAATAAAAGCCCAGGACCAGATGAATTTATAGCTGAATTCTACCAGAAGTACAAAGAGGAGCTGATATCCTTTCTTCTGAAACTATTCTAAACAATTGAAAAGAAGGGACTCTTCCCTAACTCATTATATGAGGCCAGCATCATCCTGATACCAAAACCTGGCAGAGCTACAACAAAAAAAGAAAACTTCAAGCCAATATCCCTGATCAACATCAATGCAAAAATTCCCCCCAAAATACTGGCAAACTGAATATAGCAGCATGTCAAAAAGCTTATCTGCCACAATCAAGTTGGCTTCATCCCTGGGATGCAAGGCTACTTCAACATATGCAAATCAATAAACATAATTCATCACATAAACAAATCTAAAGACAAAAACCACATGATTATCTCAACAGATGCAAAAAAAAGATCTTCAATAAAATTCAACAACCCTTCATGTTAAAAACTCTCAACAAACCAGGCATTGAAGGAACATACCTCAAAATAATAAGAGTCATTTATAACAAACCCACAGCCAATATTATACTGAATGGGCAAAAGCTGAAAACATTCTCACTGGAAACCTGTAAATGACAAGGATGCCCTCTCTTACCACTCCTATTCAACACAGTATTGGAAGTTCTGGCCAGGGCAATCAGGCAAGAGAAAGAAATAAAGCGTATTTGAATAGGAAGAGAGGAAATCAAATTATCTTTGTTTGCAGATGACATGATCCTATACTAGAAAACCCCATTGTCTCAGCCCAAAAGCTTCTTATGCTGATAAGCAACTTCACCAAAGTCTCAGGATACAAAATCAATGTGCAAAAGTCACAAGCATTCCTATACACCAACAACAGGCAAGCAGAGAGCCAAATCATGAATAAACTCGCATTCACAATTGCTACAAATAGAATAAAATACCTAGGATACAGCTAACAAGTGAAGTGAAGTTACTCTTCAAGAAAAACTAAAAACCACCGCTCAAATAAATCAGAGAGGACACAAACAAATGGAAATACATTCCATGCTCATGGATAGGAAGAATCAATATCATGGAAATGGCCATACTGCTCAAATTAATTTATAGATCCAATGATATTCCTATTAAACTAGCATTGGCATTCTTCACAGAATTAGAAGAAATTATTTAAAATTCATATGGAAACAATAAAGAACTTGTGTAGCCAAGACCTTCCTAAGCATAAAGAACATAAGCATAAAGAACAAAGCTGGAGGCATCATGATACTGGACTTCAAACTATGCTACAAGGCTTCAGTAACCAAAACAGCATGGTACTGGTACAAATACAGACACATAGACCAACGGAACAGAATAGAGAACTCATAAATAAGACTACACATCTACAACCATCTGATCTTTGACAAACCTGACAAAAGCAAGCAATGGGGAAAGGATTCCCTATTTAATAAATGGTGCTGGGAAAACTGGCTAGCCATATGCAGAAAATTAAAACTGGACCCCTTCCTTACACCTTACACAAAAATTAGCTCAAAATGAATTAAGACTTAAATTTAAAACCCAAAATGATTAAAAAAAAAATCCTAGAAGAAAATCTAGACAATACCCTTCAGGACATAGGCACTGGCAAAGATTTCATGACGAAATCCCCAAAAGCAATTGCAACAAAAGCAAAAATTGACAAATGGGATCCAATTAAACTAAAGAGTTTCTGCACAGTAAAAGAAACTATCATCAGAGCAAACAGGTAACCTACAGAAAGGGAGAAAATTTTTGCAATATATCCATCTGACGAAGGTCTAATATCCAGAATCTACAAGGAACTTAAACAAATTTACAAGAAAAAAACAAATGACCCCATTAAAAAGTGGGCAAAGGACACGAACAGACACTTCTCAAAAGAAGACATTCATGTGGTCAACAAACATTTGAAAAAAAAAGCTCAACATCACTGATAATTAGAGAAATGCAAATCAAAACCACAATGAGATACCATCTCACATCTGTCAGAATGGTGTTTATTAAAAAGTCAAGAAATGACAGATGCTGGCAAAGTTGTGGAGAAATAGGAATGCTTTTACACTGTTGGTGGGAATATAAACTAGTTCAACCATTGTGGAAGACAGCATGGTGGGTACTGAAAGATTTAGAACCAGAAATACCATTTGACTCAGCAATTCTATTACTGGGTATATACCCAAAGGAATATAAATCATTCTATTACAAAGATACGTATGTTCATTGCAGCACTATTCACAATAGCAAGGACATGGAATCAACTAAAATGCTCATCAGTGATAGACTGAATGAAGAAAATGTGATACATATATACCATGGAATACTATGCAGCCATCAAAAGGAACAAGATCATGTTTTTTGCAGGGACATGGATGGTGCTGGAAGCCATTATTCTCAGCAAACTAATGCAGAAACAGAAAACCAAACATCACATGTTCTCACTTACAAGTGGAAGCTGAACAATGAGAACATATGGACATAGACAGGGGAACAATACACACTGGGGCCTGTCAGGGGGTGGGGTAGGGGGAGGAAGAGCATGAGGAAAGATAGTTAATGCATGCTGGGCTTAGGTAATGGGTTGATAGGTGCAGCAAACCACCATGGCACATATTTACGTATGTAACAAAGCTGCACATCCTGTACGTGTACCCGAAACTTAAAATTAAAATTAAAACTAAAAAGAAATTTCTCCTGGGCTGACACCTTTAAGTCTAATATTGTTTATTTATGTAATTGTTCTCAATATAGATATTTAATAATTTAAAAATTGTGCTTAAATGCTATGTTGTCATTAATACGTTTTAAAATCTATTAAAGGGAGACAAAATTATGCCAATATTGTAAAAAGAAAATGCTTTGTGCATGAGTACTTATAATGTGTATTATATAATTTTAGTGTTAAATAATATAATACAATGAAAATGATATAATTTATATAGCATGTTACACACACATGCACACACACACACACACACACACACACAAACACATAATGTTTAAAGAACAAGAAAAAGAAGATTGAGAGAAAATCCACCAAAAAAAATATAGTAATTCTCTGGGTAATCGAATTGGATATGGTTTTTATTTTCTTCTTTACATTTTTCTCCGTTTTTCAAACGTTTTATATTGATAAAACATTGCATATCATCAGAGGAGACAAATCATTATTTTTAAATGTCCCTTGGGAGCCAATAACACATGTTTGTTTAAACATTTCCAGGCTTTAAAAAACCCTCCTTTAATATAGCCATGACATTTTCTTGCAATATTCATGTTCACACAACTTCTTTCCCCTCTAGACTTTATTATCTTAACATCTGTGATTTACTTGTTTTTATATTCCTACCTACTCAGCTATTTATTATACATAGTAAATGCTCAGTAAACGTTTGTAGGATAAGATAATACACATTTATGAGTAAATGCAACTAGGCCATTTTTAAATTCAGACTTAGTTAAATAACTCTACTTTTGTTGTCTTTTCCCAAACTTATTGGTTCATTTTCCTTACTAATTTTAAGTAAAATTTAAACTCTTTCCAAAACGTTTAATTTTATTTTCATAAAAACAAAACCCTTTTCTTTTTGTAATCATTTCTTCTTTGGTTTCCCCACTATTCTATTAAATTACATAGTTATAATAATGAGTTCAAATGGCACGAACAGGCTAAGTTTCAAAACAGCAGACTATTGGGGAGCATACGCCTCAATGGTGGAAGAAGTGAGGGAGTGAACTAGAAAGTGGCACAAGGGCAGTAATTGTCCAACATCCAAGGGACATTTCTGTGGGTTTTTTTGTTTGTTTGTTTTTGTTTTTTTTTTTTAATTGGATCAAGTAAGCAAAGCGGAGTTCAGTTAAGAGAGCTCTGACTTGCTTGCATCAGGCCACCTGCTTTGCCTACAGGATTCTTTTGAGAGCATGAGCACCCTGTGCATTATGAGCATTTGCTCCTGATTTTCGGAAGCAAAATGAAATGGCTGAAAAACAAGAAACAGAAGAAACTAAACTAAACAGAAGAAATAAGAGCTCAAATTGTGTGTGTATGTGTGTGTGTGTGTGTGTGTGTGTGTGTGTGTGTGTGTGTGTGTTTCTGGCAACTGAAAGAGTTAAATTTTAGAAAAACAAATCAATTAGATGTAAGAGGGAAAAAAACTTCTAGTCACTTTGTTACAAAAATATCCCACATTCTGGGAAACTGGCCCAAAACCTAGGAAGATTTGGATTTCATATTAGACAAGCAGCATCAGCCACAGAAGAACTTTCTAGTAAAAAAGTGTGCATAGAAAAAAGGTTGGAATTAGTTGAAAGAGAAAAATTGAAAATAAACAGGGAAGGCCGGGCATGGTGGCTCAATGCCTGTAATCCCAGTACTTTCGGAGGCCAAAGCAGGTGGATCACCTGAGGTCAGGGGTTCGAGATCAGCTTGACCAACATGATGAAACCCCATCTCTACTAAAAATACAAAAATTGGCTGAACATGGTGATGTGTGTCTGTAATCCCAGTTACTCAGGAGGCTAAGGCAGGAGAATCACTTGAACCCAGGAGGCGGAGCTTGCAGTGACCCGAGATCGCGCCATTGAACTCCAGCCTAGGTGACAGAGCGAGACTCTGTCTCAAAAAAGAAAAGAAACAGGGAGGTCAGAAATCATAACTCCAGTTTGGTTTATGCCTATATTGCCATCTTAAATATAGTGTTTGCATGCTTAGGTTTAAATGGTTTGATAGATATTTCCCCCAAAAAGTAACAGTTTAGTTACAACTTTGATTAAGAGCTTAAGCCTTGTCGTTTGAATTCTGTAACCATCCTAGTACTCCTAGAATATGTGCCCCATCAACACTTCAGAATTTAATTTTGATGAGTAAATAAAACTAAACCTAGGTATAAACCTAGGTACAGAGCAACCATAAACATCGCAATTACACACACATATACATACAAAAATTCATAGATTAAAATTGTTGATCCATTCCTTCACTTGAGTTGAGGATAATCTCAGGGAAAGTGTCTTCTTCATTTAACATTGAGCTGAATTTGTTTATTTTTCCTTTGCTGTACCTCGCATTTTCCTTGATTATATATTATTAAGTTATATTATTAGAAATTGTTTAGAGTATTGAAGAAGTGTTTTGAAAGACAAATTATTTTCTAATGAAATCAGCACTATTTCTTGCAGCAAATTACTGGATATTACAGATGTGACTCATGAAATACCTGTCAACAGATGAGGAAAGAAATCTAATTGTGTAAAGGGTGGAAGGTACATATATCTTGTTTTGTAAAAAGAGACTACAGAATGTTCAGAAGAAGTTTTAAGACCTCTACATAAACCAAGGTGCTATTTTAGTAATGATACATACATAAAATAATTTCAAATCAATCACTAAATCATATACAAACATATTTGGACAACTCATCTGACCTATACTTGTTTTAAAGAAAAATGTACAATATAGTCATAGTTGTTTCCATGCCTAGAAAAATGTGGAAAAATTCAAATGTAAATATTTGATAGATTTACTTTGCTGATACGATGTTTGTTCTACAAAGAAATGGGACAATAATAAACATTGCTAGGAGTAAGGTATGGTTGAAATTTGTTTTAATATTTACTCTTAACCCTTTTTCTGTCCTTTCCTTATTGTGTTCTATCTTTTTTTCTTTCTTTACTTTTTCTTTCATCACAATGCAAACTCTATAAAAGCAGACACTTATCCTCAGAAACTGTGCTTTCTTTTATACTTTACCTGGAAGTAATAATGCCATTTAAACATGTAATCAACTTTTTTCCTTATCCAAAAATATCCATCCTTACACCAAAAGCACAATAATAAAAGAAAAATATAGATACATTGGTGGTTATCATCAAAATTAAAAACTATTGTAAAACAAAGGACACAGTCAAGAGAGTGAAAGACAACCTATAAAATGAGACTAAGGTTTTTTCAAATTATGTATTTGATAAGGGACTCATATCCAGAATATACAAAGAACTGGTACAACTCAATAACAAAAAGACAAACAACCCCATTTGAAAATGGACGAAGGATTTGGATACACATTTCCCCAAAGAAGATACACAAAGGACCAGTAAGCATATAAAAAGATGTTCAGCATCATTAGCCATCAGGGAAATATAAATCAAAATCATAATGAGACACCACTTCATACCCACTAGGATAGCTATAATCAAAAAGTCAGATAACAACATGTATTGGTAAGCCTATGGAAAATTGGAGCTCTCATATACTGTTGGTAGGAATATAATATGAATAGCCACTTTGGAAAACAATATGGCAGTTCTCAAATGGTTAAACATATAGAGTTATACAATCCAGCAATTCCACTCTATATAACTAATATACAGCAATAACTATATATTAGTTATATACCCCAAATAAATGAAAACACAGGTTCACAAGACAACTTGTACATGAAGGTTTATAGCAGCACTATTCACAATAGTCAAAAAGTGGAAACAACCAAAATGCCCACCAGTTGATGACTGGATAACCAACTGTGGTAGATCCACACAATGGAATATTATTTGACAATAAAAAAGGATTAAAACACTGATAACATGCTGCAACTTGGATGAACCTTGAAAACATTATACTAAGTGAAAGAAGCCAGACACAAAGGACCACGCATTGTACGATTCCATTTATGTGGAATGTCAAAAATAGGCAAATCTATAGAGTCAGAAAGTAGGTTTCTGGTTAGTGGGTTTCCTATGGCTAGATGGAGAATGGAGAAATTGGAGGTGACAGTTAAATAAGCTTAAAAAAATACCTCCTTTTTCTAGAAACAGATAAAGGATATTGCTACAATATCTCTTGTAGCAAGATATTGGTAAGCCTGCAATTTGTTGCAAACTCAATGTCATGAGTTCTTACACATTTGTGTACTGACCTGTCCCTGGTAGTGCAGAAGCTCTGAATGTAGCCTCAGAAGCACTAGGTTTTGTGTCTTGTATTCCTCTTACTAGATGACCTTGAGAAATTCACTTAACTTTTTCAAGTCTTATTAGACAGAGATCATAATAACTAACTCACAGACACATTGTGACTAAATGATATGACATCGGTCAGAAGGCTTATCAACTATAAACTACTATACAAATGTAAGTGGTTGCTATTGTCAGTTCTATAGACTCAAGGCCTTGAGAAGTCAGGCCCAAAGGGACCCGACTCAAATCACTCAATTATACCAAATACAGGAGCCAAAATATTTTTTTCCATAAGTTATTGGGGTACAGGTGATATTTGCTTGCATGATTAAATTCTTTTTTTTTTTTTTTGAGACGGAGTCTCACTCTGTCACCCAGCCTGGAGTGCAGTGGCCAGATCTCAGCTCACTGCAAGCTCCGCTTCCCGGGTTTACGCCATTCTCCTGCCTCAGCCTCCCGAGCAGCTGGGACTACAGGTGCCCGCCACCATGCCCAGCTAGTTTTTTGTATTTTTTTAGTAGAGACGGGGTTTCACCGGGTTAGCCAGGATGGACTCAATCTCCTGACTTCGTGATCCGCCCGTCTTGGCCTCCCAAAGCATGATTAAATTCTTTAGTGGTGATTTGTGAGATTTTGGTGCACCCATCACCCGAGCCAAAATCTTAATCTACAGTGAGAGATCACACTGCCAAGCAGATCGAATCATGCCAGTCTGTCTACTCATTTCCTTCCAAGGAAAGAAATCTATTTGAGAAACCCAGTCGCCATCAGAAGGTTGCTTAGAGAGTGTAAAAACAGGGCCAAGGAGTTGGATTATCCTGGGAGCATTATGAAGATAAAGCAAACTAATTGACCACTTTCCTCCCCTGTGGCGATAGATCTGTCAAACAGACCAAACGCCCTTCTTTCTTTAATGCAGTAGGCTGCTCACAAATCCACCCTTATACCTCTATTTCTCCAGGTAATACTCCTCCCACTCTGATTATTTTTAACTACCTCCACTTCAGCACTCTTCATTTCACACATTGTTATAACAAGCCAATTCCCAATTTCCAACTCCTTTTGTATTTATTGCATTTTGCGGTAGACTGCTTTCCTGGTGACAATTGGTAACATAGAATTCCTCACAGTCTCTATAGAAACTTTGATCTAAGCATTTCCCAGAGAAAGCTAATCTCACTATATGGTGTGGCTTCTTTTCTGATCCAGTTGTCTTGTCTTCTTCCAAACAACTTATCTCCAACCTGAAAAGTACTCTATAAGTGTGCATTATTATGATCACTGTTAGTTATGCAGGTCAGTACCTTAATGTTTGGTTACCATGGCATGATTAGAACCTTCTGGTAAAACACAGTCCTCAATGTCTCTAGCTTTTCTGCCTTCCTGGCAAACACGCACTACCATTTTCAAAAATCAGCTTTGCTTAGAAAAAAAAAATGTCTATGGTTATAAAAAACATTCAAGTCATTGGATCATTCTTAGTCTCACTGAAAGTTCTCTACTATTCTAAAATTAAAATGTAGTTATTAACAGATTTACTGAGTGTGTCCAGAAATATAGATATTATTATGCATCTCACATGGCATAGTGGAGAGAAGGTGGATTTCAGAGTCAGAGAGTTAGTTTTATATTCTGACACAGCCTCTTAATGAGTAATGTGTCTTGGTCCAGTTACTTAACCACTCTGAACTTCACTTTATTTATCCATTACAAATATCTCATTGAGGGTATCCTGCAACAGTGAAAAATAAAGTAAGATAGTAAGTAAAGTAATTGGTATGTTGTAAGTACAACATAAAAGATAGCTGTTATTATTGGGGACTTTGCATTCTTTAAAGAGGCCTCTATCTTTGTGACTTTAAAATCAGTGTTGGTCTTGGCTTGCTAGGTAACCTTCAGAAAGCCTGGGTCTTTCTGTTCATTATTTGAAAAGTAAAGGGAAAATGACATTTTTCATGTTTAAAAGTAATAACAGTGTGGTTACATAAGTTTTCCTCAGCCCACTGAATTTTTTTCTTATATATTTCAAAAAAGTGTCTCAGTGCATTATAGAACCCAAGTAAGGTTTATAGGGCAGACGCTTAAGAAATGACCTTCTATGTCGAGAAACACAAACAGTATCTGTATGAATTTTCTCATCTGATCTCACCTACTATTTCAGGAGAGAGAGCAGGAGAAAGAGAGTAGCTCACAGCGTTACAGGCCTCTGACTTCAAAGCTTCTTAGTTTTAAAACTGCTGTTTGACTTGGAAAAACCATGGTCGGATGCTTAGGCTTTTAAAAAATCAAACACCATTTAAAAGTCCTGCTAACTACATTCCCTGGGTTTTATAACCTGATTCTTTTCCAGAAAGGAAAGAATGGTCTGTGAAAGGAATACTATGTAATGAAGCATTTTTAGTGAGTCAAATTTTTTACTTTCTAAAAGTGCTCTGAGTGTTGATGACACTAGTGCAACTCTTCCACTGAATAAAACAGATGCAGAAAACAGAAAAATCTAAGAGGAGAGGCCTGGTGCAGAATACCAAATATAAGACAGTCCTAAATGAAGCAAAGGGAATTTTTCAAATTTCTTCTTTTTAAGATGATGTTCTCTGGGTTCTTTATGTTCCTGGGCTGGCCTTTTAGGTCTCTTGAGCCTGTCCTACCCCTGCCATAGCATCTCAGTCACTCAAAGGAAAATTGCCTCCTTATTTTCCATTGACCCCTTGGATTAGTCTGCTAAGGCTGCCATAACAAAATATTATAGCCTGGGTGGCTTAAACCACAGAAATTTATTTTCTCACAGTTGTTGAAGCTAGAAACCCATGATCAGGGTGTCAGTATGGTCAAGTTCTAGTGAGGGCATTATAGATGTCCTTGCTTATCTATGTCAACCGTCTCACTGTGTGGTTTCGTGACCTCTTTGTGCACACAGAGAGAATGGAAGCAAGCTCTCTCTGACGTCTCTTCTTATAAGGGCACAAATCTCATCAAGAGGACCCCACCCTCATGATTTCCTCATAACCTATTACCTCCCAAAAGGTTCCACCTCCAAATATCATCATGTTGGAGGTTAGAGCTTTTTGTTGTTGTTGTTGTTGTTGTTGTTGTTGTTTGTTTTTTTGAGACGGAGTCTCGCTCTGTCGCCCAGGCTGGAGTGCAGTGACACCATCTCGGCTCACTGCAAGCTCCGCCTCCCAGGTTCACGCCATTCTCCTTCCTCAGCTTCCCCAGTAGCTGGGACTACAGGCGCCTGCCACCATGCCTGGCTAATTTTTTGTATTTTTAGTAGAGATGGGGTTTCACTGTGTTAGCCAGGATGATCTCAATCTCCTGACCTCGTGATCCGCCCAACTCTGCCTCCCAAAGTGCTGGGATTACAGGCGTGAGCCACCGCGCCCAGCAGAGGTTAGAGCTTTAACATGGGAATTTGGGGTGGAAAATAATTCAGTCTACAGCACTCCTCTGAACCTCTCCCTACCATATCACTTTACTGAAATTTAATGACTTCATGGTTTATTCTGCCTTATAGTGTGACAGTCACCAGATAAAGTGAACTGATACACTTACGGGAGTTAAGTAGAAAAGCTAAACCCCACACCAGGTTTAAATTCTGAATACAAAAGGGTCAGTGGCTTATTGTTCAAAAGGTTTTACATAATAACTTTACTTTAATGAATTTGCCAATGTTCAGAGACCGGTCTTCAGTCTTCTAGACTCAGAAATCAGATTTTTGTAGATCCAGCTTTCAAAATCCAACCTCTAATGAGAAAATTCACATTTCCATAGCTCACAAAACTTTTGTACAAATAATGCCAATATATTTGTAGACAATGATAAATAAAAGCTCTCACACACACCAGAATATTCACATTGACACAGACTCCAAATTCTAATGTGTTTTTCTTGGAAAGTCAACTTATAACCAGAAAGCTGCTTGCTAAACAAGAATTCAGAGGACAAGAGATTATCTGCATAATTAAAATGTCTAGTATCATGAGGCTAAGCAAGCCTGATCTATCCACGCTCCCTGTAGAAATATCCTTAACCCTAAAGGATCATGAGAAACAGTCGATTGGCAGGACCTTCTCTTCCTGAAATATGCCCAGATTGGGCCTCCCAAGTCACTCTGATTGGCCACACTTCTGTTGCTAAATTATATCATAGATGATGAAATTCTCCAGTCTTGCTCAGGCCTGGGAGCCACTGCACCTTCTTTGTAAGGATATTATAATGTGAGAGTTCAGGACAAGGGCTTGAGAGCTAGACGATCTCAGTTCTGCCACTTTCTGGCCATGTGACCCTGAGGACTTCATTGAAAATGTCCAAAAATCAGTTTCCTCCATTGCAATATTAAGAAAATAACCTCATTTAATTTGCAAAATTGTTGTAAGGATTATGTATGTAATAATTTTCACAAATTAGCCTTAGCAAATACTAAAAGAATCTTACCTATTATTTAGCGGGAATTTACAACTCTGTTTAAATTCATTATCTGATTTTGTAGTGTGACTCCCAGGGCACAATCTCATTTGTCTTATTTCCAGCTTCCTTGCAGCTATGGTTTATCTCATATTTGCTCCTGGAACCTATCTATCATACTGATTATAGAGACATGTGAATAACTCTTTCTAGAGTACACACTGACTTTTCTGTCCAGTGACAGAGGGCTGCAGGAGAAACCATTACTTACTACTTGTCTAGGACAGGAGTGGAGAGTTCAGGCCACAAAGAGAGAGCATCACTGTGGAAAGTTTGTGATAGTGTTGAAAGGAGGCAGCAGAAGATACTATAGAGGTAAAAGGCAGAAGTAAACTGCTTATGTTCTCATGGGTTTGCCAAAACCCGTGATTACCTCTTTCCTTTATTGTATGCTTTCTTTATTGCAAAATATACTATATCTATCCAAAAGTATGTATCCTGGCTTTGTTCATAATTGTTTCCTTGCTTTTGTTTATATTTTTGCTACCTTAATATAGGTCCCTAGCTATTTTAGTCTGTTTCTGAACTTTACATAAATGTAATCACACATTATTTTGTGATTCCACTTCACTCACTTGGAGCCCGAAGAAGGCAGCATGATACAGAGTAGAAACAGCTGCAAAGTGTGACCACCGGGCCTTGGGAAGCCCATGGACTGCCCTGCACCAGCATGTTGTCCTGTTGTTCTGACCAGGAACCGAAGCAGCTCAGAATGCTGGACTTCAAAGAGCCTTGTTCCTGCAGTCAGGGATTAGAAATCCTAAGCAATGACCCGTTAGGGGACATAGGACCAAGAAAATGTCAGTAGTTTTCACAGGGTGAATAACTTGCCTGCTTTGTCTTAAGTTTTTAACTTTCATCCATGATATTGGATGTAGTTATAGTTCATTCATTTTCATTACAACGTGGTATCTCATTCTATGAATATAACAGATAATTTATCTATTCTACTTTTTATAGAAATTATTTTGATTCTCCAGTTTCTTTACAGATCATATAAATGTTTCTCCTTTTACTAATGATTTTCATGGAGAGGAACAATTCTAAGTCTTAAATCAATTTTTGAGGCCTTATTTTGGCAAGGGTCTCTATATATTATTTTATATATATAAGAATAATTAAGATTATTAACATAATTTTTAAAAAGTATTGAGGTTCTAGTTTTATCTATTTTGAAGAATGCTTCTTTAAACATGCTTGTACATGTCTGGGGTGAATCTATAACAAAAGAATCAAATGGACATTCTAAAATTTTAAAATGTAATATATGAAAGTAAGAATGCAACAGATTGATTTAAACAGTCGATAGGACACAATTTCCATTAACTGAAAGACAGATCAATGCAAAGGACTCAAACTAAAGTATAAAGAGAAAAAGAACTGGTGGGATTTTAAAAAAAAAATGCAGAAAATCTCCAATGTTGAATTATTCGGCCTGACCTAGTCCCAGCCAGTCAAAGTGCTAATATTCCCTTAGTCACAGGATTGAATCAAGTGTTGGCATGCAGTTTGTTTTGGTGCAAGCAGAGTTAATTTTGGAGCTTAGTTTTGAACCACTGGGATGTGATGCTCTCTTTTCCATTGAACTTGAACCTGAAATTTCAGTGTTAACCTGGAACTTCTGGGCAAGTGTCTAGTTAGGGTCAAGAGAGAAGAGTAACTAAGTCCTGATAAGATCATTTGAGACCCTGGAGAGAGCTACAACAATCCTATCCTTGACTGTTCTATTATGTGAGCAAATGTTTCTACTCTTGTTTTAGATCTGTTAGAGTTGGTTTTGGACTTTGTTTTGTTTTTCTCGCCTTCAACAAGAGCTTTAACTATAAATACTTCTTTACTCTTGTGCATTCCCCAAATGCCCTCTTGCATGCCATCCAAAAGGAAAGGTAGATCTCATAGTATGGAGAACTTTAGACCAACTCCCTGGCCTATCTCCTAAATATGATCTTGAATCTGGCCCTTTCCCAGTAAAGCTACAGCATTGCTCTAGAAGGCTGACTGACAGCACAAGGGACAGCTGTGTAGAAATCTTCTTCCTCATTGGCTCCCCAGTGACCTATATTCATCTAGCAAGCCTTGCATTCCTCTGTCCCTTGCTCATTTTTTAGACCCTAAGTTTAACATATTGTTTTAATTAACATTTTAGGAGCTAAACTCAGAGAACGGTGATTATGTCTGAGTGGGAGGGTTCGTGATTACTCTCTGAATGGTATCATATTCAAAGTAAGTAAAGAAATGCTTGTGAATTTCAATTGCTTTTCCTTTTCAGTCGGAAGATAAACCTAACATTCAAAATTGTCATCAGACAGAGAAGAAAGCCTGCTTGCTTACATCTCTGTAAACTGACTTCTTGGAGTCTCACAGCCCTCTCCTATTGAGTTCTCTTTCCATTCCTATCTCCTTTTCAGTTGTAATACCCTAGGTCGTCCCAGACTCTGGGCTCTGAACTCTAGGCAAGGCACTATTTATTGACTGGATGATTATTTGACACATAGAAACTGCCCTCATTTGAAACCAGATTGAAAAATGTCGTTTTCTTTAAGTTTTATATTATCCTTTATTCCCTCTTTTTCATGGGGATAATATTTTTTAAAAACTCCTGGATCAAGCTTTGGTTCCAATATTTCTTTTTATTCTTTGTTCTGCTTTGCTCTTTATATCCCCTCCCCCTCAACCCACACACACATAAAATTAACTAAGTCAGAGCTTACAAACTGGCAGGCTGTAAAGCTGGCCGACAGATATGTTTCATTTCACCTTAATATACTTTAAAATTTTGTCTTTGTTATATGCAGTTAATACCAGGAGATACCACATAACAATGATCACTTCAGGATTTTCTTTAAATATCAGACTATCTGGCACCCTGAGCCCAAATTCCTTTATGGCAACAATTAGATGGAGCTAAATAGTGACAGCACCTTTTATCTTTCAACTGGTACACTTCACTCATTTACCCACTTCACTCTTCCATTTGGGGCACGAAGAAGGCAGCATGATGCAGAGTAGAAACAGCTGCAAAGTGTGACCACTGGGCCTTGGGCAACCCACGGACTGCCCTGCACCAGCATGTTGTCCTGTTGTGCTGACCAGGGACAGAAGCAGCTCAGAAAGCTGGACTTCAAAGAGCCTTGTTCTTGCAGTCAGGGATTAGAAACCCTAAGCAGTGATCATAGTGGACATAGGACCAGGGAAATGTCTGTAGTTACCACAGGGTGAATAAATGGTAGCCAAGATCAGAAACTCCCAGTGCCTCAGCATTGCAGAAAAATGGAATAAGGGAAAAAAAATTATGTTACCTTACCAAAATTTAAAAAGTTATTTCTTCTATATATCTGAATGTGCAGACTGAGGTTCATGCTCTCCATATTACTGATTGAGACCTCATATTAAAACACTTTCTTCCCTGCATATAACTATTGATCACATCATTTTCTCTTTTTCTTATTTTTTTTTAAATTATAGGTTCATGCGCATGTTGGTTACACGAGTATATTGCATAATGATGGGGTTTGGACTTCGAGTGAACCTATCACCCAAGTAGTGAACATAGCACCCAAAAGGTAGACTTTTAACCTCGCCCCCTTCTTACCCTCCCACTTTTGGAGTCCTCAGTGTCTATTGTTGCCATCTTAATGTCCAAGAGTACCCATTGTTTAGCTCCCACTTTTAAGGCAGAACGCGTGATATTTTATTTTCTGTTTCTGAGTTATTTCACTTAAGATAATGGTCTCCACCTACATCCATGTTACTGTAAAAGACATGATTTCATTCTTTTTTATGGTTGTGTGGTAGTCCATGGTATATATTAATACCACATTTTCTTTTAAACATTAAACATCACGTTTTTTAAAAAACTAAACACCACATTTTCTTTACCCAGTCTACTCTTGATTGACGCTTAGGTTGATTCCATGACTTTGCTATTGTGAATAGGGCTGCAATAAACATAAAAGTGCAAGCTGTCTTTTTGATTAAATGGTTTCTTTTCCTTTGGGTAGATATCCAATAGAGGGATTGCTGGGCTGAATGGTAGTTCTGCTTTTAGTTCTTTGAGAAATCTCCAGACTGTTTACCACACGGAACTAATTTGCATTCCTACCAACAGTGTATAAGCTTTCCCTTTTCTCTGCAACCTTGCCATCATCTGTTGTTTTTTTTTTTACTTTTTAATAATAGCCATTCTGATTGGTGTGAGATAATATCTCACTGTGGTTTTAATTTGCATTTCTCTGATGATTAGTGACATTGAGTATTTTTTCATATGTTTGTTGGCTGCATGTATCTCCTCTTTGTTTTTAATTTAACCTTTAAGTTCCAGGGTACATGTGCAGGTTTGTTGTATAGGTAAACTTGTGTCATGGAGGTTTGTTGTACAGATTATTTTGTCACCAAGTATTAAGCCTAGTCCAGTTAGTTAGTTTTTCTGATACTCTTACTACTCCAACCCTCCACCCTCCTATAGGCCCCAGTGTGTGTTGTTCCCCTTTATGTGTCCACATGTTCTCATCATTTAGCTCCCACTTATAAGTGAAAACATACGTGATATGGTTTGGCTCTGTGTCCCAACCCAAATCTCACTTTGAATTGTAATAATCCCTACATGCCAAGGGCATGTAATTGGATCACGGGGGCAGTTTCCCCCCTTAGGCTGTTCTCATGATAATCAATGAGTCTCATGAGATCTGATGGTTTTATAAGCATCTGGCATTCCCGCTGCTTGCACTCATTCTCTCTCTTGCTGCCCTTTGAAGAGGTGCCTTCTGCCATGATTGTAAGTTTCCTGAGCCCTCCCAAACCACGCAGAACTATGAGTCAATTAAACGTCTTTTCTTTATAAATTACCCAGTCTCGGGTATTTCTTTATAGCAGCATGAGAATGGACTAATACAATGCGATATTTGGTTTTCTGTTCCCGCATTAGTTTGCTAAGGATAATGGCCTCCAGCTCCATCCCTGTTCCTACAAAGGACATGATCTTAATCTTGTTCTTTTTTATGGTACCATATTATTCCATTTTGTATACGTACCACATTTTCCTTTTCTAGTCTACCATCGATGGGCAGTAAGATTGATACCATATCTTTGCTATTGTGAATAGTGCTGCAGTGAACATATATGTGCATGCGTCTTTATAACAGAACAATTTATATTCCTTTGGGTACATTCCCAGTGATGGGATTGCTGGGTCAAATGGCAGTTCTGTTTTAGGTCTTTGAGGAATTGCCATTGTCTTCCACAATGGTTGAATGGATTTACACTCCCAACAACAATGTATAAGCAAGCATTCCTTTTTCTCTGCAACCTCGCCAGCATGTTTGTTGTTGTTGTTGTTGTTTGCTTTTACATAGTAACCATTCTGACTGGTGTGAGATGGTACCTCATTGTGATTTTGATTTGCATTTCTCTAACAATCAGCAATGTTGAGCATTTTTTCATATGCTTGTGGCCATCTGTATGTCTTCTTTTGAAAAGTATCTGTTCATGTCCTTTGCCCACTTTCTAATTGGGTTGTGTTTTTCTCATAAATTGAAGTTCTTTAAATGCTTAAATTTAAATGCTGGATAGTAGACCTTTGTCAGATGGGTAGATCGCAAAAATTTTCTGCAGTTCTATAGATTGTTTATTGATAGTTCTTTGGCTGTGTGGAAGCTTTATAATTAATTAAGTCATATTTGTCTGTTTTTGTTTTTGTTGCATTTGCTTTTAAGATCTTAAGTCATAAATTCTTTGTGGAGGCCAATGTCCAGAGGAGTTTTTCCTCTGCTTTTTCTAGGGTTTTTATAGTTTCAGTCTTCCATTTAAGTCTTAAGCTATCTTGAGCTAATTCTTGTACATGCTAAGAGATAGGGTCCAGTCTCATTCTTCTGCATATGGTTAGCCAGTATTCCCAGCACCATTTACTGAATAGGATGTCCTTTACCCATAGTTTATTTTTGTTGACTTTGTCAAATATCAGTTGTTTGTAGATGTGTGGCTTTATTTCTGAGTTCTCCATTCTGTTTCATTGATCTATATGTCTGTTTTTATACCAGCACCATGCTGTTTTGGTTACTATAGACTTGTAGTATAGTTTGAAGTTGGATAATGTAATGCCTTTGGCTTTGTGCTTTTTGCTTAAGATTTCATTGACTAGTTGGGCTCCTTTTAGGTTCATATGAATTTTAAATGTTTTTTCTTATTCTGTAAAACATTATGTTGGTAATTTGATAGGAATAGCATTGAATCTATAGATGGCTTTGCAGAGTATGGTCATTTTAATGATATTGATTCTTTCGATCCATGACCACAGAATGTTTCTCCATTAGTTTGTTCATCTATTATTTCTTTCATCAGTGTTTTGTAGATCTCCTTACAGAGATCTTTCACCTTCTTGGTTAAATGTATTGCTTGGCATTTTGTGTGTGTGTGTGTGTGGCTATTGTAAATAGGATTAGTTCCTGATTTGTTTCTCAGCTTGACCATTATTGGTATATAGAAATGTTACTGATTTTTGTGTGTTGACTTTGTATCCTGAAACTTTCCTGAAGTCATTTATCAGGTCTGGGAGTCTTTTGGAGGAATATTTATAGTTTTCTAGGTATAGGATTATATCATCAGTGAAGACAGATAATTTGATTTCGTCTTTTCCTATTTGGATGTCTTTTATTTCTTTCTTGTGCCTGATTGCTCTGGCTAGCATTTTCAGTACTATGTTGAATAGAAGTGGTAACAGTGCACATCACTATCTTTTTCCAGTTCTTAGGGGGATGCTCTCAACTTTTGCTCATTCAGGATGACGTTGCCTATGAGTCTGTCATACATAGCTCTTATTATTTTGAGGTTTGTTCCTTCAAGGCCTGGTTTGCTGAAGCTTTTTATCAACTTTTATTGTAAATTCAGGGAGTACATATGCAGGTTTGTTACCTGGGTGTATTGTATGATGCTGAGGTTTGGGATACGAATGATCCTGTCACCCAGGTACTGAGCATAGTACAACAACAGTTAGTTTTTCAACTGTTGCCCCCTCCCCATTTTCCCCCCCACCAAGTAGTCCCCAGTGTCTATGGCTGCCATCTTTATGTCCATGAGTACCCAATATTTAGGTCTTACTTATAAGTGAGAACAAGTGGTATTTGGTTTTCTGTTTCTGCATTAATTTGCTTAGGATAATGGCCTCCAGCTGCATTCATGTTGCTGCAGAGGATATGATTTCATTTTGTTGAAAATTTTTATCATGAAGGGATGTTGGATTTTAACAAGTGCTTTTTCTGCCTCTATTGAGATGATCATACGGTTTTTGTTTTTAATTCTGTTTATATGGTGAATCACATTTATTGATTTGCATTTGTTCAACCATCCTTGCATCTCAGGAATAAAACCCACTTGATCGTGATGAATTATCCCTTTGATGTGCTGCCGAATTTGTTTTGCTAGTATTTTGTTGAGGATTTTTGCATCTATATTCATCAGGAATATTGGCCTGTAGTTTTCTTTTGTTGTTGTGTCCTTGCCAGATTTTGGTATCAGTATGATACTGGTTTTGTAGAATGAGTTAGAAAGGAAGCCCTCCTCTTTGATTTTTTTGGAATGGCTTCTGTAAGACTGGTACCAGCTCTTTTTTGTACATCTGGTGGAATGTGGCTGCAAATCCATCTGATGCAGGGCTTTTTGTAGTTTTTTTGGTGGGCAGATTTTTTCATTACTGATTCAATTCCATAACTTGTTATTGATCTGCTCTAGGTTTCAATTTCTTTCTACTTCAATCTTGGGAGGTTGTGTATTTCCAGGAACTTATCCATTTTCTCTAGATTTTCTCATTTGTATGCATAGAGATGTTCATAACAGTCTCTGAGGATTTTTTGTATTTCTGTGGTATCAGTCCTAATGTCACCTCATTATACTTTGTCATTTCTGATTATGCTTATTTGAATCTTCTCTCTTTTTTCTGATTAATCTAGCTGGTGATCTACTCATTTTGTTTATTCTTTCAAAAACCAACTTTTCATTTTGTGTGGGTTTTTCGGTCTCGATTTCATTTGGTTCTGCTCTGGCCTTTTTTATTTCTTTTCTTCTGCTAGCTTTGGGTTTGGATTGTTCTTATTTTTCTAGTTCCTTTAGGTGTGACATTAGGTTGTTAATTTGAGATTTTTCTATCTTTTTTAGATAGGCTTTAGCATTATAAACTTCCTTTTTAGTATGGCTTTTGCTGTATCCCAGAGGTTTTGGTATATTGTGTCTCTATTCACATTAGTTTCATTTTTGTTGACTTCTGCCTTAATTTTGTTGTTTATCCAAAAGTCATTCAGGAGCAATTCCAAGTACTTGTGTAGTTTTGAGAGTTCTCTTTCTATTGATTTCTAATTGTATTCTACTGTGGTCTGAGAAAATGCCTGATATGATTTTGATTTTTTAAATTTATTAAGACTTGCTTTATGACTGAGCATGTAGTTAATTTTAGAGAATGTCCCATGCACAGATGAGAAAAAAAATGTATAAGCTGTGGTTGTTGGGTGGTGTATTCTGTATATGTCTATTAGGACTACTCGTTCAAAAGTTCAATTTAAGTACAGAGTTTCTTTGTTAGTTTTCTGCCTTGATGATCTATCTAGTGCTATCAGTGGGGTGTTGACATCTCCCACTATTATTGTGTGTCTGTCTATCTCTTTTCTGAAGTCTAGCAGTATTTGTTTTATGAATCTGGGTGCTCCAATGTTGGGTGCATATATATTGAGGATAGTAAAATCCCATTGAATTGAACCCTTTGTCATTATATAATGGCCTTCTTCTTTTTACCGTTGTTGCTTTAGAGTATGTTTTATCTGATACAAGAATAGCAACCTCTGCTCTTTTTTGTCTTTGTTTGCATGATAGATATTTCTCCATCCCTTTATTTTGAGACCATGGGTGTTATTACACATGCAGATGTGTCTCTTGAAGGCAGCAAAAGGTTGGACCTTGTTGTTGTTGTTGTTGTTGTTTTATCCCACTTGCCACTCTATGTCTTTTCAGCATTTAGCCCACTTATGTTCAAGGTTAATATTGATATGTGAGGTTTTGTTCCTGTCATATTTTTGTTACCTAGTTTCTTCATAGTCTGAATTGTATAATTGCTTTATAGGATCTGTAAGCTTTGTACTTATGTGTGCTTTTATGATACCAAGTATAGTTCTTTTGTTTCCATGTTTTGAACTTCTTTGAGCATCTCTTGTAGGCCCATTCTGGTGGTGATTGATTCCCTTAGCATTTGTTTGCCTGAGAAGGACTTTATTTCTCCTTCATTTATAAAGCTTAGTGTGGCAGGATATGAAATTCTTGGCTGGCATTTTTTTTTCTTTAAAAAGGCTAAAATTAGGCCCCCAATCTCTTCTGGTTTGTAAAGTTTCTGCTGAGAATTCTATTGTCAGTCTGATGGAATTTCCTTTACAAGTAATATGATCCTTTTCTTTATCAGCCTTTAAGATTTTTTCTTTTGCATTGATCTTGGACAGTCAGATGACTATAACTTGGAAATGGTTGTCTTTTATAGTATCTTGCAAGTATTTTCTGAATTTCTCATATCTGAATGTTGATCAATCTAGCAAGATCAGGGATGTTTTCCTGAAGTATTCCTTTGATTATGTAATCTAAGTTTCTTACATTTTCATCTTCTCTCTCAAAAATGCCGATAATGTGTAGGTTTGGTCACTTTACATAATCCCCTATTTCTTGAGAGCTTTGTTCATTTTTTCAATCTTTTTGTTTTTGTTTTTGTCTGATGGGGTTAATACAAAAGACTGGTCTTCAAGCTCTTAAATTCTTTCTTCTAGTCTTTATCTAGTCTATTGTTTAAAGCCTCCAATTGTATTTTGAAATTCCTGTAGTGAATTTTTCAATTCCAGATGGTCTATTTCATTTTTTCTTAATACAGCTATCTCATCTTTCATATCCTGAGTCATTTTTCTGTTTCTTTTGTGTATGTTGAATTTCAACTTTCTCTTGGATCTCATTCCGTTACTTTGAAATCCATATTTTGAATTCTTTGTCATTCTAGACTTTTCAATTTAATTAACATCCATTGCTAGAGAGATAGTGCAATCCTAGGTGTCGAAATACTCTGGCTTCTTGTATTGTCAGAGTTCTTGCACTGATTCTTTCTCATCTGAGGGAGCTGCTCCTTCTTATTTTTGAATTTGCAATCATTTGGATGAGACTTCTAAATATTTTTATTCTTTTTTTCCTTGAGGGTATGACTGTGGAGTATGTTGTGTATGATTATTTGACTTTGTTTCCGGGTGCTTTCAGAGGCCTAAGGTTCTGTTTGGGTTCCTTGGTTGTGGATAGCTTCTGTGTGCTTTCTCAGATGCTGTTTGTTGAAGTTACATATTGTATGAGCTTACACACTATCTCCCGCACGGCTGAGGGTGTAGAGGACTCAAGAAGCTTATCTCTGGACTAGCACTAAGCCCTGCTGACAGCAGGATCTTTGGTAGTGCAGTTCAGGCTTACTGAACTGAAGCAATATCCATGGCCCGCAGCCACACTGGTGGTGCTTAAGAGTAAAAGCCAGCTTATCCTCAGGGGGGCTGATGAAGATTGAAAACAGCTTCGCTGATCCATCTTGAATTAATTTTTGTATAAGGTGTAAGGAAAGGATCGAGTTTCAGCTTTCTACATATGGCTATCCAGTTTTCCCAGCACCATTTATTAAATAGGAAATCCTTTCCCCATTTCTTGTTTTTGTCAGGTTTGTCAAAGATCAGATGGTTGTAGATGTGTGGTATTATTTCTGAGGGCTCTGTTCTGTTCCATTGGTCTATATCTCTGTTTTGGTACCAGTACCATGCTGTTTTGGTTACTGTAGCCTTGTAGTATAGTTTGAAATCAGGTAGCATGAACACTTAAATGTTAGACCGAACACCACAAAAACTCTAGAAGAAAACCTAGGCAATACCATTCAGGACATAGACATGGGCAAGGACTTCATGACTAAAACACCAAAAGCAATGGCAACAAAAGCCAAAATTGACAAATGGGATCTATTAAACTAAAGAGCTTCTGCACAGTAAAAGAAACTACCATCAGAGTGAACAGGCAACCTACAGAATGGGAGAAAATTTTTACAATCTACCCATCTGACAAAGGGCTAATATCCAGAATCTACAAAGAACTTAAACAAATTTACAAGAAAAAAATCAAACAGCCCATCAAAAAGTGGGCAAAGGGTATGAACACACACTTCTCAAAAGAAGACATTTCTGCAGCCAACAGACACATGAAAAAATGCTCATCATCACCGGCCATCAGAGAAATGCAAATCAAAACCACAATGAGATACTATCTCACACCAGTTAGAATGGCGATCATTAAAGAGTCAGGAAACAACAGGTGTTGCAGAGGATGTGAAGAAATAGGAACACTTTTACACTGTTGGTGGGGCTGTAAACTAGTTCAACCATTGTGGAAAACAGTGTGATAATTCCTCAAGGATCTAGAACTAGAAATACCATTTGACCCGGCCATCCCATTACTGGGTAGATACCCAAAGGATTATAAATCATGCTGCTGTAAAGACACATGAACACGTATGTTTACTGAGGCAGTATTCATAATAGCGAAGACTTGGAATCAACCCAAATGTCCATTAATGATAGACTGGATTAAGAAAATGTGGCACATATACACTATGGAATACTATGCAGCCGTAAAAAAAGATGAGTTCATGTCCTTTGTAGGGACATGGATGTAGCTGGAAACCATCATTCTGAGCAAACTATTGCAAGAACAGAAAACCAAACACTGCATGTTCTCACTCATAGGTGGGAACTGAACAATGAGAACACTTGGACACAGGGTGGGGAACACCACACACTGGGGTCTGTCGTGGGATGGGGGGAAGGGGGAGGAATAGGATTAGGAGAAATACCTAACGTAAATGATGAGTTAATGGGTGCAGCACACCAACATGGCACATGTATACATATGTAACAAACCTGCACGTTGTGCACGTGTACCCTAGAACTTAAAGTGTAATAAAAAGTAAATTAATAAATAAAAAAGAAAACACCTTGTCTGATGCAGGGTAGTGGGGTAGGAAAAGATTGTGTTGAGGTGTGCTAAGGTCTTGGAGAAAGGAGCAGGAGGGATTCACCAACTCCTCATCCAGAGCAGGCAGGAGTGCAACCCACTTCCCTATCATACCCCTGTTGCAGGACTTATGAACTTGAATTCATAAAGACTGTGACCTTTGATTCCTGACTACAGTGTGGCTGCAGGAAACAGATATGCCCCTCTGATGGCTACCACCAAAATGAATTGAAGAGGCTTTGCCCCTTCCACCAGTCCAGAGTAGGCAGCTTTGTAATTTTTCTGTCCTTCTTTGCCAAGACATTGCCACTCTGCATAGGGAGGAGTAGCTGGGTCCAGTCCTTTGGCATCCAAGTGGCATAGGGTCAATTTCAGTGAGGTGTGGAGCTGGCATGAAAAGCACAAAAAATACTTTCTCCACATGTCCACACACTCACCCCCAGTGAGAAGAGCCACTGCTGTGTCTGCAACAGAGGATGGGACTGGGGCGGTGGATAGGAGATGACCCTCTCTCCACTTCCATTTCCGGACATCAGTGCTGTGCCCTTCAGTGATTGCCATCACACCCCTGTCTCCTTTCTCCCAAGGGAGGTCCTGGTGGGCTGCACTCCCTCCTCCCTTAGGGGGGCCCATGCGGACCATTAGATTTCCAGGAATTCTGCAGCTTCCTGGGGACCCACTGTCCCCTGTGCTTGCCGAAGTCCAAGCAGGTTGTTAGGTATGGTGGTGTGGTGACTCAATGGCAGAGAATCCCTGGCCAGGGCAGTGGCCCACTATGGGTGCACAACCAGTATGGCACCTGCTGTCTCAGTTCAGGTATGAGAGAGTGTGGGCACACCTGCACAAACTGGCCACCCAGGTCTCTGTCCCTGGAAAGTTCCCAAATTGCCACTAACAGCATTGCTCAGGGTCACCAGGGGAGAGGGGCTCCCCAACAGTTGGTGGTCAGCAGATGGTCAGAGGAGTGAGGGGAGCAGAGAAGCACTCCCACCTACTCTTTCCGCAGGACTCCACGTTCCACAGGGGCTGATCTCTGCCATATTCTTGCTGCTTTCCTTTTCTGCAGTCCAGCTTCCTCCTTTGCGCTCTCTGACAGGTTCTGGCTTTCTTCCCTCAGTTTTCCACCTGAAACTTGTCCATTCACCAGTAACTTTGATCTTCTTTCCGAGTAGAACTGGCATCTGATGTCGCTAAGTCAGCCATCTTGAAAAAAACATTATTTTCTTTGATAGTTTTTACCCCATACATTTTGTATAATCTCCTGACATTTGATTATCAGAAAGAGTATTTTTCAAAGTACATGGTCCATAAACTTAAGAGTTACCTGAATAAATTGTTATTCTGGTTATCATTACTGTTTAACAAACCAGACCAAAACTCAGTGGCTTAAAACAAGAGTCATTCATTCATCAATTTGGGAAGGGATTGGGAAGCTTGGCTTATCTCTGCTCCACAGATTCAGCAGGTGCTGCTTGAAGGTGATTAATATCCAGGGGCTGGAATCCTCAGAAGGCCCACTCTCTCACTCATGTGTCTTGGGCTTGTTGCTGGGTTTGAGCTGGCTGGTTGGCTGGAACCTACATAGGGCCTCACCATATGGCTGCTTGGCTTCCTTATAGCACTGTGGCTTGGTTCCAACAATAAGTATCCCAAGAGGCAAGAGGTGGAAGCTACTGTTGAAATTCTAGGCCCAGAAACCTGCACAGCATCCCTTCTACTGTATGCTCTTGGTTAAGCAGTGACTTTATCCAGAGTCAAGGAGAGGAGACAGAATCCAGCTCTCCATACAAGGAGCATCAACAAATTTGGGGACCAGGTTTTAAAACTGATACACTTATTTAAAATGCAAATACTTGAGTTTTACGTTAGACCTATTAATCTCTTTTTCTGAGGCTTGAGGCTGGAAATGTAGTTTTCATAAATAATCTCAAATTTTTCTTAGACCAAAATTTGATTTACATATCATCTTAGAACCTCCTATTTAACATAAAAGTTTCATCTTCCCTACATTACTTTAGCAAAGAGTGTTTTGTGATATCCCACAATCACCATGTTCTGTTTGAGGGGAGGAGATAGTGCCAAGTAGTTCATTCTGAACTTGAATTCCTCCCACACTACATACAGAGCAGAGCACAGGAGAATGTGGAAGGCACTCAGCAAGTGAAGGGTTAATAATTCTGAAGTCATCATGATATGCATCCAGTAAGCAGCTGCATTCTGATTTAAAAGAAAAAGCTTCAGCTGATGTTAATCTGCAGTACCCCTCACTTTTGAGATGCGTTTCCTTTCCATATAAATGTTACAGAGGGGGAATTATTTCAGTAGGGGTGTATGTTAGTGGGGTTCCCTTGAGAAGCAGATCCTGAAATAAGAACTGAATACACATAGTTTATTTGGGAGATCAAGGGATAGATGAGATGGAGAAAATAAGGCAGTCAATACAGGCACGTTATTAAGCCAGCTATCTTCAGTGGGCAACTGGAGTTTAATCCAACTGGGAAGTTCTAGGAAAAGGAATAAAACACACATATCTAAGTTATCCTGCTAAGGGGAAGCAGAGCTGGGATATTCACATTCCTACCCTCTTAAGTAATCTGTAATGATGCTCCTAGGGGGTAGGTAATTCCTAGGTATTTCAATAGGCAAAGTGGATTCCAGCAGCCCAAGAGCAGTATGGGCCATAGGAAACCCAGCTGGTGTGCATGGAAATGGTTAGAGATCTAAGAGGATATAAGCAGAACACACCCATAAAATGTCAGAGGATCTCACATCAGCGTTCTGGCTTCACTGAAACAAGTCAGACCAAGGACTCTGACGTATCAGATGTTCTAACTGGTTCTTTAACCTGCTCAACATCACAAAGCTGAGTAAATGCTAGAACTGGCATATAAACCTAGGCCAGTCTGCTTCTAAATGCTTTTAACTGTCATTACCCTCAAAAGAGTAAAGCTCTGCTTTGATTGCTCTCTGTTGTGTTATTTTAGATTATACATGGAACTCCTTACTTTTCTTGGAGGTAAATAATCTGCCTAACTGAGAAACTTGTGCTATTTCATTTTTCCTAAAGAAGCAACTACTTATCAATGAAAGAATTAGCTTTTGGAGCATTTGTGACACTGTTTCCTGATGTGTACTTTCCGACATGAGCTGGCCAGATCCAGAGGAGCTCATGCCATGGTACAGCAGAAAATGCACAAAAGCTGTACGGATATCTTTCACTCCGTTAAGACCCTGGACTACTTTAATGTCATCTCTCCCAATTTATTGTGTGGTATTTTCTTTTACAAGCAGAGGAAAACATCTGGGCTATTTCTCTCAGCTGCTTTTGCTCTTTTAGGCAGTGTTTGGGATTATTGTTTGGAAGGCTATGTTCTAAATTGCCAGTGATAACACATGTGCTGGCTTTGTGTTTCCTAATGTTCTTTCCCGTTGTTCCACCACGTATCTAAGCCAGCCCCTGTGCTGCCCAGATGAGCCTTCAGGTACTATTTTCACATGAATTCTCTTCAGAAGGCAAGCAAATTGCAAGACAACTAATGAGTTTTAATGACAATGCTTCTGCCTAGAGTGAAAAACAATTATGTAATCATTATTCACTCAGGAGGTGGCATGGGAGGAGGTCCCAATTATTTCAGTTACATTTCTTTGGTTCATAAATTTATCCAGCTTACTAAGTATGTATCATTTTCTTCCCCAACAAGAACCTGTTTTCTTTCTAGACCATTTCTGTTTAAGGAAGGTAAAGCCGTGGTATTAAGATTCATATTTGTGAAGAGCCCACGAACAAAATGACACCTAACGAGGTGGAATTGTATTTCTCCTTATGGCATTTTTTACACTAGAGACACTTCACACAGGCTTCTTATGAATGTGTCTGTTTATCTGTTCTTCCCTTGCTCTGCCACAGTTTGCCTTGGCCTTTGGATTTCAGCCCGTTAAGTTGATACAAGCTGTCAATAAGTCAAAGATAGACTATGTTTTCACGAAAGTAGATAATGATATTAAATTTTATTACTCTCAATAGAGAATGCTAGCTAGAAGCTTACTGGCCAAATTTACTGTATAGATATAGATATCTGGATATAGACAGATTTAAAGATACATAAAATCAAAATTTCTAGAAATCTTTATACCTGTCCATATGTATATGTGTACACCATAATCAGAGTGCAATATATAGATATGTTTGGTGTTATTCTAACAAAAATCTGAGTTATCTATATAAATATATATAATAAATCTATATTATGTAATATATTGTTAATATAGGCATTTAATTAAAATAATTGCACTTTGTCCCTCACAAAAATTTAAATGAGTACATTTTTTAAATAGTATATTTTATATAACAGTGTAGATTTCCTATTTCTTTCAAAAGCTAAAGATTAAGCAACACTGGGCCCTCATTCCTACATAGCAATGATATGCTAGAGTTACTAACATTGGCTCCTTTAGATTGGGAGAGTACTCTCTAGATTGCCATTGACCTCATTACTCTCTGTTGTCTACCCTAACACTAAGGCCCAATGTTAGTTACCACTGGGCTTGCAATAGTACTCAACTACATTCATGTGTTTGCATGAGTGGCCTAGCCTCTGAATGATTGGAAATTCTGGTTCTATATATACTGAAAGTTACAGGACAGAGTATATGTTTGTCTATCCTTGTTCATCCAGTACCAATCATATAGTAAGTGCTTAATGAATAAGAGTTAAATGAATGAAGGGAAGGATAAATTGAGTCTTTAGCTAGAACAGATACTTGGTTATAAAAATTATATTTCTTCCACCATGGTAGAATTTTATGTACCAATTGCCAGTAATTTTGCTTACTCTTCAACCACTGCCTTGGCTCTGGACCAAAGTTACCAGCAGCAGGCTGAGGGGTTACAGGATGGAGTGAACAAAGTGGCAGCGGGCTGAGTTTATTGAGAGAGACTCCCAGAACTGTCCCCCCTTCCACATCACACATTACATTAGTAATGAGGGAAAAGTGACCTTCTGTACCTTGTTTAAAAACTGCAACCACTTGAGATTTGAGCAAGTGATTGGTGAGGCTCCAGATGCCAGGAAGCCCAGATTTCTCCCCCAGTCTCTCTCATGAAACCCTTATGCTATTAGCACTGCTCAACTAATAAAGAATATTGGATTTAATTTAATGTTTGGAAAGAAATCTCACTAAAAGAGATTCGTTCACTTGTTTACTGTCTGTTTTCTGCACTAGAAAATGTTTCCTTACAGCAGAACCCTTGTCTCAGTTTGTCAGTGTGTTCCCAGTATGCGGCATCCAGGAAGTTCTCAATAAATACCTGTTGGAAGGGATGAATAAAGAAAAACTGTTTGAAAGCAGAAAAGAACAAAGAGTTTGATCATTTTAGAAGCAAGACTAAAAGAAGCAAGAAAGGAAGGAGCTAAGAAGAAGAGTCCAAAATAGTAGAAAGAACAAAGACAGGAGTCAGGGGCTGTCCTTCTCCACCAGTCCTGCTCAACCACCCCCACTCTGTTATCTCTCCGCCCATGCAGCAGAGCATTTTAAAGGTAAAAGGATGAGGGGCAGGGATCAACCGCTATTGTTCACTTCAGCCCACCTTTATGCTGGGTTCCCAGCCTGCTTATTCTCTGTGAGAAGCCTGGAGGATGCAGCTACCTGGCCAGCCACAGTGTCCTGCCTGGAACATGTCAGGTTGCGTAAGCCCCTGAGAGGACCAGCATGTTAGCCACAATGTTTGCACTGGCACCTCTTCCTCCTCCTGCCAGGGCCACATATTCCTGGCCTTTGTCTCCCACTCAGGAGCCTGAGTCTCAGGCTTAAAAGGCTATGGAAGGGCAACATGTATTCCCAACAATGAACTGTGAGGTCACCTTACCCATAGTCCTGGCCTGTATTTACTGAGGGCTAACAAGCTGAGTTCTTCACATGCCTTACTCGACTTAAGCCTCACCACCCCTCCAGGAGGTAGCGACTATGGTTATCCACGTTTCTCAGATTACCAAACTGAAGCTGAGAGAATTAAATACTCTGCTCAACATCACAAAGTCGAGTAAATGCTAGAATTGGCATATAAACCTAGGCCAGTCGGCTTCTAAATGCTTTTAAGTGCCATTACCTTCAAAAGAGTAAAACTCCACTTTGACCTTTCTTCTTGTCTTTGGTACCTTGCTCTCAGGTTAGCCGAGTAGCTGATTTCCTTTTCTTCCATTATTGGTGTGGTGGATAGATATCTAAGTACTGTATATTCATCTAATTTTCTCTGCTTAGTCATCATGATTTCTAAAGAAATGTAGCGATCTTTGCAGATCTGTTTAACTTTTTCCATGGGGGTAATTGTAAGGGTTATTTTTTAGTTGTCTGCTTTTTCAGGGCTCCCTCCTCACCTGCTTTAGCCCCAGAAACCATTCACATACCCTTTAAAGCAGAGAAGTGGCATCTACCTGCCCACACTTTCTGGGCCGTGCTGCCCTCTAGTGGCTAAAGTAAATACGGCTTCAGCTCAAGCCTCGTTTACATCTTCTTCAGGGCCCGGAAGCTACACGTTCTTAAAAGGCTCCCCGATATCCACATTTAAGGCCAGGCCAAATCAACATTCAGTCACAGTGGATTCTTTAAAATATTTTGCTTGCCTTTATTGAATGGCACAGGAACAACCATGGTCTATCAGTCCCTAGTAATCCAGGACCGGGATATGGATTCAAAATGACTGTACAAGACATTTCCAAATGAAACATGCTTCATTTCCTGGGCCTCAGGTTCCAAATCATTTATTATTGTTTCTTTTTCCTTTGATCAGAAACTAAGAGAAAGCCCTAATGTGCATAGAGAAGACAGCAGTGGTAATTAATGTGTGCTCTACGAGCAGTGCCTTCCTTTTACATGTCACAGAGGGAGCATAAATCAGATGGCACTGCTGTTTTTACAATGAAATGGAATGTGGAATGCAGTCTCCTTCTTAGGAATTCTGACATTTTCTTCTAAATTTAAGGAAGAAGTAGGGATTTTGCAGGAAGACTGGAGAAGCTGGTAATAACTCTCTAAATTGCCAAATGTTATAAGTAGGTACAGGTGAAAGTTGTAAGTCTAGCTAAGATCTGTTTGTTTGTTTGTTGTGGCTGGTTTTAGAGCTTGTGGATCAGAAAACAAAAACTTGGAAGCTCTGTCTACATAAATCTACAAGATTGACCATACTGACTAAATTAACCAATGATTCCGTTGTTCTTCATTGAGTCCACCAGTTGTTTTGATGATTTGTAGACATGGCACAACTAGCCCAATGAATCAGGCCAGACCACAAAGTTTGCAGAATCTAAGCTTGCAAGAATTCGGACTTGGACTCAGTTCTAGGTTGCTTTCACTTCAGTTTTATTACCAAAGCAGCAAACAACAGTGCACAAGTTACAGAGGACATGAAGGATACAAACGCTAGATGTTGTTTGCTGATGCCTCACATATTCATCCCCAAGTCACATCCAAATCAGCCCACGTGGGTGATCTATCTCCCAGGAGAATGGAGCCACCCTCAGGTCTCATGGGGAGATCTGCATGTCAGCCAGAAATCCTGGACTTCAAGTAGAAAGCAGTAGCTGGGAATTTGGGGTTGTTTCTCTCGAAGAGGGTATAAATGCATTCCATATAAAGAATATTTATGCAAAGGAAGATGTGAATGGATGGGGGATGGTCCAAGAAGTACAAGGTTTCTGATATCTTCTCTACTAAAAGATCCCTGAACCTATAGATGGATGCAGTTTTTGTTTTTTTGTTTGTTAGTTTGTTTGCAGCTCAAATTGGTCGTATGACATAGTTCTAGCCAATGAGAGACAGAAATCTCTAGTGAAGGCAACCTTTCCCAAGTAAGAAGACAAGGTCTCTTTGGTAAAACTGGACAGACTTCAACTTCTTGCACACACTTGGAACACAGACGGGAGGTGTGGAAGTGCTGCCGCCATTCTGTGACTATAAAGCAAGAGGCATGGAAATAATGGCCTGAGTGTTAAAGATGGCGGAGTGGGTCACAATGGCACTGCTGAGCCACCACACATGTTTTACACTGGCCACTCAGCCCTGAATATTTTTGTGAGACAAGCGACAGGGTTTGGTTCTGTGTCCCCACCCAAATCTCATCTCGAATTGTAACCCCTGTGACATGGGAGGGGCTTGAATCATGGGGACGGACTTCCCCCTTGATATTCTTGTGATAGTGAATTCCCATGAGATCTCGCTGTTTGAAAGTGTGTGGTACTTCCCCCCTTCGCTCGCTCTCTCTTGCTCTGCCATGGCAAGATGTACTTGCTTCCCCTTTGCCTTCTGCTGCGAATGTAAGTTTCCTGAGGCCTCCTAGCCATGCTTCCTGTACAGCTCGCAGAACTGTTCAGTCAATTAAACCTCTTTTCTTCATAAATTACCCAGTCTTGGGCAGTTCTTTATAACAGTGTGAGAACGAACTAATACAACAAGTAAATCCTAATGTTGAATCTACTGTTGTAGAGTCTTCTGTTATTTATAACTGAATATATTCCTAACAGATTGTCTGAGCTTAGGCTGCTATAACAAAATACCAGATTGGATGGCTTAAACAACAGAAATGTATTTCTCACATTTCTGCAGGCTGGAAGTCCAAGATCAAGGTACGAGCATATTCTGTTCCTGGTGAGGGCTCTCTTCCTGGCTTGAAGACAGCTGCTTCCTCACTGTGTGCTCATATGGCCTTTCCTCAGTGTGGGCTTGTGGAGAAGGAGCTCTCCCCCTTTCCTCTTCTTCTTAGGTCACTAATCCCATCATGAAGATCCCACCCTAATGACATCATCTAAACCTAATTCCCTCCAAAAAGCCCCATCTCGTAATAACATCACGGTGGGAGCAACATAAGGATTTGGGGGAATACAAACTTTCAGCTGATGATGCAGATACATCTACGAATTAACATGTAAGTTTTATATGTTTACCAATATTCTCCTAACTTCCCTGTGTTTCTACTTAACATATGCAAAGCTACCTAATCCTTCCCAATATGCAGAGCAAACACATTGGTAAAGCTATTCTTGGGGCCAAGAATCAAAGGTTAGCATTTGACGCATTTGAAAATTTTGTAAAATTTCTCTTCCTAGTCTAGGCCCACTTAAAGAGATAGAAAACAGTTTGATAAAAAGCTTCATTTCATTATTGGATTTATAAAATTTAACTTTGTATACGTGTTGGATTCAGATTGTGAATAATCAAAAACTATATTTAGCAATTTTAGAGATGTTATCAGTTTTAAAAGGATACACATGACATAGACATTTAAATGCACTACATTCATTTTAGTGTCCAGACTATTTCTAGCTCCACTTGTTCCTAAAGACATAGACTCATCTGAGGAATCATGAGGAGGAACAGCGCAGGTTGTGAATAGTCATAAAATCATGAGTCTGCGGCTGGCCTTTAGGAACCCACCTACAACTGTGAATTAATATACATTTTTAAAAGAATGCATTGGCCGGGCGCGGTGGCTCAAGCCTGTAATCCCAGCACTTTGGGAGGCCGAGACGGGCGGATCACAAGGTCAGGAGATCGAGACCATCCTGGCTAACCCGGTGAAACCCCGTCTCTACTAAAAAAAATACAAAAAAACTATCCGGGCGAGGTGGCGGGCGCCTGTAGTCCCAGCTACTCCGGAGGCTGAGGCAGGAGAATGGCGTGAACCCGGGAGGCGGAGCTTGCAGTGAGCTGAAATCCGGCCACTGCACTCCAGCCTGGGTGACAGAGCGAGACTCCGTCTCAAAAAAAAAAAAAAAAAAAAAAAAAGAATGCATTGGGTTAGTACACTTTAAAAAGAAATTTGGCAACAAAAATACAACATGTCTTTGTGTTAATTCAGCAGAAAAGTATCTGGATATCATTGAAAGAGAGCCATTAGCTGCATATGGGACACATAAATGTATACATAATAGTGATTCATAATTGCAATTATAAGTCATAACTATGACTTACATTATTATGTGTTTTTATTCTGTTGCATGAGTACTTCCATTAAGAAATCAAAGCAAAGAAACCAGTGAGAACATTTTAAAACATTTCACTGGGCGCCTGAATTTTTTTCATTCGTAACACTTACGAGGAGCACTAACGATGGAATACATTTTAAAATTTCCCCTTCGTATCCACAAATCACTCAGCATTATATAAGAATCCTCTAGGTTTGAAACCTATGGCTTTATGTCCCACAGAAGGTTATTTTTTTTCCCTTAGTCAGTAAGCTAATCCCTTTCTGTTGCGCCAGCTGGGGTCCTGGTGGGGATTAGAACAGAGTGTAAGGTAATGATTGGTTGGTGAAGGGGGAATAGGTCTAGCTTCAGTGTCAGAAATTATGTCCAGGCAGGGAGATGGCTGTTTTGAGATGAACAACACTTAGACATCTTTTCTCTTTTTTTTTTTTTTTCAAAAAAAAAAGAGAGAGAAAACAATTTTTATCATAACATGTTTGGGAAGTAGTTAAATCGAAATATGCCACATATAGGTGTCCCAAGTCCCACCCCCTTACAGCCAATAAACAATGCAAAGTTTTGGACAATAACAGTGAGCCACTGGGGTTTATAGTCAGAGTTAAGCGACCTGAGAATTCATGTCCTCTCCTATGTAGATTCCTACACCTGTCTTTTGCCCCAGCACCAACTCTGAAGCATTACAGAGATTGTGTGGATTTCCTGTTGATGTCTGAAGGCTATCCTTGCAATCTAGATCACATCAGGTCCTCTAAGATTACTCTGGATATATGTAGAGCTCAGTGCCGAAAGGAATAAAAACTTTGGGAACCCTTAGGACAGGTAAATAAGCTAGCTCTGAGTAGACATCATAAGATGATTAAAAATGCCTGGCCTCATCCTTTTCCCAAGTTCCCTCTCTCCTGTAACCCCTCTCACTCTCACACGTATCCCTGAGGGGCCAGAAATAATGTAGGCTCTAAAAAGACTTCTCTGATAGGATTTCAGGATTAAATAGTGGCTTACTTTGCTTATCCAGACTATAGTGTCTCTCTTGTAAGTGGTTTAAGGTTGTTCACATAGAAATTAATAATCGGAGCTGGAAAAAAAAGGGAAGGAAGGGGTGGAGGAGAGAGGAAAGAAGAGGGGAGAGAAAAACAAGAAAGGAAAGAAAGATGGAAAGAAGGGCGAAGGGAATGGGAGGAAAGGAAAGGAGGGGGCACAGCCAACTATTTAACTCCAAGTGACTTGCTGCATTTCATGATGGAAGGTTTCAATTTTGCTGACTTATTTCTTGTTGAGAAGACATGTTTGTTAATCCCACAGTTTACATATGCCATGAGTCTTTGAGTCTCTACTTTTATTTAAGAAAACTTTGGCATGGGTCACCCTGGATTTCTGTCTTAGAGTCACAGATCTCATTCTAAGGCTTGGCTTTGAGATAGAGGAGCTGTTGCAGGCCTATTCATCACTTGTAAGTTTGAAAGCTGTGGGCTCTTCCTGACTTTTGCTCTGAGAAGTTTATCACTTCAAACCCTCGAAATTGTGACCTCCTTCATTGGCACTTTGCCTGATTGTTCTCTGAGCTTTATCAGATAGTAAAATGCCAAATAACGTGTTCTACCTTTCTAGAAAATATCAGTAAATGGCATGACTAGTGGCCAATAGACATGAAAAAATGCTCAACATCACTAATCATCAGAGAAATGCAAATCAAAACCACAATGAGATACCATGTCATACCAGTCATGATGGCTATTATTAAAAAGTCAAAAATAACAGGTGTTAATAAGGTTGTGGAGAAAAGGGAATGCTTATACCCTGCTGGGGGATTGCAAATTAGATCAGCCTCTGGGAAAAACAGTCTGAAGATTTCTCAAAGAACTAAAAATAGAATTACTCTTTGACTCAGCAATCCCATTACTGCATATACGCCCAAGGAAAATAAATCATTCTACCAAAAAGATACCTGCTCTCACATTTTATTGCAGCACTATCACAGTAGCAAAGACGTGGAATCCACCCAGGTGCCCATCCGTAGTGGATTGGATAAAGAAAATGTGGTACATATACACGACGGAATACTATGCAGCTGTAAAAATAGAATGAAATTCTGTCCCCTGTTTCCCTGTTTTTGCAGCAACATGGATGTAGCAGGAGGCCATTATCCTAAGCAAATTAATGCAGAAACAGAAAACCAAATACCACATGTTCTTCATTGTAAGTGGAAGTTAAACACTGGGCACACACAGACATAAAGATGGGAACAGTAGACACTGTGGACCCCACAACAGGAGAAGCAGGGAGGGAGGCACGGGGTGGAAAAATATAACACCTATTGGGTACTGTATTCACTATTTGGATGATGAGTTCAACTGAAGCTCAAACCTCAGCATCATGCAATACATCCATATAACAAACCTGTACATGTACCCCCTGAATCTAAAATTTAAAAAAAAGAAAATGGCATGATCTACAAAATACAACCTGATCTGGTAAGATCAGCCTCTATAACTGTTTATTACATGGTTATATTGAAACTTCATTACAAATAAGAAATATATTTTAAAGTATTCTATGTTTCTAAAAGAACTTCAGTTATACAACTGAGAGTAAACATAAATATGTGAAATGCATTTTTCTATGTATATGTTTATTTCAATTAAAAGATTTTAAAGAAATATATGAAATAAAGTTGTGTCTATTTGAGTTCATTTCTGTTAAAAATATTATCCTTGTCTATTCAAATCTTTACTAATTAAATCAAGTTCTATGGGTTCACATACTCCTGGTGTATAGTTTAAAAGTATTTTCTTCACTTGCAATGGGGATGACCATTATGGGGAAGTATTGGGATTACAATTTGTATTCTGTGCTTGTAAAACACATTGTACTGAAAACTCTAGAGAATCAAATCCATAATTTATTCTCACAACAGGTAGCACCTGCTAAATGGAAGCACCACAGTTCCCATTCATGGCTCCTTCCTGGGTTTTGCCACAGACAATGACCTAGGAAACTAAGGAATCTTGATTTGTAGCATATAAACATATGATTTAATCATAATAAAGAAAGGAACTTTTACCTACATGTAAAAGTCAGAAATAGTTATAGGGTTTCCCAAAGACATTTTCCATGAAGCTATATATTCATGAGTCCCAAAGCATTGATTCAACTATGAATCCTGTGCCTTATTTCCTCTTCACTCTTACCTAAATGGCATGTGTGTGTTTGTACCTGAGTAAGTCTGTTGATATTTATTTATATGCAGGCGAAACAGAACTGCTGAAAAAATGCATTTGAAATGTGTATTTAAGCAATCATTAACCAGCAGTTACTCAATCATACCAAGTTAATCTGTCCATGGACTAGGTAATATTTCTCAAAGCATATTCCACCCCTCCCCAGATCTACTAACTGAGAATATCTGTCATTGAAGTCTGGGCAACTGTATTTAAAAACAAGTTTCCCAAGTGATTCTTATCCATGCTACAGTTTAAAGAATGAATACGCTAGATCATTCATTCGTTTGTTCATTCAACAAATATTCACTGAGCTCCTGTTAAGAACTGAAGGAAACAAAAATTAACAAGACAATTACAGTTCCTGTTTTCATGAAACTTCCAATCCAGCATTTGCTGAACGGGCTTGCACAGAAATCCGCGCCCTGCAAGACCTTAACAGTTGTTACAACATGTTGAGCAGAATTTTCTGCTAACTAGATCCAAACCAGGAACAATCTGCATTCTGAAGAGTAAAGAGAATTGTTGCAACTGGAGACCAGATGCTCACTATCTCTCAGGCTTAGTAAGTGGCAGCTAAACTACCTCCAATAACTGCCATCATCACACAAGCCTAACCCCATCTTTTATGCATAAAGAATAAGGACGGAGATGGGGGAAGACAAAAAAAAAAAAAAAACATAAATTCAAGAGTTTGGGGCCTGAAGTGGATAGGACCATGGCTCTACCTTCTGCCTGTGAAGAGAGAAGTTGCTTCCCCACTCCGAATATCAAGTAAAAAAAGTGCTAGTAGAAATTTCCTTAGAAATTGGCAGCGACTTTAAGAAAGGGCAGTGGATATCTAATTCCCTAGTTAAATGCTTACTCATGCAGTGGACTTGCTATTCTACCATCTGTGGCTATCTAGGTTGAGTTGAGAAGAATCAGAAAGACAAGGCAAGGTGGCAAGGCTTGGCAGTGGAACAACATAGGCTCCCATGGAAGACTGCTGGATTTGAGCCATGGTACCAGTACTGCAACTAAGAGGGCAGCCAGCTAGTGAGGGGTCCTCAGAAGCAAGAGGACCATGCCAGTGGGAACTGAGAAGCGTTGGAAGAGGCCAATCCAGGAGATCATCAGGACATTATGTAGTGAAGATCCACCTCCCACGGAATGTAAGCAAGGGTCCTCTGAGAGAGTTGGCATTTCCATGTCGGTCATGTCAAATCACACATAGGGCTCCACAGCTAACTAGTTTTCCAAAAACAGTCATGACGTAGAATAGTATATTAACATGCATGCCCATCTATTTTTTAAAAAGGACATCTACTCTTTCTAACCGTTAATTCTTTCCTATCCCAACACGAATAAAAGAGAACCCAGAAGAAGGAGGAGAGAAAAGGTGAAGGATCAGACCAAGACCAAGTTCCCTCCCGACTGTGGATGCCTGTGCTGGGGAAGAGAACGGCCTACAGTACTACATAGGAATGGAGACTGATGCTGTTAACTGGACTATTTCACTACAATGACCAGAAAGCTATGAGATCCAGTCATATCATTATGACACCAAGTGTGCAGTTGAAGGCAATAACGGAAAAAAAAAAATAAGTATTTCATGTTTATACCACATCAAGTCCAGACCATTAAATAAACCACATATATGGGTGTTCTGGGTGGTGCAGTGGAGTGTTCTCTCATAAAATAAGATTAGGAGGCCCGGCGTTGTGGCTCACACCTGTAATCCCAGCACTTTGGGAGGCTGAGGTGGGCAGATCACGAGGTCAGGAGACCGAGAGTATCCTGGCTAACATGGTGAAACCCCGTCACTACTAAAAATACAAAAAATTAGCCGGGCGTGGTGGCGGGCGCCTGTAGTCCCAGCTACTCAGGAGGCTGAGGCAGGAGAATGGCGTGAACCCGGGAGGCGGAGCTTGCAGTGAGCCGAGATCGTGCCACTGTACTCCAGCCTGGGCGACAGAGTGAGACTCCTCCGTCTCTAAATAAATAAATAAATAAACAAACAAACAAATAATAAGATTAAGAAACAATGTAACCTATAGTCCCTGCCACCACTACCACCATCATGTTGAATGGCAATGACAATCAGTATACTAAACACTCTGGGAAGTTCTGCAGGAAAGACTAACTGTATTCAACCCAGGATTCTTCTATCTTCTTTATCCACTCTGTGTGTGTGTGTGTGTGTGTGTGTGTGTGTGTGTGTGTGTGTGTCCTATTATATCTTTTGGAATGCTAATGTTCTGTGAAGGACAGGTTGGTAAACAAACGCAGGGATAAACACAAACAATAGTTTGTGTTGTGTAGTATAGGATGCAATATTTTGAGATGATAGATCAAAGAGACTACTTGTTGTATTCTAATCTTAATATCTTGTTATGATTAATATTTATCATCATGGTTAATAAAAGTAACTTTGAATGTATTATTTATTTTTAAAAATAATCTTTATTGGTGCTACATTCCTTCTGGAGATCTTCCTAAGCATTTTACGTGCATTATTATATTTAATCTTCCCAAGAATCCTATGCAGTAGATACTATTTATATTCCTAGGTTACAGCTGAGAAAAATGGAAGCCAAGGCATAGCTGGTAGAAAGCCTTAAACTTATATCTGTCAGATCCAAGCCTTCTATGGACCACTAGGATATACTGCTCTATATGCATATCTTTCTCTGCACTCTTATGGGAAATTATTCACACTATGATTCTAATATAACTCACAACCACAGTGAATAACCAGTCATAGCTGTGAACCTTATGGCAATTAAAATGATCCTGACTCTTCTAACCAGCATTTTCAGATTAAACAACAATGTAAGGATCTAGGTAGTAAGCGTAACAATGATTTGAAATCGATATGAACTACAAGAGAAAGGCCAAAAGAAGGTTGAGCAGCTGTATGCTTTGGAAATGTTAAGGTTCCTCTGGGTGGCATAGTATATGAGTCTCTAAGTGTACTGAGCGGGTGGGTGGGTACAGGGAGAATATTTATCTTCAGTATACCCTGAGTATGAGAAAATTGGTTGCAGATGGCTCACAGCTGTAAGGAATACCTTTGTTTCATTTGAAACCTGTTATAAATCTGTTCCTTAAACTACCTGCTCCAATGACTTTTAATTTAGAGGATGTTGGGTAAGTCCCTGTATATGACCCTCATATATCATCATAAAAGTGGTGGGGTGGTTTGGGCTGGAAACCCCTGCGAGAGTCCCTAGATTTATCGAAGGGCTGGGTTACCACAGGCACTTTGGGGAGTTTGAGTAAAGGCTTTTATTGATTATCAACATTATAAAGAAGAAATCAATTTTTACAAAGAGTGTGTTTGAAGAAGAAAATCCCCTTTGGCTAGAAATTTTTATGTTAGAATTATTCTTTTCCTTTCTGAGAGCATTTTGAAAAGTGGCAATATTATTCCATAAGTTAAAGAAGTTTGGGCTGCAATGGAAAAGATACAGGTTTTGTGAGTAAGCAGTGAAACTTGCTTTCCTCCAGAAAGGCAACTAAGGTTGAATCAATGTCCAGTGGTACATTTTTATTGGCTCATAGTCAAATGAGTTATTTGGTTTCATAGAGTCCAAATTAATGAGTCTTATCTTTGGAAACTAAAAACATTTTCTGTTTCATACAGCAAGTTTTCATTAAATTCTGTAAAGTAGCTTTTAAAAAAATAACTTTTTTTGAATGTTAGGAGTTACTATAATTTTCATATTACTAGTGTTTCCTTTTTTCTTCCTGAAATTTCAAGGGTCTTTTTATGCTAACTCTTTGAAAGGCTAGAGTTTTGTATGTAGCATATTTTTCTGATTCCTTGAAAGTCATGAAAAGACCTCAGTCCATGGATGTGTACTCTCTACAGCAGCTCCCACTCCCCCCATCACAGCCAACAGATCAGTTTTCTCAGAGAACTTTCTTTGAAGTCAACGGGCATTGTACCTCCCTGAGAGGTGGGTCAAAATATAGATCTGGATCTATAAAAACCCCACGAACCATTTACAACTTTTCCTATCACACGTAATCCTTTCAAAGGAAAGGCAAAACTCAGCTGTAGTCACCAAGGAGTAGAATGAAGGAGGCTACACAAGTAAACCAAGAATACCACGACTTCCCTAAATCTTCGCATACACCCTGTGAAGATTTTATCCAACATTCATATGCATCAAATTGGTAACAACATTTTAAGGAGAGAGGATAGAGTTTGGAATAAAATGTAGAAGTTGGGAGCAACAACAAACACCTTCATTTGCAATACAAAGCTTTGCCAGAAGAAAAAATCTATATTTATTCCTGACTCCACTGGATGTGTGTTTTATGAAGGATCCTTCGATTTAGTCCCTACAGAAATATCCTCTAAAGACAATAAAAAATGCTGATTTTGCCAAATAATTGTTTTTCCTAATAGTTTAAATTTTATTTCCATTTTATAGCATGATCTTTCAATTTATGATCATAATTGGCTATTTTTGTGATAAAAATGGGTTTCCAGGCATAAAATCTTTTATTACTGTGCCATAAGAAATAAGAGTCTTACTTATGATGGCCTAACTTGTAATTGATATATAGAAACTATTTAGTCATATTTTGGGGAAACGTATTATCATTCATCAATTCAAGGTATTAATGTATGTCTTTATTTTTTCTATTACCATTACTTGTTTTTTTAATTGGCTACCATGTTGCAGGAAAGACGACCCACCAAAATGTATTAGAACTATACTTTTCAAATTGTAATGTGTCTATAAATCACCTAGGGATCATATTAAAATGCAGATTCTGACTCAGTAGGTTTGAATAGAGCTGAGATTCTGCATTTCTAACACACACACACAAAACATGATGCTGATGTTGCCAGGTATTAGAATTCCTGGTACTTGAATTGGGAAGAAAAAAAACAAAGAAAGGTCCTAAATAAATGAGAAGGTACAGCATAAAACTAAACACTCTGGCATCTATGTAGCCATCTAGAAATGTCTTAAAAGAAAATGGATTTTAAAGTATAGTTAGAGCCATAATGATAATACACATAGTTAAGGAGTGTGCAAGAAATTATAACAAAAGAGCACCAGATTGGAAGTCAAGATAGCCTGGTTCTAACTTTAGCTCTGTCACTAATTATGTGGACATAGGCAATTCAACTACCTGGTCTGAATTTTGGTTTCCTTATCTCTCTAATGATGTAGACATGTCCCCAGCTAATTATAACACCAGAAACAACATGATTAGTGTGTTCATGAAAGTATAAAGTGCTACAATCAAGAAAGACAAATTGCCATTCTCATATGCCACTATGGGGGATATTTTCTGGAAGGCAGATTAACAATCCCTATCATTCAACAATAATTCACCTTTAAACATTAATCCTAAAATATAATCAGAAATGCACACAAAGAGAGGGCATCATAGCTTCATTTGTCATAATAAAAATTCAGAAAGAAATCTAAATTTCCAAAAGTATAATGAAACTATTACATTCATTATGGTTCATCCACATGATGAAATGCTATACTGCCATTAAAAAGTTTTAAGTTTTTTTGTGATAAAACTTTATGTAATAGATATGTGGGAAAATTCTGGAAAAAATAGAACAGATCGAAATGAGATTTTGTCTATCTTCATCAAATTTTTTAATGAATAATAAGTTTTATCATCATAAATAAGTTTTTTAAAAAATTAATTCTAACTGGAGAATTTGAAAAAGCTTTGTAGATGATTTGTCATTTGCTCTAGTCCTTGCAAAGTTGGATGAAATAATTTCTAAGGTCTTTCTAGCTCCAGAATGCAATTACTCTATACACTTTTCACTAACAAAGCAAACCAAAGAATTGAAACTACTATCCTGATAATTATTTAAAAATTGAATAGAGTTTTTCTTTGTATTAAGTCTTCAGTGAGTGAACAATGTCCTTATGAGGCTTATGTAATACTCACTGTTTTCACTCACTGAACATTCTATATATTGATCCTTTGGGATTTAAATTTTACAATCTTGTGTGTTTTCCAGAAGTGTGTCAGTTTTTATCGTTTCTCGATCCTGTAATCATATAAGTGATTAGTAAAACTAATATGAATTTAAATATTGTCAAAAAGCAGAACAAATCTCTACTGTTAAAATTTCTGTCTCACCACAAAATGCTGGCAGTGGGGTACAGGATAAAAACTAGCCTTACAGACTGACAGTGATATGCGTATCAGGCTTTATTTATGTAGTAATCTATGAAGGCATGTTTTGGTGAAATGTTTGACTGACAATGTAGCTGGAACTGCAATTAATGGAATTGTTATAAACCAATAAATATTTTCTCAAAAATCAATTTCTCAAATATTTTCTCAAAAATAAATCAAATTCCTTATATTTAGAACAAAATCCTAAGACGACTTCTGACTTAAAATATATATGAATCTATGTTAACTCTCTTTCTTTGACCTGAAACTGTCAGTGAACAGTATAAGGTCTTCAGTAACCATTAGTTTTGGGATGAATGAAATTACAGTTGTCCACTACCCCCAAAGTTAGGCATGCACTCAACATCTGCTTGGACCACACTGGTAAGGCTTCCAGGACCTCTAGAATGTGGGTGAGTAAATGGAGAAATCCCAAATAAAGTGATGTGGCTAAAAAGTGTTTTAAATGTGCTTGTTTAATGTTTGGCTATTTCTTATTTTTTCTCTTTGATAGAAAAAGGTTAGCTAAGTGGAAAGTTGTTGGGTGTGTAAACCCAGGACCTGTTTTTAAAAAGTTAGAAAATTCATATAACAATTGACACCTGCTTGACTTCCATGATGTTAAAAAATTAGACTTCAGTTTTCACTTTTCAGCCATTTCGGTCCTTACAAAGAATTCAATGGGAAGACTTTTTTCTACTCTCACCACATCACTGTGGGTAATGAAAGGGTGCACCGCCTGTCTGTGACCTGCCCTCTATGTGGCAATATGACTTAGAACATCATTTTGCAACTTCCTTCCAAATGACCTCATATTTATGATTTTTTTACAGTGATGACTTCACTGTTTTCATAAAAATGGTACACATTCAATATTTTAAAAAGTTAAGCAATAGGCCGGGTGTGGTGGTTCACGTCTGTAATGCCAACATTTTGGAGGCCAAGGTGGGAGGATCACCTGAGGTCAGGAGTTCGAGATCAGCCTGGCCAACATGGTGAAATCCCATCTCTATTAAAAAAAAAAAAAAAATTAGCCGGGCATGGTGGCACATGCCTGTAATCCCACCTACTTGGGAGGCTGAGGCAGGAGAATTACTTGAACCTGGAAGGTGGAGGTTGCTGTGAGCTGAGACCACACCATCGCACTCCAGCCTGGGAAACAAAAATGAAACTCCATCTCAAAAAAAAAAGTTAAGCAATAAAGAAAAATACAAAAAGAAAACCACACATGATCCCAAATGTTACCACCTAAAAATAGTTGATTAGATATGTCTATTTTGATATATCTATTTTGTTATATCTATATTTGATATATCTATATATAGCTAATATTTGATGAGATACATATCTAATATTTGATTAGAAATATATTAGAAAATATTTCAATATTAAATATTAAGGTAAATATTATAAAGAAATTTCTAATATTTTCCAGATCTCATTCTCTAGATGTATAAAATAAGTGGAGAGAGAAGGAGAATGAAAGGTCATACTGTAAATTTGAATGAATTTAAACTTAGGGTTGCCTTTAGGATAAATCTTGATTTTATTCTTTTAATCTAAGTCCTATTTCCAAATTGCCCTGAATACTGGTGTAGCCTTACCTCCCACTAGCCTCTCCCAAATCCTTCCGTCTTAGACAAAGCATTTAGCATGTTGTATTAAACAACGCCCAAGATTTTCTTATCTTTACTCTTACTGATTCTTTCCCCGGCTGGCTGGCACAGCCCATCCAAAGCAGACACGCTCTCCTCCTCTGGGCTCAAAAAGCGCCTCATGACCCACACTTTCTTTTGGAATTTGCTCTGTCTTCTCTTAGTGTTTGTTGTCTTCTTGTGACATAGTGCCGTTATTAGATTATAATTTTTTTCCAGAACAAGAATTGTGTTTTCTTCTCTTATGGGGGTTGAGGGACATTTGGGACTGTCCACACAGTGCTGAGGACAGTGTAGATAAGTGCTTAATCAATAATTCCCAGATAAGGACTCATTGGTAATTCCCAGATCCCACAGATAAAAAAAAAAAAAAAAGAAAAATCTGCATTTTGCAATAATTGGGTAGTTTTGATTTGCTGCCTACTTGCTTTGCAAAAGACAGATGAGGTGTCTGGAAGTGTCACAGAAATGGTGGGGCTTCATTGGAGGATTTATTAATGTCAACTTGGGGACATACGTTAAAAAAGCACCTCAGGAGAAAGGCTAGGAGCTTAGTGGGAGGAACAGCAGAAATGTGCCTGACAACAGCGCCACCAAAGCACATCCCGGAATCGTTTCGTACAAACTCAGATTAAATGAGGGTAAATAAATATGTGTGACATTTACAGGGAAGCTAATGCATTTGTACCCCTTGAATTAAGAAAGGATGAAGAACAAAACATTGAAAAGATGAGAAACAGACTGAGGAGAAAACTGCCTGTTGAGAGAAAAAAATAATTAGAAGTTCCTCAGGGGGAAATGCAGGAAAGGTAGGAGAACTGAGTGCGAGCTACAGTCAGGCAAGGCAGTGTAGTTCTTTGTCTAATTGAGTGTCATAAACCCACTAAAAAATCCTGCTTATGTGAAAAAGAGCAAAACCTTGGAATGAGTAAAATCCATAATTGAGACCATATGCTTCCCTGTTTTTCAGGCTTTTCAGGGACTGAATAGTGAATATACCACACAGAGAATCTTAGGATCTCGTTTGCATTGGTCAATAATATAAAGCAGTTCTACTTTCTCTATATATGAAGAAATTTCTGTTAAAAGTGGAAAAGAAAAAAATCAGGATGATTTCTGAACCTTGACTTCTAGCTAATGCCTTTTTAAATTTACACACACACACACACACACGATTAAGCTGATCTCTCAGAGGTGCAAGTAGATTCTGAAATGAGAAGATGTGTGGATACCTCAGAAGTATTACCCAAGTCCATGCCACTTTGAACCAAGGGCTCTGCCACCTCCCTTTAAGACAACTCCCACGAAAATGTTTTCCTCCGGTTCTACTTTGGGTAGAGAATGGCGATCATACTATCACAACTCCTACAATCTCAGGGATCTACTTTGTCCACATATGTGGTCATCTCCCCTCTGCAGCAAATCCGTTTCCTAGCCAGAAACTGAGAAGAAATAGGTAAGAAGAACAAGTCACAGGCTTTGGAGTTAGACAGTCTCAATTTGGGGTCTTAACTTTATGATCTACAGGAATTATTTCCCTCTGAACCTCAGTTGCCTGGTGAAAAAAACGGAAACACTAATTCCTGCCTGCAAAAATTGCTGTTACACTAAATGGCACAAACATAAGAGTTAAGTTTTGTGCTTCTCTGACAATTCCATTGACACAGAGGAGCAAAGAAAATCAAAGTAGCGATGTCTATACTGTGTGATGTTCTCCCATATCCATTAATGAATAGAAAGCAAGTGATTCAAACAAATCTTTCCACAATCTTGACCTAGAACTAAGAAACACCAGGCAAGCTAGGTTGGCAACTTGATGAGATAGAAATGTGGGTGGTGGTATTTAGTCATGTGATTGCCAAAGCCAGAAATGCTGCCTGAAAAAGAAAAGAGGGAAAGACTGAAGAAGAAAGTTATTTAGTCCATTTTTGCACTGCTATAAACAACTGCCCAAGACAGGATAATTTACAAAGGAAAGAGGTTTAATTGACTCATGGTGCTGCATAGCTGGGGAGGCTTACAATCATGGTGGAAGGTGAAGCAGGCACATCTTACATGGCAGCAGGTGGGAGCGAGAGGGAGCAAGAGGGAGCAAGAGAGAGAGTGCGGGCAAGAGAGCGAGAGAGAACAAGAGAGCGCGAGTATGTGAAGGAGGAACTGTTAAACACTTAAAAAACCATCAGATCTCATGAGAACTCACTATCACGAGAACAGCATGGGGGAAACTGCCTCCATGATCCAATCGCCTCCCTCCCTCGACACATGGGGACTACAGGACCCCCCCACCGCGCCCCCCGCTTGATATGTGAGCATTACAATTCAAGATGAGATTTGGCTGGAGACACAGTCAACCAATATCAAAGAAAGAAGGAGAGAATTCCTTACCTGGGTTGCTGATAGCTGGCCAGTATCTAGGTCCTGTTCATGATATTTACCTAACTTCTTGGGTTTGTATCCATGAGTTAATTCAATGGACTTACACTGAATTTCTTTGATGCATGAAATGGTTGGAAATGGATTTTTGTCACTTGACAATCATAAGAGATTTAACTAAAATCGTATCTTAATGCCTGTAGGCCAGCAGCTAACACAGTAATATACTCTTTTGGTAGCCACTTTATATGCTTCAAGTATGAAGTCCTTGGACACCTTGAAGGAGATTCTTAGGAAGTCCTAAAAAAGAACTAAAACCTCCATTTTACTACATCTAATAATCTGATTTTAAAATGGGTATTTTTAAATGCCTAATTTTTACTGGTATAAGCTGGGTCTCCCAAAGCAATTGATGGAGATATATTTTTCAAGTGGTAAATAAATACAATAAAATCAGGCCAGGCATAGTGGCTCATGTATGTAATCCCAGAACTTTGGGAGGCCAATGTAGGCAGATCGCTTGAGCCCAGAAGCTCAAGACCACTCTGGGCAACATGGTGAAACCCCATTTCTACAAAAAGAAAAAAAACACACAAAAATTAACGGGGCATGGTGGTGCAAGCCTGTACTTACAGCTACTCAGGAGGCTAACATGGGTGGATTGAATGAGCCTGGGAGGTTGAGGCTGCAGTGAACCATGACGGCACCACTACACTCCAGCCTGGATGACAGAGCAAGATGCTGTGTCTAAATAAATAAATAAATCCTTTTTTTCTTTTAATTTTTCATGGGTACACAGTAGATATACATATTTATGGAGTACATGAGATGTTTCGATACAAGCATGCGATGCACAATAATCACATGAGGGTACATGGAGTATCCATCACCTCAAGCACTTATCCTTTGTGTTACAAACAATCCAATTATACTCTTTCCATAATGTTTAAATTTACAATTAAATTATTATTGACTATAGTCACCCTGTTGTGCTATCAAATATTAGTTTTTATTTATTCTTTCTAATTATTTTTTGTACTCATTAACCATCTCCACTTCCTCCCAACCTCCCAATTAACATTCCTAGCCTCTGGTAACCATCCTTTTACTCTCTATCTCCATGCATTCAATTGTTTAAAATTTTTGCACCCACAAATAAGTGAAAACATGCAAAGTTTGTCTTTCTGTGCCTGGCTTATTTCACTGAACACAATGATCTCCAGTTCCATACATGTTGTTGCACGTGACAAGATCTCATCGTTTTTATGGTTGAATGGTATTCCATTGTGTGTATGTACTACATTATGTTTATCTGTTTGTCTGTTGGTGAACACTTGAGTTGGTTCCAAATCTTGGATATTGTGAATAGTGCTGCAATAAATATGGGAGTGCAGATACCACTTTGGTACACTGATTTCCTTTATTTGGGGTATCTACCTGGAAGTGGGATTGCTGAATAGTATGATAGCTCTATTTTTCATTTTTTGAGGAACCTCCAAACTGATCTCCATAGTGGTTGTACTAATTTACATTCCCACCAACAGTGTGCAAGGGTTCCCTTTTCTCCACATCCTCGCCAGCATTTTTTATTGACTGTCTTTTAGATAAAAGCCCTTCTAACTGGAGTGAGATAATATCTCATGGTAGTTTTGAATTTGCATTTCTCTGATGATCAGTAATGTTGAGCTCCTTTTCATATACCTGTTGGCCATTTGTATGTCTTCTTTTGGAAAATATCTATTCATATCTTTTGCCCGTTTTAAAATCAGATTATTAAATATCTGTCTATATAGTTGTTCGAGCTCTTTATATATTCTGGTTATTAATCCCTTGTGAGATGGGTAGTTTGCAAATGTTTTCTCCCATTCGGTGGGTCATCTCTTCCTTTTGTTGATTGTCTCCTTTGCTGTGCAGAAGCTTTTTAATTTGATGTGATACCACTTGTCTATTTTTGCTTTGGTCACCCGTGCTTGTGAAGTATTCAAGAAATCTTTGCCCAGTCCAATGTTCTGTAGTTTCCTCAGTGTTTCCTTAATATAGTTTCATAGTCTGAGGTCTTCAATTTAAGCCCTTAATCCATTTTGATCTGATTTTTCTACATGGCAAAAGATAGGGGTCTAGTTTCATTCTTCTGCATATGGATATCTAGTTTTCCCAGCACCATTTGTTGAAGAGACTATGTTTTCTCCAACGTATGTTCTTGGAACCTTCGTCAAAAATGAGTTCACTCTAGATGTATGGATTTATCTCTGGGATCTCCATTCTGTTCCACTGATCTATGTGTCTGTCTTTATGCTGGTACCATGCTGTTTTGGTTACAATAGCTCTGTATTGTAATTTAAAGTCAGGTAATGTGGGCTGGGCATGGTGGCTCATGCCTGTAATACCAGCACTTTGGGAGGCTGAAGTGGGTGGATCACGAGATCAGGAGTTCGAGACTAGCCTGGCCAACATGGTGAAACCCCATCTCTACTAAAATTACAAAAATTAGCCAGGCATGGTAGTGGGCACCTGTAATCCCAGCTACTTGGGAGGCTGAGGCAGGAGAATTGCTTGAACCTGGGAGGCAGAGGTTGCAGTGAGCTGAGACCATGTCATTGCACTTCAGCCTGGGTGACAAAGAGAGACTCTGTCTCAAAAAAAAAAGAAAAGAAAAAAAAAGAAAAAGAAAAAGAAAAAGTCAAGTAGTGTGATTTCTCCATTTCTCCTGTTTGTTCTTTATGCTCAGGATAGCTCTGACTATTCTAGGTCTTTTGTGGTTCCATATAAATTTTAGGTTTTTTTTTTTTTTTTTTTTCTATTTCTGTGAAGAATGTCATTAGCATTTTGACAGGGATTCCATTGAATCTGTACATTGCTTTGGGTAGTATGAACATTTTCACAATATTGATTTTCCATTCTATAAACACAAAATATCTTTCCATATTTTTGGTGTCCTTTTCATTTCTTTCACCAATGTTTCACAGTTTTCATTGCAGAAATCTTTCACTTCTTTGGTTAATTCCTAGGTATTTAATTTTATTTGTAGTTACTGTAAATGGAATTACTTTCTTGATTTCTTTTTCAAATGGTTTGCTGTTACCACACAAGAATGCTACTGATTTTAGTATGTTGATTTTGTATCCCAGAACTTTACTGAATTTATCAGTTCTAATAGTTTTATTGGTAGAGTCTTTAGGTTTTTCCAAATATAAAATCATGTCATCTGCAAACAAGGATAATTTGACTTCTTCCTTCCAGTTTGGATGCCCTTTGTTTCTTTCTTCTGTATGATTTCTCTAGCTAGGATTTCCAGTATTGTGTTAAAAAAACACAGTACTGATGAAAGCAAGCATCCTTGTTATGTTCCAGATTTTAGAGGAAAGCTTTCAGATTTCCCCCATTCAGTATGATACTAGCTATGGGTCTATCATATATGGTTTTTATTATGTTGAGATATATTCCTTCTATATGCAATTTTTTTGAGAATTTTTATCATGAAAGAATGTTGAATTTTATCAAATGCCTTTTCAGCATCAACTAAAATGATCATATGGTTTATGTCATTCATTCTGTTGACATGCTGTATCACATTAATTGATTAGCATATGTTGAACCATCCTTGCACCCCTGGGATTAATCCCACTTCATTATGATGAATGATCTTTTTAATGTGTTACCAAATTTGGTTTGCTAGTACTTCGTTGAGTATTTTTGCGTCAATATTCTTCAGGGATATTGGCCTGTAGTTTTCTTTTTCTGAAGTTTCTTTCTTTTTTTTTTTTTTTGTATCAGGGTAATACTACCCTCATAGTATGAGTTTTGAAGTATTACCCCCTCCTCTATTTTTTTAATAGTTTCAGTATAATTGGTATTAATTCTTCTTTAAATGTGTGGCAGAATTCAGCAGTGATGCCGTCAGATCCTTGGCCTTCCTTAGCTGCTAGACTTTTTAATACAGCTTCCATTTCATTATCTGTTATTGGTCTGTTCAGGTATTGGATTGCATCATGGTTCAACATTGGTCGGTTATATGTATCTAGGAATTCATCTATTTCTTCTAGATTTTCCAATTTATTGGCATATAGTTGCTTATAGTAGCCACTAATGATCCTTTGAATTTCTGTGGTATCAGTTGTAATGTCTCCTTTTTCATCTCTAATTTTATTTGTTTGGGTTTTCTCTCTTTTTCTCTTTGTTAGTCTGGCTAAAGGCTTGTCAATTTTGTTTACCTTTTTAAGAAACCTTTTCATTTTGTTGATTTTTGTACTGTTTTCTTCATTTCAAATTCATTTAATTCTACTCTAATCTTTATTATTTCTTTTACTCTACTAATTTTTGTTTTGGTTTGCACTTGCTTTTCCAGTTCTTTAAGACACATTGATAAGCTATTTATTCAAAGTTTTTCTTCTTTTTTGATGTAGGTGCTTATAGCTATAAACTTCTTAGTATTGCCTTCATTGTTTGGGTATGTTATGTTTCCATTATTATTTGTTTCAAGAAATTTTTCAATTTCCTTTATAGTTTGTTCATTGACCTACTGATCATTCAGGTGCACATTGTTTAATTTCCATGTGTTTGTATAATTTCCAAAATTCCTCTGTTATTGACTTCTAGTTTTGTTCCACTGTGGTCAGAGAAGATGTTTGATATTATTTTAATTTTTTTGAATGTTTTAAAATTGTTTTGTGACCTAAAATATGGTGTATCCTTGAGAATGCTTCACGTGCTGAGAAAAAGAATGCATTTTCTGCAGCCATTGGATGAAATGTTCTGTAACATTTATGAGGTCAACAGTACAGATTAAGTCTGATTTTTTTTGTTGATTTTCTATCTGAAAGATATTTCCAGTGCTAAAAGTGGGGTCTTGAAGTCTTCAGCTATTATTGTATTGGGACTTATCTGTTTAGCTCTAAATATATTTCCCTTTTATATCCCAGCGTGCCAGTATTGGGTGCATATATATTTACAATTGTTCTGTCATCTTTCCAAATTGACCCCTTTATCATGATACGATAACCTCTTTGTCTCTTCTCGTAGTTGTTATCTCGAAATCTCTTTTATCTAATGTGAGTATAGTGACTCCTATTCTTTTTTGGTTTCCATTGACATAGAGTATCCTTTTACATCCCTTTATTTTCATTCTATGCATGTCTTTGTAGGTGAAGTGTGTTTCTTATAGGCAACAGATCACTGGGTCTTGTTTATTTATCCATTTAATCACTTTATTGTAATTTTATTGAAGAATTTAGTCAATTTACATTCAATGTTATTATTGATAAGTACAGACTTACTCCTGCCATTTTGTTTTTAGTTTTCTGGTTATTCTGTGGTATTCTTTTCCTTCCCTCCTATCTTTCTTTTAGTGAAGGTGATTTTCTCTGGTGGTATGATTTAATTTCTTGCTTTTTACTTTTTGTGTATTTGTTGTATGTTTTCTGATTTGAGGTTACTATGAGGCTTGCAAATATTATCTTATAGCTCATTATCTGAAATCGAAGAAAACACCAAATAAACAAGCAAAGAGTAAACTAATAAAAACTGTACATGTTAACCTCATCCCCCTACTTTTGTACTTGTTGTTTCTATTTATTTCTTAATATATTGACTATGTCTTGAAAAGTTGTACTTATTATTTCTGATTGGTTCATTGTTTAGTTGTTTAGCCTATTTACGATAAAGGGTAGTTTATACAGCACAGTTACAGTGTTACAATATTCTGTGTTTTTGTGGGCACATACTACTACCAGTGAGTTTTGCACTTCCAGATGCTTTCTTGTTGTTCATTAACATCCTTTTCTTTTTGATTGAAGTACTCACTTTAGAGCGTATTGCAAGATAGGCCTGGCATTGATTAAATCCCTCAACTTTTGTTTGTTTGGAAAGTCTTTATTTCTCCTTCAGGTTTGAAGGATATTTTTCACTAGATTTTTCACTAGATACACTGTTCTAGGGTAAGTTTTTTTTCTTCAGCACTTTAAATATGTCATGCCACCCTCTTCTGGCCTGTAGGGTTTCCAGTGAAAAGTCTCCTGCCTTTTGTATTGGAGCTCCATTGTATGTTATTTATTTTCTCTTGCTACTTTTAGGTTCCTTTCTTTACCTTTGACCTTTGGGAGTTTGATTATTAAATGACTTGAAATAGTCTTCTTTGGGTTAAATCTGCTTGGTGTTCTATAACCTTCTTGTACTTCAATATTGATATCTTTCTCTAGGTTTGGGAAGTTCTCTGTTATTATCAATTGAATAAACTTTCTACCCCTATATCTTTCTCTACCTCCTCTTTAAGGCTAGTAACTCTTAGACTTGCCCTTTTGAGGCTGTTTTCTAGATCTTGTAGGCATGCTACATTCTTTTCTATTCTTTTTTTTTTTATTGTCTCCTCTGACCATGTATTTTCAAATAGTTTATCTTCAATCTCACTAATCCTTTCTTGTGCTTTTCAATCCTACTATTAGGAGACTCTGATGCATTCTTCAGTATGTTCACTCCATTTTTCAAATCCAGAATTTCTGCTTGATTCTTTTTAATTATTTCAATCTCCTTGTTAAATTTACCTGATAGAATTCTGAATTCCTTCTCTATGTTATCTTGAATTTCTTTGAGTTTCCTCAAAGCAGGTGTTTTGAATTCTCTGTCTGAAATCTCATATATCTCTGTTTCTCCTGTATTGATCTCTTGTGCCTTATTTAGTTCATTTGGTGAGGTCATGTTTTCCTGGATGTTATTAAATGCTTGTAGATGTTCCTCAGTGTCTGCACATTGCAAAGTTAGGAATTTATTGCAGTCTTCACAGTCTGGGCTTGTTTGTACCCATCTTTCTTGGGAAGGCTTTCCAGGTATTCAAAGAGTTGTGGGTGTTGTGATATAACCTGTATCTGCATTAGAGGAACTCCAAGACTAGTAATGCTGTGGTTCCTGCAGACTTATATAGGTGACATCTTGGTGGTCTTGGATAAGATAAAAGAGAATTCTTTGGTTTACCAGGAGAGACTCTTGTTCTCTTCCCTTAATTTCTTGCAAACAAGCAGAGTCTCTCTGTGCTGAGTCACCTGGAGCTGGGACTAGGGGGACACAAGCACTCCTGTGTCCACCACCACTGGGACTGCACTGAGTCAGACCCGAAGCCAGCACAGCACCAGGTCTCACCCAAGGCCCAGTGTAACCACTAATTGGCTACCACCTACGTTCGCTTAAACCCTTGGGTTCTATAATCAGTGGATGGCTAAGCCAGCCAGGCCGTGTTCTTCCCTTCAGAATGGCAAGATTCCCCAAGCCCGGGGCAGGTCCAAAGATGCCATGTAGGAGCCAGAGACTGGAGTTAAAAACCCTAGGAATCTACCTGGTGCTCTATTCTATTGCAGTGAAACTGATACTGAAGCCATGAGACAAGGTCCTTCCCACTCGTCCCTCCCTTTTTCATAGGCAGAGGAGTCCCCCATCATGGCCATAACCACCACCGCAGACCCAGAGCGGGTACTGCCAGGCTACTGCTGATGTTCCCTTATGCCCCAGGGGCTCTTTAGGCAGCTTGTGGCGAATGCTGCCAGGCCTGGGACTCATCCTTCAGGATAGCGGGCATTCTTTGGGCCCAGGGAAGGTCCAGAAATGCTGTCCAATATCCAAGGCCTGGAATGAGGGACCCCAAGAGCCCATTTGGTGCCCTACCCCATTGTGGCTGAGCTGGTACCTGGAGCCAGCACATCTCAGAGTGCCAACCAAGGCCCATTGCATATTACCTTGGGATTGGTGATGTTTTTTTCAGGGCCCGGGGGCTCTTCAGTCAGCAGGTGATGAACACCACCAGGACTGGAGCCCTTCTTTCAAGGCAGCAGGTTCTTTTCTGGCCCAGGGTGTTCTAGATATGTTACTTCAGAGCTAGGACGTGGGGTGGGGTCCTCAAAACTCTTCCTAGTGCCCTATCCTGCTGCGGCTGATCTTGTATCCAAGAAGCAAGACAAAGTCCTCTTTCCTCTTCCCTCTCCGCTCCTCTCCTCAAACAGAAGGAAGGAATTACTTTTGTTACTGTGAGCTGCACTGCCCATGGTTGAGGGAAGGTGACACAAGCACTTCCTTAGCCACCCCAGTTGCTGTCCACATCCACTGTCTTTGAGCCCAGTACAGCACTAGGACTTGCCTAGGAATTGCAGTCCTTGTAGCCATTTAGGACTGGGTTTATTTAGGACCCCAGAGCATGTTAGCCCACTCTGGAAAGGCTTGCTGGAACTCAAGTTCTGACCACTGGGATGGGCAACTTCCCTCTGGCTAGGGCTGGTCTAAGTGCTCCCTCTGTGGATGGGTGTTGGTTGAGTTTACTGCAGTTTTGTTTTCCACTGTGACAGGGTAGCACTGAGTTCAATGCAGGGTCCTACAGTCACTGTGCCCTCGCTTCCTCAAGCACACAGATTCACCATGACATGCAGCCACTGCCAGGGGATGGGAAAGGAACGGCACTGGTGATTAAAGACTGCTTTTCCCACCCCCTTCACTGCCTCTTTCAGTGATAAGAAGTTAAAATTGGGTACTGTGATTGCTCACCTGGTTTTTTGGTTCTTATGAAGGTGTGTCTTTTTGTGCTGGTAGTTATTCAATTAGTATTCCAGTTGTGAGGGACTAGCGATGATGGCTTCTATTCAGCCATCTGCCTATTCTGTTTCTCTGGAGAACCTAAATAATACAAATGTGCACTTTTCCCAACTTAATTTTACAAATTCATTTTACGCTTATGTAGTGGACAAGGTGAATGTATAAAAAGATGATCAAGACTCTTCCCTCGACAAAGTCATAGTGTCTCTAATAGAAGAGGTAAGACAAGTATGCAAACATAATAATCTGAGCTGAGTTCTGAGATAGGAATTTAAGAGGAAAAAACATGAGAAGCAAAGCTGAAGTCAGAATACCCTGTTCCCTCTATCAGAAACTCTCTCTTCCATTCCCCTTCCTAGCCTAACAAGCTCATACTTTCAGAGTTGGCTCACGTGTCTCCTCCTCCAAAAAATATTTCATGGTTAATTTGCCCTGCCCAAGTACAGTTGAAGTGCTCAGCCCTGTGCTTCTCCCCATCACAGCATTTATCCATCAAATTACCATGACGATTTATTTGAGTCCCCCATTAGACCAACACTTCTTAACATATTAATATGGATCAAATAATTCTCAAATGCATCACAAATTTGTTACTAATAGTCATTGAAATACCAACCTTTTCTCTTTTTTATTGCCTTTCAGAGACTACTCAAGGTATACCTGATATCTTCACTAGTCACTTGCATTAAGCTATATTTACTCAGCTGGGAGAGATAAGGTGCTGATGTGAGAATTTAGGCCATAGCTCTAAACTTCTAATTCCCCATTTGCACTTGTACAATAGTCCTGATGTTTCTAAACTTGTGTCACATAATCTGTTTGGCTTCAGTGATGCTGTGGCATCTATATCATTACAGGCAAGACACTTACAGTGGGCTAGAAAATAGATGCACTCATCCTAGAATTTGGAGAGTTTTATCCAAAATATTTAAAAACCTGTAGGGTATGAGCAGTGACCAGACAGGACACATGCTCTGGTAGTGCTGGAGCATAGTCCTGAACCTCTTCCTTACATCTCCACACCCCTGCCAAGTGATAACCTTTATTAGAATGTGCAGAGGTCTGGAAGATCTCAGCAGAGAAACCAGGCTAGCCAGGGATATAGGGTGCATTTAAGGGTTCAGAGAAGTTATTGTTTGCCAACTGGTACAGAAGTATTTCAAGACATTTAACAACTGGACAGGCTGTACTGTTGTGTACCCAGCAAATATCAACATTATCAGCTGGAAAGAGAACTGGAGCAATTAATGTTGAAAAAAGGAAACAGATTTCAGGTGTGCTGAGACCCTGGCGAGGATTTCCAGATAGTATTCCATGACAAGATGTATCCCATAAGATATTTCTAGATGATCCAAAAGAATATGTTTCTATGGTTAAGTAAGATTGAGAAATACTGTAACATGAACATTATACTCCTCTTATGTTCCACATTAGTAATTATAATTATACATCAGTGGATAATTATAATTATACATTAGTGAATAATAAGACTTAGAGTGAAGAACTCTCCAACTTTGCTTAGCCCAAGCATATAATAAATGTATTTCCCCTAGGTAATCACTTTCATGAAATTATTAATCTTTTATATGGCACTAATGTTCTTTGCAATGATGTTTAGAAAATTTCACCAAAATTATCCTCTCCACATTTAGATACAGTTGAACCTTGGAAATCTCTGGGGTTAGGGACACTGACCACACGCACAATAAAAAATCTGTGTATATCACTTGAACCCGGGAGGCAGAGGCTGCAGTGAGCTGAGATCGCGCCACTGCACTCCAGCCTGGGTGACAGACCGAGACTCCGTCTCAAAAAAAAGAAAAACAATACTGTATCTTTTGGCTCTCCAAAAACTTAACTACTAATAGCCTACTGCTGACAAAAAGCCTTACATAACATACACAACCAATTTACATATATTTCACATGTTATATTTTATAACACCATATTATGCATTGTATTCTTAAAGTAAGCTAGGGAAAATAAAGTGTTATTTAAAAAGTCATACAGAGGAGAAAATACCCTTACGATACTGTACTGTGTCTATTGATATGGGAAGTTTAAGTCATGTCTGAAAGTTTAATCATGTCTGAAATGGCAGGCAACTGCAGCTGCAGTCCTCAATCTACAGTACATATCAAGCAATTCAACTTTCTCTTGCAATGCTATGACTTTTCTCTGCTTCTTGGGAGCACTTCCAGCATCACTAGCGGCAGTTCATATGGGTCTCATGGTGTTATTCAATGTTTATGATATTGCATTAAACACAGTGAAAAATACGCAAGAACCTTCAGAAATCATTTTTTACTGTGATATGCAATTTACTGAAGAGATGTGCTGCTCACTCAGAGATAATTAGCATCACATGATGTTGTAAGCAGATACTCATAACACTTAAGCTCACTGCAATAGCAACAGGAGGTGGCTAGGAAATTATTACAGCGGTACAGTGTATACTACAGTAACTTTTATGCAGTTATTATTTCATAGTGCATTTTAACTTTTGTTTGCATTTCTCTCAACTGAAAATGGTTCCATGTATGGTTCATGTTTGTGTGCATACGTTTTGATAAATTTTAACTTTTTATAAGAGATTCATGTGTATTTTATGGTAGTAAATCACAAAAGAAGACTATAGCTATATATATATTTCATGCATTCATAACATATCTTTTTCTTAATGTTTTCAATATTTCCATATTACGTGGTTTGCAAGTTTTTTCAAATTCTCACAAATCTCCAAAAATTTTCTCAATATATTTCTTGAAAAAATTCATATATAGATAGACCTGTGCAGTTCAAACCTGTGTCGTTCAAGGGTCAGCTGTACATCCAGGTTTGTGAGTTCTGACAGACAGCTCACCACTGATGCGTGCAAAGGCCAAATTTGTCCTGCTGTCATCATTTCCAGGAGTTTTGTTTAATGCTTCATTCCACAGGCTCGGGGTCTTGGCCACTTACTTGCTTGATAGCAAAACCCAGGAAAGTCCTTAAACACTAACCTCTAGTGGTCAGGGGTTGGCACTTTGTATTGTGGCCCAGAAGGCAAATATCTTTGGTTTCGTGAACTGCGTTAGCTCTGTCGCGATTTCTCAACTCTGCTCTTATAGTGTTGTAGTGTGAAACCAGCTATAGGCACTATGTTACTAAATGAGCACAGATGTCTTCCAATAAGACTTTATTTAGAAAAATAGGCAAAGGATAGGATTTATCCTGTGGCTGTAGTCCACCAAGCCCTCCCTGATCTAAGCTAAAAAAAATCAGCAGCCTCTTCCCTTTCTTTTCTTTTTTTTTTTTTTTTTTTTTTTTTTTTTGTCACTCACTCTGTTGCAGTGGCATGATCTCAGCTCACTGCAACCTCAGCCTCCCGGGTTCAAGTGATTCTCCTGCCTCAGCCTCCCAAGTAGTTGGGATTACAGGTGCCCACCACCAAATCCAGCTAATTATTTTTATGTGTGTATTTTTAGTAGAGACGGGGTTTCACCATGTTGGCCAGGCTGGTCTCAAACCCCTGACCTCAGGTGATCTGCCCACCTCAGCTTCCCAAAGTGCTAGCATTACAGGCATGAGCCACCATGCCAGGCCCCTCAGTCTCCTTTCTTTTAGCCTCAGAATGATCTTTGCTCTCCTTATTTGTGTCCTGTGAAAGAAACTTGACCTCAGAGGTAAATTAACTGAGACTGATAAATTAACAGTGATACATTAACCAAACAGGGCTTTGTCACTGTTGAATCTATTTTAACAAACGGAGGTGGGGTCTAGAGGGCAAGAAAATGTCAAATGGCCACATAAAGCATGCACCAGGGAGTACAAGTAGGAAAGACCTTTCACTGAGCTCCCTGAGATATTTAAAATTAGCCTCACTTCAGCTATTTCCACGAATCATTTGGGGACTAAAAGCCTAATGACAATTCTTTGGCTGAGAATCAAGTAGCTGTCACTTCAGGGATTCTGCTGTTTGCTACTATTTTTGTTTCATAAGCAGAACCTTATACTTGGGCCTAGATTTGAGGCAAGACCATCAGTGATTCATGGTTTGGAGACCGGAAGGCCGCCATCTCCAGGTTGGCCTGCATTTGGGGTTCTTTGGCAGGAGTATTGTAGATGTTTTCAATTAGGTGAAAAACAAAACCTCTAGAGAGTATGGCTTTAACCCAAATAAAACCACCCCTTGAATATAATTTCTCTCTTCCTCCCTTTCTCTTTCTTTGTGTGTATGTGTGTGTGGGTGTGTATGTGTGCACAAAATGGTTGAGACAGCTGCATTACACAGGTGGTATCCTAGGCAGTAAATAATACAACTTTTATAGATGGCTTGAGACACACAGTCTCAAAACAATTAATTTTACCACTACACATTTGACCTAAGAGCACTTTTTATCACAGCAGGAATTCCTTATCAAATTCTCAGGTGCAGGTGCCCCATAAACACTTTGGAGGCATATGGACCTTGTGGCTGAGATGGCTATTAACTACAGAAAACAGTAAGAGGTGGCCTGGGAAGAAAGAAAAATATAAAATACCAACCCCGGCTCAAAAAAGTAAACCCAAATATTCAACTTTGCCCTTTCTGTGAAGTTTGGGTATTTCTCACCCACCGTAGTGCCAGGAAACCTTGGGAATTTAAAAGTCAGCCAGCATGTGGAAGGTTTTGCTTCACTGTCATAAAGCATGCATATTCATATAGTTGCAAATAACTTATTTAAATTTAGGGGAAAAATGGCAAAAAATAGCAAATGGAGAACAAGGAAGTCATACTGTTTGTAAATCGAGGCTATGGAATGCTTGCTAAAAACTAATCAATGAGAATATTTCTTAGAAAAATACTCATAGGACTGGAAATATACATGTGTACAAATATATTTAAATTTATCCTTAGAGGATATATTTAGAGAAAGATATCCATCTGTCTCTGATACTATCAGTGTTATTTATTTATAAACTATCTTCAGTTATAATTCTAGTCCAATTTTCTGCACTTGATTAGCTAAGCAAAGATTTGCTCTACTAAGATATGCAACCTGCAAATTAGAAACGCTTCCAGAATTTATATTTCAGGTACCAAATCTGGGATTTGTTTGCTTTTGTTTGTTTATTTTTCCTTTAAATAGCTGTAGGGGCATGAGATTTTTGTTTAAAAAACAAAAAACAAGGGGGTAGGGGAAACTATTACAATTATTTTTGAGACCCATCGAAAATCTTGACATTGTTCCAAGTTCAACAAAGATTTTATAGGCTACAATCCCCAAATGAGAGTTCCATAAACAGATCCATAGAGTTAAAGCAAAAGTTCAGAAGAGCATTCATTTACTGGCCATCCATGAGCCTCTCCTGAGACGGAGGTCCTTATGGTCTGGGAAAGAGGAGGAGAGTAAGTAAGATGGGGAAAAGTATTAAGTGAGAAAAACCTGACAATTACTCTTCTGAATCTGAGCCCATATGTGAGTTTCCTGTAGAATAATAAATTTTTAGATTGAAAAATTCCTTTTTTGCTTAAAAATGGTAAGGAGATTATATTATACTTCTCTACATCTCCTACTTAAGATTTCTATTTCATTACATCTTTTATATCCACCATATCATTATAAACAAAATTGTTTGAATTTCTTCCTGAGCAAAGCATCCTGATTTTTGATGACTGAGGTCTTGATCTCAGGGGAAAAGTTAAGTAATTAACGTGAGACACATAACATCAACACATAACTAATTAGAAGGGAAAAAATTCCCAAAGGAAGCCTTTAACCTACGTCTCTTTCTAGGAAAAGTTTATTCTTTCTTTAAAGTCTAAAATGCATATTTCAAGTACTAGTTCATTATTTTTCTCAAAACTGTGAAATGTTTAGAACCACACAATGCTCCCAATGATTCCTTTTCAGAGAGCATAGCATGATAGATTTTCTCTTTTAAAGAATAACCAATAATAAAATTAAAATGACAAAATATTTTTCTTTGCATGTAATTTTAATCGGGCTTCTTCCTTTTATCCACAAATAATGGGGAATATATATGTGTGTGTGTGTGTGTGTGTGTGTGTACACACATATCCAAGAAGACCATAAATATGAGAATCTTCTAATTTATTAAATCAAAAGCCAAAAATGTGTATGTCTTCCATGTGCGTAGAGTTAGCTGAACATCCAAGATACACAGATTTCAGCTTGATTCTACAGATGTTAGTGGGAGAAATAAACCACTCTTGATTGAACTATAAAGTCATAAAATCACCCCATAAATTTTTAATTAAAAAAAATTAAAAAGAATGTAACTACAATTCTGTTTCATTATACTTGAAAAACTGGGAAATAGGAGTAGATTAAGGATCCATCCTGAATCAGGAGGTACATCCTTTTAACATTGCTTCCCTCCATATACCTGAGGAAGCCACAGAGTCTTTTCTTCTCTCATCTGCCCCCTACTATCTTTATTTGTTCAAAGAATTTACCCAGGTTTTCCTTTGTTTCTGCTCTCAACTTCTCAACTTCACATTCAGTAACAGGAGGTTGGTAGTTAGAAATTAGTAATGGTGGAGATATTTACACCATGGAAATTGGCAAGTGCTACACATCAGGGCTTTTTCCTTCCTGGAGTCTAGCCCATTGTTAATCACATACCAACACACCACTGCCTTGGACATATCTCTCTACTCTGTCTTCATTTTCCTTCTGTATCAAATACTATCCTCATATAACCACACACTTAAAATGCTGTGATAAACTAATTTGCTAAATTATTAGCGGGGAAAGAGGTGTTTAATGTACTACCTCTATCAGGCATGTATTGAACATTATCCAATGATAATAACCCAAAACAAAAAAATTTCTATCAATTAAAGTCTAGGCATTGATGAAAGATAGTGTGTTTGTCCAGGAAGAGCTTCTTAGCACCCTTCATGTCATACCATAAAGGCAGCTAATGACTCTGCTTAAAATCAGTATTGACAATGGATGTTAAAAGCAGGACTGGAAAAAACAACTACCTGACTAGATAGCTCACTATTGATTGGAGTGCATTGATAACTTTGTCATGAGAGAAGGAAGAAGCTAATTTTCAAAAAACTAAGTATCTAGTTATCAAAGGGAGAAAGGTGAGGAAAAGTAAGGATGTGTTGTCATTGTTGCCCATTTATAATCAATAGTGGTTTCTTTCTTTTAAAAATGCATTTATTGTAACACTAGATGATTATTACCATATTTCATCAAATCTAAGATACCACTGAATACACTGTATGCCACAAAGAAGGGAGGCAAAATTGTTACCAATTAAACTATCACTCAAAGTTTTCTTCTCACTAAGAATTATTTATATTTTTTGAAGATTCTTCTAGATTTATTTAGACAGATTTTCTCATATGTTACTCCTGTGCATACCTATGTATGGTAAGTGAGAGTGACGCTGCATTTCTTAAAGGAGAAAATCACTAGCCCCAGCAATTTCCTCCAACCTGCTGTCACTCTGGCTGCAGGTGATGATGCACCTGCTCAGGCTGTCTGAGAGTCTGCCTCAGCTGACCATGTCCCAGTTTCAGAGACACATTTGGCAGAGGTGAGCAGAAGCTATGGAACACATCTTAGAATCACGAAATATGATAATTAGTCTCAGATTTAGACTGGAGCTCTGGGGTCCAGGCCTAGAGTGGATGATCCCTCGGTAGGGCTTTTGGCCTGTCTTTAGATTCAACTAAAGCTAACTGTACACTAGAATCACTTGGGGAGTTTTTTAAAAATTACCCCCACCCCAATTAAAATAGAATTTCTGAATTTAACAAAAACTTTCCAGGTAGTTATAATAGACAGTTGTATTTCAGAAGTACTGAACTACATCTTCCAAACATCCATCCTTTACATTTTCTCCTTCCAAACTTTATAACACACAGTGTACAAAAAAGGTAATGCTCTTGGCATTATCTAAATTATCTAAAGTTAACCTGTCAAGAAGTTGTTAGCACAGAAATAAATTACAGTTGTTTTTTAAACAGTTTTTTCCTTACATTAAAAATCCCATGCTATAGTTCATGTAGTTTTGGTTCTTACTGATTGTTTTTTCCTTCATGATTGCAGATCTACTTCTGTAATTTTCTGAAACAAATTAATGTCATTATCATTTAAGTGCTATTCTCTTCAAGTTTATTTTAAATCTTTGAAAAATATGTAAATATCACATATTGATGGAAATTTGTAATTTTTCTATGAAGATAACCTTGGATTTAAAAGTTAATGGAATATAAATATCATACAAATGTTCCATCCTGAGACCAAATTTCATCCTAGTGTACAAAAATTCGACACAGTTAATTAGAGACAGCAGCTTTAGTCAGAATTTCTTTTTCCCTAGCAGGGACATAGGTCTTATTAGCCCCATAAAGAACACGGTGTCTAACAGACTGGCAAGTTGGATAAAGAGTCAAGACTCATCAGTGTCCTGTATTCAGGAGACCCATCTCACATGCAGAGACACACATAGGCTCAAAATAAAGGGATGGAAGAAGATCTACCAAGCAAATGGAAAGGAAAAAAAAAAAAAAAAACAAACCAGGGTTGCAATCCTAATCTCTGACAAAACAGACTTTAAACCAACAAAGATCAAAAGAGACAAAGAAGGCCATTACATAATGGTAAAGGGACCAATTCAACAAGAAGAGCTAACTATCCTAAATATGTATGCACCCAATACAGGAGCACCCAAATTCATAAAGCAAGTTCTTAGAGACCTACAAAGAGACTTAGACTCCCACACAATAATAATGGAAGACTTTAACACCCAACTGTCAATATTAGACAGATCAACGAGACAGAGGTTAACAAGGATATTCAGGACTTGAACTCAGCTCTGCACCAAGCAGACCTAATAGACATCTACAGAACTCTCCACCCCAAATCAACAGAATATACATTCTTCTCAGCACCACATCACACTTATTCCAAAACTGACCACATAGTTGGAAGTAAAGCACTCCTCACCAAATGTGAAAGAACAGAAATCACAACAAACTGTCTCTCAGACCACAGTGCAATCAAATTAGAACTCAGGATTAAGAAACTCACTCAAAACCATACAACCACATGGAAACTGAACAACCTGCTCCTGAATGATTACTGGGTAAATAACGAAATGAAGGCCGAAATAAAGATGTTCTTTGAAACCAGTGAGAACAAAGAAACAACATACCAGAATCTCTGGGACACATTTAAAGCAGTGTGTAGAGGGAAATTTATAGCACTAAATGCCTACAATAGAAAGCATGAAAGATCTAAAATTGACACCCTAATATCACAATTAAAAGAATTAGAGAAGCAAGAGCAAACAAATTCAAAAGCTAGCAGAAGGCAAGAAATAACTAAGATCAGAGCAGAACTGGAGAAGATAGAGACATAAAAACCCTTCAAAAAATCAATGAATCCAGGAGGTGGTTTTTTGAAAAGATCAACAAAATTGATAGACCGCTAGCAAGACTAATAAAGAAGATAGAATAATCAAATAGATGCAATAAATTGATAAAGGGGATAATACCACCGATCCCACAGAAATACAGACTACCATCAGAGAATACTATAAACACCTATAAGCAAATAAACTAGAAAATCTAGAAGAAATGGATAAATTCCTAGACACCTACATCCTCCGAAGAGTAAACCAGGAAGAAGTTGAATCGCTGAATAGACCAATAACAGGCTCTGAAATTGAGGCAATAATTAATAGCCTACCAAGGAAAAAAAGTCTCGGACTGGATGGATTCACAGGTGAATTCTACCGGAGGTACAAAGAGGAGCTGATATCATTCCTTCTGAAACTATTCCAATCAATAGAAAAAGTGGGAATCCTCCCTAACTCATTTTATGAGGCCAGCATCATCCTGACACCAAAGCCTGGCAGAGACACAAAAAAAGAGAATTTTAGACCAATATCCCTGATGAACATCGATGCAAAAATCCTCAATAAAATACTGGCCAAACGGATCCAGCAGCACATCAAAAAGCTTATCCACCATGATCAATTGGGCTTCATCCCTGGGATGAACATACACATACACAAATCATATACAAATACACAAATCAATAAACGTAATCCATCACATAAACACAACCAAAGACAAAAACCACATGATTATCTCAATATATGCAGAAAAGGCCTTCGACAAAATTCAACAGCCCTTCATGCTAAAAACTCTCAATAAACTAGCTATTGATGGAACATATCTCAAAATAATAAGAGCTATTTATGACAAATCCACAGCCAATATCATACTGAATGGGCAAAAACTGGAACTATTTCCTTTGAAAATTGGCATAAGACAGGGATGCTCTCTCTCACCACTCTTATTAAACATAGTGTTGGAAGTTGGCCAGGGCAATCAGGCAAGAGAAAGAAATAAAGGGTATTCAATTAGGAAAAGAGGAAGTCAAATTGTCCCTGTTTGCAGATTACAATGATTGTATATTTAGAAAACTCCATTGTCTCAGCCCAAAAACTCCTTAAGCTGATAAGCAACTTCAGCAAAGTCTCAGAATACAAAATCAATGTGCAAAAATCACAAGCATTCCTATACACCAATAACAGACAAACAGAGAGCCAAATCATAGGTGAACTCCCATTCACAGTTGCTACAAAGAGAATAAAATACCCTAGGAATCCAACTTACAAGGGAAGTGAAGGACCTCTTCAAAGAGAACTACAAAACACTGCTCAATGAAATAAAAGAGGACACAAACAAATGGAAGAACATTCCATGCTCATGGATAGGAAGAATCAGTATTGTGAAAATGGCCATACTGCCCAAGGTAATTTATAGATTCAATGCCATCCCAATCAAGCTACCAGAATTGGAGAAAACTACTTTAAAGTTCATATGGAACCAAAAAAGGACCCACATTGCCAAAACAATCCTAAGCAAAAAGAACAAAGCTGGAGGCATTATGCTACCTGACTTCAAACTATACTACAAGGTGGCAGTAACCAAAACAGCATGGTACTGGTACCAAAACAGAGACACAGACCAATGGAACAGAACAGGGGCCTCAGAAATAACACCACACATCTACAACCATCTGATCTTTGACAAACCTGACAAAAACAAGAAATGGGGAAAGGATTCCCTGTTTAATAAATGGTGCTGGGAAAACTGACTAGCCATATGTAGAAAGCTGAAACTGGATCCCTTCCTTACACCTTGCACAAAAATTAAATCAAGATGGATTAAAGACTTAAATGTTAGACCTAAAACCATAAATACCCTAGAAGAAAACCTAGGCAATACCATTCAGGACATAAGCATGGGCAAGGACTTCATGACTAAAACACCAAAAGCAATGGCAACAAAAGCCAAAATTGACAAATGGGATCGAATTAAACTAAAGAGCTTCTGCACAGCAAAAGAAACTACCATCAGAGTGAACAGGCAACCTACAGAATGGGAGAAAATTTTCTGCAATCTAGTCATCTGACAAAGCACTAATATCCAGAACCTACAAAGAACTGAAACAAATTTACAAGAAAAAAACAAACAACCCCATCAAAAAGTGGGCAAAGGATAACATCAGACATTTCGCAAAAGAAGACATTCATACAGCCAACAGACACATGAAAAACTGCTCATCCTCACTGGTCATCAGAGAAATGCAAATCAAAACCACAATGAGATACCATCTCATGCCAGTTAGAATGGTGATCACTAAAAAGTTAGGAAACAACAGATGCTGGAGAGGATGTGGAGAAATAGGAATGCTTTTACACTGTTGGTGGGAGTGTATACTAGTTCAACCATTGTGGAAGACAGTGTGGCAATTCCTCAAGGATCTAGAGCTAGAAATACCATTTGACCCAGTGATCCCATTACTGGGTATATACCCAAAGGGTTATAAATCATGCTACTATAAAGACACATATAGCACACATATGTTTATTGTGGCACTATTCACAATAGCAAAGACTGGGAACCAACCCAAATGTCCATCCAACCCAAATGGCAGACTGGATTAAGAAAATGTGGCATATATACACCATGGAATACTATGCAGCCATAAAAAGGATGAGTTCATGTCCTTTGCAGGGACATGGATGAAGCTGGAAACCGTCATTCTGAGCAAACTATTGCAAGGACAGAAAACCAAACGCTGCATGTTCTCACTCAGGTGGGAACTGAACAATGAGATCACTTGGACACAGGGCAGGGAACACCACACATGGGGACCTGTCGTGGGGTCGGGGGCAAGGGGAGGGATAGCATTAGGAGAAATATGAGTTAGTGGGTGCAGCAAACCAACATGGCACATGTATACCTATGTAACAAATCTGCACATTGTGTACATGTACCCTAGACCTTAAAGTATAATAAAAATAAAATTAAAAAGAAAAAAGATATGGTATCTAAATTAGCCCCCGTAAAGACCGTGAACCAGTTTTCCCAAAAATTGATTTTCCTCTTCATTTCCCTGCTCCTTTCTAACAAAATCCCAATTGATGTTCAAGTATCCTCCCCACTTCTAGTCCCGGAAGGAGACTCTGATTATTCCCAGCCAATTAATGTATGTGGTTCTCCTGGCTACAATTAGTATTCTAGAGATGGAGGTGGGGGCCTAAATAGACTAAAGGAAAAAACACTTATATGCCATCTGGTGTTTGTTTGTTTGTTTGTTGTTTTTGAGACAAGGTGTTGTTCTGTCGCCCAGGTTGGAGTGCAGTGGTGCAATCACGGCTCACTGCAGCCTCAGTCTCCTGGGCTCAAGCAATCCTCCCACCTCAGCCTCCGAGTAGCTAGGAGACCACAGAAGCACGTCACCATGCCTGACTAATTTTGTTTTTGTTTGTTTTGTAGAGATGGGGTTTTGCCATGTTGCCCAGGCTGTTCTTGAGCTCCTGGGCTCAAGCGATCCATCTGCCTCGGTCTCCCAAAGTGCTGGAATTTCAAGTGTGAGCCACTGCACCTGAATAATATGCCATTTTTGAAAGTATGGTTTCTCTTCCTTCTCTCCCGCTGGGTGTGACAAGAATGCATGTAGCCCTTTGGCCACCATCTGAGATCAGGAGGGGAACTAATATAAAAAAGTGAAATCAACACTAAGCAGACACAACAAAGAGACAGAATGAACATGGGACCTTGACAGCATGGTTGGCTTCAGGTTAAGACAGTTAATAAATTCCTGTTCAAGCTAGTTTGAGTCTGATTTGCTGTCACTTACAGCTGAAGTATCAGATTACACCTCCTTCTCTGTGCATCATTCAAGTATCTGAGTTCTAGCTTTGTTGGAATGCTGGTGGGCGAGGGTAGGGATAGAATAAAACTTTTGCTGACAACTGCCTACCTGATATTTAGGAAGCTGAATGGCTTAGTGGGAGGGCAACAAGATTGGGGAAGGAGCAGAGACAGTATCTACAGAAGGAAGGCTTGGTGGGCCCTGCTTCCTCCACTTACTGACTGTGTGATCTTAGGCAAATCAATTTAGCAGTCAGAGCCCTTGGTTCCTCATTTGGAGTATAAGGCTGTCATGACATGTATACACAAAACCAGGAATTAACAAATAGTTTTTGTAAAGGACCAGATAAATATTTTAGGCTTGGCAGACTATACCATCTCTGTAGCAACTACTCATCTTTGCCATTATCATAGACTTCATGCGTGTGGCTGTGTTCCCCTAACACCTTATTTACAAAAACAAGCAGCAGGCTGGACTTGGCGTGTGAGCTATAGTTTGTATGACCTTGTCTTAAACCACCAGGTAGGTGGAACAACCAGATATCACATACTTCCTGATGTGATGCAATAGAAACCACACAGTACCACCTATGAAGTATTTGTGCACCCATCCACCCTCCAAGAAAGTTGAACTTAATGTAATTAAAACTGAGGTCCAGTTTATAGGAGATAGAAAAACACACATCACATGATGCAATGAGAAAATACACAAATCCAGAATGTGGGACATTCAAGATGGTCTAGGAACTGCTCTAGATTTAAAGTGAGTTTTTGTTTTTTCAAGAGATTCTCACTTTGTCACGCATGCTGGAGTGCACTGGCATGATCATAGCTCACTGCAGCCTTGATTCTGGGCTCAGAATCTCTCTCCTATCTCATCATCCATAGTAGCTGGGAGTATAGACTCACCACCACACCCAGCTAATTTTTCTTTGTTTTCTTTAATAGGTATGGGGTCTCCCTGTGTTGCCCAGGCTGGTCTTGAGCTCCTGGCCTCAAGCAATCCACTGGCTTCAGCCTCCCTTCAGAGCAGCTAGGATTACAGGTGTGAGCTACTGCATCCAGCTGAAGTGATTCAAATACATTCAAACATAATGTGTGGACTTTGAATGCTAAGTCAACTAATTATTAAAAAAAAAAATTCTTTAGATAATGAGAAAAATTTAAAAATGCTCTTGGTATTAGATTGATACCAAGGTATTATTAACTGTGTTAGGTATAATTCACTGGAATGATGTAAGAAAATATCTAAATTTTTTAGGGCACATCCCTAATTATGTATGAGTGAAATGACATGAGGTTTAATTTTTTTAAAACACTTCACCAAAAAAAAAAAATTAAGACAATGAAGCATGTATGGCATAGTATTATTTTCCACATCTGAGAAAATCTATCTCTGCAGTTCCTTTCCTTGAGTCAGCTTTTTCTTAAGAGAGAGCTAAAGTTATTTTGACACACAGTTAAAATACAGTACAGTTAAAATGCAAATAACCACAGTTGATTGGGGAAATTAGAACGAGGTTTTGATCGGATGATTTCTTGGAAACTGGCCTTAAAATGTTACCTGTTTTTATTTTAAGGAGTTGTTTTTACTTTGCATCCATGTAGATATTCATAACTAAACAGAAGATCACCCAAGTAGAAATAAGCCCATCAATGGTTTCATGATGGCCAAGTAGGCTGTAACAAAATAATTTGACGAGTAATTTATTTCTTAATTCAAGGAATCATATGTGTTTGACCTGGACACATTAGACTTTTCCCAAATCTACTCAACACGAAACCAAAGTCAGAGACTCATGGAAACAGAAAGGTGTCAATTAGAGGATAGATATGTTAGTGAGGCAAAAAAAAAAAAAGGTCCTCAATAGAAATATATTAGCATGAATGTGCTCTTCTTCCCTTAGCCCTCCTCCTTTTCTTCTGTCTGGTGAGCTTTCTTTGTGTCTTAACTCCCATATGATAAGTCTGGCAAGATGAAACCTAAGGACATCTTATGATCAGGGTTTCCCCAAACACGGAAGGCAAGAAGAATACTAACACAGATCCCAAAAGAAAGCAGGCATGAGGAAGATAGTGCAAATTTCTCTCATGCCCCTTTCATAAGAATAGCAGCATCTGGTGGACATAGCAAATATAAGCAAAAGAAATCAGGGAGTCCCCAACTTACAACTACCTTGGCTGACACCTAAGGACAGACAGGAAAAACACGTCCTTATGAGTCTCAAACAAGTCAACACACTTCTCTATACCAAATTGCCAGATTTTAGTAAAGAGAGTGCATCAGTCTTGAGTATTCTAAATCTATGCTATGGCCAAGTATTCAGTGACTGGCAGTTCCAAGCCACTCCCCATCCATGAAACAATTGATGCAAACTTGAGGGAGCATTGAGATCCAGTTTCTCTTCTCCATAGTTCCCCTTACACAGGGTAGTATTTAGAAGGTTAGATAGCTCTCACATTCCTCAGTAAGAAGTCTGCTCCTCCTTGAAATATTTGCTATATGTTATCATCCACATTTGACTTTGTATACAACTATCTCATTGGTAAAACTCTCCCAATCCAAGCAGCCACTCTCCTCACTGCAAAATATACTCACATACCTTTGGTTCCAGCCTCTTACAGGCTGTAGTGCAAAACTGATCATTCTGGAGGAATTGCCTTATGAATCTTATCAAATTGTGAATTAATAGGTAAATCTTCAGACTTCATACTAGTTCAGTAGACATTTATAAATGACATATGTTTATAAAATTTCAGGCATTGTAGAAGCTCTCACTACTCAAGTCACTCACAGAAAAAAGTCCCAATCACACAGTGCCATCATGGGAGAGGAACGCTGATATTGGGGCAGCAGAGGAGAAAATGACTGATTCCACCTCCAAACCAGAGGAAGTGAGGCTAGAGGAAAGCTTCACAGATGCTAGCCAGAAAAGAAAAAAGGCATTTCCTATCAAAGAACATTATAATAGGTCAGTGCAAACATAATTGTGGTTTTTGCCATTGAAAGTAATGGCAGAAACAGCAATTATGTATGCACCAATCTAAGAAGTAAGCGGGGTCATAATAGTACCCAAGACCTGTCTGGGGAATGTTAATCTCAAGTGTCAGAGGAGAAACAGGCAAAGCAAGATTAAGCCAAAAATGTGAAAGACTCTTAATTCTCTATTAAGAAATTTGGACTTTATTCTCTAGACAATGAGTAGTCTTCAAAGGTTTTAGAGCAAGAATGAGAGAAGCAGATGCCCATATTTCAAGGACCTTCCCTATATTTATTGTTAATTCCCTTAACAATAAAACTCATTCATGCAGTGTTCTGGGAAGGTATCTTTTATTGCCCCACTTTTCCAATTTTGGATACTTTCATCATTTCCCCTAGGTAGAATAACTCTCCCCACCTTCCCACTTTTCCAAAATCCACCCATCCATCAAAACCCATGTCAGGTCTTCTTTATCCAAAGAGCCTGTGCAAACCTTCTCCATCTCACCCCAGAGGGACAGAGGAGACATCCAGGACTACAAGCTCTGAACTAGGAGTCAGCAGTTCTTTCACTCACTGGCTGTGACTTGGAGGTATCCCCTAGCCATCCTGGCCCTCTGGGCCAAAGTTTGTGAATTGATTGGGGTGTAGAAGGAGGCAGGGATGCAGGAAAACTTAGGTAATTCTGTAAGTTCACATCATGTGCTACCAATCTTCCCTTCCTCTAAATTCATAGAACATGTTGCCTACTTCAGCCATTTTTCTCTTAACCTTGGGTCCTATGATTTACATATTCATCATTTTCAGCACACAGAAGACAATAACTGTCACTGATTGGGTGACTGATCTGTCTCTGTCTCCTAGGACAACCCCTTTCAAGTGATTTCTTGTATTAATTCTTCTTTTTATTAGCAGCTTATTGTGTCATTTCAAATTGTGGAGCTTTCCTCAGAAGAAATCGTTTCACTAAACAGCTTATTTGACTATTTTAAAGTCAAAGGAAGGAATATTTTTAAGAGAACAGAGAATTGCAGGGTTGGGGAACTGAGCCACGTGTGGACCTAGCCTGGCTATGGTCTTTAGCCTTTGGTAACTAAGCCTGGAGCTGCAGTCCACTTTTTAGTGAACTATAGGGACGTGCATAAAAATGGGAGCACAAGCAGCAACTGATCCTGGCCAGAGTGCCCTGGGGCTACTTTTGCTTTCAGTTCAGAGGTCCATGTATCTGTGTAAAAACAAACATATTAAAACCTAAAGACTTGGCTGGGTGCAGTGGCTCACGCTTGTAATCCCAGCACTTCGGGAGGCTGAGGTAGGCGGATCACGAGGTCAGGAGTTCAAGACCAGCCTGGCCAACGTGGTGAAACACTGGATACAAAAAATTAGCCAGACGTGGTGGCACACACCTGTAATCCCAGCTACTCGGGAGGCTGAGACAGGAGAATCATTTGAACCCAGGAGGCAGAGGTTGCAGTGAGCCGAGCCAAGTGTACTCCAGCCTGGGCAACAGGGCAAGACTCTATCTCAAAGAAAAAAAAAAAAAAAACACCCAAAGACTCATGGGTCATTAGTGAGCTTGTTTAACAGATCAAGTGACAGCTCCTCATGACTCTTGATTCATCCTGAAAATGTCTAGAACTTTGTGTTAAATTCCTACCACATCACTATGCTTACTGAATATGTCCACAAAAAAAAAATTCAATTTTATCCAATGAATGATTATTATATGACTCCAATATGCCAAAGACTATTAGGTACAAGATACATTTAAAATATTTTCATTTATGAGCTTTTATTGTACTATGCACTAGGGTTTATACTAAGCATTTTACCTATACTATATAATTGTTATAATGTTTCTCTAGTGACTGATTATCTTCATTTGTCAGGGAAAAAAACAACGCAAGGGGAAGGGACTTTTTCAGGGCCACATAGATATTAAAGAGCAGGATTCTTACCTAGATCTGACTCTAAGTGTGTACTCCTAACTTCTTTGTCATCCTCTCTCCACTCCTCAGGATACTCGTGTCTAGTAAACTGTTAAGGAATCTGAAATTTGGATTCAGGGTCCTGAAGGCTGAGTTTAGATGTAGGCAACTACAACAGTGGAAGAACAACCAAAGAAAAGAAAGAAGAACACAAAAGCAGGGACATGGATGAGTTCATAGAGCATGGGTTCTATGCTAATGAAGCCCGAAGTGGTGAGCTCACCAGATTCTAGTTCCTTCTTATGAGCCTCGTCAGAACCAGGGATGGGTCCCACTGCTCAGCCACAGTGGTTTGCATTTGGCACCAGTGTCAAACAGGGTCTAGGCAGGTTCTCAGACTATTTGCAAAGCTGCTTTTTCTGGGTTGGCTCCAGGCATCAGAATTGAGGCCGAGTTTGGGGATACGGGGTAGCACATTGTCCAAAGTGAGGCCCTTCTCCACACGTCTTTTTGAGGAAATGTATTGACATGTTATATTCTTAAGTCAACAATGAAAAGGCATTACAGAAGGAAAAGTAAGACCTGTGAGCAAAGGGACTCAAAGGGTGGTACCGTTTTACCTACATTCTCTCTCTAACCAACAGGCTCACTCTTCCTCACAATAGCCCTCAAGGCATCTGGGGCTGTGGGCTCTGCCAAGCTTGGCTCCCACATGTTCTGCCTGCCAGCTTCCTGGCATGTTCCCCCTTTATCTCCTGACTGAGAAAAATACGTTTGGATCTAGCCTACAGCCACAGTCCTGACTTGCCTTTGAAACTGCCTTCTTCGCTGTTCGTAACGCAGCTGACTCTGGCCCGCTATCTCTGCCCATGAATGAATCCTTCTCTCTCAGTCCTGCTCATTTGCCTGAAAGTGTCTGCAATAGCTTTTCCAGGAAAGCTCAGGTTCTTCACCTATTCTAAGTAAGCATTTACTTCTAATTTAGCTAAGAACTGGGTTGACCTCAGGAAAAGCAAGGTGGCTGCAGCATATACAGTGAAGGCAAGATGACCCATTGGATGACACCACAGAGCTCCAGGAGAGAAATGGTGAGGGCTGAACTAGCATAGGGCCCAGGGCATGGAAGACAATAAGAAATATCACGGAGAACAAATTAACCTTAGCCACTCTACTACTCCATACGATTGAATGTGGATTAATTGAGCTAATACAGGCAACACAACTAGAATAGTGCCTGTTACATAAAAGGGAGATAATAAATGTTAGGTATTATTTTCATTCATCATATGTACTGGAGTTTGCCTTTGTGGCTGAATAATGCTCTCTATTATTGGCATTCATTATTCAGGCAGGGAATTATGTCTTCATCTCCGTAAGAAGCATAAAGCAATTTGCTGTAAAATGTTACCACCGCAGTTACTGCCCCTACTTAATATTGTACCTACCGTGGACCACAAAATTAATTTATATTCAGGTACCGATTAGAGAGACAATTTGCTATATTGCAGTAGAATTTGTAAAACCAAATTTGTTCAGAGTGAGCACAGGGTGGTTCATTTTGGAACTAACTTCCCACATTCTTGGCTTAAAGAAGTTACTCTAACCCGTATCTCTAGTCACCTGTGGCCAATTATTCAGCACTAGTTCCATGTTGTAACACGTCACTTAATCACTGCAGCCCACTCCAGATTGATCTCTCTCTCCATCTTCAGGAGTTTTTGTCATTTCCTCAGGCAGGTGACAGGATTTTCTACACTTCCTAAAGAGGTAAAAAGGAGCTCTATGTGGCTCTGCCATGCAATGCCTGACTTCCAATAACCTTTTGTTATCATTAAGAAAAACGAAAACTGTGGCCTTGGTCCAGGAATAGGGCAAGGATTTTTTCCTGCATGTCTTGAGGCCCTCAGGTCTGTTTCAGTCAATATTTACTTGTCAGCTCAAAACATGATGATATTGAGCTCAGAGGAATTAAATCGATCTATTTTTCTTCTACCTTGTTGGACCTTTTGTTAGCTATAGCTTTTTGTGAGCTGAATACTTTTAAATGACATGCACAGCAGAAACCCTTTATACTACAGGACAAAGGGACTGGATTCACACTTACCTTAGGAGCTCAACAATTGTGATTCATTAGGCTATTATAATGCAACTATAGATTATAATATATAGTTGCAGAGACTCTGGAAACATTATTAGACTTACAGGGTATTGAACCTAAATAATCAATAGCTGTTATGAGAAGATTCTTCAGTATCTGAGAAAATAATGTTTTAAAAGGCATTTAGCCAACCGTAATACTATGTAACCAAACAATTTTTATTGATTTTGCTCCTGGGATTTCTTCTCCTTTCTTTATTGGCATGCCATATGTTTGACAGCAGTTTGTTCCCTCAGTAGTGTATTATATCTTATAGGCATGAATAGGATTCTTTTTTGAATGTATATGGTAACTTCAGTTGTGTTGGGGCTTTATCTTCACTTGTCCTCTCTTCCTTGGGGTTCTGCATGAATTTTCCAGCTCACACTTGTTTTCTACCCATTTTCCCTTGGCTTCTTACTACACTCACATAGTGGATAGTGGAGGAACAGAACAAAACAAAATTCACTCCTTCCAGATTCTCCCCACTTAATGTTCTAATGAGAAGAAGATCCCATCCTACCAGTAAACAAAGCTACATGAAACCAGAAACAGACTTTCCTGTAAAATCTCAGCAGAAATATTCAGGGAAATTAGTATAGTGAAAAATCATTTCTAATAAGTACATATGTAACAAAAACAACACAGACCTTTCTGGGGTGGGGGGGTGGAGACTATCAACTACATCAATGGTAGTAGCCCTTTCTAATTGTAAAAGTGGTCTACTTTTATAAAACAGAATCATACACATAAAACATATTCCACTTTCATCTTCTTAAGACAATCAGCAAAAATAATTCACAGTAGGGTTCTCAAAATGGTTTTCCCTTGGTATATTTTAAATGATTATTTTACAAGAATGTAAGTTATACACAATTTGAGAAACACATACCATTTGCTAAGATAAGACTCACTCTATTGCAGTATAAGATAAGATATGAACCCAATCTGGAACAAAGAAACCTGTACAACTACTAAAGCAGTAGAGACAAGTCAGGCAGTCAGCAGGTAAGTGCTGAGTGCCTGCTCTGTGCCGGACACCTCTGTGTTATGGATACAGAATAAATACAAGAAGGAGAAGACAATGTTACCGACCTTGAGTTTAGCTCGGTGGCTACTTTACCAACAGAACATTTAATTTCTCAGTTTTGGGTTGTTTTACAGTGTTTAATTTTTCTTCCAAGAACCAATGGTAGATATTTTTGTTTAATTAAATGGGTCTACCATTAAAATTTTGTTTTGTCTTAGTTTTGAATAAAACCAGAATAAAAAGAATAGCCAGGCATGGTGGCATGGACCTGTAATCCCAGCTACTTGAGAGGCTGAGGTGGGAAGATTGCTTGAGCCCAGTGTTTGAGACTAGCCTGGACAACATAGTGAGACCCTACCTCATAAAAATTTTTCAAAAATTAATAAGATAATATATCCTAAACGTAAACTCAACCCTCCATTTCCATTAAGGCGGGAAATACTTATAATTTTTTAAATGACATTCTTCTTGGTTTCTCTTCAGAGTTTTATTTAAAAAAAACAAAAAAACAAAAAAAAAACCTCTCAGCTCCAAGTCTTTTCCAGAATATGCTATTATTTTATCTCTGAAGAAAGAAACAGGACATAAGACATTAAAGTGAGGCAAGTTAAGTGGCAAGAAGGCCCTTGTTAGAAATAATATTATGGTGTTAGTGTCAGGAAACTACTAAACAAACACTAGATGAAAAGTCCTCCGCCAGGGGTTTGGCTGAGACAGACAAGAAAGTATAAGTATCTTAGACCACAATCAGGGCTCCAGCTCTCCCGGAACCAATTGGAGCGCTAACTCTGCCATGCTTTGTGAAGTCAGCTCCAAGTTGCCTTTCTCGGTTCCTGCTCCCAGGAATAATGGCATGGAGGGATACATTAAAAAGGCTATGTGTGTGCCTATGCATTCGGGCCACACTTAGACAAGGTATAGTCTCCTAAATAGAAGTCCCAGAACCACTTGTTCTGTATTATTGCACCACATACAGAACTTACCTGTTCAGCTAAATAAAGGAAACAATTTAAAAATACATGTTAACTAAACTGTCATTGCCATTTAAAACTTCATCTTTTTTCTAAGTGTACATTAGATTATTCTTTTTCCTATTGAAAAACTCTTGTTCCAAACATCATGCTCTCAGGGAAGCACTACATAGCTCTCTAGGGGAACACGGTGTAGAGTCATTATTGTTAAGGCTGCCATAGAGCAACGTTAGATTATGTTGTATACTCAGTTGGCTAAGAGGGGCTAGAAGGCTGTTTCCACTTTGGTTGTTGAGTAGATTAAACCTAGAAGAATGTGATACAAGCTGGGGGCCCCCTGCACTCCATGCAGGCCAGATCTCATTTCTGTGGTGCGGAGACATTTGGCAAGGCTTACAGCTGGAACAAGTGCTTCTTAATCCCCAGTGTGGGGGCTACAGGTGTTCCAACCTGAGCAGCCTTCTGGGTAGCCAGAGCTTGGTGGGTCTGATCCCAAGAAGGTCATATCTGAAAATCAAATGAATCTTTGCTTTGGGTCTGGCAGCTACAATGGTCATGGGGCTGCACATCTAGCATGTAATGCCTCTTAATGGAGTTACAAGTGGAATGTGTCTGTAACACAGTTATAAATTGGTGTGTTTTTATTGAGCCAGATCCATAGTCTCTGAAGGCAGTAACAGTTCTCTCATAGACCTTCGGAGGATAAGAATCTGGAATCTGGCCTGGGATTTAACCTTTGCAGAGCATAAGTGTTTGGTTCCTTACAGAATGTTGCAGTGGGACTTCTAAAATCCTTCATTCCCACATTTGGGGAATGGTGTTAACTTGCCCTTAGGTAGCAGCAGCAGGACAAGCTCAGATCACACTGATTCCTTGAGGAGCTAACTATGTCAATGAACCATGGAGAAGGCTCAGTTGCAAACGATAGATGGAGAAGATGGTGTAGAGTCAGGGAATTGCACTAATGCCTGTTGCTCACAGCGACTGGAAAGTTTAAAGTTCCCTGAATATCTCTAACACAGGCATTTGCTGGCATCTGTGGCATGACTGTGTCCCTGAATGTCAGCGTATCTGCATATATATCTGTGCAGCTTTTAATTCAGAACTATAAAAGAGGCTCAAGCTGTAGCCATAGAAACAACATACCCAACAACAAAGAACCACACATAACTTTAAATAATTTTCACATTTATCATTCTCCCATCACCCTGTGTTTTTGTCTATTATGCAGAATTTACAGAATACTCTTTGAATTATAGTTATTGTATATGTACCCTCATATGTTCTGGGCTTAAAGTCCCTTGGAGAAAGAAGCCATATTCCAATCATCTTTGTAGCAAACATGGAACAATGAGAAGGACACGGCCTTTGGAATCAAACTGACTGGGATTTGAATGCCAGCTCTTCCTAGGTTGGTTACCTTGTGCAATGTAATTAGCTTCACTAAGCCTCAGTTTACTTATGTATAAAATAGGAATAACATCATCATCATAATGTTCTTAGTTTTTTCTTTACATTCTGCCCCAAAGTGTCTACTATAGTGCTTCACATGCATGTGGGAGACATTGGGAATATTTTAATTGAATTCTTGAAAAATAAGTAATAACATTTTCAAAGAAATGGAAAATGTCTTACTTAATAATCCTATACATGAATGAGTGAGAGGGAGAGAGAACTAAAGGAACTCAATGAACGGAAGAGCACACCGGTGTCAGATTCCAGGATAAAATCAAGCCTCCTGAATCTTAGTGAGCTCTTCAAGGTCATCTGAGGCCTTCTGCAAATGTTTAATTTCACAGTGAGCAGTGGTCCATCAGGAAAACAGAACAGAACTAGCAGGCGGCAGGTCTTCTGGGAATCCTATCAGAGAGAATGCACTTCCTGGATGCTCCACACATCAGCTTTGCAGCCTCAGTCAAAGGCATTAGGAGAACAGAGACAGACCCAGGAATGCCTAAAAGGAACATTTTATTAGCTAAGGGGACAATATCCACATACTCGCTTTGCCACTGCAGGCAAAGGGAAGTGGGTTAAGATGAGCAAGAAGAAATTATAGTACAGATAATTTTCCATCTGTACCTAGTCCTCCACTCATTGGTCTTCCATTTCCATACCACACTGGAAAACCAATAGAACAACAAATGCTTTCAGACTAGTACCACAAATGATATTACTACAGAACTACTGAGGGGGCTACAGCCAAAGGGTTCACCAACAGGGACTTCTGGTTCGGGCAACAGATTATAACAGGAGGAGCTCCAGCCCGGGAGCAATGAGCCCCACTGCTCCCTTGCTGTCTTCCTGTCCAGCTAGATTAACCCATCTGGGAGCTCCCACATGTGACGAAGAGTCTATCCCAGTGGTTCTCAGCCCGTTTGAAATCTAATATATAATACTTTCAGTAGCCAGTGTTCAGGCAGGAGAGTTCGTGGACACACTGATTCAGACAGTGCTAGCATTCTGGCCTTGTGTATTACCTTCACTGCCCTCGGTGGCCTCTGGTCCTAAAGTTTCAAATTATTGGACTAGCTGATTTCTTTTTCTTTTTTTTTTTTGAGACGGAGTCTTGCTCTGTCACCCAGGCCGGATCTCAGCTCACTGCAAGCTCCTCCTCTCAGGTTCACGCCATTCTCCTGCCTCAGCCTCCCGAGTAGCTGGGACTATAGGCACCCGCCACCTCGCCCGGCTAGTTTTTTGTATTTTTTAGTGGAGACGGGTTTTCACCGTGTTAGCCAGGATGGTCTCGATCTCCTGACCTCGTGATCCACCCGTCTCGGCCTCCCAAAGTGCTGGGATTACAGGCTTGAGCCACTGCGCCCGGCCTGATTTCTTTACATGTATTAAAATATATCCATTATGGAAAAGGTAATGAAGAAATTTGTCTAGATAAATAAACATACAGATGAGAGTCACTATCAACTAAAGATCAAACAGATAGTCTGATTAAACATCTCTGAAGTGAGACATTGGTTTTCAATGAGAAAATATGTTTTCATTCACCAAATTCACTGGCATGACATACAATTTAGGACACATCTGTTAAACAAAGAGTGGGACTGTGGAGACCACATGTGTGTAAAGTTGAACATGCAGGGTTGGTGGCCACTTCCAGGGTTTTGCAGGTTTCTTTTCGGATATGTGCCACCTTCTCCCTTGCTAAGCTTGACCTTCTTCTTTTAACACCACTGCAATGAGTGGGCATATTAATCCTGGAGAACCTGGTAAATGCACTTTTGGAGTCAAGTACAGGAACCCTTAATATCGCTGTATCTCTCTAAGGACATCTTGTCCTCTCATTGCCTGCTTCTCCAGATTGGTAAAAGAGAAAAGACGACATGTTGGAAGTTTACCATAATTTATGTTAAATAAATTACTTGTAAAACAAACGGAACATCCAATCAATTTAGGCTCAAAAAACTTAACTCAGAGAGCGAGACATTGGAAATCAAAGAATCAGATGCCCCGTGTCACAGAAAAAGCCTGCTACAGCAGAAGCACCACAATGTCCATGTGTCGTATAGTGTCGAGAAGATGGGGCAAGCACAGATAAACTACGGTCCCAGGGCTGTGTTTTCACTTCCTCCATCTTGACTGTTTTGCTATTTATTTATTTATTTATTTATTTATAGATGCAATACAGTTGGGATAAAACTAGCAACACACTTATGTGTGTCAGGTTGTTCTTTTTCTTTTTAAGGGAAGCACAAGGAAGGAAATACTAACAGACAAGTGAGGCCCAGGCTGGGTTTGCCCTACTTAGTACCTTTGCCTCACAGCTTTCAGACACATAAGAGACAGCACAGTCTCCAATTGTCTGTCTTTGTCTTTAGTTCTACACAGGAGAGAGGAGGAAGACAGCAGAAATTAGCCTGAGAGAGAAGGCAAATAAATGAAGGAGAAATAAAAGGTGTTTATTCTAGGGAGGAAGAGCCCACAGTTGAGTGAATATGCAAAGCAGAAGGAGGGGAGAGAGGACACAAAGAGAAAGGAGATGCCAGGAGTTAAAATTCAGATGCCAAAGGCCCCCAGCAGATGACACAGGATAGCGATGCAGGGGTCAGAGAGGAAGTGGTAAGGACTGCAGGAAACTGGAGAACACATGCCCAACGTCCATTTATCAAGAGAGATTGTGGGCTTGGGGTTGCTAGATCTTCTGATTTTTCTTAAAATTAGTTTGAAATCCAAACTTTTATGTGAATCTTTCCAGTTTGTAAATATTAGCAAAACATTGTTCATCATCATTAAAAAAAAAAAAAATCTGCAGAGCAGAGTTGGCCCAGGGGCCACCAGTGTGTAACTCTGTGGTAAGCCAAGAAAGGGTGAAGGAAGGGGAAGACACCTGTCAGATGGCAATGGATTGATTTGAATTTCACAAAGCAGAAAGGTGGCTTAAGAACAAGAATAAAGAGAGACAGTTGATTAAAGAAAAAGAAAGAAAAAAAAAGAAGAAAGAGAGGCCAAGCAGGACAAAAGATACTCAGAGTGCTGCGGTGGTGGCTGGGACGTGAGTGTTGGAGTCTGGCAATGCTATTTTGAATGCCAGTTTTTGCTGCATGCTACTTGACCTCTGTGGGCTTCCACTTTCTGGTCTGAGAGCAGGGGAATGATGCTTCCTTGCATGGCTGGTTAGATGATTAGACGAGATATGCTATATGGGCATGTCTGGCACATACTCGATGCTGCATAGATGTTGGGCTATGTTTCATTTTTTCCCTTGGTAGATGGGATAGCTGGGTCCCAAGAGGACCAAATTCTTACACTCTGGAAAGCCATTTAGTAGACCTCAAGCATTTTGAGGGATTACAAATCTCTTTACGATCTCTAGGAAACATGTGGACTTTCTCCTCAGAAGTATAGACATAGCAAAACACATGCACAGGCACACACACATACACACAGAGTTTACATACCATTTCAGAAGGCCACAGGTCCTCTGAAACCCAGCCGTGAACTCCAGGTCAGGATCGGTGGTTTACAGGAATTCCGCTCCAGCACACTAGAAAAGAGTAAGCACGCGGCAATCAATCTCTCGTGTTCATGTCAACAGATCCTGACCCAGATTATGGGATTAAAATCTGAGGCATGTGTGAGCATATGTGTTCTATGTGCCTTGCTCTTGCAGGCTGACTTGTCCCAGCCCCCGCATCCTAGGAAGGAAATTGTGCGTACCTCCTGCTTAAATGATCCCCATCTGATTGAAATGTTTCCGGAAGACAGAAGACCATAGGCTGCAGAGATGGAATTGAGTAGGAGGCAAACTGCATTTGTCACTAAGTGACAGCGATCTGAGGAATGCTTCCCTACGTGACTTGTGAGTGATGGAGACAAGAGGGGTTACTGGGTCCATGGGTGGGCACGCTATGATATTTGGAATATCGTGCAGGAATAAACCAGGAAACTGAGGCATTAATGGAGACCAGGTTTCCCTGAGGAGGAGACCACCTCTCCCTGAAGGCCATGCCCTCTATGTACTAACAAAACACTACCAGGTAACAGGTAAGAAAGCAGGACCACGACATCCACTCGCCTTGCCCAGAGAATGATTTAACCTTTGTGAAGTAATTTTCTGAGACTTCAGATATCCCACCTAAACACATTCCTTACCTCACAGAAATTGCTATACTTAATACAGAAATGGTTTTAACATATAATTGCTTTTTCTTCTGTATTTACCTAAAACTCAAGACTAAGGCTTTCTACTTTCTACACGTTCCATATACATATGAAAAGTCTACGATTGTATAGTTCTTAGATGTTGTCAGTTGAAGAGAAGCAAGGCCATGAATCACAAGGAGGAAAGATACTGTGAAAATGGAAGTGGGGTGGGTCTAGGGAGATCCCAGGCTGACGGAAGGACTGGCCTTCTCTGCTGGATGTTTGGGTGAGGTGGAGAGGGGACATCTCCCCAGAACCTCCAGAGCCCTTCAGTACCCTCCAGACAGGGCTGATGTGGGGAACGGTGTTTCTACTTCACTGCCTAACGATGAAAGAAGGCAGCACTTGAGACCTGTGGGAAATGAGGGCAACCTTTTGGGAAAGTTCAGTCCTGGAGGGATTTCTAGGTTTTCAGTTCAGGGGTTATCATCTTTAGAGGTGTTAACTTTAGAAAATTGAAATCAATGGCCCTGTTTCTTATTCATTGTCAAAAACTAAAATTTCATGTGAGATATTTTTCCGGTTTGACAATCTATTGCTCCCTTTACCACTGTAAAGAAAGAGGAGGAAAAGTAATATGTGTAAGCAGGGGTTCCATATTCTTCTTAAGTAGATCAGATTTGGACTGCGTCTTTGGCCTCTTTATGGGAAACCTGTGTTTTGTGGATCTCGTGGCCTCACCTGCATTCAGGATCTGCCTTGTGTGTATGAGGAACACCAAAGGAAGTGGCGACCTACAAAACACAGCCAGCAGGGAGGAAGTAGAAGTGGACGCTTTAAACGGGAGCTGAGTTAGACGAATCTTCAATTTGACCAGACTTCTTAATTGGGCTCAAAAAACTAGAAATTGTCAGTGAGAGGGATGAGGAGGATTCAAGGTCTAAAAAACTATGTTCCTTTACAAAAATAAAAATATAAAATTTTTGCTGCTCTGCATTTTATGGACTGCCATGACTATGAAACAGCACAAGTCCAGGTACGGTGGGTCACACCTATAATCCTAGCACTTGGGAGGCCAAGGTGGGCAGTTTGTCTGAGCCCAGGAGTTTGAGACCAACCTGGATAACATGGCAAAAACCTGTCTTTACGAAAAATACAAAAAAATTAGCTGTACATGGTGGCATACACCTGTAGTCCCAGCTGCTCTGGAGGCTGAGGTGGGAGGATCGCTTGTGCCTGAGGAGGTTGAGGCTGCAGTGAGCTGAGATCACACCACTGCACTCCAGCCTGGGTGATAGAGTGAGACCCCTCCTTAAAAAAAAAAAAAAAGAAAAGAAAAGAAAGAGAGAAAGAAAAGAAAGGGAAAAAGAAAGAAAGAAGGAAACAAAGGAAAGAAAGAGAAAAAGAAAAACAGCACAGCAGTCACACACACTTTAGTGTAAGAAAAGAGGCAAATAATAAAGGAAAATAATACTTCTTTTGTTCTATACGTGTTATTATGCCAATTTGCACATTTTCCAGATAAGGAAACTGAGACTAACAAATTACCCAAAGTCACACAGAAGTGAACAAAGAACAATTGAAAAGTAATGTATGCCCTTTGCCTACAAAAAAAGAGGACAGAAATAATAAACAGTAATTCTGCTGGCTTGGCAATTTTGCTCAGGGATAAATTCCTACTTTACAGAGTCCAAGTTTCTCTTCACGAAGTTAATACATGATTTCTCACGTGCTCTCGGGACTTCCTTTCACATCTCCCACAAGGTGGCAGCATTTCTCCAATGATATAGATGATCAACTAAGGCTACAGGGATTGGACAATAGAGCCAGGAGCAGAAATCAGGAGAGTAATTAATATAGAACTTATAAATACAGAAAAGGTTACAAAATTGTGATAAACTTATTAAATAAAGACTTTTAAACCTAGTAATTACTTTGAAGTTTAGTATCTTCCAGCCTCCCTACCATTTAGAAAAAAATTTATATTAAATTCTTTTAGAGCTATCCTTGTTTCCACCACTTGATGGCAATAAAGACCCCTTAAATAGCGAATGTTCATTTTCTTTTTGGAAAGTTGGAAGGTCTGTTTGAAAAATTCAGCAGTCTAGTCCTTTATCCATACTTTCCAGTTTCATCCTGTTCAAGATGCTGTGTGTTCTTCTGGAAGCAGAATGCCCCAACCATTCCCTGGGTCCATTGCCTTCGCAGGAATTCACAGAATGATACTTTCTCCTTGGTTGTTCTAATACATTTAGTAATTTTCTACCTCCAATCCCCACCCTTCCACAATAAACTAAACCTTCTTGGATTTTTTCTTAAAATAACTCTGAACTACCAATTCATTGCTTTTTGGCTCTATCCCATCCACACAGGTAACTCCTATGATCTTTCTCTATAGTCCACCGCAGGGCTTGAGACACTGATACTTTGTAAACTACAGCGCCAGCTGGGCGCGATGGCTCATGCCTGTAATCCCAGCACTTCAGGAGGCCGAGGCAGGCAGATCACCTAAGGCCAGGAGGTCGAGACCTGACCTACATGGCAAAACCCCGTATCTACTAAAAATACAAAAATTAGCTGGGCATGGTGGTGGGCACCTGTAATCCCAACTACCTGGGAGGCTGAGGCAGGAGAATCACTTGAATCCAGGAGGCGAAGGTTGCAGTGAGCTGAGATCATGCCATTGCTCTCCAGCCTGGGCAACAGAGCAAGACTCTGTCTCAAAAATAAATAAATAAAATACAACTCCAAATTGATTGTCTCTAGGGGTGCAAGCAGCACCCAAACGATTCCTTGAAGATGAGACTGTGTCTTGGCACTCTGCATGACACCAGCTTTTAGACTGCAGCTAAGAACCTAGCACGAAGCCATAACTAGATGTGAGTTTATTGAATAAATGCGTCATTGTGAAATTATTATTTAATCCTTAGCATCAGTGATGTTGATGGTAAATTTCCTGAGAAAAGGGACACTTTCAGTACCTCTGCTTAGAAATGGGCTTACCACTGCCCTGGTGATCTGTGAAGATGATGATAGGAGGGGTGAGTCAGCATCATATTGGAGAAAGGGAGAATTTGTAAGGGATGGGGAGTCAATGACACAACCCTTGGTGTGCTTTTAGAGTAGTGGTGATGGACTGCACCAAACCACGCTTACTCTCTAGGCTGGTATACCTCCTCCAGGATCAATAGTAGCCTTGAATGCAATGTCAAGGCTGCTGTGGATTTTTTTTTCCTGAGTTAACTTATACATCAAGATGCTATTGTTTTGGCCTTTTTAGCAATAATTTTTTGGTTATTGTTGGAAAGTAACAATAAAGATGCTTCAGGAAGGCCACTCAGGCAGTGAAGGAAAGGAAAGGATAGAGGCTGGGGCCCCTGAGGTGTGAATGGGGAAAGCCGAAGAGCTGGTTCCTTTATAGCTGCTTAAGTACTTAAAGTTTACTGAAGAAAGGGATGGAGGATGGATGGATGGATGGATGGATGGATGGATGGATGGATGGATTGGAGTTGTCCTAAAAATTGAAGTAGTCTTCATTAAATCATTTCGATATCTACTTATTTGGGGGGATTTTCTGTGACAGTAATTCAGGATGCTCTATTTATTTTGTCTGCTGTGTTACTGTGCAGATTGTATCTTTGTGCCGAGTGAAGCAATTTGACTTTTTGGCATTCACATCATACGCGCTTGGTGTTTGTAGACAGTTATCATATCATTAGTCATTGCCTAGTTAATTCTGCTTTCCTGTTTCCACATAAATGAATCCCTCCCACTCCCTCAGTCATGTCTGTCCTTACTCTCTGATCTTCTTCCAGTATTTCTATCTCCTACAGGCCCCTAAGCATCTCACTGACAACTTAGTGTTTCAGGTAAAATACCAGAGTTACCCAGAAGAAAAAAAATATGTGCTGTGTGGATTCAGGGAAGAGTTAACACTTTTCATATAGTTCCAAAATCAGAATCAGAAACAAAGAAATTTCATAACTGGCTCCCGTATTTGTATAAGATGTTCAAACTGTTTTCTAAGTATTTGACTATTTGCTAGTTACATCCATAACAGAAATTTTGGAAGTATGCCTCTACAATATATTACAGTTCATTTAATGCCTTTGTCCCCTGTAATACTGAAACAGGGACCATAACTTTTTGTAAAAGGAGTTGGAGCAAGATCCAAGGAGACAGGAGGAAATGAGATGGCGATCACAGGAAGAGGCCTTAAGCTTGGACAGGAAGAGACTGCCCTCTGAGAGCCCTGGAAAATAGTCACAGTGGGGGCGGACAGAGACAAGGTGGAAAGAAGGGCAGGGAGTAAATGGAGGCAGATGGAAGATGAGTTGATTTACCATTGTTGACGTCAATTTTCTTCATGAATAAGGAAGCGAGATTGTTGGCTGAGAGTGAGTAGCAATGAGGTTGGGAAGAGTTGAAGAAAGTGAATGCTGGAACAGCCATGGGCAGAGGGAAGAATTTAAGACCTAACTGAAACTGGAAGCCCTCCCTTTGGAGTGGATTAAATCTGAAATTCTAGTGTTTTTTGGGTTTTTTTTTCCAGCATGCCGACTATATTATCAATATGTATTCATTCTGTTAAATATTCTTGGTCATCCTCTCTTCTCCATCCTACTACTCTCTTGTTATAGATTTCATTATTTTTTGTCTGCACCTGATTTGTCATTACCTCCAGTCTCACCTTGCCAGTCTTTCTTCCTCTAGCTACTGGAGTGACAATTTTCACGAACAAATATTGCAGCCAACGCCATCATCCACCAGTTAAACCCAGCTGAGCACAGACACATGAACAAGCCTAGTATAGACCAGGAGATGAGGCTGGAGAAGCCGCAGAGTTAGTTTACAGGGCCTTAGATTTCACTGGGAGTGAGAAGAACTGACCAGGTGAGTTCATCCCAAAGTACTAACTCACAGGTCCATGAGCTAAACTATTAAGTTTTGAGGCTGAGACTATATTGAGGGAGGTGAAGCACCTAGGGTGCAAAATTCAAGGAGGCCTCATTTGCACTTCCATGGCATAAGAGTAAATGTCTCTTTAAATTGTATGCCCCTGTTGCCACACTCACCTCACTGGCCTCACCCTACTCACTTACCACTTGCATGGCCCTGTGAAGTTGGTTCCACAACCATGGATGACTGATACAAGGATTTTTTTGACCTGGCTCCAGAAAAGCTTATTCTGGTCAATCATGGCATATGGACTATGGCCACTACTCCCTTTCTCCCTTTAATGTCCCTGTTATATCCAATAACATATTAATCTGTATTCCCAGTAAGAGCTGATGGCCCACAACCCCATAGTTTTCCAGCAAATTAAGAAATGTGCTGATACAAAATGTTCTGCTCAGACTAGGTCAGTGATGGTTTGCTAGGTCAACCTCAGATTTTGAATCAGAAAAGGTGGGAAAAAAATCTTCCAGAGAACTAAAGTGATAACCCATTGGTCCTCTCATGAGATACCTATAGCACCTAGACCCTGAATCACCATCCAGAAAAGCCTCCATGAAGTATCAGTGTACCATAGATTTTTTCCATAAGATTTCCATGGGATTCCTGTCTCTCTTGAGACAGCCTGTTGAAGGAGTTTTTCCTGGGTACCACAAAAGTCGATCACTTTAGCTCTTTAGCCTTTTTCTTCCTATTCACCGTATTATTCCAGTAAAATTGCACCTATCCCTCTAAGCACACATCATATTCCACACCCTTGCTTGGCTCGTTCTTTTGCTAGAAAACCTGTCTCTTTCTTTCTCCTCTTTCTCTTCCTTTCTTTTTCTTTCTCTTTCTCTTCTTTCTCTTTCTTTCTCTCTTCCTTCATTCCTTTTTCTTTCCTTCCTTTTCTTTCTTCTTTTCTTTTCTCTTTTTTCTTTTCTTTTCCTTTCTTTTCTTTTTCTTTCAAGACAGGGTTTTGCTTTGCCACCCAGGCTGGAGTACAGTGGTGTAATAATAGCTAACTGCCTCCTGGGCTGAAGAGATTCCCCTGCTCCCTCAGATTCCCGAGTAGCTGGGACCACAGTTGCATGCCCCTACACCTGCCTAATTTTTGTATTTTTTTTTAAGAGACAGAGTCTTGTCATATTGCCCAGGCTAGTCTTCAGCTCCTGGCTCAATCAATCTTTCCACCTTAGCCTCTCAAAGTGCTGAGATTACAGGCATGCACCACGACACCCAGCTAAGGCTCTCTTTTTCATGTCCCCAGTAAAGGACACTGATATGGTGCTTTCACCAGATCTCTTTAAGCATATCATGTATTCATCCTCCACCTTCTTCATGCCTTGCTGCTAATGCCTCCTCACATCCTATACCTAAGACCTTCAGAGCATTGCTCTGGAGATGCTCTGCCCCTCATATGCCTGGGCGTTTTGTATTCCAGTCCTCCTCCATCAGGGTAGCTCATAACCATGAACAGACTGGTGTGGGAGTACAAAAGTTCAGCTCCTTTGCTTCAAAGGGAACAAACTCTGAGGTGTAAATTATGCTACAGATTTCCCCAGGGGATCAGGCTGAGTCTGGGACTTCATCTGAAATTGTACCCTGATAGAGTTTGGGTCTGTGTCCCCACTGAAATCTCATGTCAAATTGTAATCCCCAGTGTTGGAGGTGGGGCCTGGTGAGAAGCGATTGGCTCATGGGGGTGGATTTCCCTTGGGTGATGTTCTTGTGATAGTGAGTGAGTTATCATGAGATCAGTTGTTTAAAAGTGTCTAGCAATTCCGTGCGCTCTCTCTCTCTTCCTCCTGCTCTAGCCATGTAAGACGTGCCTGCTTCCCCTTTGCATTCTGCCACAATTGAAAGTTTCCTGAGGCCTCCCTAGCCATGCTTCCTGTGCAGCCTGCAGAACTGTCAGTGAATTAAACCTTTTTTCTTTATAAATTACCCAATTCCAGGTATTTCTTTATAGCAGTGTGAAAACAGACTAACACACCCTTACTTGGCTTCTTCACATCCTTATAAGATATCCTTAACTATTTTACTAGTTTCTCCAGGGAGCATTTTTCTACCACTTATCCCCCTTAAAAACTCTTACTATGCTTCTAAGTTATGCTTAATTATCACTTTTGTGAAATATCCCTGACCACCTAGGGAGAGAGAATTAATCACTCCTTCCTCTGTGCAACTACAGACTCTTACAGCTACTTCAATGATTGCATTTAAACAGATCGACATTTATAATTGAGCTGTCTCTCTCACTGGTCAGAGAGTACTTTGAAAGTAGGGGCATGGTTATGCAACTATTCACTGGAATATCTTCTGTAATCATTAGGGATGCAGGACATAATTGCTGATTAGAAAATATTTACATTGACTTGAAATCTGCTTCCTTGTAATTTTCACATATTGGCCTCAATTGTTCCATTTTACACAGTAGAGTAAGCCTAAATAAGAAAATGATTAATTTTCCAACATCCTTCCTTCAGACTTAACAACTCTGGAGCCAGGAAGAGGCTTTCATATGGCTTTAGTTCCTCCAATTCACCACCCTTATCACTGTCTTCTTTGTGCTCTTGAGTTTGTCAATGTTCCCTTTAAAGCTTGTTATTCATAACTGAAAACAATAGGATGACAAAACAATGGGATTACATAAAAGAGATACGGTTTAGCAGCCCAGTTCACCTCTATTCTTCCTCAATCTGGATAAGGAGTTTTTCTTAATGAGACTAAGATCGTTCCTAAAAACACCTGTGTGGTATCACACTCTGGGTCCACATGAAGAGAAGGGTCAGTTAAAATCACTAGGTTTCTTTACGTGAACTTTTGTAAGAAATGTTTTTTCCTGGCCAGGTACAGTGGCTCATGCCTGTAATCCCAGCACTTTGGGAAGCCAAGACTGACCAATCACCTGACATCAGGAGTTCGAGACCAGCCTGGACAACATAGCAAAACCCCATCTCTACAAAAAAATGCAAAAATTAGCCAGGGATGGTGGTGCACACCTGTAGTCCCAGCTACTCCAGAGGTTGAGGTGGGAGGATCACTTGAACCTGGAAGGCAGAGGCTACAGTGAGCTGAGATCGCGCCACTGCACTCCAGCCTGGGTGACAGAGCGAGACTCTGTCTCAAAAAAAAAAAAAAAAAAGAAATGTTTTCTCCCCACTGAATTTACAAGATTGAGTTTTGAACCTAAGTGCAAAGTTTTAACTTCAGTCTGCCAAGCTTTATCTGGTTTGATTTAATTCATTATTGCATCAGAATATTTTTTGAATATTGATGCCACATCAGTTTTTTGGCCTCGCCAGTCTTCATCCTGGTCAATAACAGGAGTGAGAGCAAGACCAGGCCAGAGCCAGAACACTGCCACACCATTACAGACCTGTATGGAACTGGGTACTGACTCTGTGGGAGCTGTTGCTCAGCAAGCTCTGAATTCTCCTAACTGTGCTCTCATACCGTCCGAATTTGTTTGTCAATAGGATGATACAAATAATTATTATTAAAAATTGTGAAAATCAAGTTTTACTATGTCTTTGGAATCTTCCTAATCTATGGAGCAGACTTACATAGCAATTAAGAGGATAGCTTAAGAGTCTGGCAGACGGATTCATCTGAGTTCTGCCGCTTACCAGCTTTGTGAACTTAAGCTCATTTTAATATCCCTAAGCTACAGTTACTGTACTCTTTAAATAATAATAGTTCCCATTTCACGGGATAGTTGTAAGTAAATGAGGTTATTTATTATATATCAAGAGTTCAACAGAGAACCTAACATGTAATAGTAACATTTTCTCTTATTATTCCAAACTAATGGGAATGTTGGAAAGAGAGTAGCTGATTTAGAGGAGACCAGAGGCCTCATGAAGAAGGAAACATACGAGCAGAGAGATGAAGAAGAGGGAATGAGCCACAGAGCTGCCTTGGACAGATGTTCTAGGCCAAGGGAATGGCAAGGGCAAGGTCGAGCATGTGCACGATATAGCAAGGGGAGTGTGGCTACACCTGAATTATCACAAAGCAGGATCACAGGGGATGAGGCTGGAGAGGCAGCAGGGTTGGATCTTACAGAGCCTTGGGCTTTACTTGGAGAAACCATTATAGAAATATGAGTAATGGGATGAGTGACACAAGTGGACTTGTGTTCTGAACAGCTGTCCTAGCTGACATGTGACAACTAGACCATAAGGAAGGCAAGGCTTTAGAAGACTGTTGCGATAATCCAGCAGAAGATGACAGTGTCTTTACATGGAAGTGGCGAGAAGCGTCAGTTTCTAGATACATTTGAAGGTCTCTAGGACTATTGATATGCAGTGAAAGAAAGAGAAACCAAGGATGAGACCATGTAATTTGTCCTAAGCAACCAGAAGACTGAATTTGTGTTTACTGAGATAGAAAGCCAGGAAGAGGCACAGCTTTGGGAGGTGTATCAATCAGGATAAGAGGATACACTAGGTTATGCTGTGGTAACAAACAACTCCTAAGTCTCAATGGCTTAACCCCCAAAAATCTCCTTCTCGCTCATAGGACATTTCCATTGCCAGTTGGCTGGGGCCTCCACTCAGAGGATTCACTTAGGAACCTATGAGGTCTGAGGCTTCACTTTGACACTGGTTGCTTCACCACCACAGCAGCGAGAAGAAGCATAGAGAATTGCACTCTGGTTCCCAAAGTGCCTGATGGGGAGTGAAGTTCCTTCCACTCACATTTCATCAAACAAAGCAATCACAGAGCACTGCCTAACTTCAAAGGGGATGAAAGGAAGCACAACCTACTGCATATCTGGACATAAGAAAGTTGGAACTATTTGATGAATAGCACCGGTGACTGCCACCGATTAGAAAACCAGGAGTTTTCTTTCTGTGTTTTGGATGTGGCCATTCCTGTGGGGGTGTAGTGTACTAGTCTGAAGTTCAGGGGAGGACAAGAAGTGCATCCAGGCTTGTGGAAACTGGAGTGTATATATTCTGGGGGGAAATTCCTTTAAGATAAGGAATGCCAGACCCTATAAAAACTAAATACAGAGTCTTAGGAGAGCACATGCAAATGAAAAATAAAATACTTAGAAACATACCTAACCAAGGAGGTAAAAGACCTACACAAAGAAAACTACAAAACACTGCTGAAGGAAATCATAGATGACACAAATGAATGGAAAACATCCCACGCTCATTGATGGCTAGAATCAATATTGTGAAAATGACCATATTGCCAAAAGCAATCTACAAATCAATGCAATTCCCATCAAAATACCATCATCATTCTCCACAGAACTAGAAAAAAAAATCCTAAAATTCATCTGGAACCAAAAAAGAGGCCTCATAGCCAAAGCAAGACAAAACAAAAAGAAGAAATCTGGAGGCATCACATTACTGAACTTCAAACTATACTATAAGGCCATAGTCACAAAAACAGCATAGTACTGGCATAAAAACAGGCACATAGACCAATGGGTTCCATTGGCCAAATACCTACAAATACTTATAGCCAACTGGTCTTTGACAAAACAAACAAAAACATAAAGTGGGGAAAAGACACCCTATTCAACAAATAGTGCTGGGATAATTGGCAAGTCACAAGTAGAAGAATAAAACTGGATCCTCATCTCTCACCTTATAAAAAAATCAACTCAAGGTGGATCAAAGACTTAAATCTAAGACCTGAAACCATAAAAATTCTAGAAGACAACTTCAAAAAAACCCTTCTAGACATTGGCTTAGGCAAAGACTTCATGACCAAGAACTCAAAAGCAAGTGCAACAAAAACAAAGATAAGTAGATGGGACTTAATTAAACTAAAAAGCTTCACACAGAAAAAGAAATAACCAGCGAACTCAACCAAATCAACAAGGAAAAAAAAAAACAAAACAAATAATCCCATCATGCAGTGGACACAGGGCATGATAGATTCTCAAAGAATCTTTTGATAAATTCTCAAAAGAAGATATACAAATGGCCAACAAACATATGAAAAAATGCTCAACATCACTAATGATCAGGGAAACAAAAAACAAAACCACAATATGATACCACCTTACTCCTGCAAGAATAGCATAATTAAAAAATAAAAAATAATTTATGTTGGTGAGGATGTGGTGAAAAGAGAACAGTTTTACGCTGCTGGTGGGAATGTAAACTAGTACAACCACTATGGAAAATAGTGTGGAGATTTCTTAAGGAATTAAAAGTAGATCTACCATCTGATCCAGTAATCCATTCCTGGGTATCTACTCAGAGGAAAAGAAATCATTATATGAAAAAGACACTTGCATACACATTTGTAGCAGCACAATTTACGATTGCAAAAATATGGAACAAGCCCAAATGCCCATCAATCAATGAGTGGATAAAGAAAATATGGTATAAATATACCATAGAATACTACTCAGCCATAAAAATGAATTAAATAATGGCATTCACAGCAACCTGGATGGAATTGGAGACCATTATTCTAAGAGAAGTAACTCAGGAATGGAAAATCAACATCATAGGTTCTCACTTACAAGTGGGAGCTAAGCTATGAGGACGCAAAGGCATAAGAATGATATAACCGACTTTGGAGACTCAGCGAGGGGGAAGGATGGCTGGGAGGCGAAAGATAAAACACTACACATTGGATACAGTGTACACTGCTTAGGTAATGGGTGCACCAAAATATCAGAAATCACCACTAAAGAACTTACCCATATAATTAAACACCACCTGTTGCCCCAAAACCGACTGAAATTATAAAAAAGAAGAGGTTGTGCAAATAAGAGGCCCTAAAGTTTAAGCTCCATACATTTAAAGGTGAATTCACCTCTTGGTGAGAAGGCCTAGTGCTGTAAATGGAAGTCACCAGGAAGTGGAGGATTTTAAAGCCATAGGAATGAAAGAAGTCATCTATAAAGTGGATATAAATAAAAGAGTCCCTGAATCCTGGGAGAATCCTATGTTTCAAGATTTAGGTGTAATCAGAAATGGAGATTGAGAAATGACCGGTGAGATATACTTGATAAAATAATTTCACTTTCTCTTTACATTTACCTCATGCTTGCTGTCCCATAGGCTGCTATTTATTTTTATTCCACCTTTTAATCTACTGCAGGATGGAGAGTCTCTGATCATTTGACTTTCAACATCTGTGTTTAAAAACTGGGAGTAGCATCAAACTAATTCAGTTCATAGTGAAATTCAGCATTAAATCAGCAGTATAAGGAGAAAAAACTGTCTCCAGGTCAAGAGATTAAATCTTCACTTCTAGCCCTGTCACCAGTTTTTTAAATCACTTGTTCAAGGTCACATAAATTCTCAAGACCTTTTTGTATGCATCAACAAAATGAAGAAATATATTATTTTCTCTAGAGTCCTTTCTGACTCTGCCATTTGGCCTAGGCATTCCATCTTGAGATGGGCTGGGCCTCAGGACTAGATCACATCAGTTTCCAGGATATGTGTTTAATTGCATTCATTGATTTAAGTATACATTTCAAATTCCCTATTTGCTTTACATTGATTAAGATGTGATACAATTGAAGGTAATGAAAAAATGAAATATGAAACCTTCAAAGGATATTTGGCAATAAAATGGAATGACTGTAGTTGAGGAGCTCAAGGTCAAGTGTGGGAAGTATTGTTTAATCCCCTTACACATCTCCCCTTTATTAAAGGGATTTAATTAATCCAAGATTTTAGGTAATGAATAATTTAATCATAAAGAAACAAACTGTATTAGTTTTTTAGGGCTGCTGTAACAAAGTACCACAAAGGAAGTGGCTTAAACAACAGAAATGGCCCGTCTCCCAGTTCCGGTGCCAGCCGTCCCAGAAGGTGTCTGCAGGGCCGTGCTCCCTCTGAAGGGGCTGGGGAATTATCTGTTCGAGCCCCTCTTCTAATTTTTGGTAGTTCCTTGGCTTGTGGCAGCATAGGACCAGTCTTCACACGGCTTCTCCCTGTGTCCATGTTTATGTCTAAATATTCCCCTTTGTTAAGGTCACCAGTTACATGGTTTTAATACCCACACTAAAAATCCTCATTTTAATTTCATTACCTCTGTAAAGACCCCACCTCCAAGTGAGGTCACATTCAGAGGTGCGGGGGTTAGGACTCCCACATACCTCTTTTGTGAGGACGCAATTGGACCCACAGCACTGCAGGCTGAGAAAACGACATTCCAAGCTGAAGGCCTCAGAAGCAAAGTTTCCCTCTGACCTCCCGACCTCTTATCTCTCAACTTCCAGCCTCCCACCAAGGCAAGCATAGAAACCAGAACCCTTTTCCCCAAAGCTAGCCATAAAACCTAAACATACTACTCTAACCTTCCCCTTGCCTTTCTGTGCAAGAGCTGACCATAAAGACATCCAGACCCTCATTTCAGAGACCCCACACCTGAGAGGAAGAAACGCTGCACAGAAAGGCGAGAAGAACCTAAACAGACGGGCTTTGCTGGCTTCCCGGCCAGTCTATTAGATCGTTCCCTTTCGTCCAATCGCATTTCTACACCACTCTCCCTGCTTCATCAAGCTGAAGCGTAAAATCAGAAGCTTCCCCTGTACCTTTGGGTCTTCATTCTGAAGGCTCCTGTGTCATGTGAAACTATAATCAGGTAAATTTGCTATGCTTTTCCCTTGTTAACCTGTCTTTGTTATGGGGGTGACAGTTGTGGCCCTTGTGGTGAGGAGGGAAGAGATCACCTGCTTTCTGCCCTACAACACAAACCTACCTATGATGGCTGCTGCCCAGCCTCAATTCCTCTTCGTCCACAAGAGTGCCCACATGGTCCTTCACCTGGGGCTTTTATCTCTACTGTCTTAACATTTTGCAAATCCATTTCCTCCTCTTCATCCTCCCTGCTTTAGCTCAGAGCCTCCTAGTTCATTGTCTGGTCTAAGACAAGACTCTCCTATCCAGTCCCTCTAATTTATTCAATGACCCTCCTTCCCCAACTACCATTCAACCTCCACTGGGCAGCCAGTGCTATCTTGCTAAAATGGACCTCTGACTTTGCCACTTCACTGCAAAAAACCCTTGGGTGGTTTTACATTGATCTTTAAAATAAAGTGCAGTTCCTCAGCATCGAGTCAAAATCTGGCTCCTAAACACCTCTTAAGCCTCAACTTTACCCTGTTTTCAGCCATCAAAAACACGAGGTAATTCTTTAAATAGAGCATTTCGGTAGTGTCCTTTTGCAGGGCTGCTGCTAGCATATCAAAAGCCTTTGTGCCAATTAGGAAAAGGAGCCTCCTCAGGGAGGATGAATTACAATCAAGTACCCTTCCCTCTGGTGGAGGCTGCCTCAGGGCAGGCTCAGTACACAGCTGGAGGACTGGAGGACTGGTTGGATTTCAGTCCCTAGTCAGCCTCCTCCACCTTGTGCAGGATAAACCAACATGCCAACATGTGGCTGCCTGGCCCTGTACTCACATGCAGAAGGAGTTCCCCAGGAAAACATTTGCGAAGTCTCAGGTTTGCATCCACCATGAGAAATCCCTGACCTTCTAAGCCGAGGAAGCTAAGATTAGAGGATTCAACAACAGCATGAAGGAGAGATTGATTCTGAACACCTGCTGCACCGCAAGGGCAATTTCCTCAGGAGAAGGTGAGCTCCTTCAACACAGGAGCTGGGTGTTCATCACATCTCAATAGCTCTGACGCGATGCGTCGTATGTATATATAGGTACTCAGGAAATCTCAAATGCATTCCATTTTTCCTTGACAATTAGAGAATCTGTGAATTCAAAGGTGCTAGAGTAGCTGAAAACACTAAGAATTGCTTAGGAGAGTGAAACTGAGCAGAATCCCAGGCAGGCTGGCCTACTTTGTAGGGAATCTGCTTAGTACAGGAGAGTAGTTCCAGATTGTGGTTCTAGTCCCGGGCCAGTCACCAACCAGCTCAACGGCTAAGTGAGTCAATCACTTGGTAATACCTTTAAACCTCTCAGAGTTTAGGGCTTTACAAGGTCCTTCCATATACACTTCTCCCCTTGCTGCCTGAATTTTTAATTTCACTCTATCATATGCTCTGAAACTCTAGCAGCTAGAAAGCTGACAGGAAAGGATTCTCAATCACATTACAGTATGAATTAGATGAACAATTTTAAACCACCAACTTTTTCAAATTCCTTGCTAAGATGGGTAGACCATGAGGAAACAGACGTCTTGATTTGAAGAGAAGACTGACAGGAAGTTTCAAAACAGAGCATGTTAGGAAGTAGGATGAGAACTGGGAACTTACCAGCCTCATTGGAAATGGTGTCGTCAGTTATTGGCAGGGCTGAGTTTTCTCTCTTTATCCCCCAATCCTCTGCAGATGTGGATAGGTACATGCCCACTGACCTCCCGGGGCCCAGACCCAGGAAGCAAGGATAATAGATAGGACTCTTCGTTAAGGCAAAGAAAAGAGAGGCTCTCTAGATATCGTATCACTTGGTAGTCATGCTGTAAAGGGTAGCCAATCAGCATTAGAACTCTCCTCCTTCATTCCTTTCACCTCTTGTAGAACCATAGTACTGCTAGTTCCATTGAGTAGAAAAAGAACCTGGAAATTGAAGGTCCACAGCCTACACCTGGGCCTGCAGGAAAGCAGAGTAAAGACCTCTTCAGGCTCATTCAAGATTGACAGTAAACCTTTAGAGAAAAACCAAAGAATTGCCTTCACCGTACTGTGAACTCTCTGAACACAAGTTCTACTAGTAAGAATATTTTGGTAATAGACCTGCACTCTCACCTTCCTATAAAATTTAGTAATAGACCTGCACTCTCATCTGCTCTTATAAAATGTAAGAGCAGAGCTAAGGGATCACATTTATTCCACTATAAACCTGGGCCATTGTAGGCTGGATTAATCTTTAAGCCAAATTTTGTAAAAATATCCTAAAGGAAAGAGCATTTTACAATTCTGGAGCCTTTTGGGGGAGGTACTAAGAACCTCCTAGGTTATTCTTTGTTCTAAGTCTGAACTGGTTGAGAAAGCAAGCACTCCATCTAGTTCCTCTTTGCCCTTCACAAAGGCCTTGCTAATTTTTGAATAGATAGAAAGGGGTTGGTGATACCTAGTTTCCAGAATTTTATGAAATTGATTTTATTGAGTCAGTTCAGTGAGTTACTGTAATTGAAAATAATCCCCCTAATTATCTAGTTCAGTTCATTTACCTAATATATATTTTATTAGCAAATAATTTGTGATCTCCCAAGAGAACATATTTCCTAGCTTCATTGTTTTCTTATTAGATTTTACATGAGTTCAAATGTTTCAGATGCTTGAATACTGCTGTCATACCTCCTCTTAAACTCTCCCTTGTCAAAAGCCATTTAATTTGTTATTTATATCTCCTCAACATTTTTCCTCCTCTTACTAGTTTTTGTCTTTTTCCTTTGATCATTCCTCTTTTGCAGAAGAGGCCTACCTGGAGTAGGATTCAGAGAGTATTTATAGCCCAAGGAAAGAAGGTACTCGCCCACTTGGGACTGATATATGCCCTGGTTTCTTTCATTGCAGGACTTTCCCTAACATGTATGTCAAATTATTCAGCTTACCCTGGCTGGACAGCCTTCAAGGAGGTCCCCCCTCTGGCCTAAGAAGTGAAAGTTGACAAAATGCAGAAGTTGGCTCTGACCATCACTTCTCTAAGTCTTGGTCCTTCGAGCCAAGTAGTGACTCATTTGCAAATGACTAGGTGTGACCAGGCAAGTTATGTGTTATTTTATCTGTGTCAACAAGCACAATTACAACAGCTGCTATGACAAAGATATAGTCTACACAACAAAGCTATTTTTGCAGTCTTTACAGACTATGCTTTCTTAATCTAGCACCTTTGAAATCATACAACGGACCTTTCACAAAGGTTATTTTCTAATTCCTGGCCTGGGTAACAATCACTCTTTACCATGAAGAACTACATAGAGTTGTGTGACTGCCTGCAACTGGAGGGGTAGGGGTGAGTGAAGCCTTTATCACTCCATTGTGTCCTACCGAGTAGCAATTAGCCTCTTATCCCTTCCCTCTTCAAGTACAATTAAAGCACAAAAGAGTCAGACAGGAAGAGGTTGGAGGCACACATGTAGGATGCTGCATTTACTTGCTAATTTACCTTTTAATCCAGCAAACTGAGAAAGTGCTTTCCCAAACCACAGACCCCTGAAGCCCATTCCATCTCAATTAGTCCGGACCCATTACTCACAGATGAGGACCCAGAAGTTCAGAAAGGTGGGAAGGCTTCCACAAAATTCTAGAAACCTGGGGAGAGTGAGGTTTAGCACTTCGTTCTCACATTCTTAGACAAGAGTTCTCACAGGGAGGGACTTCGGATTTATCCCATGACTCTAAACCATGTTGGTTCTAGTTTTTTTTTTTTTAATGATGGCTTTTTATATTATTGTTAGAGATGGATTTATTGTCTTGATTATTGGTACTAAATATAAACACAGAAGAGTGTAACAATCTAGTTAATACTCATAATTTTTTAAAAACCCTCAGTGGCTTGGATTTCCTTTGTTGATTTCTGGGAATAGTGCCACCCATGGCAATGGATTGGAATCACTTAAATTTATACTCATTTTCAAAATCTAGATGTTTCAGGGGCACATTTGAGATTTGTTACAACATATAAAGTGAAATTTGTGAATCTCCAATGATAACCAGATTAATAACTGCCTTGCTTATGCATTGAACACATATTTACTGAGCATACATTAACTCCTCACCACAGCTCACCTGCACTTAGGACTCCTAATTACACTGCAGAAAATTTAATAATGTCAGTCCTCCAACTGCCTTATCTCAACCAAGTTGACAGCACATTCTGCTAAACTTATTTTCCCACAATGATTCATCTGGAGAAAGGTGATTTTTGCTCACTTTCATTTTCTCCAAGCAGTGTGGGTGGAGAGAAAGCAAGCAAACTTTGTTTCATTGTAGAAAACCCACTGGTTTGACACCCATCAAGGAGTAGATAATTTTCCTTTTTATTCTCAGAATTATCAGTTTCTTTCTTTTCTTTTCTTTTTTTTTTTTGAGACAAGGTCACACTCTGTCACCCTAGCTGGAGGGCAGTGGTGCAATCTTGGCTCACTGCAACCTCCTCTTCCCAGGTCAAGCACTTCCCTGCCTCAGCCTCCCAAGTAGCTGGGATTACAGGCACACGCCACCACACCTGGCTAATTTTTTTTTTTTTTTTTTGTATGTTTAGTAGAGACGGTGTTTCTCCATGTTGGCCAAACTGATCTCAAACTCCTGACCTCAAGTGATCTGCCCACCTTGGCCTCCCAAAGTGCTGGGATTATAGGCATGAACCACTGTGCCCAGCCCCTTCTTCCTCTTTAATTTTCTAAAGTATAAGCTACTATAACCTAGAAATCCTAAATTGGGTGATGTGCACATTTTAAGTATTCTAATAGTTAAGATTATTCCAAAACAGCTTCTTCATACTGTCCAGAATGTGATTATACATATTTGGATGTTTAATCTCCTGTTAGTAGAATCTTAGAGAAGTAAAGCAGGGTTTCAGGTTTGCAGGGCAGAGTTTAAGCTTGCTGAAGGCTGCTAGCACTATAAAGAAAATTGGCTACTTGGGAATTTCCTCATTGCATGAAGTTTAAAAATGCATCCTTTAAGAGGAATTGATTCTTAGTACAACAAAGGCAGTAGTCTATTTTGCATGGGATCAGCCTTGTTTGCAATTTTGAATGACAGGTCCACAAACTGAAAGGTTTGGTTAATAAACCGTGAACCCCAACATCTCTTTATTAGCACTGAGTAGAGTCAAGTGATCTCAATTACATGGAACAGAGAATTGAGGCAATTATCCAATCATTCAAACCCAGGAAAAAAAAAAAGTCTTTGGCTTGAATTATACAGAAAGTGCCCCAATTTCCTATTAAAACTTTAGAAGCCCAACTCTGACAAAAGTCTTTCCTTTTAAAATGTCTTAGGGGTAAAGCTAACAGAGTCGCCATCAGAGTATTGAGTTTTATATGTTGTTAGTAGTTTCCAGGTCACTAACCACATTTTTTTTTCCCCCAGGAAATGAATTCAGGAATTTCTTTGAACACTTAGCTCCATTGGAACATTAGTCTAAGCTTCTTTTTTATTCCCAGACAAGCATTCTTTATCGGAATAGTAAGACACCTTTGGAACAGGGGCAGGTATTGTTTTTTGTTCGGACTAAGGGGTAAATAAATGGCACCAAAGGAAGGTAGAGGATGTTAACAATCTACGGCTCAAAATTCTTACATAGTTTAGCAACTAAAATTCTAATGGTGGGTTATGTTTTCTTGGGATTCTACACACAGGTGGCATGTGGACAGCAGTTGGAAAGTACAAAAAGAAGTTAAAAGTATGCTAGGAAGAAAAGTAAATGAGGAAATGATAGAGGTGCCAGAGCCAGGTGAAGTGAAGAGGTAAAGCAAAAACCCTTCAAAGATAAAGATCATCAGATTTCAATTCTCTTGTCTTTGTTAGATGAAGGGTAGGCCACTCCTGTGTCCTCAAAATGAAGGGACATTTCATAGAAGGTGCACTCTCCTGGTACCTTCCTAAGCCCAACCAGTTCTGAACCTTGCCCCCCACCTTCCCGGCAGTCCCAGCTCCAAGCCTGCAGCTTTGAAATGCAGGCCTTTGGAATGTACGGCAGGCCTGGACAGAACACATCCTGAATCGTAGTCTACCGACTGGCATTGCCTGATGCTGTTTATGCTTGTATTTACCCAGGCTTCCATCCAGCCACATAAATTATAAACTCATCTATACACCCACTGGGGAATCCAATGCACGCACGGCACAAAAGAGAGAATATGAAATATTTCCACAGGTAAATAAATACAAGATTTAAAGCTCTGGCTTACGTAGATATTAAAATGAGTATGAGGATGTAACTCTTTCTGTAAAAACTTCTTGTTTAAATAGCCCTAGAATCACTTTTTTTAGGCCTAATACCACTTTAGGAAATTTATTTCAGCTGCTACATTTAGCTATCTAATACCATAACAGAGCTCTCATAGCATTTTTCCAAACTATCTTTGCAATGCTTAAAAGAAACACTTAGATCAGGGGTCAGTAAAGTTTCCATCAAGTCCCATAAAGTAAATATTTGAGGCTTTATGGGTCATACAGTCTGTTACAAGTATAAGACGCTGCAGCTGTAGCAGAGAACAGCCACAAGAAAATATATAAATAAACATGTGGCCATGTTCCAATAGAACTTTACTTAAGGACACTGAAATTTGAATTTCAGATAATTTTCACATCATGAAATCTTCTTTTGATTTTTTTTTCTACCATTGTTACCCTGTGGGCCATACAAAACAAGCAGCTGGCTAGATCTGGCCATCAGCCCATAGTTTGCTGACCCCTGGTGTAGATGGTTGAAAGATCAACCTTGTTGCTGTCACAGTAAGCAAAGTGGTAGAGGGATCAGGGAAAGGCAGTGCAAGGAGAAAGGAGGCAATATTGTGAAGTTGCATTCATCATGGTTTTTCTGTATCTTATGATGTTCTGGTATCTTATAAATTTTACTGACAGGGAAGAGACTCCCAGGACTAGCTAATTCTTAGAGACAGCAAAGGACTTGGCCCTGAGCATACCCAACTATTGTCAAGAACATAGCCCCAACCTTCCCCTTTATCTAACTCTCACACACCAAGCCAATACAGAAATTGCTCTAACTCACCCGAGGGTCCAGGTACCAGGCAAATGGAGACCACCCCTCCAGCCCAGAGGCTGCTGGAATTATTCAGACTTGCCAATCTGAAACTGTTGACCTTGCTCTGCCTTGCCTCCCTGCAGAAACCTCAAAGCCTATGCTTTCTTCTTGCTCCTGCTTCTGCCCCCAGCCGACACCAGTGCTTCCCCTGTGGCCCTGCATGGCATGGCATGTGCCCTTTTCTCTCGGGAAATTGAGTAATATAAAGATTTCATTGTCACTGGCCTCTCTGTATCATCACTTAGCTACTCCCATAAATTAAAATCTCAACAGGTATCAAGAGGCAGAAGTGCCTTCCTACTCTCAGCGGGACCCCAGGACCAGCAGCATCAGCATCCCAAAGCCACAGAATCTGCATCTGCATGGGAAAAAGATCCCCGGGTTATTTGCAAGGATATTGAAGTTTGAGATGCTGTGGTGGTGTGGTTTAAAGCTTCGGGTCTGCAATTAGAAGGCCCATTTCATGTATTTGTGCCTCCCATTAGCTATGTGGCCTTGTACAGTTATTATTATTTCCACCCCTAATAAGTAGAGATGAATCTATGCTAAACACTTAGAAAATGCCTGGCAAATACTACTATCATTCTTTTTTAAAAAATAAATGCCCATGCACAAACTGTTGAGGCAACTTCCTCCGATACATTCTTAGCCAGTCTCTTGAACTGATCCACTGCGATTATAGCCCATGCCCACCCCCAACAATTCCACCCATAAAAGAAAAGAAAGACGCCACAACTCCTGGCCGCAGAGTGTAAAATATATTGATGGTTGTAAAGGGACAACTTGGGGATATTTTAGGTCTGCTGAGATGATGCACAGCATACATACATGCTCTAGTTTTTGGAACCATGTCATTAAGTTTTCAAATACATCTGTTTTGAACATGGTATTTTTTTCTTCATTAGCATGAATTACTACTCTACAGTTTCTTCTAGAGTAAATAAATATAATGGCTGTTTGCAGAGCAACTACAGACTTACTTAGATGTTTAACAAGGTGAACAATTTCACAATTAGATCAACCATTAACAGCAAGGTGTTTTTCATCTGTTTTGTTTACTGCTACAGCAGGGGGGATGGTAACTTTTCCAATTTATTCTTTGTTGACATCTTTAGTTACCAACAGACTCCCAAAAATAATGAAAAGTCGGTTAAAAAAATTAAATTGTAATTATGCCATGGGCTTTCCCAAGATCCTTAAAGTCAGCTCATTTAAATTTACAAGAGAAAAAAAAAGGCATCATGGAAAACTAAGTAACAAAAAACTACTGAAAAATACATCTGTAGAACACAGTGGTCAGTTGTAAACAGCTCAGAAGGGAAAAAAAAAAAAAAAAAAAAAAAAAAAGTCCTTCTAGTATGTTAAGCAGTCCAATGACAAACTCTGCTTTTTTTTTTCTTTCTTTCTAGTGGCTATTTTCCTACCACAGTGTTGAGCTTCATTATTATATTAAATAACTTATATGGGTAAAAAGGAGTTTGCTAACCAGCAGCCAACTCAAAACCTTGTAGGAGGAGGGAGGAGAAAAATTTACAACACAGCACACACTAAGGGGAAACCAAGTCCGCAGTCAGCTTCCAACCAGTCTTACCCCTCTCTGGCAATACTGATTGAGCTGAGGTTTGGGATCTAAACGGCGGGGGGGGGGGGGGGATGGGCGCGGGTTTAGATCCCCTCCCTCCACTCCCTTCTTCATTTAAGTTAACAAAAGAAACACGGGCTTCCTCAGAGCCAGCACTCAGCTGGGCAAGTCCCATTAGCAGCAAATGTTCAACCAAATAAAAAAGAACACACACACACACAAAAGAAAACTCCATCCAGGTGCAGAGCTGTGATTCACATGGAAATTCCAGGAGATGAATCATGTGCAGAGCTGGGATTTTTAGAGGATTCTTTCTCAAGTGTCTTCAGTGAACATTTCAGTCTCACAAAATCGGAGTCTGTCAGCTGCAGGAAATAAGTTCTCCATCTGGTCTTGAGTGAGCTTGCATGCTTTGCTGACCGGGGTGCTCCAATGACTGCAGGGTCTTCATGAGTGTTCTGAGTACGAGATGCCAGAAAACAAAGGCCAGCCCCTCCATGATCTGCAGGAAGCAGCAGCAGCAGCAGCAGCAGCAGCAGGCAGGCAGCTCCCACGTGTTAAACTCTGCCTAAGAGGCTCGACCTGAGTAGTAAAAACAACACAACCTAAGACAGAATGTAACAGACTACTTGAACTAAGATGAAAATGCCTTGTGTAATACTAATTTATTTATCCTGTGTTTTAAGTTTGATTTTACAAAGTTAAACCAGGAAAAAAAAAATTCAAGCTTTTAAGTTATATTGGCTCTCTGGGAAAACTGCTAGTCACTTAAAAAAAACAAACATTTATTAATGGAGATGGCAAAAGCTTAAACAGATAAGTCTGTATCTTGAGTAGGTTTATATTATAACAAAAACAAAAAAAAAACCAAAGATCATTAATAATAAAGAGCTTTTAGGTATAGGTTATCATAGGTGGGTTTACTTGGTAGATATAAGCATCTTCACAACACATTCCATGAACATTGGGAGAGTTTAAACAATAGTTGACAATAAGGGTGTCTGCCATCAGAGGTGTATTTGTCATTGCCACTGATGAATCTACATGTCTGCAATGAATGGGTCTACGACCGCCAAGAAAAGCATCTACGTAAAAATATCTTACTGCCTTCAAAGCTAATGTACAAAAGTTTTCAGGTAGGTACAATGATTCCAGAATATAGTCAGCCCACTCTATCTGTGGGTTTTGCACCTGTGGATTCAATCAACAGCAGATCAAAAATATTTGAAACAAAAAATATGTCTGTAAGGAATATATACAGACTCTTTTTCTTGCCATCATTCCCTAGGTAATATGGTATAACAACTATGTATATAGCATTTACATTATATTAGACACTGAAATTAATCTAGAGATGATTTATGGTATGACTACACAGCATTTACATTATATTAGGTATTATAAGTAATCTAGAGATGACTTAAAGTATAAGAGAGGATGTATGTGGTTATATTCAAGTATTATCTATTGATTATTTTGAGTTTACCCTAAGAGGTTATGTTTTCTTGAATCAGTAAGATTGATGGCCACAAGAAAAGAATATTTCTTCAAACAACAGCAACAGAAAGTTCCATTTCATTATACCAGGGACTGGAGCATCCTCAGATTTTGGTATCTGCAGGAGGTCCTGGAACCAATCCCCCATAAATACCAAGGGATGATTATGCTTAATCTTAGTATCCACTTAATGTATGTATTTTGTAAGTTATAATAGCCTGTTTTATTTTGTTTTAACTTCTTCGTGGTTGCTATGCTTTGGCCAACACCTGTGATAACCCAGTACCATTCAATGACACTACAGGAGCATGGGCTGAGGAATAATAGAGAGCAAGACTCCGTGTCCAGAGCTGGGGGAGACATTAGGGGAAGACCTTGTGCCTGCCCTCAAGGGGCTTACACAGCAATAGGGAAAAGAACCACAAACACTACACAAAACTGCATGGCTGGTAATGAGAGAGAAAGACTACCTCCTGACTGTATGAGTTCTGGAGAAAGTCTTTCTAGGGAAAAACCGGCCAGGGACGGGGGAGGCATTGGAGCTGGGCCATGAGAACAGACAGGACATGGAAAAGGCAGAGTGCATGGCTTGAACACCAACACAGATGGGAGTTGTTCTTCAAAGCTCCTTAAAAAACAATTTTAATGTAGAAACTGTCTTTTATACCAACTTTCATTTCAACCAATTGATATGGGAGTGCTGGGAGGGGAAGGGCACAGTCCCTTTAAATAATACAGAATGGGAGAAGGGAAGTGCTGGGTAGAGAAAGGCGGGTCCCTGGCTAGGGCTCCACCCCCAAGGACCTAGGTGAGAACAGACATTTCCTGCCCAAATGTTGCATTTCCCAAGACCACCCTGGCCCACCATGCCCCCATCCTGGGCCTATAAAAACCTGAGACCCCACCAGGCAGACACACAAGTAGCTGGACGTGGTGAGGAACACATCTGCTACAGAAGACACAATTGGCTCGTCATCGAGAGGACACTGAGGGAAGCACACTGGTAGAAGGGCACACCGACGGACGCCAGCACACCGGACTGACTGGCGGGATGAGGCGGAGTTTGGCAGGGGCCGTCTGAGGAGAGGTTGGTCATCGAGAGGACACTGAGGGAAGCACGCTGGCAGATGGGCACACCGACAGACGCCAGCACACCGGAAGGCCACTGACTGGCGGGAAGAGGCGGAGTTTGGCAGGGGCAGTTGGAGAAGAGCCCGGGCCACTGAGTGGCCCCACTCCAGTGTAAAAACATCTCCCTTTGGGCTCGCCCATCGGCGGAGAGCTACTTCCACTCAATAACACTTTGCACTCATTTTCCAAGCCTATGCTTCCAGTACACCGAGGCAAGAGCCCTGGGATACAGAAAGCCCTCTGTCCTTGCCAAAAGGTAGAGGGTCTAATTGAGCTGGTTAACGCAAGCCACCTATAGATGGCAAAATAAGGGAGCACCCTCTAGAGGTCTGAGCAGCAGGGCACTGAAGAATCGAGCCACACCATATCCCCATTGCATGCCCTGGGAGAGGCACAAGGGAACCTTTCCCGTTTCACAATCAAATGTTAGATGTCATATGTTACGTGAACAGTACAGACGTGGGAAGACATTATACAATTCAATCTTTAGCTTTTAATGTCCAACCTCTGACTTATGAACCTTTCCAATCTAACCACTAGTTAATAGGAATATGTCATAAAATAATAAGAACTAGAAAATAATTTTGTAGGTAGGTCTGGATTAATTTAAAATGTCTGGAGACCATAGGTAATGCAGATACCAGATATCAGTCATGTGTAGCCAATCTGCTTACAAATTTTTTTTAAAATCTACAAGAAAAGTAACAAAAGCTAAGCTTTACCCAGGGATCCCACCAAACTTACTGTTTTTAAAAATACAGAAAGGAGGGATTAAAAAGGAGACATATGGAAGGCAAAATGTATCAAAAAAGGATAACTAAAAGGAGTGATTCTCAAATCTTTTATCCAGCAAGATATGCACTCTGAGGCCCATGTTTTGCACATGAATAATATTAAATAGCACAGTGAAATATTTTAATACAAACACAGATTAATACAAAATTTTAATTGAAATATGCCACTGCCAGGCACAAAATTATATATATATATATATATATATATATATATATATATATATATATATATATGTATAATTAGTCAATGCATTTTAGTTCTATACATATATATATAGGCATCAGCCCAACAAGCCTGTTATATCCCATAGCTTTAGGCATTGGCCAAACCTTTATGTTTGAGTCTGGGGATACAAGAATCATCTCCAATCCTTCACCAATTACTATGATATCCTAAGGATAAGAATTCCAATGCCCATACCTTATCCCTCATTCCTCATCACTGGGAAGTACAAAGAAGGCCTAAGTTTTCGTTTGAAACAAACACAACCACCCAAAACCAAGTATATCTTAGATATCCTGGTTCATAAAATCTAGCCTAATATCAAGTATAATGAAGGCTCTCAAATGATTCTGGGACCACAAAAAGAAGAGAAAATGTGCTTGTAAACCCTAGTACAAAAAGGTATACATTCTGAGTTTCTCAGTAGGACTATAATGATAACAATTTTGATTATATTACACCCTGGGCTGCTTGTGCCTATTAAAGTATCTCAAATGCTTAAAATACAAATTTAACCCTAGTTTTGTTCAAGAATACTCATAGAATAGCAAAAGTTGTAAATCTGAAAAATCTCCAGATTATGTTTAAAGTCCCAACTCTCTCAAACAAAGAGAGGACTGAGATCCACTTGGAAAGTGGCAAACGCAACTTTATAAAGCCTACTGGTACTTCTTTTTTTATCTCAGGTTAAATAAAATTTTACTGTTATAAGAACTATTCAGAAATGAAGTCTGAACTGATATTTTAGACAAAGTCAATGCATTTTTTTTTTAACCATACTTTGGTTCAGCTCCTCATTCTATTAAATAATGGGAGAGAAAAAGAACAGTCTCTGTGTATCTGCCAGTATAAAAAAAAATGAAAGGCAATAAAGCAGAATGATGGTAGTGAGAATTCTGAGCCACAAAGATTTGGTGTACAAGAGATAAGGTGCAGAGGACTTGGAACAGATAGACAGCAGCTCCCTACAAAACGCATGTGGGTTTCTTCAAGTAAAGCCAATTTCCTTCAGACTTGTGCAGCAATGAGAAGAATGAGACCCACCTTAAAGACTTCCACCTGTCTTTCTCTATATGATTTTCAGGTCCTTCACTCTCATAAGAAGCCAAGTAGAGAGCTACAATCAAACAAAAGAAAGTGCATTAACATCAAAGCCTTCTCCTGATATATTATCTACTACCATCCATCCCTTGTTCAACCTGAGCCAAACTCCATAGCAAGATACTCTTCAAAATATCAAGTCATGACCAAGAAGCTTCACTGTTTCATGAAGAAAACAGATTATCACTTTGCCTCTGACTGACCATCTCAATGAAAACCCAAGGGCTTCTAAGCCAAAAATGCACCTAATTACCTAAGTATATATAAGGCAAAAAAAGCTAATAAAATGTAAGCCATATGACGCTGTCATACACTTAAGACTTACTGTTCTTTACAAAGAAAGGGCTGAGGGTTCTTTCCTGGTAGACTGAGTTGTTTTTTCCTTTTCTCTTTTTTTTAAAACCCTTTACTAGGTAAAAAGCCAGGTTTTCTAGGCCAATTTTCCATCCTCCTAATATTTTTCTTTCTTTTCAAATCAGAAAGACTCTTCATTTAAAAATTCAACTTTGTTATTAATCCTCTTTATAGAGATTAAAAACAATCAAATCTCCCCTGGCATAGGTGATATTAATTCAAAATGTTCTCCTGGTTGGGCGTGGTGGCATAATCTCAGCACTTTGAGAGGCTGTGGGCAGATTGCGTGAGCCCAGTAGTTGGAGACCAGCCTGGGCAACACGATGAAACTCTGTCTCTACAAGAAAAAAAAAAAAGAAAAGAAAAAAAAATTAATCGGGCACAGTGGTGCACACCTATACTCCCAGCTATCTGGAAGGCTAAGGTGGGAGGATTGCTTGAGCCCAGGAGGTTGAGGCTGCAGTGAGCTGTGATTGTGCCACTGCGCTCCAGCCTAGGTGACAGAGTGAGTCGCTGTCTCAAAAAAAAAAAAAAGTCATTATTGTAAATACTATCAATCTACTATGAGAAATTGTTAATAGGTGCTATTAATTCCTGTAATATTAGGATATATCAAATCAATAAAATAAATCTCTAAATATTTTATGAGCTCACTTCTGATGATTTTGTTCTGTGTCTAATCACTTGTTCTGCTTCAAATTCCCTAGTGTTTTAACAGGTTAAAATGTTCCAGTACTTTTTTAAACAGCAGGGGGTAGCAATTTACTGTTTTTGTTTTTATTCTCCAAATTACATGGACTATCAACATGCCACAAAACACCTTTTGTCTATTCAAATAAGTTCAAACAAGAAAAAAAAATTCTTCAGTAACCCCATTTGTGCCCATAGCTTTGCAAATCTGGTATTATAAAGAATACTTAAACACAGAAACATACTGTTTGTAGGTGAATATTAAGTGCAAATATTTTAGGGACAAATCATACATTTTCTGTGAAACAGAAAACTCTTAACATGGAACAGATCAGAGGACAGGCCTCACTACTATATGAGTAACCAAGCATTTCTATACCAATATCCTAAACAAAGGATTTGGGGATGCTGGTGGTAGCTCCCACTGAATGGCCTTACCATCTTCACTGAAGACTGGTACTGTGATCAGATACTGCAAGATCTTCCGGTCCCTCTCAAATGGACACTCCACTTGTTTCCATGTCATAAATTCACTCACTTGTTTGGCCAGTTCCCAAAATTTCTGGAAGATAAGTTAAAAAAGGATATAAAGGTGATCATAAAAAAATAATTAAGAGGTTGGGAGAGGCAATTCCATTCGAAATGATTCCTTCTTATTTTATTAAAGAGACAGGGTTTCACTCTGTCACCAAAGCTGGAGTGCTGTGGTACAATCATATAGCTCACTGCAACCTCAAACTTCTGGGATCAAGCAATCCTTCAGCCTCAGCCTCCCAAGTAGCAGGGACTACAGGTGCGAACCACCATGACTAGCTAATATTTTAATTTTTTGTAGAGACAGGGTCTCACTGCTGCCCAGGCTGGTTTCAAACTCCTAGCCTCAAGCATTCCTCCCACCTTGGCCTCATAATGGACTGGTATTACAGGCATGAGCTACTGCAGCTACTTTCTGGTCTTTGCTCTTCTGAATTATATAGTTTTCTTAATTTAATAAAACTCTATTTGTGAGGTATAAACATTTTCTCAAGCTTCCTCAAATAGTAATAATCATCATCATAATGGCTCAGTTACTCTCTTCTACTTGGTATTGTTAATTTCTTAAACAAAATAATCTGGAAAGAGATAATTTGTTCTGAAACTGCAGAATTGGCTTTGGCTGCGTGGCCTGGAATGCAGCGCTGGAGAAGCTGCCCCTCTCCTTGTGCTCGGATTTTTGTATCCTACTTTATCACACTCACCTCAAAATTGACATGGCCGTTGGGAAGGCGGTTGGCACAACCCTCATTGAGGAAATAAATATCTTTGATTAAGAGACTGAAGAATGGTATCACAATCTAGAGGAAACAAAAGATTCTGATTTGTCTGGGCAAACAAATATTTAGTCTCTCATAAAAATACACGAGATTAATGAACAACATTAACTTTTGATTATATGAAAGGCCACAAAGAATTAAGGTACAGTGTTTTGTTTCTTACACAACAGTAATTTCTTCCTTTACATAATTTTGCTTACAATACAACTGCTATTTATAACCAAAGCACAGCAAGGACAAGTAGCATTGGGAAGTGAATAGGTTAGTACTTTTATTACAATTTTTCCTATTTTTCTCATTACAGTAGTATGCAATAAAATCTGAAAACTCTAGCTATTAAGAAAGAAAAAATACCTAAAAGAACTCTTGCCTTTCATTTAGCAACCCCTTAGCAAAATGTTAATAGAATACCTATCACTGCAGGCACCATTTTTTTTTTAGAGACAGGTCTTGCTCTGTCACCCTGGCTAGAGTATGGTGGTGCAATCATGGCTTACTGCAGCCTTGAACTCCTAGGCTCAAGCAATCCTCTAGCCTTAGCCTCCTACGTACCTGGGACTACAGGCGCGTGCCACCACATCCAGCTAATTTTTTAAAAATTTTGTGTAGAGACGGAGTCTCACTATGTTGCCCAGGTTAGTCTTGAACTCATGGGGGTCAAGCAATCCTCTTATCTCAGCCTCCCAAAGTGCCCACATTACAGTCATGAGCCACCAAGCCCAGCCATGTACTAAGAGTTTAAGATGCATGACCCATCTCCCTGCTAGAAGCTGTACTGCTTATTATTTAGATGTCTACATTTAAGACAGATGTCTACATTTAACTTTTTCTTTTAGATAAACATTTCTTCTTGAAGACATTCCTCAAGATAATGTGAGAGCTCAAGGTTTTAGAATAGTTGCTACAAACTTTCTATTGTAAACCTGGCCTGTGTATGACGAACAAGTTAGCACCTGCTCATGGGAAATCACCTAAGAAGTACCTTGCACAATATGTTTTGAGACAAATGTGCCCCAGGTGAAGGAGGAAATATGAATGTATAAATTAAAATTAATAGTTGTTTAAAAACAATAAACCTTTAAAAATACTTTCCCATCTGAATCCTTTGGCTTGATGAGGTGGTATTTAATTAATTAGCCTAAAGCAATAATCTCTCAGTAAGTACCCCAAATCATACTAAACCCACAAGAAACAGAGAAAAAGGCTCACATACAGCAATTTCCATTTTCTCTCAAATGTCAACATATTTTTAAAGATTCTAAATTTCCTACAATGTAAAAAAATCCATTAAACACCGATTGTGGGTCTATCTTATTTGCCCAAGATCAGATCTTTGAAGTTTCCTAAGCTTATGACTCAGGTGGTACTTCTATATTGAGTGAACAGGAAAACATACTTTTGGGCTCCCACACAAAAATATTAAGTATCAATTCCCTTCTAAGGAAAAATTCAGATTTTCACCAAAGTCATTTAAAAAACAAGTTTTGATTATTTTTGTTTCATTGATTTCTGAAAATAACCAAAATGAATCTTCCATTTTCACATCTTTGGACATCTCACCTAAGTATACTTTTAATCATTTGTTATTATCTCTGAAAGTCTCTAAAGCCAAATTAGTAAAGATCTCATTACCTTTCCTTCTAATATGATTGGCTATTTTCCATTATGTTAGAACTAAACAACATAGTAACAATACTAAAAGTACAACTGAACCTTGCTTCTTTGAAAGACTATTTGTGAATGGGAATGCTGGACTTCGGATGCTGCCAGACAACAGTAAAAAATTTGGCTTCAGAATTTACTGGTGGTATAAGCTAGGAGTTGGCAAACTGTGGCCCTCAGGCCTCTTTTTTATGGCCTAGGAGCCACACATTTTACATTTGTAAGTAGCTAAAAAAATCAAAATAATAATATTTCAAGATGCATGAAAATTATATGAAATTCAAATGACAGTGGCCATAGAGCTTTAATGGAAGAGAACCATATTCATTCATCTTCATATTGTCTATGTCTGCTTCTGTGCTACTGTGTCCAAGGTGAATATGCGCTTAGAGGATAATAAGGATACATCATCATAAGACAGCCCCAGGGAAATAAGAACAAAATTATAATCAAGATGTAATATTTGTATACTGTAGCAGCTTTTAAACAAGAACTGTATTTTTATGCTCTATTCTTTGGTGCTGAGCTGTGAGATTCATGAGGTGTTGATCATTGACTGTTTCTTATTGATATTTAAACTTCTCGTAAATTCACACCAAGTGCCTATAGCTGGAATAGAAATTCTAGGTGGCAGAGGCTATACCTTACATGATTTTTGCATTCAGGGGTGCCTGCAAGATGCTCCACTACTGACTATCCCAATCACTCTTTCATAAAAATAAAAATATAACTAATCTTACTTACGACACTTTACTGCTCTGTTCCTTATGCCTGTAAGAAAGAATTCTCGCAGGCTTCAACTTTTCATTTATTCATGGATAATTCCCTTCAGATCTGTAGCCCCTATACAAATCTAATACAGTGAAAATCAGATTATAAGGACTTCCATGAGCTAAGTGAATGTACACATTATTAATAGGACAAAGCAAAAGTTTATTTTCCTCAAGGTCTTGTCAATGATGTTTTAGCAGGAGAACTTCTCAAGTAATAGTATTTTTGAATTTCCTTTCAAAATATTCTTAGTTCAGAAACCCAGCAACTACACCATAAGGGTTTTGCCAGTTCCACACCTAGAAATGAATGCTGATAAATAGGACCAAGTAAGTTCACAGGAGCAGAATTGGAATGGCAAGAGGATTTAAAGCCACGTAATCACATGAGGAATGGTTAAAAACCTGGAGACACAGGTACCTACAGAAAAAAAAAAAAAACAGCTATTTAAAGAATACTTAAGGGCTGCTGTGTGGAAAACACATTTGGTTTGTTCTATATTAGGTACCTAGAGATGTGCCACTCTGCCCACACAAACTTGAGATTTAAAAGGACATAAAAGATTCACCATATTGGTCAGGCTGATCTCGAACTCCTGACCTCAGGTGATCCACCTGCCTCAGCCTCCCAAAGTGCTGGGATTATAGGCGTGGGCCACCACGCCTGGCCAAAAATACCAATTTTCTTGAATAAAAGGTGGATTTAACTAGAAATGCTTTCACTCTCAGCCTTTGAGACCAACTGTAAAAAGAGACGGCAGTTTTTAAAATGGCTGTGAGTTTTTTTTAATTTTACTTTAAGTTCTGGGATACATGTGCACAATGTGCAGGTTTGTTACATAGGTACACATGTGTCATGGTGGTTTGCTGCACCCATCAACCTGTCATCTAGGTTTTAAGTCCCGCATTTATTAGGTATTTGTCCTAATGCTCTCCTTCCCCTTGCCCCCCAGCCCCCTTCGGGCCCCAGTTATGTGTTGTCCCCTCCCTGTGTCCATGTGTTCTCATTGTTCAACTCCCGCTTATGAGTGAGAACATGCAGTGTTTGGTTTTCCGTTCCTGTGTTGGTTTGCTGAGGATGATGGCCTCCAGCTTCATCTGTGTCCCCACAAAGGACATGATCTCATTCATTTTTATGGCTGCATAGTATTCCATGGTGTATATGTACCACATTTTCTTTATCCAGTCTATCATTGATGGGCATTTGGGTTGGTTCCATGTCTTTGTTATTGTAAATACTGCTGCAATTAACATACGTGAACATGTGTCTTTATAGCAGAATGATTTATATTCCTTTGGGTATATACCCAGTAATGGGGTTGCTGGGTCAAATGGTATCTCTGTATCCTTGAGGAACTGCCACACTGTCTTCCACAATTATGTAAATTATGTTGAACTAATTTACATTCCCACCAACAGTGTAAAAGTGTTCGTATTTCTCCACAGCTTCAGCAGCATCTATTGTTTCTTGACTTTTTAATAATTGAATGGCTGTGCTTTCATTTGTTTAATGAACTACAGAGTACAATTTATATGTTCACATAGAACCTGTTTAAAACAAAACAAAACTAAAGCAGACAAAATGTATTAAATGATGTAAAGGGTAAGTACTTGGGACTTTTTGTAGAAAAAAACTTAGAATTCCACAACTGAGAAATTTTGGAGGGATTGCACTTCAGAATTTCTTTGGCCAACGCTGTAGCTCCCTACTCACAGATATGATTCCACAGACTTCTGGGGCAGAGCCCACCAAGCCCTCACTGAAGCCCATGCAGAGAGAACCTTGCCTGCCCTGCAACACAGAGAAGGTGAATGAGGCCACGTACAGCCCCTTCAGTGGGCTTACTCTTCAGTGTGCTGCAATTCTCCCACATGTGCTCATTGTTTGAAGCTTAAAAGACTTCATATTAGATTCTTTTCTCAATCTAATCACAAGTGTACTGGGATGGAGCAAGTAAAACTTAAAAAACCCTGTCAGGTTGCAGTAAGACTGTCATCTCTGCTTCATACCCCCTCCGATGTTATAAGTTTCTTTATTTAAAGAAAAAATTTGAAGGATTTACAATATCCCTCAAACATTGTTAGAACTGATATTTCAGATCTGATTGAGAACCAACTTAGCATTTACTAAAGGTGGGGTTGTGTGTTTATTTTTATTTTAGATCATTGAGGCTGAAGCTTTTTCAAGGGACGTGATTGGGAAGCTGTGAAAGGTTTTTTACCTCATTTTCTTTTATTTGTGGAAGATATAGTTTAAGTTAAAAGATGGATGGAATTGAAACCGAAAATAACCTCTATCAGGCAACCTTCATTAACCCAGTTACCATAACTAAGCATTCACTTCTCAAATAACATGACTGCCAAATGTTGAAACAGCTTACCCTTCCTCTGTAAAGAAATATGACACCAAAACGTGCCAAGGAAGGACCCTCAGAATCAAGAATATGGTAGAAGAAGGATGGTACTAATTTGTTTAAGAGTAGGGTAGAGTGAGAAAGGACCATTAATTTCTCAGACATTACCCCTGTACTTTTTCTGCTACCCCCATAATCCAATTAGTAACAGCACGCCTAATGCTACAGCAACTAACCTACTTTCTGAAAATAAATGACTTAACCATGGGAGGTAAGCTAATTCTTCTAAGAGAAAAGGTTACATTAAGTCAGCTACCTTGTGCAGAGCTTAAATGTCTATTTTCCATTAAACTAAATTACTCTTTAATGCTATTAGTCATCTTAACATATGACTTAATGTATTGCTTGAAACACAATTAAGAGGCACTACAGAGTAATTACGTAAGTAATGTAATAATAACACAGCAATATCCAGTCTAACAAACTTTCTGGTAGCACTCACCGTCTCTGTGTGGCAAGTGGTATCATTTCTAGAGTACATGTCTCTCTTAAATCTCAACAAGTAAAAAAGCTTCAGTGTAGTAGTTCACATAGCATTTCAGTATAAAACACAGCAAGTCTGCCGTAAGAAAGACTTTAAGCACATACCTTTTCTCTACTACTATGAGCAGTTAAAGACCTTTGTGCTGCTCCACGAAGAGCTGTTCGATAATTATAGAAATTGCTTGAAGGGTCCATCTGATGCTATAGATAAAAGACAGAAGAATATTAACTCTTTATTTATTGTAAACTTCTGTAGGAAGTTTATGAGATCACACATTTAGTTACATATGAAATTCAAAATTAGTTAGGAAACTCAGCAGGAATATGATTTATCCTTCTCATACACACAAATGCACATGACACACATTGCACAAGTGTTTTCTTTCCTGAAGTTTGGTGTAATTATGTGAGCTGATGTCAGCTTCAATAATGTTAAACCTAAACTACATTCTTTCTAGGCTAATTGTTGAGCTTAGACGTAAAACTAATAAGAGTCAAACACCAGCATTAGAAAAATTTCCTGTTTGCTTCTGAAGGTCAATGGGCCCACTGATGCTTAGCCATGTATAGTGATCCAACACACTTTGTAGTGACAAATCATGCACAAATAATTGAAGCATATCATTTGCAAGAAGGAAAAGAGATGTATTGGGTTGTATGAATAGATCATAAAATAATAGGTATAATGATAATTTCCAATTTGGGAGAAAACTTGGGAAAGAATGCTTTCTTCTTATCTCCAAAGATGGTAATTCAAAGCACTGGCACACCAAGGTAGTGCTCAGATGAATATGATTCAAATACACATACTCTGGCACACGATTTTTTTTTCTTTCTTTTTTTTTTTTTTTTTTTGAGATAGGGTCTCACTTTGCCACCCAGGCTGTAATGTAGTGGTGTGATCTTGGCTCACGACAGCTCCCACCTTCCAGGCTCAATCAATCCTCCTGCCTCAGCCCTGCAAGTAGCTGGGACTATAGGCACGTGCCACCACACCCGGCTAATTTTTTGTATTTTTCATAGAGGTGGGGTTTCGCCACGTTGCCCAGGCTGGTCTTGAACTCCTGGGCTCAGTTGATCCTCCTGCCTCAGCCTCCCAAAGTGCTAGGATTACAGACATGAGCCACTGCGCCTGGCCACAATTCTTACTATCCTCAGAATTGTATGGGAAGGGCTTTTTCACAGATCAGCTAAATTGCTGAAAGGATGAATAAATGTTACTCTGGGGATGGGGAACACTTCCCCTGAGACACTGAAGATAAATGAAGCTAATAGGCTCACAGTGAAGTAAAACTCTCAACTGCTCAGGACCGAAATTCCATTCTGGCATATAAGGTGATATGACTGACAGCTCACTATTTCCCCAGTCAATTAACCCCAGAATGGACATCTCTACCTATAAAACAACCAGTACATAACCTGATTTATTTTCCTCTCCAATTCTACCCACTTTCCTTTCCCGGGGTCTGTAAAGATGGATGGGCTTTTTCCTCTGTCATAGTCTGAAGGAGAGGCAAGACCACATAAAGGAATTCCACTTTCCAGGTGTCAAGTGTTACTTAACAGCAAAACATCGGCTTCACATACCTCAAGAATGTCAAATTTTGCAGTCTTCACTTTGGCCCAAGTTTTTTTTAGTCGAGAGACTGGGCTCATATTCATACCAGCTTCCCATTTGAAATGGAGGGGAAGAAAAAAGGAAAATTGAAAGAAATAAGAAAAACCATAAACATATACTTCTAAAAAGCATTCATTACTAAGTGAGAATTCTAAAATTAGTAAGTAACAAACTTCAATTGTACTTTTTTTTTTTTTTTTTTTTGCAAATTCTGAGTCGAGAAACAGCATAAATGCTACCATTGACTCTGTGCAGAGGTGAACACATTTTCTCTATAAAGGGAAAGAGAGTAAGCATTTTAGGCCATATAGTCTGTGTCATCACTACAAGACACTATCACTGTCGTGCAAAAATAGCCATCATCCAGTTATGTAGATAACTACATATACAAATGGTTATGGTTGTATTCCAGTAAAACTTTGTTTATGTGCACTGAAATCTGAATTTATATTACAGTCACATGTCAGAAATGTTAATATTATTATTTTCATTTTTTTCAATCATTTAAAAAGATAAAAACCATTCTTAGCTCGCTGGTCATAAAGAAACCAGTGGTGGGCCATATTTGACCCACGGGTCATAGTTTGCTGACCCTTGACCTAGAAACTAATGTGTCAACCATGCTTTGTGTGTATTATCTCATATATCCCCTCAACATTCTTAAAAAATATGCTACAGTTCCAAGGAGTAAGACATTTTCCCAAGGATATCCAGTTAACAAGTAACAGAGATGGAAGCTTACACGGAGCTAACACCATAACCCACACTCACTCCAACAAGCCAGGCTGCCTCTCCTGAAGGATACTTTACGTACTATAACTATTCAGAAAAATATTACAGTGGCTGTTATACAGAAAAGGAACCCATGCTAGCCTAAATGAGTACATGTATTAACTCCATGCCACCAACATTCATATTTTAAGGACAAGAAGTGGGAGATGGCTTCTTAATTGAGGTACAATTTACATACAAAAACTACACAGACCTTAAACACATAATTAGATGAATTTTGACTAATGTGTAAGTGCATGTATTACCACTCCAATCAAGATAAAGTAGCACATTTCATGATCCCAGCAAGCTCTTGGGCCTCTTCTGGTCACCTTTGGACCCTCTTCTGGTCACCTCCCCACCACCACAGAAATCACAACACTGGCTACCTAAAACCACAGATTCGTTTTGTCTGTCCTAGAACTTCGTATCAATGAAATCATATGGTATCTACTCTTGTCTCTGGCTTATTTTGTACAACATAATGACTCTAAAATTAATCCATGTTACTTATACGTATCAACTGTTCATTTTTATTGCCGAACAGTATTTCATTGTATTAATATGCCACAATTTATTTAGCCATTCATTTGTAAACGGGCATTTGGATTGTTTCCAGTCTTGGGCAATTATGAATAAAGCTGCGTTCTTTTACAAATCTTCCTGTGGACATGTGTTTGCATTTCCATGGAGTAAATACATAGGTGTGTGCAATCTCTGCATTGCAGGGTATAAATATGTTTAACCTTATAAGAAACTGCTGAACAGTTTTCCAAAGTAGTAGTACCATTTTATACTCCTGCCAATAATGTATAATAAGAGCACCACTTGTTCCACATCTTCAACACTATTTGGTGTAACCAGTTTTTAAAATTCCAGTCATCCTAGTGCATGCAATGGTATTAATATTTTGCTGCAATTTAATTTGTATTTCTCTGATGACTAATGATGTGGAACACCATTCCAGATACTCGTTAGCCATTAATATACAGTATCTTCTTGCATGACATATCTGTTTCAGTCTTTTGGCCTTTTTTTCACTGGGTTATTTGTCTTTTTATTGATTTGCAGGGTTCTTTATAGATTCTGGATACAAGTTATTTGTCAGCTCTATGTATTACAAACATTTTCTCTGATGCTATGGCTTGCCTTGACATTTTCTTACTAGTAGAAGAGGGAAATTAAGTAATCTATTATCTAGACTGTGAGCCTTTCAGTCCCTGATTCAGATAATCTTTCTGTTTGCTATTTTCATGGAGTTAGTCAGATAAATAATAAGCTGAGACTTGGCCAGTATTTTTCTGGGGGGAGAGAAAGAAGAAATGGTATGTAAACAAAATGGAAAAATAAATTGGTGGAAGGGAGAATTTATTAGATTAAGATTCTTGAATTAAATTTGGTAGATTCTCTAGCTTTATTTATTTATTTATTTATTTATTTATTTTTATTTATTTTTTTTGAGACGGAGTCTGGCTCTGTCGCCCGGGCTGGAGTGCAGTGGCCAGATCTCAGCTCACTGCAAGCTCCGCCCCCCGGGTTTACGCCATTCTCCTGCCTCAGCCTCCCAAGTAGCTGGGACTACAGGCGCCCGCCGCCTCGCCCGGCTAGTTTTTTTTTTTTGTATTTTTTAGTAGAGACGGGGTTTCACCGTGTTCGCCAGGATGGTCTCGATCTCCTGACCTAGTGATCCGCCCGTCTCGGCCTCCCAAAGTGCTGGGATTACAGGCTTGAGCCACCGCGCCCGGCCGATTCTCTAGCTTTAAACTGATCCTTCAAAAAGACCTCAACTCTCTTTTTTTTTTTTTTTTTTTTTAAGACGGAGTCTTGCTCTGGCGCCAGGCTAGAATGCAGTGGCATGATTTCAGCTCACTGCAACCTCCGACTCCCTGGTTCAAGCGATTCTCCTGCCTCAGCCTCCTGAGTAGCCGGAACTACAGGCATGCACCACCATGGCCAGCTAATTTTTGTATTTTTAGTAGATAACAGGGTTTCACCATGTTGGCCAGGGTGGTCTCGATCTCCTGACTTCATGATCCGCCCGCCTTGGCCTCCCAAAGTATTGGGATTATAGCCATGAGCCACTGTGCCCGGCCTATTCTTTTATTGAAATGTTTATTGAGCACCTACAATTTGAAAGATGGCCATATAATTGATCATACAAACTAGGACACTTTTTAATGAAAGAATTATTATCAAAAGCTATTATCAATAATTAAGGCAAGACAACAGGTATAAATTGGAACAACTAAGACATATTGTTACCACACATATTTATAGAATGAAAGGAAAGAAACACGGTCTCTGATGTTAAAACCTCCATAATATAGAGGGGTGAGTTTGTATACTAGAGTAATAAGGTCTGCGGGTGATAAGTACTAGAAACCTGAACGGTTAGAAAATGTGCCAGTTTCTTAGGCCACCCTCTTGTCCAAGGAATCAGATAATTGAGTCTTGGATCATTATTTCTACAATACTTGATATGCAAGCTGCCAAAATGCTTTTTAAAACTCTTTATTTAGACAAGTATCTTAACTACAAGTCTTTGTAGATGAATATTTAGCTAAGGTTAACTTAAAACATTCCAAGAATTCTTGCATACTTAAGAAAGATTACACACCTACTCGCACCCATTTGCCTATTTAAAGCATCTTGGACATTCTCAAGTAACTCAGGATTTAAAAATACAGTCTATACTAACAAACCATACTATTTGCAAATTTTCTGTGGGTCACTTTATAGGATTCGTAAAGATAAAGGACATGTATCCTCCACAAAATACTCACAGATTATCGCCATCAAGGAGTTGAAGTTGCCAATGTTAAAACACTCCCGAGCTACGTCAATGAAATACTCAATCATTCTTGCTCGGTGTTTTTTCTTAACAGGCTATATAGTAAAAGACAATGGAGGGCAGTTATCCAGTATAAAGGCCCAACAGTTCTAAAATAAGTAGGAAAAAATAATATTGAGAGCTAGGAGACAGAAAATTCATTTCCTCACCATACAGATTTCTGTAGCAACCAAGTAGCTGAGGCGATTAAACCATTCCACGTAAGCTTCTAAGTTTCGTGTTTTCTTCCGTTCACTGTAGCAACTCTTTAGAGAAAACAAAGTAAGTGGATGAGTTAGAGGAAAAAAAGAACGTATTGGACTCTCATTTTGTGAAATACGAGCCTTTATTCTCAGTTTATGGATTAGGCAAGCTTTTTAGAACAACAGAAAGAGAGAGAAAGACAATCACTGGCATTCTTGATTATCCTTACAGAAATATCGAAGTCCTTTAGGATAGTCCAGTGAAACACCTGAGGTCTAGAAATGTACTCTGATGCATTTATAAAAGTGTCCTTAGGTCGGGCGCAGTGGCTCTCGCCTGTAATCCCAACACTTTGGGAGGCTGAGGCGGGTGGATCACCAGAGGTCAGGAGTTCGAGATCAGCCTGGTTAATATGGTGAAACCCCATCTCTCCTAAAATACAAAAAATTAGCTGGGCATGGTGGCGCATGCCTGTAATCCCAGCTACTTGGGAGGCTGAAGCAGGAGAATCGCTTGAACCCGGGAGGTGGAGGTTGTAGTGAACTGGGATCACGCCATTGCACTCCAGCCTGGGTGGCAGAGTGAGATTCAGCCTCCAAAAAAGGGTCCCTAACCCCTCTTCCCGAGAAACTAAGTTAGTCTGGATTGTATCTTCAGAAACACGATTCAGAGGAAGAGTTCTGGCTGCATTCCAAAACAATCCTGACTCAGTTAATGGAGTGCAAATACCAACTGCTATAATCGATACAGCAAAAAGTGGCTGCCAGTACAGAGGAGTAGAAATTTTTCTCTTAAAATGAAGCATAGGACAACATTTTACAACATAATGTTGCAACAAACTAAATGTCTTTCAAGTAGATAAACAGAAGTCTACACCATCATGGTCTTCAGTAGGGTGAGTAACACATTGTTCAAAGGCAAAAAAGTTCATCTCATCTTGAAGTTCAAGGCCAGCTTGAAGAGGCTAATTACACCCCTCTTTCCTTCCTTCCAAAAGAAACAAACAAACAAAAAGTCCACTAGCCTTCTATGGCAAAACAAATTCTTCACTTCCTGTATTAGGAGACACTATTCTAAGTCCGGAAAACAGCTGTTGCCCCTACTCCCAGAAGGGGGGCTTTCATCAGCGGGTGTTGTAGTCTTTGCCTAACAATTCAAAATGCTTCCACGTCACTGGAAGAAAAAAATTTCTTATATGTGTACACTGATTTGACAGTCCACGCCCAGCATTCATTTCTTTAATAGTGGGCTGCACCTAGGCAATAAACCTCTCATGAGAGATTCACCTTAAAACAAGAGGCAAAGCGGTCAAGCCCTTTACTCAGCAAGCTGGATGTGCATCCTGTCTTTCCTGCCCCTGCTATTGTTGAATTATGGGCAGAACCTTCTCAGCAGATTCTTAATCTGCTAAAACCATTATGCTTTCCTCTCCTATTTTCATCACCACAAATGCCTGCATCTACTTGCTGTAAAGGTCCTACTAAATTTCCCAATAAGGAGGAAGAAGAGGCTACAAGTTAGTGATGGGGCAAAATTGTAAAGGAGCTTGGAGACCTCGCTCAAGAAAACTGCAATGAATCAGACATGGCTGATGGAAAAAAAAAAAATTCTGATTTTAAAATCTAAAACCGAATATAGGTCTAACTTCTGTCCCTTATACCCACTATCACAGACTGAGAAATCCCATTTCTGGTTTCAGCGTTGACCTTTGGGTAGACTGATTACCTTGTCATTATCCAAAGGGCCCTTCTGCACGAACGCCTGAACAAATTCTTCCGGCCCAATATAATTGAGCCTCTCCTGAAACACAAACCCAGAAGGTCAACAGTATTAAAGAAAGTGAAAAGAAATGGACTGTCAACTCCCTCTATGACTTTTGGCACCACCTCCCATTTCTTAATGAAGATTATAAAATAAGCCTTTAACCCGAAATACTTTCATCATCAAGGTCTGTGCAGAGGCAATTTTCTGCTTGCGTCAATATTCCACAAGATAGCGAAAGGCTGAGCAGGTTTTGGAAAAACTGATTAGAGGCAGAAGGTGAAGAAGGTCAATAAACTCTTTGCTCTTCAGCCTTGTTTAGTATTTATTTACAAGCGAATCCCCAGAATATCAGAAGCATTCATACTCAAATCCATAAACACGGTATGTTTCAGCTGTCTCAGATGATTTCCCACTTGGATTATTCTAACCTCTCCTGTGACATTACTGTTGACAAACATATTGTCTGGTTGCCAAAGCAAAGCAAATCCGTGGTTGTAAAGGGCAAAGATGATAACAGCCTTACCAGCTCTATATGAGTCAGCTGCTGGGCCAACGTGTAAGGGTCATTGCAGACAGTAATGATATCCCTTTGTATGGACTGTGGCTTGGTCTTGAGAACTGTGAGTCGATCTGTGGATGTGGAGCTGATTTTTGCCAGGACTTCTTCGTACTGGCTGAGTGCAGCAAGTTTGCGGATCAGACACTGCATCATCTGCTGGACATTCTTTCTGTATGTCTGCTAGGGAATAAGCGAAGAATTACATCCGTGCTCTGCATGTCTGGTTTTGCCACTGTGCAAACTCAGAGACTATGTCCTCAAATGATTTTACCTGGACACTGGAGAATCAACTTGGTTAAGGGAAGTTACAGGAAGATTTGGCTAGCTCTAACAGTTTGAGACACATGCATGAGGCATTTTCAAACCTGTAAGATTTAGTTCTTCTTTGGGGTTGCAACTGAGAGTACAATTCAGGTTGGGCCATGAAAACACTACAGTGACAATCTAGATTACCTTTTGAGGGAATCCAGTATAATGAGTACTAAGTATAACTGACTGTCCTCTGTTCCAGCAAAGAAATATACAGTTTACTGCTGGTGGGTTGAAATACATTGATCGCAAGTCAATGCATCCTTTTCCTAACACTTTTTCTTTAGGGCCACCCTCTTGATTTCTCTAGTCCTATCATTCTCAATCGCATCAGTCTGGCTACCTAGCAGAAATATACCATTACTTCCCACTCACCCCCTCGAACCACCTTCTTTTTGTTTTTGTTTTGTTTTGTTTTGTTTGAGACGAGTCTTGCTCTGTTGCCTGGGCTGGAGTGCAGTGACAGGATCTTGGCTCACTCACTACAACCTCCGCCTCCCAGGTTCAAGTGATTCACCTGCCTTAGCCTCCCGAGTAGTTGGGATTACAGGCATGCACCACCACGCCTGGCTAATTTTTGTATTTTTGTAGAGACAGGGTTTCACTATATTAGCCAGGCTGGTCTTGAACTCCTGACCTTGTGATCTGCCTGCCTCGGCCTCCCAAAGTGTGGGGATTACAGGTGTAAGCCACCACGTCCAGCCTACCACCTTCTTGACTTACACATAAAATGTGGATGACCATGAGGAAGCAGCAGATATTCATTTCTGGCATCTGACCTCCACTGGGCTCATATTCATTTCTTTTGTACTCATGACTCACTATTAATGTTCACAACCGAACTCTTCCACGTGGCAATTATCCCTGCAACACTACTCCCAGGTGCCACTTTGTTTGCTACTTCATTATGCTGCAGCCTCATGCATAAGATAAACTGGTTTAAAAAAGCACTGCATGTAGTTTAGATAACTGTCAACCTCCTGATTTTAAAACATTTGTTAAATCAAGAAATGACTTCACAATCCATCAATCCCAGGGCACAGCTATGATACAAGTTGCAGAGTCCATTTAGTCTTCCTTTTCTAGCCAAAAATTTCCAAAACAATATTCTTCCAGGTAAATTATGATGCCTGTATCAGAGAAAGGCACACAGGCTGATTCAATGCTAACACGGTCCTTAGGTTAAATCTCGAAAAGAGGATGGCCCCAGTAAACCTACAGATATAGAAAGGCCTAGGTTTATGGCTCCATTGCCTTTTAAAAAAATACCACAATATCATTTGCTGAGATTAATTATCTGAAAATTAAATGGCATTTACCTACAAGTATAAGAGCCACAGTTTTTTTTTTAATAGAAGCAATTTTGTTTATTACAGTATATTACAAAAACCCAAACGAAGAGATACTTGCTTATGAGGAGAATAACAACATATTTGGAAATGGTTAATTCTTGCATAGTCAAGGTGTAAAAAGCATACACAGCCTTCTTTTCCTTTTCTTCTCTATTTGTTAGTGTATATTCTGCTGAGTAATTTAAACTGGTCCATTAGATGACCTCTATTTTTCTCTACAGTCATGGATCACCCTGAAATCACTAATGAAACACCTATGTACTTAACAATTGAACCGTCAAAAATCCCACCTTCCATACAGCATTTAGGTTATCAGTTTAGCAAATGCTATTTGGTAGTATGTTTGTCACTCAAGAGAAATGTCTCTTTTTTGGAATTCAAAGCTGTTCAAGGATGAGTTGAGGGTTATTTCAAATCTCTCATTCCTATTTCCCCCTTCTCTTTTACTTTTATAAACTTGAGTTACATTAAAAATCTATGTCCAGGCATGGTGGCTCACATCTGTAATCCCAGAACTTTGGGAGGATGAGGCAGGAGGATCCCTTGAGCCCAGGAGATCGAGACAACATAGTGAGACCCTGTCTCCACAAAAACTTATTTATATGTTGACTGAGACAGAATCTCACTCTGTTGCCCAGGCTGGAGTGCAGTGGTGCAATCTCAACTCACTGCAACCTCCACCTCCCAGGTTCAAGCAATTCTCGTGCCTCAGCCTCCTGAGTAGCTGAGATTACAAGTGTGTGCCACCACACCCAGCTAATTTTTTGTTGTTGTTTTGTTTTGTTTTTGTTGTTGTATCAGTAGAGATGCGGTTTCGCCATGTTAGCAAGGATGGTCCCGAACTCCTGACCTCAAGTGATCTGCCCACCTCGGCTTCCCAAGATGCTGGTATTATTAAGCATGAGCCACCATGCTTGGCCTCTACAAAAATTTAAAAATTAGCTGGGCACCTGCAGTCCCAGTAACTTGGGGGAAACTGAGGTGGGAGGATTGCTTGAGCCACGGAGGTTGATGCTATGGTGAGCTCCGATGGTGCCATAGCACTCCAGACTGGGTAAGAAAGCGAGAACCTGTCTCAACAAACAAAGCAAGCAAACAAACAAAATCTATCAACTTCAACTGTTTTATTCAGTCCTTTGTCCCAAATGTCATAACAAATGACTACATGAGAGTTAGATACTACTTCTAATAATTATGCAAATATTTCCCAGTGTATTACTCAAACTGGTTTCTGAACACCTTCTTGGAGATACCTTAGTTATAGCATATACTATCTGGGGTAGAATCCCTTCTCAGCCTTTTGGCTAGAACAAGTGCAGAGTAGAAAATACGTGTTACAAAGTTGAAGTTTCACAGTAAAGCCTGTTTACAAGAGCAACTCACAACTATATGTTACTACTTTACTAAACAGAGCTTGATATGAAGAAGGGACTTAATCTTCTTTGCTAAGTCTTTCTCAGAAAATGCTGAGTTTTCGGTATAAACAAATTTAACTTGTTTGTGTCCAATAGAATAGTTATTAAAAAGAAAAAGAAACATGGCCCAATCACATACCGGACTACTGTGTAGCAGCTGAAAGAAGATACAGCTACCTGCACTGACATGGAAAGGTTTCCAAGACATAAGAGAGAAAACAAGCAGGGTGAAAAATACTAGGTAAACACACATGGGAACAAAAGCCATACACACTACTTTCTATGAAGACCTGTATACGTAGGAGCAGCTCTGGAAGGATACACACAAAATTGACAACAGCTGTTACCTTTAAGAGAGAAGTTGGATTGATGGAAGTTTTTTGGCCTCTTTTGCTTTGTATGAATTTTCGAACAAAATCCAAGTGAATATATTCCTATATTACTTGACATGTTAAAAATAAAATGTTTTAAAGCTTTCCCACAGAATGGGATTTCTTGGATAACACAGGCATGAGACATGCACAAGAAAGTTATTTTCACTTAAAAAAACCCAACAACTCTAGGCCAGGCGCGGTGGCTCAAGCCTGTAATCCCAGCACTGGGAGGCCGAGACGGGCGGATCACGAGGTCAAGAGATCGAGACCATCCTGGCTAACACGGTGAAACCCCGTCTCTACTAAAAAATACAAAAAACTAGCTGGGCGAGGTGGCGGGGGACTGTAGTCTCAGCTACACGGGAGGCTGAGGCAGGAGAATGGCGAGAACCTGGGAGGCGGAACTTGCAGTGAGCTGAGATCCGGCCACTGCACTCCAGCCCGGGCGACAGAGCAAGACTCCGTCTCAAAAAAAAAAAAAAAAAAAGCCAACAACTCACTTTAAAATATTCATTATTCTGTGCCTCAGCTGCTATTCCATGCATGCTATCATTCCTACATCATGCACCTTTTCCTCACCCCTTCCCGGGATCCACACAGAAAACACTTTAGCTAGAAATTATTACTTCTCTTCAGGGTACCACACAATTGTACCAGCTGGGAAGCAATGAGCAGAACAAACTGCTGAATGGGGGCAGCCTGGGTTCCACCCCAGAGATTACGATCGACTTGGTCTGCAGTGCATTTGGGTCACAAGATCTAGATGCGTCTCAGCTGATCCTTGTATAAGCCAAGTGTGAGAAGCAATACTTTACTGGCATATCTGCTGAAAGATTTTCATTCCGCAATTTTTTTTTTTTTTTTTTGAGGTGGGGAGTTTCACTCTTGTTGCCCAGGCTGGAGTGCAACGGTGCGATCTTGGCTCACTGCAATCTCTGCCTCCCGGGTTCAAGAGATTCTCCTGCCTCAGCTTCCCGAGTAGCTGGAATTATAGGCATGCGCCACCCCGCCTGGCTAATTTTGTATTTTTAGTAGAAATGGGGGTTCCTCCATGGTGGTCAGGCTGGTCTCAAACTCCCAACCTCAGTAATCTGCCTTCTTCAGCCTCCCAAAGTGCTGGGATTACAGGCGTGAGCCACCGCACCCAGCCTATTCTGCAATTTTAAAAAAATTTATTGGGGGAAGAGGCAGAGGAATGTACAGTCAGGTTGTTAGCAAAAAACTGCCTCAAAATATCATGGAAAAATGTACGTAATAGAGTATGGGAGAAAGCTATTCAACAACTAGTGTGTGAGCATGGGAGACAGTGTATGCACGCCACCTCTTTTAAAAGTTTCCTGCTGCCATTTGATTCCATTTGAGAAATCAAGCTTTGTGTTGTTAAGCACGGTTCCTCACTGAGTCATGAATTACTAAATATGTACTTATTCTTTTTTATAACTTCAAATGCCAGTGACAGTAATTACCTGGCAAATAAAGATAGAAGTTCTTATTATAAAGACCAGCCCCTTAAGGAAGAGAAAATTGCATTCTATCCACCACAGTCATTTGTCATGTAATTCAATCATTAGTTTCATTTCATGTTTCTTGCAGGCAAGTCCTAATAAACCACTTCATTTTGGGCAAATCCCCAGGGGAGAAACATATTAAGCCAAATTATGTAGAACTGTCCTGGCAGATTCAGAAGAACCTGACTAAATTATATATAGGGCACACCTGGATTCACTGACTGCCAAAAGGAAAAAAAAAAAAGTCCCAGGCAAGAAGCAACAAATCCCAACCCAGGCTCATATTCCTTCCAGTAGAGGGAAATAATTTTTCCCTATTCCAGTAATTCATTTGTTCATTCATTCATTCATTGACTCATTCATTCAAACACTACTGAGAGAATACTAAGTGCCAGGTACTGAGCTAGGAGTTAAGGAGGCCAAGGTGAACAAAGAGGGCACAGCATGGGGTCTAGAGAGGAAATCAAGCAACAAAAATGCAAGCACAGTCATCCCTCAGTATCCTCGGGAGATTGGTTCCAGGACTTCCCTGCAGATGCTCTCACATCTCTGCTATAAGATGGTATAGTATTTTCATACATCTGCACATCCTCCTGTATACTTTAAATCATCTCTACATTACTTATAATACCTAATGCAACATAAATGCTATGTACATCACTGTGATACTGTATTGTTTAGGGAATAATGACAGGGAAAAAAGGGCTATGTATGTTCGGTACACACTTAATACTTTTTGAATATTTTCAATCTGAGGTTGGTTGAACCCATGGATGCAGATCCCACAAATACAGAGAGGGGGCCAGCTATACTGACTCATCACAGAGTGCTAGGAACCACTATGAAGGGAAGAGCAGTGAAAGCCAATAATGGGAGAGGGAATGATCATAGTTGGGGTGCTGAAGGAAGGTCTCTCTGAGGGGAGACACCTAAGCACATGACTGATAAGGAGCCTGATAGCCAAAGAACTGGAGGAAGGACATCGGTCATACAGTTTCAGACCTGAAAGGGCATTAACACAAGGCAGTTACTTCTATGATTTATAGAGACGAGGAAGGAGCAAGGATTTAGAGGACTAGCCAAAACACACTCAGATAAACCAGCTGGCAAGTGTGGATTTGAATTCTGAATACTGAATAGAATACGGAATACTGAATAGAAGCAACTAAAGAAACAGGTTCCCTGTGAAACCCAACCTGATCAAGGCAGGTGACATCTCTCCACTCAACCCTTAGTTTAACCAGTTCCTCAGTTAGAACTGGCTTGTCTTCTTATCTCCTCTTTTCATGCTCAAAACCATCTGAACTTCACAAGGTTTCTATCAAGATTGTTATTAACACAGGAGTGTTGAAAAGAAGCCAGGGTCACAAGGCTGTTTGGCCCTTCTCTCTGTTCTACCCAGCTCTCGAATAGCTTGATTCTGTTAAACAAAAAGACCAATTTTCATCTGGTAAACACAGATAGAAATGATTTCCCCTTTGACTCCCGCAATAAGAAGGACCATCCATTTGGTATTTTCAAAACACCAACATTTTATCTTAAAATAAAAAGATTTTTAAGGTGTTTCTTTTGGAAAGAACTAAGTTATAAAGGCAATAGAGGGAAGATAAGATGATTGACATATAATGTTAAGTAGCTAAAGACAACCTAACTGAAATGAAAACTGTCTGACTTAGGTCTCAGCCTTCACACAAGAAAAAGCCCTTATGATGTCACTAATCTTTTGAGCAGCTTCAGATACATAAACCAAGGTCACTGAGCCAGCACTGACCCTGCCGAGGAACTCCCAGGCTAACCCTTCTAATATAAGATTTGCTACAAAACTGCACCATGATGCTTAATTTTTGCCTTTGTAAGCAAGGGACCTATCAATTCATACCTGGCTGGAACCTGTAATAGGCAAACTGGCAAAATGATTATAACCATCATAACTTGCACAATGACTCAGGAAATGACTCATTCAGCCCGGCAGAAATAATGGCTGTCTCGAGCACTTGGGTTCATAACAACATAATGTCAAAAAGTAACAGTAAAATGGTTAATTCCATTTTCATGAGAACATAATACAGGAAAGCCCATACACATTTTTCAAGAGCTAGCCTTATATAATTTTAGTCTGATTTTGTAAAATGGGGAGAAATTGTATTAAAATGTTTATATCTATTAAGATGCCATTTATTATTATCTAACTAGCTGTGTCAAACCTTTTTGGAAGGAAAAAAGGTATAAGTAAAATTAAAACACACTTGCAACATAAATCCTGTGCATGAGTTGACATGAACATAGCCCCAAAGTTATTCAGATGAAAGTTTTTAAGTTTTTCACTTAATTTCCTCAAGAATACACTTCCCCTTTTCTCACAAAAATTACAGCTGGGCACAGTGGCTCACACCTTTAATTCCAGCACTTTGGGAGGCCAAGGCCAGTGGATTGCTTGAGACCACAGGTTCAAGACCAGCCTGAGCAACACAGTGAGGCTTTGTCTCTACAAAAATTAGAAAAAACTAGCCAGGCACAGTCGTATGCACCTGTAGTCCCAGCTACTAGGGAAGCTGAGGTGGGAGGATTGATTAAGCCGGAGAAGTCAGGGCTGCAGTGAGTCATGATGGTGACACTATACTCTAGCCGCCTGTAATTCCAGCACTTTGGGGAGGCCAAGGCCAGTGGATTGCTTGAGCCTGAAAGTTCGAGACCAGCCTGGGCAACATAGTGAGGCTTTGTCTCTACAAAAAAATAGAAAAAATTAGCCAGGCACAGTTGTATGCACCTGTAGTCCCAGCTACTAGGGAAGCTGAGGTGGGAGGACTGATTAAGCCGGAGAAGTCAAGGCTGCAGTGAGCCATGATCACAACACTATACTCTAGCGTGAGGAACAGAGCAAGACTCTGTCTCAGAAAAAAAGGATAGGGTATCAAGTTATACGCTGCAGCATACTACTGAAAGAGTTCTCAAGGAAGGTTATTCATAATGGAAAATGCATTTTAAGATGAATGAAATGCACCATCATTGCCAAATGCTTCACCTACTTTTTCCAGGTGAAAGTGTATCTGTGCCTAAACGACTTGTTCCCAGAAGTTGACCTGCAACATGGAAACTACAAGGACATCCTTGCCCAGCAAGTCTCAACACAGAATACCAGCCCTCCAGACGTGCTTCCAAAAGGATAACCTTGAATTTGCACAGCTAGTAGTTAGTGCTTATCAAAGGCTCAACTGAGGGAAGTGATATTTAGGAAAGACTATCTAAGAGACTTCCTTTTAATCTCCACCTATACTAGATTCTATCCTTAAATCAACTTCTGAGCGCTGGAAGACTTGCCTCATTTCCTCAGTCTTCTCCTCCCCCAAGAATTACCTTTGCTCATTCACACATGAATCTATGAATTCAGTTTCTGTCCAGGAAGGTGTTGTAAACACCATAAAGAACAGTTTCTAGGATCTCATTCTATGACCCTATACAAAGTTCTTCAGAAGAAAGTTTTTAAATTTTTCATTTAATTCCCTCAATAATCACTATACTTCCCCTTTTCTGACAGTGAGTATCACATGACCAGCTGTATTTCCCTTTTACCTGGAACTTAAACTCGTACCACAGCAGTCCTGTCCTCCTCTACTCATTCTCAACAGAAGCATATTTGTTTGCTTCCTGCCACAGCCCAGAATGTCTATTTCTATTTATGATTTATTAATCTACCATTTATCATTGGTTAATAATTAATGTTATTTACTATGTATCCACCAGTGTTTATATCTATTAACATGCCATTTATTATCTAACTAGCTGTGTTAAACCTTTTTGGAAGGAAAAAAGGTAAAAGTAAAGTAAAATTAAAACACACTTGCAACATAAATCCTGTGCACGAGTTGACATGGACATAGCCCCAAATTAATCACATAACACTCTAGATCATATCCCTTTGAAGTGGGATGTTATAATCATTCTCACTTGACATACTAAACAGACCAATATGTGATATGGAGGGCTTGCCCAAAGGCAAAACAGAGAGGAAGCAGTGGAGATTAGGATGCATAATTCAGCACCATTTCCCACCCAGGCTCTGCCTGGGAATTCCAGTGGCCGTGCTAAATTCAGGTTACCAACCTCTTCGCCACTGGCTATCCGGTGAGCCAGATCTTTTAAGTTTCTCATCATTCTTTCATCCCGAAAATCATAGGGAAATGTTTCCGTCCATTCCGTGAGGAGTTGAAGGATTTTGGGTGCAATTTTTCTCATCTGGTTCTAGGGAAAAAAAGCAAATCTAATTCAGTGATATTTATTACTATGGACTACATCAAATAAATAGTTACAAACAGTGTCATTGAGAAACTTCTAGTGCAAAGTCTTTAGGGATGAAGAAGAAGCTCCAGCCCCTCTCCCTCCATGTCAATGCCAAGTGCCACCAACTTAAGGCAGGACCTAGGGATCCTCAATTGCATTTAATTAATTTACTTTTTTCAATTTTTACATTTTTAATGTCTTTGATTTTTGAGACAAGAGTCTCACTCTGTCCCCCAGGCTGGAGTGCAGTGGTGCGATCTCAGCTCCCTGCAACCTGCCTCCCAGGTTCAAGCGATTATCCTGCCTCAGTCTCCGGAGTAGCCGGGATTACAGGCGTGTGCCACCACAGCCAGCTAATTTTTGTATTTTTAGTACAGACGGGGTTTCACATGTTGGCCAGGCTGGTCTCAAAACTCCTGACATCAGGTGATCTGCCCACCCTGGCCTCCCAAAGTGCTGGGATTACAGGTGTGACCCACCTGCACCCAGGCTGCATTTGATTTATTCTGTATTCTTTATTCTTTATACCATTCACAATTCCCCTTGCATAGCCGCAATGCCATTTATGCACTTCAGCCTGGGGATAAGCCCCGGTTACTTAACGAACCAACTTCACAAAAATCTAAGCCATAGAGTCAGCATTCCTAATAAAACAAACTGTAATATTATAATATTAAAAATGTACCATTACCTTATCACTATCAGGATCACTTAGTCTCTGGTGCTCAACACATAAGTGGCAAACTTTGGCCATTAGCTCATAAGGATGCATAAATAACCGAGAACTGAGTAGGAAGGTAAATATGTATGTTCTCTGCAGCAAAAGAAAAAAGTCATCATTGTTACATTCTCTCTAAAATTAATATCTTGCCTTTATACTATACATCTTATTTCATTAAGTTCTCCTGATCAAGTTAATATGCTGCAGTTTCAAAAGTAATGCCTACTAGTAGTAAAACGGTGTAAGATTAATTTCTCCTTTACCTTCTGATGTATGTTTTCCCTTAAACCATACTAAAAATAACAGAAGTACAGGATAAGTTTGGCTCCTGGAATTATTCAGAGCACATTTTCACATCCATCCTCAGGGAGCCAGGATACCAAGACACATAACTCACTTTAGTAAAGAAGAATGAAATGCAGCCCAGAGAGATAAATCTTACTCGAATATACTACCCATACAAAACATGGTTGTGTGTCCAAATACTCTGTAACTCAACGGAAACCAAACAATAAATAACAACAAAAAAACCTACCTACCCAATGCACATAACACTCAAGAATTCTCCAGGGTGTCTAGCACGTCACACTAAAGTGTCTGTGTCAGAACATTCAAAGGCAGGCTTTCAAGTAACCTATTTATTTGCTTAAAGGCAAAGCAATTTAATAAAGCACAATATAACACTATATACTTTTCTTTAACCACATTGTCTCCCAAGAAGCCAGTAATGAAGTAGTGCTTATTTGTTATAACAATTTCAGACTCCCATTGAAAAGACAAATTCCATGGGATTTTTCTTTTTTCCTTAGGCGCCTTTACTAGCTCATAAACACTTACAGGGCTGAACAAGGGATTCCTTTTACTTCTGATTACAAGTTTTCCCTGTGTGGCAACATATCTGAAAATGCCATGTAACAAAATACACAGAGAGATAACTCAGTAAGAAACACTATGGTGAATTACTGTGGCAAGCACGAACTATCCTTTGCACCCCAACGTTATCATTAAATTTATAAAGACAAATGAATGCAGTCTCTAGATATTTTCATGAGATCTTTATCAATAACCAGCTGCTCAGCAAATCTCCTACTACTAAGCTCAATTCCATAGAGGTAGCTGTAGCACAGGGAAGGGGAAAAAGTCATTTGTCCCAGAAAGAAAACCTGTGTTTGACTGCTGATGCTGGGAGTGAGACCATGAGCAAATACTCAACACTCTGAATTAGTTTTCTCCTCTCTTCCCTCTTGGAATTACTGTAAAGACTAAGAAAACATATAACAAATTCCCAAGATTAGAAAGTGCTAGCTATATAAGTGTAGGTTACCAAGGTAAAACAAAGCAACCATGTCATCTGATGTTGAATCTATAAAGAATTACATCTTGAGCATAAATCTTGTTTTCTCTTCCATATACCTTCCTTGGTTACATTCACTTTTCTTAGCATAGTGCTGGTCTTGGAAACAAAAAAGGCATTACATATTCTGGGAGCATCCAAAGTTCTCTGACATTTCTATTTAAGGACTAAGCTATATGCATGAATCAACTCTACAGATACTTCATTTAGATGGTATCAGACTGTCTACAATGTAGTAACTAACCTGAAAAGAAATTGATATGCACAGTACACCAAAATCTGATCCTTATCCAGGCTCAACTTGATTTCAATGCACTTGATAATCAATATGCAATTTCTTATTAGAAAAATTCTCAGCAACCTAGAGATAATTATGTATTATCTATGGTCCCTGCCTACTGTACTGTAATTTCTACTCGTTGCCAAGGATGTGTTTCAGAGAAACATGAATACCTACATCTGGATAGTAATCCACATTAGGTACTAAGTGCTGGATGAGTGCTTCCAGGGATCCGGAGAGGAGGTTGTTGTCATGGTAATACAACCCTCCACAGCTGTCCTCTGCAGACTGATAGAGGTTTCGATTGTAACCACTGCTGTCAAACATTGCTGAAAAGGGAGGAGTCTGAGGCATACTTTCCTAAAAGGAATAAAAAAGAAGAAAACATAATGTCAGCAATATGCAGTATGAAAATAAAGGTAAGCTTTAATAGGCACCAAGATTTAACAGTAATGAGAGAATAGGCAATTAAAATAGTAGTTCAGCTTCTGACACAATATCAGAGCCCATCAAGAATCAAATTGCTCTCTGAGTACCACATGTAAGCATACTTTTGAGTACCACTCCCATTCAATCAAATATCACACAACGCTTAGACCAAGGGGCCCACTCTGGACTTAAACTCAAGTCTCTGGCTGTCATATTTAGATGTCACTCCTTCAGATCAGATTGTGAAAGGGGCAAGGGAACTGAACTTCGATTGCTTTATCGCATGGAGTCAACAATTTTCCTAAGGTGGAAATGTGTACACCTTAAAATTTGGTTGGGAAAAGTTACCTAACACTGAAGATCTATCTGAAGGACCTGAAGACAACCAAAATCGAAGCTGAAAACACGAAATTGCAAAGTAGGCCTAGAATTAAAGTACACTGTGTGCGTGTTTATATATGCATACGTGTACACACAAGATTTCATGTAGACTCCTCAGTTTTCACTGAAAGATCAGATGCTGTTGACTTTCTCCCCTTTGTGTTAAATTCTCCTGGGGCTGTGGGGTGGTATCTTGTAAAGCCTCAGTTCTCAATAAACATGCAGGCTGAGAAGGCACCTGATTTGGGAACAAGGAGCACTGTGACAGTCCTGAGATAAGTTGCTCCTCTCCATCTGTGTACTTTGCAATTCACAAAGGCCTTGTCAGAGGGTGCTCTGCAGACGGCAGAGGCTATTAAGTTATTACTTGAATTCCTAGGGATGGCCCCCGGCCCTGAGAACAGACTCCCAGTCTCTGGCACCACGTCTGCACAATGGAGGCATTGAAGAGCTGCAGAGACTGGGGGATTCAGAAGGCAAACAATGAGGGGGAGCCATACTCCAAGTCATGGACTGACGGGGACAGGGCGTGTGGAGGCAGCAGGAGGACACAACCTGGACTAATCTTTCTTTTCAAGATGCCAAAAGATATTTGCATCTCAATGTGGGAGGGGCGTGGAGCCCTGTCTGAGAAGTCACATCCATCACTCCTTGAGCATCTGTTCCAGCTACAGCTGATGGGTATACAGAGCATCACAACCTGTGCACGTGCCTCAGCAGGGGGCGGCCAGGGGTGGGGCATTAAGAGAAAACATCCATCATCAAAGCCAACCTGGCCGGTGAAAACAGAATTAGAGAAAAGAAACATCAAGAGAAATAAACAGGAAATAAAAACCAACTTCATTTCTGGGTACTTTGTCCCCTCCACAAACCAGTGCTGAGGGACAATTTAAAGGGATCCATGAAAAAGCCACAAATGGGAAGAAGGTGTTGACTGAGAACCACTCTATCCACAGGGATTTGTGACTACCGGGGTCATTGGCTCCATGGCTCTCCTTTAGGTAGCACATAGTCATAACAGCCAAAGGGTCAGGCACTATGGGATACAACATTAACACAAATAGTCTGCACACACCCTTAGTTGGCAAGACCTCACCTGTAGGAACTGCAGTTAAATAAATAAATCATTCAATGTTAACATTTTATAAGGCAATAGACAAGGTACATTTCTTTCCTCTTCAAATTGCCAGGTTTCTATGAGTACAACTCCTGTGCAATATGATCATTGCAAACTGGCCATCCTTGGTGGGAAGAAAAAGAGCCAGTCTGTCCTTGCCCTGAGAAACTCATAATGTCCTCAAACTAGGAGGCAGGGACCTGAGATTAGAGGCACCTAAAAGCTCCCTCAGATAACTGAGAGAGAACTCTTTGTCTGGATTTGGTTGCCTCTGGCTTAAAAAAGCTTTAAATGGTTATAACCACAGTGTCCTTCACATACAGCATGAGGAACGTCATGCCCTTGGAATCGGGATTTTTTTCTTTCAGGAACCACACAGTTTCCTTCATTGGAGCACTTACTCATTGCTAGTACACCCATTCTAACAAAGCACTTTTGGGAGATGGTTGGCCAGGATTTGGAAATTCCAAAAAATCAGAAAATCATATTCAAAGGAACCACAGAAATCACCTGGCCCAGGATCTGGAAAACATTTCATTTCACTTTCCAACTGCTATCAATTCAAGTGGTTGTCTAAAGGCCTGAGGATGAGCAAGGAGGATATGCAAGCTGTAACTCAGTGGGAGAATGCAGGTTCTAAGTGATTAGCAATGACTGTCAGACAGTCATGGAAGGAGACGCAGCCCATGTGCCATCACAATCTAGTCCAATCTCCTCTTCTTATAAATGTGCACACTGAGACCCAAGGGGGTAAGGTGACCAGGCTAAAATGACCCAGTAATGAGGCCACAGCACATTGCTGCACTCCTGCTGGATGGAACTCCCCCGCATCAAGTACTCTCTGGCCATGGGCTAATTAGCAGTAAGCAAAATGGTCATGGGCCACTCAGATTTTGTTTTCAAGGAATCAGCACCAAAAGCCACCAAGTATTTGCACTTCTTAATTATTTACTCCTGCAGAGTAGACAAGAGCTCGGATCTGGACAAAGATTCAGATTTAATGAAGCCCTAATTCTGGCACTTAATGGCTGTGAAATCTTCAAACCCTCAACACCACCAGGTATGTTTTCCATCTGTTATTTCCAATTTTGCTTATCCCTTCCAAAATCCTAAATAATAACAAAACTACTTATCTTCTTTAGCGCAAGGTTCTTCTTAGAGCATTATGATTAGAGCAATGACAAAAGACTGTGTATTGTTTTTTGGAACTATATCACTCGTAGTATTTCTTTGAAGAGGTGCAAAGTATCAATACTTAGAAAACTCCCTCCAACAAGGGACCAAAAGAAAATAATGCAAATAGCGATAGAAACCAAACTGAGGTAAATGAATAAGGGTTATGGCTTACTGTACTTAAAAATCAACTGTAAGAAGAGAGTTATGTCACAGGCTATTTTCTGCCTTCTAACAAGCCCAAAGTTATGCTGCTAATTAGGTGATTTCATTTTCCCATGAAACCACCTTGATTGCTGACCTTGCACATAGCAATAACCAACTCCTGAGATTCAAGTCACTTCAGTCCCTTATTTATTATGCACAATAGTCTTATTTTTCTACCTCCCCATATACTCCAGACAGAACCTTTTCAATTCCTTAATCCCTTCTTCCTTCGTTAGTCATAATTCTTCTCACTATGGGATACTGTGTGCTGGAGAATGTCTTCACATGTCACAGCCCTTTACTCTCTGAAGCCCCCCTCCAGGTCTCTCTCACGACATCCGTGATGCAGAAGGCTCTGAGAATTTCAATGGCTCCATTTGCGTAATTGTTTACTGACTACAAATGCCTTCCTGGATTCTACAACCACCTCATCTGGCAGGCATCCTCATCTTTTTTTGACTACATAAGCAGCTGAGGTTCAGAAAAACTGTAATAACTAGCTTGGGGTTAGACATGGAGTAAGGGACAAGTAGGGTTTCAGAGTTAGGTCTTCAGATTCCAGGTTCAAAATTTATTACACTACATCACGATATGCTGCAAATGGTCTTCTTTGAACTTCTGATGTTTAATCATTAAACGAAAATCCTGTCAGTCTGTCTCAAATAGTAGGCTATTAGGATAATTCACACGTTTTACATGTTCTACATAAATCCGTGCTCCAAAGAAGTATTAGTACCATTAATTACTCTTACTAAAAAGTTCAACTGTCAACAGCAGTATTTAAGCTACTGGCTTTTGCCATCAAAGCATGGTCTCATCAAGACACAGAGATTCCAGAGATTCTAGTGTGGACTTTAAAAAACATTAAAATATCCTCAAAACTGGGATGTATGTAAACAGTTGAATGGTAAGAAAACATGTTTACTTAACAGTCTTTTTAAGTGATATATGCAATGACAGAGCATCTAACAATGGATAGCCTCTTAGACTCAATGAAATATAGTAATATTTGCTCATGTGTATTTTATAGATTTCCAGCAAAAAAAAATTTAATGAAAGAAATGACCAAGAGAAAAATTATGGCTCACAGTATTCATCACACATTGCTGGACAATGTCTAACAAGTGGCCAGTCTAGCTGTTTTTGGAAGGATCAACTGCCTGTGTAATAGACACGCTTGATAATCACAAGGAAAAATCAGCAGAATGGTACAGAAAGCACTGTTTGTGGAACAGAATTCTAAATAGCTAAGAAGACAAACATAGTAGTCTGTTTTCTCTAAAGTATCTTCCCTCTTGTTAACCACACACCAGGAGCCACTGTTTGTTCTGTATTCCTCGGGTCTTTTGTTTTAACTGCTTCGGTTCTGGAATTGAAAAGTGAGGACCAAAAGACTAAATATTGGTTTAGCTCTTGTTAAGGAAATAAATCCAATATTCAAAGCACTGGGCATGAGAATCCAGACAAGTATTTATCCCTGGGCACTATTAACTCTAAGAATCACTTCCTAACGATTTCTCCAGGGGAAGAAAGGCTCAGGGTAAGGTTGCTCATAACCCGTAACTTCTATTTATTTCATTCAGTCAGTGCAGTTCTCATGCCTTCCTTACTGGCAGCAAATCTTTTCCTTTCAGCTTCCACAACTAAAATTTTCTGTCTCTGAGATCCTATAAACTCTCAACTTACTCCTCTCTCCACTTTGCAACACAGCCTCAAAACTAGCCTCTCCACTGTCTGCCATCTGTCGTTAGTACAAATTTTGCCTAACTCAATATACCTATCAATGGGGACCAGCTAACGAAAAATTTTGTTTAGGAAAAACTGACTCTTCTCCAAAATTAGAATATGTGGATGGAACAGCAAGTTAAATACTGGCATTAATTTACCATAAAGTCGAACTTCAAAGTAGCTAATTCCTTCAGAAAAAAGAGATTTGTATGAGACATAAGAAAAAGCTGCTGACTTTGTTCAAATCCTACCAATAATACATAAAGCAGAGAGCAGGTTCATCTCAAAAGCTATTCTCACCTTATGAAGTTGCATTTGTAAGTCAGTTCTTTACAGCTCAGAATATATTCAATTCAGTCAGTGGCTCTTAACTTTTTAGGGAGATCACAAATCTCTCCCCATCACCACCCCCAGAGATATTTACACACCAGTTTTCATATACTTTCAGGGAATTTACAGACCCCAGATTTAGAAGTCCATGTACAGAACCTAGATATTACTTCTCTACGCCAAGGAAGGAGAACATGGTGGCTCTGACAGTAACCTTGGTCTAACACTTTCAAGACTGGCTCCTTAGAAATCAAGAAATTCTTAGGCCAGGCGTGGTGACTCACACCTGTAATCTCAGCACTTTGGGAGGCTGAGGTGGGCGGATTACCTGAGATCAGGAGTTTGAGACCAGCCATGGAGAAACCCCATCTGACCAACATGGAGAAACCCCATCTCTACTAAAAATACAAAATTAGCTGGGCATGGTGGTGCATGCCTGTAATCCCAGCTACTCGGAAGGCTGAGGCAGGAGAATCGCTTGAACCTGGGAGACAGAGGTTGTCGTGAGCCAAGATAGTGCCATTGCACTCTAGCCTGGGCAAAAAAAGCAAAACTCTGTCTCAAAAAAAAAAAAAAAAAGAAAAGAAAAGAAAAGAAAAAAGAAAAAGAAATCAAGGAATTCTTGTATTTTCAGGTAGTACCAATCAAACTGAGTTAAAAGAATAAAATAATCATAATTATTTTGGCTTGGGTACAGCTATTGAAATGGGCTTTTTCTTTTCTGCATAAATTGAGGCAGTACTTTAGGATGTGAGGAGATGCAGGGAGATAATGGGAAATAGATTCTGGTTTTAAAACAATGAACCAGGGGAAAAGAAAGTGTAGAGCCATCAAAATTAGCATATAGATTACAGGTTATGCTGGAAAATCTTCCAACAGGAAGTCAAGATATACCCAGCCCAGGTATACAAGATGAATGTTCTTTCTTAAAATTAATTTGGGAAGTTGAAAAGTTAGTTGACAGACAAGACATCTTACAGAGGCAGCTAATTTGGTCACAAAGATAGATCATGTTCTTCCAAGGACCCTGAAAAAGTTCAGCCTGACATTGATCCAGCAGCAAGGAAGCAAGCTCTGGGTGATTTACGATATGAATGGATTTGAAAGGCATGCCTAATGGTTTCAAACCCACTAAAGCGCCAGATGAAAAGCTGCCTTTTTCTAAACAGCAGACTGTGTTTGAATTAGTGACTGCTTTCGCACAATGTTATTTATGATGAAGCAGGTGCACCAGGATAGGGTGGTTTCAGGTGACAATTCAAATTGGAAAAGAGGTTGAGGAAAAGATGGGTATGGGAACTAAATCAAAAGCTATCCCTCAATGTCTGCAATAGGTGCTTTGTAAATCTCTACCAGAATGTCGAGTCAGCATTTCCTCTACACTTGAAATGAGACAGAAAATGTAAGAGTCAGAGAAAAAAAGGTTTATTTTTTTGATCCCTATTTCATCATACATAGAGTGCTTCAGTGAAATACCTAATAAATCCAATGCCTTGATGTTGACCATAATATTTTAGCTTCTGTTCAAATATTGGGCATGTGTTCCAATTAAAGAAAAAGAAAAAACACTTAAGTAGACGAAGGCCTCCGTATCACAGCTGAACTTTGAAAGCATATTTGTTTAGTGGGGAGAGGTTTAATTTAATATCCTGGAATTACTGGTTCCTGAATTCCCATCTAGATGCCAGAAAAACTTTGCCCTTTGGTGAGATTCATCTTCAACAATTTGTTTCTTCCTTTTCTCCCTTGAAGTTGCATAGATCTGAATTAAGAGTTCACATATTTCAGCTTTACTCCAGCTGTTATCTCAAGTACTTGCAGCCTGCCTCCTTTTGCCCTGCTAGAATACCAAGATTGACTGCACCTTCATAGGGTGTATCTAACTATGGATTTGAGCCAGGGTGAAAGGTAAAAGTCAAGTTTCTGACACTATCTAAAACATGACTTAAGTTTGAAAATGTCTAGATTGCCAGGTGCGGTGGCTCACACCTGTAATCCCAGCACTTTGGGAGGCCGAGGCGGGCAGATCACAAGGTCAGCAGATCGAGACCATCCTGGCTAACCCGGTGAAACCTCATCTCTACTAAAAATACAAAAAATTAGTTGGGCATGGTGGCGGGCGCCTGTAGTCCCAGCTACTGGGGAGGCTGAGGCAGGAGAATGGCGTGAACCCAGGAGGCAGAGGTTGTAGTGAGGCAAGAACGTGCCACTGCACTCCAGCCTGGGCAACAGAGCGAGACTCTATGTTAAAAAAAAAAAAAGAAAAAAAAGAAAGAAAATTTCTAGATTATCTTCTCATTTCTGTCCTCATTCAGAGGAAGTCCTAAATCAGAGATTTCTAACAGCATCTCTGGAAACTGCAGAAATGCTACACCTCTGCTTACCTCCTTTACAAAAAAAAAAAAAAAAAAAAGGTATCATATTGAGAGGGTAAACAACACAGAGAAGACAACTCAGAGTCAACTCACATCTTTGGTATGTGAACAGACAGAAACTCCAAGACTCCAAGATAAGTACCTTCTTTGAAAGTAAGTCCCACAGGCTTAGTAGATTTCACAGTTAAGGGAGAAAAAGAAAAAAAAATCAGTATTTTTGAGGAAGGAAGATCCTATTTCTCTCTGCAATGAAACAGTGATATTATTTCCTGATTTATCGGCATCCATACAAAAAGTGAATTTGCATTCTGTTTGATTTGTCTTAGATGCTACTTAAAGATTTCCTTACTAATTCCTAATTGATGGAGGAAGGGGATTCTGACTCAAATAGTTTACTATCTTTGGTTTCCTCGGAAGAAAAACAAAGCTAAGATTTGTCATCTTTTGTCTTGGGGATATGTTGTTAGCAGTTTATTAAAACACAAATGACATTTCAGCACATAACCTGGAGAGTCAATTAAAGCTCTTCTATGAAGTAAATCTTTACTACGTGGGAACTGAACCCAGGACATATTGAATGTAAAGAATGTAATGCATACACTCTTTATGCATTAACTTTTTATCATCTACATCTTCCATGCAGTTCCTAAACTGGACAGTAGATGGCTCCTCGTTCCTTGTCTTTCAAAGGGTTGGCACTTTGTAGCAGTAACAGTGCTGATTTAGAAAAGCAAAAGGATAACTAGAGTTATGGGGAAAATATATTGAGAAACTGGTATTTGTGATCTTGGCATATTATTGAACTATACAGCTCATACTGTACAGGTGAAGACATACTGGCTAATGTTATTTGGTCATAATGCCTTACATTGTAGGTGCTCAACTACAATGAGAATTAAATATTTCCTTTTCCTAGAAGAATAAAAATGATCTTCTGGATAATCAAAATCACCATTACCTAATTGAGTGCTGTCAAAAAGAACTTTCTGGGATACTGAAAATGTTTTTCTTTTGCACAATGCAATAGAGTAGCCACTAGCCACAAGTGACTACTTAGCACTTAAAACGTGGCTTATTGCGACTGAAAAACTAAATTTTAAATTTTGTTTAATTTTAATAAACTTAAGTTTAAATATTCCCATATGACTAGTGGCTACCATACTGAACAGCACAGATATGAGTAGCTGAATCATCATTTATACATGGTAGATCTCAACACAAATAAAGTAATATCATATGGAGAACATTCTTTAATAAAAGGTTTTATTTTTCTATACCTAATTCATCTCAAGAAAATGATCTGATACCTAATGGGGATGTTTATTAAAAAGTAGAGTTTTCTATTTATATTTTAGTATGTAATAGGTTACTGGGATAATTTTCCAGCTGTGAATTTTTGAAAAACTGTATTCATCCCTCCCCATTTTTCTCTTTTAGAGCAATAGAAAGATGTTGGTACTCCAGGCGAATTTGTACTTTCTCTGGGTTAAACTAATTTTCTAAGCAGGGTTTCCTAATAAAATTTGAATCAACTGAATTATTTCCAGACACAGGCATACCCTGAAATGAAATAATAAATATAAACCTAAGAAAAAATGGTTGTTCAAAACAAATTTAAAAATTTAATGGATAGTAATATTGATTTAATAGGCCAAAAAAAATCTGACACCAACCTTTTTAATAATCATTTTTAATATTCATACCTAGAGAAGAACAGAAGCAAAAAGCAGTTTAATATTAAACTTCTACATAAATTAATCAATAAAAAGAAATTTCACTCTCCTCTCTTCATTTCCACATACCTAGAAAGTAGGTGAACATCTAACTGCAAATCACTTCACCCTTCATTAGTCCACCCCTAAGACAGGGTGTAAATGCATGAAGCAGTAGTACAACAAAATAAAGCAGTTATGACAGACCTAAAGAAACTCATAAATCACTCCATTCAACTCCGCACAGTCGTTTTACAGAAACTGCAGGCATAGAGAAAAAATAAATCACTGATTAGGGCTCCAGATCCGCCAGAACCCAAGTCTCCTTATTTCCAAAGCAGAAATATGTCCGCAGCACTAGGCTACAACATCTGTCACTTTAGGATAAGCAAAGGTTGCATGGGTCTTTTTTGTAGTTTTAACTGGAGAACCAAAAAGGACAACTATAGGTCTGAAAAAGTGAGGGGAGTGGGCTGGCAATACCCAAATTCAACTACTACTAATACAAATCCCATAAATCTTAAACAGCATTTTCAGTGCAATTGGCCTCTTTAAGAAGTCACAAAATGTTTTCACAGCTTTTTCATTTATTATGTGTGGCGTCAGAATCAAGATTCCTAATCCCTGCTTCAAGGATTCTAGATTCTTCTCCCAAGCAAAGGAAAAGACACTCCTTTCACCCATCTCCTTTCCAAGGAGGTGCTCTCCTGGGGCCATCCCAATGTTCCTCCCAAGTCCAATTCTTCCAGGTACTCTGTGGATATTGACAAAGCTGATCCCAACACTCTTGAGTCATACTAGGGATCCCAGTTTCTCCCCTTCAATTTTCTTACCATGTCTTTTTCCCTCAGAAAGGTGTATTGAATTGTTTTTATTTGGTCTACTGTACTCTATTAACTAGTAGTTAATTTTAGGGTCTAAGAATAAAATGTTATATAAGAAGTGTTATTAAAATATTTTGATTAATACATATAAATACATATGTGTCTATATATACATTATGTGTATACACACACGTATAAAAAATCCATTAATGCTAAGCTGTAGCGGGTTAGCGGGAGACAATATATGTGAATGTTTTCTGGTGATTCCCAGGTATTAGATGTGGTAGTATCAGATAAAATATCCAATGGAGCACATAAAATGAAGCAAGACTGAAAATGCACCATAGGAGAAATAAATTCTAAGAATGTAACACTTTCTTAGACAACTGGAAAGTGCAAAGCCAGTATACTTAGTAGTCAGAAATGTTGCCACCTCCAAGAAAACAAAGGATTGACCCGACATGCAGTGGAAGAATGCCAAGAAACTTGTTAATCAGTGGCTGATCTCATCTTCACCAGAAAATCTGCTTGAAAGGCATAATATAACGTTGTTTGTAAACCCTGATGTCTGTCAAAAGTGCCCTAAGGTCCTCCTCTCTAGCTCCACCACTGCCCCTCACTTAAAAAAATAAAATTACCTTTAATGATAGGGTTTAACAAGCTGCCATTCTTCTTTTTTCTGTTATGAAAAACTCAACAGCAAAGAATTTTTATTTTTATTTCTTTTTATAAAAGAAATCAACTCTACTTTTGTTCTAAATCTCATGGGACCAGTTATTTTCACCCAAATCGCCAACCAGGTACACACGCTGCTTAACTGTTAACCTCCTTGTTTCTTAGAAGAGGCTTATTGCCATGGTCCAACTATGTTTTAAATTAAGGCACAGCCGTCACATGCCAAGCTCTAGCTACTGTTTTCAGGAGGAAAGGGCAATTATTCACCCCATCTGAGTGTGACTGTGCCAGACATCATTCAAAAGTGCACCACCCTGATCCCTAGACTCTTCCCCTTTATGCACCCAGTTCAGAGACCCTCCCCTCGGCCATTAGACCATCTGAGCTAAATATAGATCTACACACACCAGCAGTTCCTGATCGTCGTCACATGGTGCTGCTGACGAAGGACTCCTTGGAGACGCGTTCGGTCCAAACACATACACAAATTTGTGTGCATATTCATCGATATACACCATATCCACCGAATTCATCAGGGAGGATGGACACATACATCTACATTCCGAAGAGAAAATCGCAGTCTAGACAATCTCCTTGTGTTATGTGCCACACTTGTGCCACCCTCGGCAGTGTCAGAGGACTAAGCTACGTTGCTTTTTCCTGAACTGCGCCGATTTGGTTGGGGCAAGACAGCAAGCCGTATTGAAATGGTACGTCCATACACACACACAATGGCGCGCGCACCCCAGCCCCCGTCTCGCCCTTCTCCCTGGTGCAGCACTGAAGTTGTTTTTCACAGCTCCCTTAGAAAGAGCCTCCCTCAAGCTGATCGCCCGCGAGGCTCCCAGATACCTCTAGCTCACCTTAGATTCCCCAGGCAGGTGACCCGAGGCTATTCAACTGAGCTCTGGCAAAAGCAATACGACTCAGTGTCTCCCAAGTTTGCCAGGTGAACACCGAAGGATGACAGAACATCACCTTGTCGGTGAGGAGTATGTGACTTCTGTTCCCTTGTCCCTTCCTACGAGTCAGACTTTAGATTACATGGCACTGACAACAAAAATCAACAGCTCCCCCTACACACACACACACACACACACACACACACACACACACACACACACACAAAACTAGTTAAGAAGTGGAAGAATCAACCTAGGTATGCACACGAAGGAAAGAAGGGATGAAAAAAATGATGGACGCGACTACAACTCAAGACAAATCCTCAAAAACCACCGATCTCGAGACAGAAGGCCTGGCTGCAGGATCAGGGAGAAAGAGGGAAGGCACAACCCAACCCAAGCCCGTCCCTACCCGGGTTCCAGTGGCTCGGCCACGCACCTGTTGGGGCCGCGGCAGTCCCAGGTGCTCGCAGCAGCCGGGCAGGGGCCCTCCCCCGGTCCCGGGCTGTAACCCGGCTCTTGGTGCCCGCGTTCGCGCTCACTCGCCTCGGGATCTCCCACCGCCTCAGAGCGCACCCAGCCGGTGCAGTCTCTGAGCCCTGCTCGCTCCCCGCGCGGCCCCGGGATCTCCAGGGAGAGCGCAGCGCTCAGCAGGGTCCCGAGTTCCCGCTACCGGGCTGTGGTCCCCCCGCCGGGAGAAAAACCCAGCCAGGGAACAACCTACCTGCAGGTGGACTCTTGAGTCCTCCGCCTCCCGGCTGCGTGCCGCGCGCCCACAAATGCGACCAAAGGACAGGGAGCGAAAGCGCGCGGGAAGAAGAAAAACAAAATCTGCCTAACCAGTCGGGTTCCTTGTTTATACTGAAACTACGGCAGCGGCCGCCGCGCACGCCCCCTTTGCTCGAGCTCCGGTCTCCTGCTGCCAGCCCCGCCCCCCCCCGCCAGCCCCGCCCCACCCCGGCAGGCGCGGGCCAATCACCGCACAACTCACCGCCCACGCCGCCGCAGCCGCCGACCCGGCAGGCGAGTCCCAGTGAGCCTTAGACTCCCGCAGCGCGTGGACCTGGGTGCCCTCCCACTCGGCAGAGGGCCGCGGAGCCCAGCGCAGCGGTGTTTAACAGAGCTGGTCGGGCTGGCTCCGACTGTGAGCGTTTCCTCTTGAGTGCACCCGCCCCGGGCTGTTGTGCAGTTGTGAGTGTGTGTGTGTTCATTCACCTGTATACTATCTGTAAATACCGGCCCGACTCGTTACACAGTATCTATTAACATAATCGTGAGCTAAAGGTTACTGTCCATGTAACTTTCAGAAGAGAGCGGAGAGGAACCACAGAACATTTGCTCAGCAAATATCACGTAGATCCTGGTGCTAAGCACTGTGCAAAACGCTGGGGGCACACTGTTGGCAAAGTAGGCTGGTCCCTGCCATTGTGAAGCTTACATGGTCTAGTGGAGGACATACATTCAGCAAATAACCACCCAAACAAAATGTAGAATTACAGCTCCTAGAAGTTCCACGGAGAGGAACCTGTTCCGTGAAACATGATTCCGGAGGCAAAGCAGGGAGGCTAGTCCTCAGTGAGGGCTGTGTCGTCATGGTAACCACATACTCCATCACGGGATATTTGATAACTATTTCAGAAAAAAAGTAAAAACCTCAGTACTTCACTTTGTACACATAAAAGGAGGCCAGAGGGAAGTAATGATGGAAACAAGGGAAGAGAGAGACCTATGGAAAGAAAAAAAATTACAGAATTAGGAGACTTACCAACTGTATGTCTTGAGTAAGTGATACAGCTTTACCGAGTTCCGGTTTTCTCATATATAAAACAACACTATTCATACCTGTCCTATACTACTATAATTAAGATTACTGAGGGGGAGGAATCCTTTTCCCTCCTGCTCCATGGGCCCCTCCCCCTCTCCTTCCTGGGGTGGAGTCTCACTTTGACACTCACTTTGTCCGTTCTTAGGAGATTCCTCCTTCATTTTCTTCACTTATGCCTCCGTTTACTTTTCTTCCTCTTTATCATACTCCTTCCCTCCTTTCTGTAAATAGGACTCCCCTGATTCAGTAATTCACTCTAACCTAGCTAAGCCTTTGACTTAACCATAGCTTCTCTGCAGTTTAAATGAGAAGCCATAAGGCCAACGGAGTTTGGTGGGCCAGCCATGCAGAGTGAAACACAGAGGCTGGGTGGCCCTGCCTTGCTGTTGTGGTTGTGCTGGTTGGTTGATTTTTCAAGCTCAGTTTTGCCATCTGGTTCTGTAGCAAATGAGCCATATGACATTGGGCCAGTCACTTACACTCTTGACATCACTGGTCCTGTAGCAAGAAATTAAGAGTTCCGGGGGATTGCTGGCAAGATGGCTGAATAGGAACAGCTGTGGTCTGCAGCTCCCAGCGAGATCGAGGCAGAAGACAGGTGATTTCTGCATTTCCAACTGAGGTACCCAGTTCATCTCATTGGGACTGGTTGGACAGTGGCTGCAGCCCACGGAGGGTGAGCCGAAGCACAGAGGGGCATCACCTCACCTAGGAAACGCAAGGAGTCAGGGAGTTTTCTCCTCTACCCAAGGGAAACCATGAGAGACTGAGCCTGAGGAACTCCGGCACAGATACTGTGCTTGTCCCCCAATTTTCGCAACCCACAAACCAGGAGATTCCCTCCAGTGCCTACCCCACCAGGGCCCTGGGTTTCAAGCACAAAACTGGGCAGTTATTTGGGCAGACACTGAACTAGCTACAGGAGTTCTTTTTTTTCCATACCCCAGTGGCCCCTGGAATGCCAGTGAGACAGAACCGTTCACTCCCCCTGGAAAGGGGTGCTGAAGCCAGGTAGCCAGGTGGTCTGGCTCGGTGGGTCCCACCCCCATGGAGGCCAGCAAACTAAAATTCACTGGCTTGAAATTCTCACTGCCAGCACAGCAGCAGTCTGAGATCAACCCGGGACACTCGAGCTTGGTGTGGGGAGAGGCGTCTGCCATTGCTAAGGCTAGAGTAGGCAGTTTTATGCTCGTAGTGTAAACAAAGCTGCTGGGAAGTTCGAACTGGGCAGAACCCACTGCAGCTCAGTAAGGCTGCTGTGGCCAGACTGCCGGGTTTCCCTTCTCTGGGCAGGGCATCTCTGAAAAAAAGGCAGCAGCCCCAGTCATGGACGTATAGAGAAAACGCCCATCTCCCTGGGACAGAACACCTGGGGAAAGGGGCGGTTGGGGGCGCAGCGTCAGTAGACTTAAACGTCTGCCTGACAGCTCTGAAGAGCAGCGGACCTCCCAGCACAGTGTTCCAGCTCTGCTAAGGGTCAGACTGCTTCCTCAAGTGGGTCCCTGACCCCCATGTATCCTGACTGGGAGATACCTCCCAGTAGGGGCTGACAGACACCTCCTACAGGAGAGCTCTGGCTGGCATCTGGCAGGTGCCCCTCTGGGACAAAGCTTCCAGAGGAAAGATCAGGCAGCAATCTTTGCTGTTCTGCAGCCTCTGCTGGTGATACCCAAGCAAACAGGGTCGGGAGTGGACCTCCAGCAAACTCCAGCAGACCGACAGCAGAGGGGCATGTCAGAAGGAAAACTAAAAAACAGAAATAGCATGTCCACTGAAAGACCCCATCCGAACGTCACCAACATCAAGGACCAAAGGTAGGTATATCCACAAAGATTGGGAGAAACCAGCGCAAAAAGGCTGAAAATTCCAAAAACCAGAACACCTCTTTTCCTCCAAAGGATCACAACTCATCACCAGCAAGGGAACAAAACTGGACGGAGAATGAGTTTGACGAATTGACAGAAGTAAGCTTCAGAAGGTGGGTAATAACAAACTCCTCCAAGCTAAAGGAGCATCGTCTGACCCAATGCAAGGAAGCCAAGAACCTTGAGAAAAGGTTAGATGAATTGCTAACTAGAATAACCCGTGTAGAGAAAAACATAAACGATGTGACGGAGCTGAAAAACATAGCATGAGAACTTTGTGAAGCATACACAAGTATCAATAGCCAAATCCATCAAGTGGAAGAAAGGATATCAGAGACTGAAGGTCAACTTAATTAAATAGAGGGAAGACACAATTAGAGAAAAAAGAATAAAAAGGAATGAACAAAGCCTCCAAGAAACGTGGGACTATGTGAGAAGACCAAATCTACGTTTGACTGGTGTACCTGTAAGTGACAAGGAGAATGGAACCAAGTTGGAAAACACTATTCAGGATATTATCTAGGAGACTTGCCCAACCTAGCAAGATAGGCCAACACTCAAATTCAGGAAATACAGAGAACACCACAAAGATACTCCTCGAGAAGAGCAACCCCAAGACACATAATCAACAGATTCACCAAGGTTGAAATGAAAGAAAAAAATGTTAAGGGCAGCCAGAGAGAAAGTTGGGTTACCCACAAAGGGAAGCCCATCAGACTAACAGCAGATCTCTGTGCAGAAACGCTACAAGCCAGAAGAGAGTGGGGACCAATATTCAACATTCATAAAGAAAAGAATTTTCAACCCAGAATTTCACATCCAGCCAAACTAAGCTTCACAAGCGAAGGAGAAATAAAATCCGCTACAGACAAGCAAATGCTGAGAGATTTTGTCACTACCAGGCCTGCCTCACAAGAGCTCCTGAAGGAAGCACTAAATATGGAAAGGAACAACCAGTACCAGCCACTGCAAAAACATACCAAATTGTAAAGACCATCAACACTATGAAGAAACTGCATCAACTAACGGGCAAAACAACCAGCTAGCATCATAACGATAGGATCAAATTCACAAATAACAATATTAACCTTAAATGGTAAACAGGCTAAATTCCCTTATTAAAAGACACAGACTGGCAAATTGGAAAAAGAGTCAAGACCCATCAGGGTACTGTATTCAGGAGACCCATCTCACGTGCAAAGATACACATAGGCTCAAAATAAAGGGATGGAGGAATATTTACCAAGCAAATGGAAAACAAAACAAAAAGAAACAGTAGAAGTTGCAATCCTAGTCTCTCATAAAGCAGACTTCATACCAACAAAGATCAAAAGAGACAAAGAAGGACATAGCATAATGGTAAACGGATCAATGCAGGGAGATGAGCTAACTATCCTAAACATATATGCACCCAATATAGGAGCACCCAGATTCATAAAACAAGTTCTTTAGACTCCCGCACAATAATAGTGGGAGACTTTAACACCCCACTGTCAATATTAGACAGATCAACGAAGGGTTTTTCATGTCTCTATCTTCTTCAGTTTTGCTCTGATCTTAGTTATTTCTTGTTTTCTGCTAGCTTTTGAATTTGTTTGCTCTTGCTTCTCTAGTTCTTTTAATAGTGATGTTAGGGTGTCAATTTTAGCTCTTTCCCACTTTCTCCTGTGGGCATTTAGTGCTATAAATTTCCCTCTAAACACTGCATTAGCTGTGTCCCAGAAATTCTGGTATGTTGTGTCTTTATTCTCCTTGGTTTCAAATAGCTTATTTATTTCTGCCGTAATTTTATTATTTACCCAGTAGTCATTCAGGAACAGGTTGTTCAGTTTCCATGTAGTTGTGTGGTTTTGAGTGAGTTTCTTAATCCTGAATTTTAATTTGATTGCACTGTGGTCTGAGAGACTATTATGATTTCCATTCTTTTGCATTTGCTGAGGAGTGTTTTACTTCCAATTATGTGGTCAATTTGAGAATAAGTGTGATGAGGTGCTGAGAAGAATGCATATTCTGTTGCTTTCGGGTGGAGAGTTCTGTAGAATCTATTAGGTCTGCTTGGTCCAAGCTGAGTTCAAGTCCTGAACGTCCTTGTTAATTTTCTGTCTTGTTGATCTTTCTAATATTGACAGTGGGGAAAATCCTCAATAAAATACTGGCAAACCAAATCCAGCAGCACATCAAAAAGCTTATCCACCACGATCAAGTTGGCTTCATACCTGGGATGCAAGGCTGGTTCAACATATGCAAATTAATAAACATAATCCAGCATATAAATAGAACCAATGACAAAAACCAAATTATTATCTCAATAGATGCAGAAAAGGCCTTTGACAAAATTCAATACCCCTTCACGCTAAAAACTCTCAATAAACTAGGTATTGATGGAAGGTATCTCATAATAAAAGAGCTGTTTATGACAAACCCACACCCAGTATCATACTGAATGGGCAAAAACTGGAACATTCCCTTGGAAAACCGGCACAAGACAAGGATGCCCTCTCTCACCACTCTTATTCAACATAGTATTGACAGTTCTGGCCAGGGCAATCAGGCAAGAGAAAGAAATAAAGGGTATTCAGATAGGAAGAGAGGAATCAAATTGTCTCTGTTCACAGATGACATGATTGTATATCTAGAAAACCCCATCATCTCAGCCCAAAATCTCCTTAAGCTGATAAGCAACTTCAGCAAAGTCTCAGGATACAAAATCAATGTGCAAAAATCACAAGCATTCCTATACACTAATAACAGATAAACAAAGAGCCAAATCATGAGTGAACTCCCATTCACAATTGCTACTAAGAGGATAAAATACCTAGGAATACAACTTACAAGGGATGTAAAGGACCTCTTCAAGGAGAACTACAAACCACTGCTCAAGGAAATAAGAGAGGACACAAACAAATGGAAAAATATTCCATGCTTATGGACAGGAAGAATCAGTATTGTGAAAATGGCCACACTGCCCAAATCAATTTATGGATTCAATACTATTCCCATCAAACTACCATTGACTTTCTTCACAGAATTGGAAAAACCTACTTTAATCTTCATATGGAACCAAAAAGAGCCCACATAGCCAAGACAATCCTGGGCAAGAAGAACAAAGCTGGAGGCATTACGCTACCTAACTTCAAACTATACTACAAGGCTACAGTAACCAAAACAGCATGGTACTGGTACCAAAACAGATATATAGACCAATGGAACAGAACGGAGGCCTCAGAAATAACCCTACACCTCTAACACCATCTGATCTTTGACAAATGTGACACAAACAAGCAATGGGGAAAAGATTTCCTATTTAATAAATGGTGTTGAGAAAACTGCCTAGTCATATGCAGAAAACTGAAACTGGACCCCTTCCTTACACCTTATACAAAAATCAACTCAAGATGCATCAAAGACTTAAACATAAGACCTACGACCATAAAAATCCTGGAAGAAAACCTGGGCAATACTGTTCGGGACATAGGCATGGACAAAGACTTCATGTCTAAAACACCAAAAGCAATGGCAACAAAAGCCAAATTGACAAATGGGATCTAATTAAACTAAAGAGCTTCTGCACAGCAAAAGAAACTGTCATCAGAGTGAACAGGAAACCTACAGAATGGGAGAAAAATTTTGCAATCTATCCATCTGACAAAGGGCTAATATCCAGAATCTACAAAGAACTTAAACAAATTTACAAGAAAAAAAAACAAACAACCTCATCAAAAAGTGGGCAAAGAATATGAACAGACATGTCTCAAAAGAAGACATTTATGCAGCCAACAGACATATGAAAAAATGCTCCTCATCACTGGTCATTAGAGAAATGCAAATCAAAACCACAATGAGATACCATCTCATGCCAGTTAGGAGGGCGATTATTAAAACGTCAGGAAACAACAGATGCTGGAGAGGATGTGGAGAAATAGGAACACTTTTACACTGTTAGTGGGAGCATAAATTAGCTCCACCATTGTGGAAGACAGTATGGCAATTCCTCAAGGATCTAATACTATTTGGCCCAGCAATCCCATTACTGGGTATATATCCAACAGATTATAAATCATTCTACTATAAAGACACATACATATATATGTGTATTGTGGCACCATTCACAATAGCAAAGACTTGGAGCCAACCCAAATGCCCGTCAATGTTAGACTGGATAAAGAAAATGTGGCACATATACACCATGGAATACTATGCAGCCATAAAGAAGGATGAGTTCTTGTCCTTTGCAAGGACATGGATAAAGCTGGAAACCATCATTCTCAGCAAACTAACACAGGAACAGAAAACCAAACACTGCATTTTCTCACTCATAAGTAGGAGTGAGAAACAATGAGAACTCATGGACATAGGGAGGGGAACATCACACACTGGGGCCTGTTGTGGGGTGGGGGGCTGGGGAGGGATACCATTAGGAGAAATACCTAATGTAGATGACCGGTTAATGTGTGCAGCAAACCACCATGGCACGTGTATACCTATGTAAGAAAACTGCACGTTCTGTACATGTAACCCAGAACTTGAAGTAAAATAATAAAGAAAAAGAAATTAAGAGTTAGAAAAAATTAGGATTTCTTAATGAGAATATCTGACATATCCTTTGTAACCTCTGGATATGCACACCAGACCAGAAGATTTGGCCAGTTTTACTTTCTAAAGTATCCCCCAACCAAGAAGTTTGTTTATTTTAGATTCTTAAGATGTAAAATGGATACCATGATAATATTAATGCAATGCTTTCTAAACAGCATTCCCACCCCCTATTCTGGCAGATCTCTCTGGGTTCCTTCTAGCTTTCTACATGCCAAGTATTAAATAAGGAGACGGTTCTGGAGCCAGGTATCCTGAACCGTAATCCTATCTCTCTCACAGAGCCACCTATAAAGCCTTAGAAAAGGCACTGATGGACTCTGGAGCAGCTTACTCATCTGAAAAATAGCATTATAGTTAATTAAAGTAACTTTTTCATAGGATGTTGAGAAGACTAAAAGAGATCATACAGGAAATGAGTTTGAAATAATGTCCCTCAGAGAAGCCTTCCCTGACCTCCCTATTTAAAATTGCAGTCACCTCCGACTCCATGTAACCCTTCCCTGCTTTCTTGTTGTTGTTTCTTCCATAGGACGTATTGCCACTTAACATACTATATATTTTACTCATTATTGCTTCTCCCCTCTCACTAGAATATAAATTCCATAACAGCAGGGAATGTTGCTGTTGTCATTGTAGTTGTTGTTTTCCTGCTGTATTTCCAATGTCTAGAACAATGTCTGACATATAAGAAGCAGTTAGTAAATATATCTTGGTTGAATAAATGAATGAATGCTTAGCATGTAAGTACTCAATAACTAATTGCTGTTATTATCATGTCTGAATTGTTTTCTATCATGAAAAAAATTTCCTTTCTCTACTCCTCAGTTTCTTTCTGATCTTTTTACTCTATTGGCTCAACTCCTATCTGTAAATGTCAGTAAGCTCAATAATGCCAATCAAACTGATGCAAATCTGCTAAGTAGTATCTCACTCCAGTATTAAAAAACAGCCACCTGTATTTAAAGTTTCTGCTATATGGCAGGCTCTGTGCTAAGCATTACTTTTTTAGTTTCCAGTCCTCTTGCAGCTCAAATGCATAAAATTAGAGCAATCATCATGACGATCCATGTCCAGCCCTCTTTCTTTTATTTTAGTTCCTTTCATTCCCCATCTAAAATTCCAGTTTTTACCACACAGCATTTAGTGTGAACTTTTCAATCCACCTCTCATGAACAATGATGGTATTATCTTATGTGAGTACACATGAGTGTATTTACATAAATGTTATTGTGCAATCAGTCTCATTCTGTTTCTCATTTTCCCCGCAACTTAGACTTTTGATCATCTATCTGTGTTGATATATGTTTGTGTTGCTCACTCTGTTTATCCACTGTTGAGTGTTTCACCATATCTGCATAACTCTGTTAATAGCTCCCTGCTAGCAGGGAGCTATTTTTTATTCGTATTATCATCAATCCTCACCCAAACTCTGAGAGATAAGTACTATTATTTCCATTTCTGAGATGAAGAAATGAGGCTTGGGAAGGTAACTCACCGGCCAAGGACACTCAGCTGGAGAAGCCATGAATTAAACCTGTATATCTCTGTTTAATCCTCCTGCCTTCCCAGTTCATAAAATTCACTCAATGACTGTGGGACTTATGAAATAATGTTTAAAACTACTAGATATGTATATTTAAATTAAACTAGAAGCCAGTTTTTTTGAAAAGCAATGTTATTTGTCTCAAAGATACAAGTTTAGTTTTCTTCATAGACACGAGTTTAATACTATTATTTGTGGTTTATAGTTTCTTTAAAACACATGAAGCTTCCATGAAAATCTCACAATGCGTGTTTGTCTTCAGATGTTTAAAATGTATCATTTTAAAGAAGAATGAGGCACCAGAACACTAGATAGGATTAAAAAGGAAATGATATAAGGGAATGGATTATGGCTTCAATGTACGAAAAACATTAAACATGTCTAAAGCAGAATGGTATCCTTTTTCAGCATTAAATTCCCATTCTGTGCATCTTAAAGGGCCTTGTGAAATGGCCATGTAACTCCCCAAAACACTCCCACATTTTCTCTTTCATTTATATTCTCTATGTCACTCTGGACTATGGAGATGAGCAGTTCAAGGATATGTAATCTTAACCTCAGATTGTAAATGGAAGGAAAAAACGGGATTGATAACACCGCCTATCAACAGTCAATCTGGACCCCAGCCTAGGCCTTCTCGCTTTTGAAGCTAAAAACACAAACCTTTTTTTGATAAGTCTGATGTACATGGCCTCTCTTGTATGATGACAAAAGATTATGGGGTCTTAGGCCAATTAGACCAACCCAATTAGACCAACCCAGCTCCACACTTTAGAGCAAATCCCTTATTTTCCCCTTGCTATTTAAGTATGCTTTTCCTTGACTTCCCTTTCCTCATCCTCTGAGGGCCTACAGCAAAAAGAGAAGGAGTCTGCTTGGTGTGCTTTGGTTTCATGCTCTCTTCCTGCCATTAGCCTGAGTGAAAGGAAGGCTGTCCATGAGTCAGACTTTTTGTTTCTTTCTGAATAAGTTGGTTTTACAATGAAGTAAGAACAGGTTTTTCTAAGTCAGATTCTGGTAGCCTTTAATGTTAAGTCTGATTATTTTACTAGAAGATCTTTTTGGTTTTGACTAATTGCCAATCTATGGCTAGCACATTGAGTAGGAAGGGACAAAGGAGAAAATGAGTAATGGAATAATAAAATTAATAGGAGACCATATTGGAACTTCAGAGTAATTTTATAAAGTGTGTGTATATGTTTAGCATCAACCTCTGTACATACATAGCCCTGAAATCTGATGGGATGAATGACCACAGTAGGACACAAAGACTTCAGTATTCAAGATCCTGAGTCCCTGTCTAGTGCCATCAATCCCTACATAACTATAAAATGAATTCTGACACTTAGAAGGAATTTGTGTGATGAAACAAATGACTGGGTCAGCCTTCGAATGGTAATTTCAATAATAATTTCCAACACTTGTTATAGTTTACAGTGTTCTTTCACATCCATTATCTCATTTAGGGAGAACATGGGGTCTGTGAGGGTCATTCAATTCTGACAGTGGTCATTATAGAAGACATATACTTTCCTCTTCTGGGATCACTAAAAATACTATAGATAACCGTCCATTTAAACTTGCTAAGAAGATACTCCTAAACAGAAGAGAACTGGCTAAAAAAGATAACTTCAGGAGGTCTAGTGAACATATCCGAGTGATTCTTCATCACTGTCACGTTTTATCTCCCAGATCCTAAAGTTGTAGGAAAGAATGTGACAACCGCATGGGAAATCCCACAACAGATAGTAGGTTTTCAAGTCTCCTAAGAAGATGTAAAAAAATACTCTATCTCCATTTATAGACAAGAACTATTGAAAGGCAACTTTACTGTTTTTTCTTAGATAAGCATTATTATTTTACTCATTTGCCAGTACTTACTTACTCTTACAAAGTAATTATTTGCAACACCCTCAGAAAGAATATTGGTAATGAGAATTAATATAACTTGGCCTGATCACAAGGTCATGAGACAGTCATCCTCTTCACTGATTATATAATACATTAGTAACTTACCTTCCCTGTACTGACAAAGAAACATTTAATAATCTTTTTTTAATTTTTTTTTATTTTTGAGACGGAATCTCACTCTGTAGCCCAGGCTGGAGTGCAGTGGCGCCATCTCCGCTCACTGCAAGCTCCACCTCCCGGGTTCACGCCATTCTCCTGCCTCAGCCTCCTGAGTAGCTGGGACTACAGGCGCCCGCCACCACGCCCAGCTAATTTTTTTTTTTTTTTTTGTATTTTTAGTAGAGACGGGGTTTCACCATGTTAGCCAGGATGGTCTCGATCTCCTGACCTCGTGATCCACCCGCCTTGGCCTCCCAAAGTGCCGGGATTACAAACGTGAGCCACCATGCCCGGCCAAGATTTCATAATCTTAAACATGCATCATTTTGATTAGACATTTTACTGTTTTGGGTAGAAATTCAAATATGTTTAACATAAATATATTTAGATAAATATTATTCATCAAAAAAGTCTTTATAGTAAATATACATATATTTCTCTATGTGTAATTTCTCTCTCTAGCAGTTTTTGGTTTCTTCTGAATGAGTTGGTCTTATAATGAATTAAGAACAGGTTTTCCTAAGTCAGATTCTTATAGCCTTTAATGTTAACTATGGTTATTTTGCTAGAAGATCCCCTTGGTTTTTTTTTTTTTTTTTTTTTTTTTTTTTTTTTTGAGACGGAGTCTTGCTCTGTCGCCCAGGCTGGGGTGCAGTGGCCGGATCTCAGCTCACTGCAAGCTCCACCTCCCGGGTTTACGCCATTCTCCTGCCTCAGCCTCCTGAGTAGCTGGGACTACAGGCGCCCGCCACCTCGCCCGGCTAGTTTTTTGTATTTTTTAGTAGAGATGGGGTTTCACCGTGTTAGCCAGGATGGTCTCGATCTCCTGACCTCGTGATCCACCCGTCTCGGCCTCCCAAAGTGCTGGGATTACAGGCTTGAGCCACCGCGCCCGGCCGATCCCCTTGGTTTAGACTAATCTTCTAGCACATTGAGTAGGAAGGGACAAGGGAGAAAATGAGTAATACAATAATAAAATTTTAGAGCTGGGGAAAGTATTAATGATCATCTCTTTTAATCTTTACCTATCCCTGTGCCACCAACCAAGTCATTTTTGAACAAGGAAACTGAGTCTCAGAGAGATTAAATGATCTCTCCTAGGCCAACAAGATAATAGCAAAGTTATGCTAGTCAAAGAGCACAGATAATCCCAGGACTTCAAATCCTACATGATTTTACTTCCTAATAATTCCTGCAGGGTAGAGTTATAGAGCTACTTTGACATTATAGAAGTTTAATTTGTTTTCAAATATTGATGACAAATATTCTCTATTAAATATATCTTGATAAAATAAGTTCTCTAGATATTACATTTTATTATTTTTCTAAATGATGCTAATGCCATTTATTATCTTATTTAATATTCAAGGTAGTAAAATAGTAAGCTCTTCAGTGGCTTTATCATTAAAGTAACCACATTAAAGTAACTATTAATTACACTTCATAAAGTAAATTCAAGAAATTATGTCAATCAAAAAAGCTTGTCTAATTAGCATTTACTATTGTCACCAGGAAAACATGTACCTAAGATATTTTCTATTTTGTATAATAAAATAATTTTCACAAGACTATTAGAGCATTTCCCTGAAGTCTTCAGATGATCTCTAAATGATTCTGTGAAGTTTAAATTTGTAAAATATCTAAACATTCATTTTGACACACAGATGATTTCAGTAATAAAGCCAGAATTTCTGTGCAATATATTTAGATATTGTTGTGGAAAAGCATAATGGTGAATCTATTTTCTACACAAAAATAAAAGGAAGCATCATGTAATTTAATTGTATTTAACTAGACAGAGAGGGTGGCTATCTCTGGGAATAGGAATGGAACTTCAATTTACTTGTAGTAGTTGATTTTTTTCCTAAAGAACAACTTAAAGCTGATATGACAAAATGTTCATTATTATCATTTGTGCATCACAGGTAGATGGGTGTTTATACTTTTTTATTGTGTATGTTTCTTCAAAAAAAATTAAAGAATTTTATAATTAAAATTGGATATTTTCATGTACCTATACTACATAACCTTAAACTTCTATATTTAAAGCTTACATTTTAAGGCAATACATACTAATAATGTTATTGCTTTGCCTTTTTCCGCTCATTGATTAATCACATTTATAAAGTATAACTGTCAATCAATAGTCCAGAGAATTTTATTTGGCTTCACTGTACAAAATTATACCCTATGTGATATAAAGTGTGTTAAAGAATGTTATGCATCTCACACAGCCTATCAAATTAGCCCCCTTTTGTTTTTTGATGTGATTGTGGGTGTCTCTTCTGAAACAGTGATGTACATTGTGACACATAGTTAACACACAAATGAGCTTTGATTCGTGACTGAAGCCTGCTTTAAAGTCAAATCTCCCACAGGCTAACACCATTAGCCTGTGATTAATGTTTCCAGGGCCTGGAATTAACCAGTGATAATTTTAGAATCTACAATTATCCACGTAATTGTCTCCAATTAGCTGTCTCTGAAGAGTGGTCAAGAACTAAAGTGAAATGGAGGTTGAATGTAAGGATATGTCTTCTTATTAGAGGGATGATCCATTTACTTCAGGTCTGTCATGACAGTCAAGGAGTGTGTTTGGAGATGTATTTGGGAGAGGAGATGGGGTGGAAGAATATGACTGTGGCTTGAAGTGGAGTTTGGAAAGTATTGAAGAGATGAGGCATTTTCTGACCTAGACTATTGCTCAATAATTTAAAATAGATTATCTCCTAAGTATGTAAGGAAAGAAGTCTAAGAAAGACTAAGGCATGAATTTAACACCTCTCACAGCAAGAAATTCATAGCCAAGGGCAAAATAAAATCTCTTAGTCTGGATAAAATTCCATAGATAAACACAACATGTGTCTTTAGTCTGTTTGTTGTTTTTTTAAGAACTCACAACAAACTCTTGAATGCCCTGACTTCTTAAGTTAAAAAGTAAAACACCAGCTGTTTACAAAAGGCAGTCATGAACCCAAATTTCTAAATTAAAAAATACTGAGGAGTTTTATTTTTCTCCAAAATAATTGAACTAAGACATACTTTTGAAAGCATCATTAAATAGATACAATTTTGGTTAGTCCTGTTCTTGCTCTTGCATTAAGGCTAATGGCAGATATATTGCCATCTTTTGATTCAGAACACAGCAACAACAACAAAATGAACATGAGTTTTGTCCTGTGTTTTTCCACTGGTGAGAAAAAAATAAGCACATATCCTGCCAGAACAAACCCTTCAAAGCTTATCACAATGACAAACCTGAGGCACATCTCACTTGACAAGGTACCTAGTAGACTTCATACATGAATACAGGAGTTTTGGGATCCTTTTTCAATTCCTTTTTCCTTCCTTCCTTCCATCCTTGGTCTTTTAAGAACTGCAAACTACATAGTGGTAGAAATTTTTCACTTCAAATTTAACAGTAACAACCCATGCTTCAAGGAGGGAATGTTTGAACCTGTTAAACAACTCTTTTAGGAAGAAACAACCAGTATACTGAAATGAGTCATTTGCACAAAGGCTAGCAGAACTCATTCCAGAGCAAACAGAAGGAGGGAGGAAATGCAAAACAGGACAACCTGTTGAGAGCAAACAGTGGAAGGGACTCATTGTCTCACCTGGGGAGCAAGAGCCCTTGGCGGATATTTCAAAGAGAAATTTCAGTGTAGGAACAAATACAGGAACCTGTCATACTGGCTTTGCTGTGGGAGAAGCTAACATTTCAGATTCTTGGTGTTCTCAACTGTAAAATGAAGGGATTAGGCTGGCTCCATGTGGATACCTTAGCAGCCAAGAGGCTTGCAGAGGTCCAGAAGTGACAGACTTGACTTAACCACACTGATATTAGGGATTACGGTCATATCTTTTCTCTGAAGCTCAATTTCTGCATTATGCTAATCTTTATGATGCCCAAAAGATCCCGTGGGGATCTGCTTTGACTTTTCCCTAAGGCTCCAGCCTGTACTAAAGGCAGTGGCTGCAGTTAAATGGATCATGGCATAGTAATACCTCCACTCTGGGGTCTGATTTAAACAGACTTGAGATTCATCTTCAATGATGGAATTCTACTTCTGGAGTAATAATTTATCGGCAGGGGCATTGGTGGTTTGCTGCACCTATCAACCCATCATCTACATTAGGTACTTCTCCTAATGCTATCCCTTCCCTAGCCCCCCACCCCACGACAGGCCCTGGTGTGTGATGTTCCCTTCCCTGGGTCCATGTGTTCTCATTGTTCAACTCCCATTTATGAGCGAGAACATGCGATGTTTGGTTTTCTGTTCTTGTGTTAGTTTGCTGAGAATGATGGTTAACAGCTTCATCCATGTCCCTGCAAAGGACATGAACTCATCCTTTTTTATGGCTGCATAGTATTCCATGGTGTATATGTGCCACATTTTCTTTATCCAGTCTAACATTGACGGGCATTTGGGTTGGTTCCAAGTCTTTGCTATTGTGAACAGTGCTGCAATAAATATACATATGCATGTGTCTTTATAGTAGAATGATTTATAATCCTTTGGGTATATACCCAGTAATGGGATTGCTGGGTTAAATGTTATTTCTGGTGCTAGATCCTTGAGGAATTGCCACACTGTCTTCCACAATGGTTGAACTAATTTACACTCCCACCAACAGTGTAAAAACGTTCCTATTTCTCCACATCCTCTCCAGCATCCGTGGTTTCCTGACTTTTTAATGATCATCCTTCTAACTGGCGTGAAATGGAATCTCACTGTGGTTTTGATTTGCATTTCTCTAAATGGTATTGGGAAAACTGGCTGGCCATATGCAGAAAACTGAAACTGGACCCCCTTCCTTACACCTTATATAAAAATTAACTCAAGATGGATTAAAGACTTAAGCATAAGACCTAAAACCATAAAAACCCTACAAGAAAACCTAGGCAATACAATTCAGGACATAGGCATGGGCAAAGGCTTCATGACTAAAACACCAAAAGCAATGGCAACAAAAGCCAAAATTGACAAATGGGATCTAATTAAACTAAAGAGCTTCTGCACAGCAAAAGAAATTATCATCAGAGTGAACAGAGAACCATAGAATAGGAGAAGAATTTTGCAATCTATGCATCTGACAAAGGGCTAATATCCAGAATCTACAAAGAACTTAAAACAAATTTACAAGAAAAAAACAAAAAACCCCATCAAAAAGTGGGTGAAAGATATGAACAGACACTTCTCAAAAGAAGGCATTTATGCAGCCAACAAACAAGAAAAAAAGCTCCTCGTCACTGGTCATTAGAGAAATGCAAATCAAAGCCACAAAGTCATAGAATATAAATTATAATAGGATAATTAGAATAAAAAGTACATGCTAACAAAAATTTTGTCTAAACCCTAATGCCCACAACAATACATGATATCTAGTAGGTGCTCAATATCTATTGAATAAATAAATGAGACAAAATATGTTGCATTTTTAAATCTTCTACCTATCTCCCCCAAACTCCCTTTCCAGAATTATTCCCTTTCTTTCTTCCTTTCTCTCTTCCTTTCCTTTTCTCTCTCCTTCCTTCCTTCCTTTGTCCTTCCTCTCTCCTTCCTTCCTTCCTTCCTTCCTTCCTTCCTTCCTTCCTTCCTTCCTTCCTCCCTCCCTCCCTCTCTTCCTTCCTTCCTTCCTTCCTTCCTTCCTTCCTTCCTTCCTTCCTTCCTTCCTTCCTTCCTTCCTTGTTGAGACAGGGTTTCACTCTGTTCACAAGACTGACCTCCCTGGGCTCAGGGGATCCTCTCACCTCAGCCTCCTGAGTATCTGGGACTACAGGCATGTGCCACCACACCCAGCTAATTTTTGTATTTTTTGGTATAGACAGGATTTGGCCATGTTACCCAGGCTGGTCTCAAGCTCCTGTGCTCACAGGATCTGCCTGCCTCGGCCTACAAAAGTGCTGGGACTACGGCCATGAGTCACCACACGTGACTTTATTTCCCTGTTTTTCAACTAACCTATCCATAAAGAAAATTGAGTTATAGACCCCATGGGCCATGGAACACCCATAAGTTTCAGGCTAGGGGTATTCTGGGCTAGTCTGTGCTTACTGGCTCAAAGAGAAATTTTGAAAGCCCTTTGCCTTGTTCTGTGCCCATTTATTGGCTTCTAAAGATGTTATGTGCCCTTCTCTGCTACCTAAGAAGAGATATATCTCACTGTTTTAAGCCTTCAGCCTCATGATGACCTGCCTCTAAAAGTGGGTTTTAGAGTGACTCATTTTAAAAAGACACAGAGGTGAGGTCTAACAAACTCATAATTTATATTAGGAAATATCTCACCACCCCCAAGCCAGGTCCCCCTTATGGTTTTCTCATTTTTGATCATGTTATTTTTATTCTCCTGGCCACACAGGCTTGAAACTTCAGAGTCAGCTTGACCTCCTCTGTCAAGCTTCTTACCTACATCCAGCCAGTGGCTATATCCTCTTATTTCGTACCCTGAAAAGTCTCCCTACTTTCTTTTGCGATTTCTGGTCCCATTGCATTTGGAGATTAGAGAAACGACCACCTACTTGATTACCACATCCCACCACACACACAGACTCACATATAATATACTGCTCTACTAGACTACCACTGATATGGGCTATGTCAAGAACATGAATTGCTCATTTGCTCCCAAACTGACAGGGGTTTGCTATATTTAAGAAATCAAGATTCTTAACCAAACTTTCCAATCTTATCACTTATTTACACTTTCTTTTCTTTCTTTTTCTTTCTTTTTTTTTTTTTTGAGATGGTGTTTCGCTCCTGTTGCCCAGGCTGGAGTGCAATGGCGCAATCTCAGCTCGTTGTAACCTCCACCTCCTGGGTTCAAGTGATTCTCCTGCCTCAGCCTCCCAAGTAGCTGGGATTACAGGCATGTGCCACCATGCCTAGCTAATTGTTTTGTATTTAGTAGAGATGGGGTTTCACCATGTCGGCCAGGCTGGTCTTGAACTCCTGACCTCAGGTGATCTACCCGCCTTGACCTCCCAAAGTGCTGGGATTACAGGTGTGAGCCACCATGCCTGGCCTCTCTTATTTACACTTCTATATACACAGCAACTCAATTGAGTGGGCTGAGTGTCTTTAGGGGAATAATAATCCTAAGTTTTCCCATGTCTATGACTTTCTTCATACTATTCCACTTACCTGGAATGAACTTGCATAGTCCCAAAATAGATTAGTAATAACTATTTCTGCCTACATTTTAGAAACCCTTTGAAAAATCCTAATTTTAAGTTCCTAGAGGGAAAATTTAATACCTGGCACAGCCTTAATAAAAAAATCATAATGACCATGATACTGATGGTTTAACACTAATAAACACGTAGTTTTGAACACTAGTTAAGTTCCGTTGTAGCTTTTAGGATTCAAAGCCACAGCGCCCGATGCCAAGTTGATACTTAATGATTGCTTCAAGTGACTGGGGGATCCAGCATTGGCAATCACTTTGAACATCAGGGGTTTTTCCTGTGTAAGCAGGAATTATTTATAGCCATACAAATTAAATTTCAGGGAAGGTAGGGTGGGTAGGGAATGACTAACATTTACTGAGCACTGTATATACACACACACACACTATATATATACATACACATATACATATGTATATACATATACATATGTATATACATATACATATATACATACATATACATATATACATACATATACACATACACATATACATATACATATACACATATACACATACATATACATATACACATATACATATGTATATACATATACATATACACATATACATATGCATATACATATGCATATACATATGCATATACATATGCATACACATATGCATACACATATGTATATGCATATGTATATGCATATACATGTGTACAACATACATATGTGTATATACATATACATATGTACACATACATGTGTGTATGCACATATGTACACATACATATACACACACACACACATATATATATATATGCACCAGGGATTGTGGTAAGTACTTTCCACATATATTTATGTCATCTGCATAACAATCCCTATTCAGCACGTAGTATTATCTCTATCTTCACGGAAGAGAAACCTGAAGCTCAGAAAAAGTGTTTATAAATTGCTTAAGAACAAATACCTAATAAATTACAAAGCCAAGATTTGGACCCAGCTGGGCCTGATTCCAAAGATTATGTTCTTTGTATGACAAGGAGGACACAGTCTGTGGAGCAGACACATAAATAATTAGGTGAATTTGCATTGTAATAAGTGCTGTAACTGAAGTAAATCCAAAGCAAATGGGCTTTCCATTACCTCAGTGCTTATCTTACAGTTTAGGGTGGAGGCAAAGCTGCATAATGATCAAGATCACCCACAATGGAAACAGGAAGAACTTGGTTCAAATCCTAGCTCAGTGTGAACTTGAACAAGTGGTTCAATCATTCCGAGCTTCAGTTTTCTCATTCATAAGATCAAAATAATCAAGCTTATTTTAAAAATAAAATTAAATCATGCATATAATGTCATTAGCACATTATCTGGAATGTAGAACTCACTCAAGAAACTGTAGTTAATTAAATATAATTATCATCACTATTTAGTAGCCTCTTTCATCTTTAATACCTCGGCCTTTTCCAAACTCCTTTAAAAAGTGTGACTATATTTGCTTATCTATATGTGTGATTTCATTTTGTGTTGTTGAAGAACCATTTGAAAATTGCAGACACCCATAAAATACTTTAGTGTGAATCTTTTAAAAATAAGGACATTCTTGGCTGGGCACGGTGGCTCACGCCTATAATCCCAGCACTTTGGGAGGCTGAGGCGGGTGGATCATGAGGTCAGGAATTTGAGACCAGACTGGCCAACATGGTGAAACCCCATGTCTACTAAAAATACAAAAGTTAGCTGGGTGTGGTGGCGGGCACCTGTAATCCCAGCTATTCGGACGGCTGGGGCAGGAGAATTGCTTGAACCCAGGAGGCGGAGGTTGCAGTGAGCCAAGATTGTGCCACTGCACTCCAGCCTGGTTGACAGAGTAAGACTCCATCTTGAAAAAAATAAATAAATAAGGACATTATTGTGCATAGATAATGATATAATTGTCACCTAAAGAAAAGCAACAATATCCCCTAATATCCCTAATATGATCTAATTTCTAGCACATATTTAAATTTCCTAAATTGTCCCCAAGGACATTTTGAACCAGGATATACTCAAGGTTCATGTGTTATATTTGGTTGGTGTTTCTTCATTCTCTTTTAATTTTTTATCAGTTCTTACCTCACTTCCAACCTTTTCTTGCTTTTCTTGACATTGTCTTTTTTGAAGAAGCCAGGCCATGTGGCTTAGTACCAGTTTCTGAACTTGTTTGATATTTTTCCTCAAAGTGTCATTTAACTTGTTCTTCTATCCTCTATGTTATTTATAGGATGGAATGCAGGTCTTTTGCCTCTATTGCTTTTAAGTGAAACATGTGGCAAGAATGTTTCCAAGTCAATGCTACGTAGTTCATATTACTTCACATCAAAATTTCCATGACCACTTCCTCTTCAAAATATTGTGTGGTTTCCTAGCTATGTCTGAGGTCTAGCTAGACTAGTGGTTTCAACTCTGGCTTCACTTAGAAATCATTGGGGAGTTTTAAAAAAAAATTTAGTCCTGAGTTATACCCCTAGAAATTCTTGACTTGGACAAAGGGATTGGTAATTTTGTAAAGCTCCCCAGGTGATTTTCATGTGTGAACTGGGGTAAAAAGAAACTGGTTTAGAATATAAGTGCTGAATGGCAAGGGGTACACCTTTCTTATTTACTACTACATATTCTCAGAGCTGAGCAGATGGCCTGGCTCATAATCACTACTCAATATTACATGCTGAATTAATTATTAATTAATTAACATTCAGCATACAGGCAACCTCATCTTCTTCCTTTCATACTCTGACTTTTCTTTTTTTTTACTACATGGCATACTATGAAGCCAACAGGTTAATTTTATAGCATCTTTAGAGAAATCACAACAGGCCACTACTTTGCAAATTTCTGAAAACTACATATCAATGGGAAAAGAATCATTTTCAAACTTCTGAGAAAGGAAAAATGAGCAAACAATCATTTAGCTATAGTGTTACATTAGTTATGCTGCAGACAATTCACTCTCTGTTTTTCTTTTCACATTACCAGTTCTTCCAGTTCTTATTTTAATGACTGGTAGAATGATTCCAAAATTACTTAAGGTGAAAGAAAGATCAGGAATTTGTCTTAGTTGTAACTGTTGTTTTAAAGATACTGAGCACATTTTAACCATGTGGAGGAATGCTATTGAAAGAGAAGGATTTGGGGTATAGTTATGCTTCTATTTGTTTGAATTCGACTTTGGCCAAATCCTAAGAACAGAATGAAAAACGGTGTATGATTCATACGTGATTGCTACAATTCTACACCTGTAGCTTCAAATAAAAAGGAGTCAAGAATGACTACCTTCAAAAAAAAAAAAAAAAAAAGAGAACCATAGCAAATTTAGGAAATGATGAATATACACTTATTTACTGTAATGTTACTATGTGAAAATCGTTAATAATCCAATAGAAAATCAGAAAAAGACACAAACATACAGTTTGTATCTGAAAAGGCTTTTATACTGATAAAAAAATGGTCACTCTCACTCATAATAGCAAAATTGTAAATTAAAACTAATTCTGAGATCTTTTCCTCTAACTCGTAAGAAAATCTACCGTAGTGGAGGAATACAAATGCATATGTTTTCATCAAATAATACCAACTAAAGAAAATTATCGTATAGATACCTTCCACTCATTATGTGAAATAACACATAAAGAACATTACTCATTCCATTGTGAGAAAAGATTAGAAGCAACTAAATATCCATCATTAGTGAATTGGATGAATAAATTGTATTTATTTAATAAATAAAATGTAATAACAGAATCAAACACTCTGCAGTATAATAGGAAACCACAGGGACACTACGTATTGCTATGGAATGCTGATATATTGTTTAGTGAAAAAATATATAGAATCATCATGTAGAGTATCTTACAATATATCTAAAAGGAGGAGACCAGGTATGATGATTCACATCTGTAATCCCAACATTTTGGGAGGCTGAAGCAGGAGGATCACTTGAGACCAGGAGTTAGAGAACAGCCTGGGCAACATAGTGAGAAAAAAATGCTTTAAAAAATTAACTAGATGTGGTGGTGCATGCTTGTAGTCCCAGCTACTCAGGAGGCTAAGGTGGGAGAATCACTTGAGCCCAGGTCTTACTCTGGGAGGCAGAACAAGACACTGTTTTTGTTTTTTTGTTTGTTTGTTTCTTTGTTTTTTAAAAGGAAACAAGAAGGAATATATATTTGTACTGTAATATTTTATACATGAAAAATTGGGCGTCAGATAAATAAGGAACTGGTAAGTAGTTAGCTATTTAGGGGAGGGGATGGGAACTTGGTGGGTGTAAGACAGTGGGTGGGAGAAAGAGGAAGGAAACTTTTCACAAGACACTTTGTCATATTTTATTGTGTTTGAACTGCATAAATATAGCACATATTCAAAAATCTAAAGATTTTGGAAAATCCCTATCAAAACTCCTGAGAAATGTACGTTTTTGAGTAGAAAGTATCCCAGACAGTCTTATATCCCTTATTCTTGTTGTGGAGTTTCAGAATCAATTCTATTACTTACCAGTTTCGCTAAAAATGAAACTGAAACTCTCCTTACTTCTCATACACTCAGTTCTAAAAATGGACTCAGGGAAAAACTCAGAAAAAAAACCTTCTCATGATAATTTCCAATGTTGATTTTTGTTGCTCTACAGAATTCCAAAGTTTTAGATTACACTTAAACATGCACTATTTAAAGTTCAAACAGACCACTGTTGAAAGATATCCAAACCAAGGCATGTGCTTATGTAACACTGAAGTAATGGTATCAAAGTAAAATTAATCTTTTTCTCCCATCAAGCTCTCCACGGAATCCAAGAGAGGGGAATGCTGTCTCACACAATAATAGAGAAAATTTCATCTAAGAAAAGAAGGAATTATTTTTCCACAGGCAAATCAATAAGAGAAAAAGTAACTGTGGTTTACTCATTTACCTCTTAGCATCTACTGCTTTGGGTTTTTGTTTATCTTTGTGCACGTATTCTATTACAAAAAAGTATGGGACTGTTATCATTAGCACTTTGTCCAATGCAATGCATACAATAGATGCACCATAAAAGCCTGACCTAGCACGGTAAAATATATGGGTTCTAGGGTCTCTGTGACCTTGCCAAATCAAACATTCTTTCTGTGGCTTAGCTCTCAATTTCTTTATCTGGAGGTGTAGTGCCTAACTTGGAGTACCTCACAATGTTGATATAGTGGCCAAATAACACATAAATATAAAAGACTTTGGAAAGTATAAATGAAAGTAGTACTACTGTTACTGCAATTATGACACAGATATAAACAGATAGGGCAGAGGGGGAAAAAAGTTGATTCCAGAACACGCTTCATGGAGTCTCACTCCTATAGAAGAGCAAAAGGAAACCTAGGTAGGTTAAGTAACTTGCTGAAAATCAAGTAGCCAGTCAGAAGTAGAAGTGAAGACAAATTCTCATTCACATGTTTTGACTGAATGACTCATTTTTCTACTACTTTACTTCTATTACTTGGCCTTGAGAGCTCATGGAAAATGTGAAGGAGAGGCATCACCTGGTTACTCCAGTCATAGGAAGGCTGGAGAAACATTAAAGAAGTGTTCAGAGAAAGCACAAAAGGATAGGAGAGAGGTGATCAAGTCCTGGTTGCGATGGTTATAAGTAGAAGTATAAGGGTGGAGGGATGTTACGGAAAACTTTTACTAAGCATTTCTGACCTACCAAGGTCTTTATGGCTTTATCTCATGTAACCATCAAAACAATCTAGTCAATGTAATCTCCATTTTCTGATTGTGGAAGTGAGACAAGAAGCAGCTACTAGGTAGCTGAGCTGTGATGGATCTGGCACTGCGTAACTCTGTTCAGGCCTTCCAATTGCTATTCCTCATTCCACAATTACTGATAAAGATTGTAGAGGATGTCGGCCCAGTGGGAGAGTATTAGAGACTTTTTTAAGGGAATATATGCTCAAAACTTACACATCATTTATCGTCACTAAATATTTCCTTTCTAAATTTGTAGAGTAAAATATTAGTAAAAATCTCAAGATGGATTCACGTTGGGTGTTTTCTTCTTGAAAGATAAAAGACCTTTTTTAAGATTAACATTTTTAGGATCCTCCAACCAGAAGGACCAGAACAGGTGGTTTGAGTCAGTGAATAAGTGCTATCACCTAGGGTTCTTTAAATGAAATTAGCCTGGGATATTTTATTTCTCTATATCAAGTAAGTAACTGAGTAATAATAATATCCAACTCATACACAGAGCATTCTAAGTACCACGTGCTATTCTGAGAAGTTGCACATTCATTTAACCCTCATAACTGCACGAGGTGAGTTCTCTTATTTTTATTATTCTGCAAATGAAGAAACTGAGACACAGGGAGGTTAAGGAACATGTCCAAGATCAAACAGCTAAAAAGTAGTGGAGCTCGGATTCAAACGCAGGTAGCTTGTTTAGCACTACTCAGTGTTGCACATTGTGTATCACTTTGTATATTTCCTCACCTAGGATTTAATTTAAAAAGCGATTTTTCTGTCTAAAGTAAAGCTTTCAAATTCTGAAGTTAGACAGACAAGGGTTCACTTATTAATTAAGTCATTCTAATATTGATTCATTCAGTATATATTATAATCCTACTACATAACAGGCTAAGTAATAGCAAAAGTAGACATAGTTTCTGCTGTCTTAAAATTTAAAGTCTAACAAGGAAATACACTTAAATCAAATAATTGCAAATAAAATAAAATTACAAACATAAGAAAAATGAAGGAAAGATTCAAAATGTTATGATAAGATTAAAAAAAAACACGTAAGAGGTATATGTCCTAGTTAAGGGTGGTGGTTCTGAGGAAATGACCTTTGAACTAGAAGTACTAATTTAGGGTTCTTTGTTTTGTTTTTGTTTTATATTTTTGTTTTGAGACAGGGTCTTGCTCAGTAGCCCAGGCTGAAGTGCAGTGGTACAATCGTGGCTCACTGCAACCTCTGCCTCCTGGGTTCAAGCGATTCTTATGCCTCAGCCTCCTGAGTAGCTGGGATTACAGGCACTTACCATCACACCCAGCTAATTTTTGTAGTTTTTAGTAGAGATGGGGTTTCACAATGTTGGCCAGGCTGGTCTTGAACTCCTGGCCTCAGGTGATCTGCCCACCTCAGCCTCCCAAAGTGCTGGGATTACAGGTGTGGGCCACCACTCCCGGCCTTAAGGTTCTTGAGTTAACATTACTAAACTTTAATATCCACCTAGGAAATAAGGGTAATGGATTGTCCTAAAGTCTTAGTAACATAATAAATGCAAAGAGGTTATCCCAGCACTTTGTAAGTACTTAATAAATGACAGTCATTGGCTTTGTGATATTATTTTTCTCTTTGCCTCTTGACAGGTATCCCATTAGAGAACAGGAAACAAGAAATATGAAAATTGAGCATGATAGCCATCATAACATTAGAAAGGATGGGGGCAGGAAGAAAATATTTTTAAAATACTATGGATTTTAATTTGTAAAAAATAGAGTGATTCCAATGAATTTTAAATTTTTAATAGAGTTAGTAAAATAAGCAGTAACCGAGTGGGAAAATAAATGCACATGGGAAATTTAATTATTCGTTAATGTTTTTCTGGCATTTCCAGAATTTTGCCATGATATTGATTGTGTCTACAGAGTGCATGTTTTTCTGTGTTTTTAAGTATATCATTCAGTGTTATTCCTGGATTGACTGATTAATATGCTCTGACTTTTACTCACAGCTTAATATTCCAGCACATAGGAGAAAAGGTTAGGTCGTCTGTAGTTGGTGTAAAGGCCAGTGGAGGTGGGCATTGAGAAGCTATAGCTCTAAGTAAGAAAGATATTTCAGAGCTAATATGTGGATGGTAGAGAGTTTCCAACCTGATTGTTTTCTGCTTCAGCTTAGCGAGAACAAGATGGAAAGCCTTTTATGTCTTCATAAAAGCTTATTGACTCTTTCCTGAAATGTGAGGTATCTCTGGAAGAATTTCCCTGGGGATAGGTTAAGTCCTGCTACACTTTTTTCCCAGAAATTTGCTTATGCTCCCTTGGGGAGAGCACTTCAAAGGTACAGAGGACACTTCAAAAGGCCCGGAGCCTCATCCATGACTGGTGTAAACTGATTGAGGTATGTGCCCTGCAAATTCCATGAGTACACAAGCAGGCCAGCAGGTAGGCAGGATGCTCCTGGGGAGAGGGCTGTGCTGATGTGGACCTGAGCACATTCTTATCCAGAATCCCAACTCCACCCCTCTTGATCTGGGGGAGGAGAGAGGAACTGTGGACAGGAAGGGCAGTAGAGAGTGGGGGCATAGGAATCTGTCCAGGCCACATCTGGACTTTAGCTATTACCCGCTATTTCACCCAGCTAATTTTGTCCCCACGGAGACAATCACTGCAGCAGCATCTTTCAGGAGTCTGGTTGACTCTGTCCTTGATTCTTGTACTCTCGAGCACCATCAGCTCTGGAGTTTCCATCAGGAAAATATTTGCTTTTCTTTGGTCAGTCTAAAGCTAACTAACAAATATGACTCACATCCTCTCTGTTATTCCTTCTGGGTTAAATTCTGAAATATGGAAGGGAGCTATGTTACAATGAAAATGTGACATTAAGTAATGACAGCCTTAAAAAATCACCATTAACTATGAATGGAATTGCCATGTTCTCTCTAAATGCAAGGGTGTTTTTCTCATCATCAAGGATGAGCACTAAAGATGTCTCACGTTTCCAGAGTGATTCTGAGGGGCTGACTTTTCATTTAAAATGTAAGTTTCGTAACTATGATCACATTTTTCCCCATGTAATTAGACAATTGCATCTGACTACTGACTAATGACAACAGTATTTTTACTCCCTCCTCTTCCAAGCACACCCACAGACCCACAGATTCCAACTTAAGGATAGTTCAACTTCAAAGTTTTCAAATTTACAATGGGTTAGTCAGAAAGTACCAATGTATTTTCTATTTATGACATTTTTTACTTATGATGGGTTAATCGAGATGTAACTCCATCATAAGCTCCTGAGGAGGTTCTCCCTGGAGGGTTAAGGTGGAGAGTATAAAGATCAGTAAAATAAAAAAGACAGGAATAGAACTTTCCAGGCAAAAGGAGGTAATAAATAGAATCACCATGGCAAATCCGGAACAACTAAGAGATGCTTTTAAAGGCAAGAGTGCCTTCTCCAAAAGCTCATTCTTCAAGTCCCCTCCCCATGCAAGCAAAGACAGGCAGGCGCTGTGAAAGTTACACGGGTGAGATACTACTTCATTCAAATTCTTCATCTTCAAACTGCACAGCAAAGAGGATGTCTTTCCCCGCTTAGAATTTCAAAAATGTATTTTAAAAATGTATTTCCTGTGTACAGTTAGTCACTGCATTATTGACCACACCTAGCACATAGTAGGTAGGTAAAGGGTTGTTGGATGACATATATAACTCATGGAACACCCTATGCGTTGCTAATTCCTGCTGCCATCTCAGAAAAGAGCTTGAATTTTTTGTGGGTGTCAAGCAACAAAAGCCCCCTTGTCCCCCAGCTCTTATGTTTAAGGTCTCCACAAATAGGAAATACCTTCTTGTTTATTCCTTGACCTGTGTGTGACTGCTGTGTCTGAAGTTTAGCTCCAGAAATAAAAGAAAAAAAAAATCCCCAAACAGTTCTTTTAAAAGACCCTCCCTCAATGCTGTTTGCTGCCACCGTTTTTTTTTTCCTTGGCTTCCTTCTTTCAGCATGACATCCTCTCAAACGCTACCTGACAGACTGCTGCAATCACCCTGTGAATGTAAGTAATTTCCTTATTGACAGCCTCCCATTCTCTCTGACATCTGCCAGCACTCCCTGACACTTGAATAAGCATTAAGACATTAACAGTCTGGCACAGGTTTAAGGGCTGGAATAGTAATGCTTGGCAGGCCTGCCGCACAAAGCCACATGCAAAGACCCCCACTCATTCAACTCTGCCGTCCTTCTGGTTGGAAAATGTGGCAGAGCCCACAGTAAATGCCGATTATTCGCTTGACTGCTCTGGCATTTCGGTGTCTCCTTAGACAGGCCAGATCGTACATTAAAGGAAAAGAAAGGGAAAACACGAAAACGCCTGCCTGTGAGGCAGTGTGAGAAGTGAATGCTAATAAAAAGGCAGGTCTTTGCTCCGTGAGATGAGTTAATATTTTATTTATCTTATTTTAGTTATGGATTTATTTTGTGAGATGGAGTCTTGCTCTGTCATCCAGGCTGGGGTGCAGTGATGCATCTTGACTCACTGCAACCTCCACCTCCAGGGTTCAAGCGATTTTCCTGCCTCAGCCTCCTGAGTAGCTGGGATTACAGGCGCCTGCCACCGCATCTGGCTAATTTTTATATTATTAGTAGAGATGGGGTTTCACCATGTTGGTCAGGCTGGCCTTGAACTCCTGACCTCAAGCACTCTGCCTGCCTTGGCCTCCCAAAGTGCTAGGATTACAGGCATGGGCCACTGTGCTCGGCCAATATGTTAAAGGGATTGACTTCGAATAGAAGCAATGTTAAACTCCCCTAACATTACAGAACAATTTACATCATACTTTCTTCTGAGAATATCAGATTCTTTCCAGATACTGGCTGGCAAATGCCATCTTTGTGCCATGAATTTCTGAAAGCCAATTTGTGGATCCATACCCAGAAAATTATTAGGAAAGAACACCATAGTAGTCTTTGTTGCTAGAATCTGTTCACTGAGCAATGGCAAAGCTATTAACATGCTTGATATTAACCTGCAAAGTGAGTCAGAGAGCTGCTTCCATTCTGTTTTAAGTAGAGCTTGTTTTGGATCAGAAACCTGTAATCTACACAGGTAATGCTGAAGTTAACATCGAAACAAGAGGGACAGAACTGTTCCTGTGAATGCTACACTTTTTCTTGAGTGAAAAATGAGTCAATATGACTGCACTTGGGAAACAAAAGAAGAATTAAAATAGGTCTAACAGAAGGTCAAGGTAGTCTGATGAAAGGGGTCAGGAAGATGTTTCCCTTGGGCATATTCTATGGCTCATGAATCTCCTGACATCTTCTGGGGCTAAAAGTCCCCATCTTTCTCATTCTTCCATTTGGGCACTGTTAGGACTGGGGGGTGTCACAGAGAATGGTTGCTAGTTGCACAGTGATTCCTTCTGCAGATTGTCTTCATTTCCTTATTGATTGGTTTGAACCTGGGGTCATTATCGCTGCTTTGCAAATGAAGAAGAGAAAGAAGCTCAAAAAGGAAAAGAAACTTTCCCCAAATCGAACAGGTAGTAAGTGGCAAAGGCCTAAAATGAACCTGGGTCTTGACTCCTGGGTTGGTATGTTTCAATCACGTTAACTCCCAGCCCTTAATATTCCTTAATATTCACCAAGGCAGCTTGGTGAATATTACCAGAGATAGGACATAGCAAATCTGGAAGGACAGTGACTACCAGTCCAGGGCCAAAAGAGCTGTCTATGACCGTGATTATGCTGACTGATAAGTGTCTGAGCAGAAACAGCAAAATCTGTTCTAATCCACCCAAAGAGGCTGCTGAGATGGGCAGGGCAGCCGCCTTCAGACTGACCTCATTCCTTCATAAGCACGCAGGAGAATCAGGGCCAGCCAAGTGGTGGGTATGGGAGGTGTTTGAGGATGGGTGGCCAGGGAGAGTTAGAGTTTTTAAACTAAATTAAGTGCCTCTTCTGGGTTTGCTCCGAACCTTGAATGTTTTAAGAGTATGGGCTTTGGAGGCAGGGGGATCTGAGTTCTGCACCTCACTAGCTGCTTAGACTGGGCTAAGTTTAGTTAACTAAATCTCATTTTCTTCATTTGTAAAATAGTAATGACAACCATATCTTCCTCATAGGCTTGTTGTGAGGACAAACTGAGATGAGGTTTGTGAAGCGTAAAGCACAGAAAATGCTCAACGTCTCTCTCTGGATGTCCAGCAGTTACTTCAAATGCATCCCCCAAGGCAGTTCATCTTCCATGTAACCATAATAATCACAATAAAAAGCCACTGGGAGCTGTCTGTGTTCTGTGCTTTACACCTATTATCTTATTTAATCCTGCCGTGGAATTATTTTTCACTTTTACAGATGGGGTAACTGAAGCTCAGAGAGATTAACCAACCTGCCCAAAGTTTCACAGCTGTTAAATGTCAGACCAGACTTGGAAGCTAGGGTCATCTGATGCCAAAGCCCACTCTGGGCTAAACCACCTTGCCCTTACCAGAGATGAGGCTGCAACCCACAGGAACTTTGATTTTCTTTTTTCCCTTGGTTTCACATTCACACAATGAGGAATTCATCCCCTGCTGTTTTATCTCATGGGGATCTTTTACATCTTGTCCAACCTTTGCATTCACTCTGTTTACCCCACTTTAGGACCAGTTTTGCATCTGCTGGACACCATGAACTGCTTCTGCATGGCATGAACTGCTTTCTGAATGCCTCTTCTTCCACCCAAGTCCCTTTCTAGTTCACCCCCACCTACCATAGTACTGCTCGATTAATCCCCTAAAGCCTAGCTTTCATCATGTCCCTGCAGAAAACCTTCGATGACTTCCCACTGTCTGCAGGAAAAAAAAAAAAAATGATACTAGTTAGCCTGGCAATCAAAGTCTGGTTCCTCCATAAATGCACAATTTAGCTATTCATTACTTCTCCTATATACTCAGTAGAATGCAGATGCCATGACTACAGAAATGTGTACCCTTTCTTCACTGCGACATCCCCAACACCTAGAATAAGACCCTGTTTATACTAAGCGCTCATTAAATATTTGCTGAAGTATGAACTGAACGATTTTTCGCAGCCAAAATGATTGTATTTTCTTCCCACCGTGTTTTACTGTAAAGACACTGAAAGACATGAAACCTGCTTTCTTTTTTTTTGAAGCTGCTGATATATTTTTTTTAGAAATGAAGAAAAGCCAAAACAAGATTTTAAAAATTTGATATATTTTCAAAGATAACATTTATCAAATTAATGCTTTTAGTGTCTACAAAACACAATGTCACATAATTGCGCTGTTCAAAGATAATTACAGGGTCTATAAAAATATTCATTCCTAGTCAGCACGGGCAGCGTGATCCAGTACTGGAACAGTTTAAAATAGGGTGACAGAGGGCGCCTTTAGTATTGCCAGTGTATGCATTCCTGAATCAGGGTATAAACTCTTCTGCGGGCCCTCCTGAATGTGGCCTGGAACTAATGGCTCTGTGGCCCCACCACTTGTCCTCACGCCCTATCTTCATGCAGTCCTCTCCTTCCTTTCCATCTGCCCACCTTCATACTCCATCTATCCTTCAAAGACAACTAAATATCTCTTTCCCATCTTTTTCTAGGGCTCCTTCACCAGCAAAATTCACTTATTCTTCTGACTTTCCCATAGCAATTCAATTGTAGGTTCATATGTGTTTATGATTTATTCTTCTAGTTAAATATATTTTCACTAGGTTCATGGGAACAGAGCCCATCATCTATTTCTGGTGTGTCTTTGTGCCCACTCTCTGCCCACTGCTTTGTATCACGCCATGTCCACAGATGCTCAATATATATTTTTGAATAAATAAATGAATGTGGCAATGTAGGTAAAAATAACAGATGGCTGAAGTCTCGGCATTAGGCATTTGGCTGACTTTACCAGTTGGTGGAGGGAGTAGGGGAGAAGGGAACTGTGTCTGACAGAGAGTTAGCAAATGAAAGGCAGCAAATCGTGAAAAGCGGCATGGCCTATTGATTAAGGATCAGTCTTGAGGCCGACTGCTTGGGTTCAGATACTAGCTCTGTCTCTCATTTGTTGTATAAGCTTTAGATAACGGATGATATTTTTATCTACCTAATAGGTTTTGTTGTGAAGATCGGATGAGCTTATAAATGTTAAGTGGTGATTCTCATTGTGGTAGATTGCAATATTGTTTCAAATATTTTGCTACCTTTCATGTTACACACACACACACACACACACACACAGACACACATCTGTCTTAGCTGCTGTTCTGGCTGCTATTTCCAGAACAGCAAATTTCCATAGACTGGATGGCTTAAAAAACAAACATTTATTTTGTAAACTTCTGGAAGCTGGAAGTCTGAGATCATGATGCCAGCATACTTGGGTTCTGGCAAGGGCCCTCTTCTGTCCCTTGGGTCTCTTGGGTCTCTTTAATAAGAACACTAATCCCATTCATGAAGCCCCCACCCCCATGACCTGATCAACTCCCAAAGGTCCCACCTTCTAATACTATCACATTAGGGATTAGGATTTTAACACATGAATTCTGGGGGAACAGAAATACTTAGTCTGCTAGTCTGCTACATTATTCCTGGTTACTGTCATGTGACTTGCTGTGTTCCTTTCATTGACATCGGGCTTGGCCATGTGACTTGCCGTGATCAGTGGCATTTCAGTGGAAATGACATATGTCCTGACCGAGCAAAGGCTTTCTGGGCCATTGCGCCCTTTTCTCTCTGCCACAAGAATGACATATCTCAAATAGGATCTTCTCATTCACCCTGATCCTGCATTGAAGAAGCCATTTGGAGGAGTCTTACCCATCACGACCACCTACAACCTCTGTTACTGTAAACCACTAAGATTTGGGGGTTACTGCTGTAACACAGCCTGGCGAAAGCTGACTAATAGCCCAGTGTAAAGAAGTACTCAATCCCTATAAAGCCCTTAGAACAGCGCCTGGAACATAATAAGGGCTCAACAATGATTATCATAGTCAATGCACTGACTTTTGACACACTTCCCAATTTGCACTTGCTGGTCTAAAATTAAAAGCCTCATCCTTGGAGTCTTCCAAATATTCTGTCACAGACAATCATCTGACTAAGAGTTGGAAGGCGTGGGTTCCGGTTCTGACTCTGCCCTGTGACGGTGCTCACGGGACATGTTCTTTCTGTTTCCTCACAGATAATTGTCAAAGTTCCTTCTAGTTCAGAGAAGTTTCTGAGTCTGCAGACAAGCAGCTGTTGGAACCATCTACATCAGTAAACAAGTGTTAGCTCTACCAGTCGCAAAGCTGGGCGATTTGTGCACCTTGGCTTCTCCGTCCTTTTCTCCCTTCAGAGGTTTATGTTAGGCGTTAGCCATTGCCAGTTTTCAAAGAAATGGCATTTTTACAGGCTCCTGCGGCAAGCCAATGTTTTTTTTTTTTTTCCATTAAGTTGGGGCACAAAACTCTTAGCCAGAGGAAAAAGTGGTTCCCTAAAAAAGGGAAATACATGCTTTACAGAGGTTATGAAAAAATCTTTGGCTAACCAAGTATTCTCTAGCATAAAAGTACCAAAAAAAAAAAAAAAAAAAAAAAAACCAGGGTACAATCAGAGAAGAAAACAAGGCTGCCATAATGAGCAGAGCTCCAGCCTGAGAACCAAAGCCTTGGTTCCCAGCCTGTTTCTGCAGTTAGTCGGCCAGGTGACCTTGGGTAATCACTCATTTCTTTCTATATGTAATAATAAAGGATCTCCAGATTCCTGTCTAGCACTAGCTAATATTTCATCACTATGACTCCATCAGAGTTAATTGACAGGGTTGTTTTTTACAGGCTTTAAGTGGCAGTTCTCTTAATTTGCAGAGTAGGGGAAATATAATAAAGAGGGAAATGTTTACAGAGGAAGCCCAGCCCACACTAATCTTCTGAATTGGTAATAAATTTTGATCCTAAAGGAGGAATAAAAGAAAGAACTAGATTTATAATCATTTAACAAACAAGCATTATATATGATTTATCAGAAGAACAGGTAGTCTAGTATCTTTTCCTGCCTATCCTCGGGGGATTTTCTGTTTCAACTAAGGAGAGCTGATCTCTGCCATATTTCTCCCAGTTCTGTTGCAAAGTATCCAAGAGATCAGCCAGAGGTCTGTAAAATAGAGTGTGGGTACCAAAGTTTGCCCATGGATTGATGTATTATTGGTTTCAAAAACCAGGTCCTCCTCCCATCCCAGCACCTTGGGATGGGAGGTGCCTGCTGTTCCCAAGTCTCTGGCTTCAGCAGAATAGAAAAGGAATCCAGCTTCCAGGCCCCTCCTTTTCCTAGATTCCCACCATCATCCTTCCTCAGCCTGGCCCACTCTTGCATACGAGCAGAGATGGCTCCAAGATTAGCTTTGGTAAATATATGATCTAAATAAGAACATAAGCTTCAAGACAAGTTCCTAGGGAGCGCCTACTCCACTTTAAGAACATATTATCTTTACCACATAGAGATTTTATGATGGTCAGAACTTGTGAAAGCCCACCCCCAGCCTCAGAAGGGCATGCCAGAAGAATGGGTCATGAAGGGGCCCTGTTCGAATCTCTCTGTGGGAGGGTCTATTGTGTGGGGCACAGTTGATTCATAGTCTTCAGCTGTTGTACCTTGGATTGACTGCAGCGTTCACTTCCAGGTCACACTTCCCCAGGCTGCCCCAGTCATGACTGACTACAGTGGTGGGTGCTAGAGCTGGGCCATTCCTGCCTAAAGGGGGATTCCTCAAATGGGCACCTTTGGTTCAGGGACTCTCCATCAGGCTGGCCACAGCTCTCAGAACTGCACTGTGGTCTGAAGCACTTCCTACTCAACCCTTTCTTCTGTTTCTTCGTTCATAGGTCTCAGAGCTGCATCATGGGCTGCAGGCTTCCTCCACTTCCTCCAGCTCCCTCCACTTTGTCCTTTATCTTTCAGAGGCTCTTCTCTTAGTAAAACACTTGCACATCTAATTCCAGTTGGCATCTGTCTCTTAGAGAAGCAGGGTATGATGCTTTTAAGTCTGTATGCCTGGCCCATTGTATTAGCCAGGGTTCAGAGAAACAGAAGCAGTATGATCTATCTATATACCTAGATGTAACCTATAGATATATAGATATATCTATTTGTATAGATATGTAGATATATCCTATCGGTCTACAGGATATACACATAGACATACATATAGACACACACACTCACAGAGTAAGGAACAATAAGGAATTGGTTCATGCAATTATGGAAGCTGAAAACTCCCTAGATCTGCATTCAGTAAGCTGGAGACCCAGGAGGGCCAATGTGTAGTTCCAGTCCAAAAGTCACCAGGCTCAAGACCCAAAAGGAGCTTGTGTTTCAGTCCAGTTCTGAAAGTCAGAAGAGACTAATGTTCCAGCTCAAGGCAGTCAGGCGAGAGGAGTTCCCTCCCACTCCTGAGAGGGTCAGCCTTTTTGTCCTAGTTAGGCCTTCAACTGATTAAATGAGGCCCACCCACATCACGGAGGGCAATCTGATTCCCTCAGTCTATCAATCAGATCAAATGGTAATCTCATCCCCAAACCCTCACAGACACATCCAGAATAATGTTTGGCCAGATATCTGGGAAACCCATGCCCCATTTAAGGTAATGCAGAAAATTAATCATCACACTCACATAGTGCAACCGTTAATCAGTTAAATCACTTTTGCTGAAGTCATGCGTACCCATCAAGTTCTCATACTGCAAGATGCATTTATGTTTATCTCTCTCTCTAAAATGTCTATGAATGCCTCGAAGGTGGGAATCATGTCTTACTCATTTTTAGATCCTAAATTCATAGAAGTTCAATAACTTATATTTACTGAGATCCTACTATGTGCCATGCACAAGGTGCTAGGGATATAGCAATAAATGAAACAGGCTAGGTCCTTGTCCTCAGAGACCTTACGTTTAGGTAACAGAGATAAACAAAAATAAAACAATCAGACATACAATATAATGGACTGGTGATAAGTGTGACAAGAGGAGAATAAAGCCTCACAGGGGGATAGAGAAGAATAGAGAAGTATCATTTTACATAGGTATTCAGAGAAGGCTTGAATGAATAACTGAATAGATGACAGAAATTATGAACGAAGGTATCAGCAAAGTTGTTCAAGTGTGTTGGGGTAAGTGGAATTCGGAGGCGCACAGAACAGAAGAAAGGCCTTCTCCCCACACCAGAGAATCAGCTCCACTAAATTGTTACTTCTCCCAGCTGTGGCTTTACAGTGTTCTTTTTTTGCCTTTCTTACTTCTATTTTCACAACTTTTTTTTTTCTTTTTAATGGAGTGGGCAGAGTGGCTTTTTAAAGGGACTTCCTTACTGAAGTAAGTTTTAAGTCAATGTTATTGCTACACTGACCTTCTTCAACATGAGGGCTTAGGGCCAGTTTCCACTTCTGAAGATATTCCTCTAAAAGTAGTACTCTGGAGACACTTCAGTAAATGAAGATAGACTTGGCAAAGAAATTCCAAGCCTACAGGCAGATAATTAAGAGAGATTTTCAAAGCCGAGGGGGAAATCAAAGACCATTATGTATGTATGGTTTGCACTAAACCACTTTTATTACAAATTGAGCTCCATACAGCTGTGCAGCAATTGAAGAGGAGACTATATAGCCAGTGAAGGAATGACAGCCATGTGGATGGTGACTTTCTAGTAGCCTACAGAAGCCACACATAAGTTAGGTTTCATGGCTTGTCATGAGTAATTTCAAAAACCAAAGTAGGTGATGTTATTACAGGTCTAAGAAGAAAATGATGATGTAGCAAATGAGGGGGAAAAAAATCAAAATGTCCCATTCCCTTTTAGACCTCCCTACTCAATTCCTTACTCTCAACAGGGATGTGGTAAAACGAATAAGATTTTGTGTAGAGCCATCTGAAGTGTTTGAGAGGTTTAGTGGAAGAGTCTGGGCTTTGGAACCAGGCGATAGAAATACAATTTATTTCATCCACTTATGAGCCGTGTAGTCCCAGGCCAGTTATTGCGTCTCTCAAGCTCCACTTCTCTTGTCTGTAAACTACCTGCTGGAGTTGTTGTGATGATCACATGAGACAGGGCCAGAAAAGTGCCTGGCACATGATAGGTGCTCAATGAACAATTTGTTTCCTTGGGAAGCAAGTTACTTAAGAAACTCAAATGGGCATTTGTCACAGTTTCTCATCAAGAACAGGGGTTACAAAATCAACTGTCTCTGGTAAGTCTACAGTAGAATTTGGGGTTTGCATTGGGAGGAAACAACTGTGGTAAACCTCTACCCAAAGAGGGCAGCTAAGGATTTATGCCTGATAAAAGGGGGTCCCATCTCTCCTTTGAAAGGTGGCTACTAGAAGCCTTGCCTCATATAGAGGGGACAGTTGTTGCTAGCTCCTCTCTGGGGATAGTACAGACCCCATACTGGGAGATTTTTTTTAAAAAAGAATCTCCAAAGCCATATTTCTATGTGAAATTTCCAGGTCACATACAATGGTTCCTAATTCAATTAATAAAAAACATGTAACTGGGCATGGTGGCTCTCTCCTGTAATTCCAGTGCTTTGGGAGGCTAAAGTGGGATAATCAATTGAGGCCAGGAGTTCAAGACCACCCTGGGCAACATAGCAAGACCCTATCTGTAAAAAGAAAAAAAAATAGCTGGGTGTGGTTGTGCATGCCCGTGGTCCCAGCTGCTGGCGAGGCTGAGATAGGAGGATCACTTGTGCCCAGGAAGTTGAGCTGTGATCACACCACTACACTCCAGCCCGGGTGACAGAATGAAACCCTGTCTCAAAAAAAAGAAAAAAAGAAAAAAACCAAAAACAGGTAGACCATGAAAAGTATCCCTGCAGGCATGATGTGGCCTGTGGGCTGCCAGTTTGCAACTTCTGGAAAAGGAACATTTCATGATTACATTTCCATTCCTTGTATAATAAAATATTTTAGTTTAAAAATAATTCTTCAAATAATTCCACCAAGTGCAAAGAAGCCAACATACGAATAAATTTCTTCTTGTATATTTCTATTTCTAGGACATCAAGGACCCAAAATAAACTTTCAAACCTTCGAAGGAGTTTGTTGGTATTTATTCCTCAGGGGTCAGCTGATTGCTGACGGGCAGACAGTTCAATAGTAATGCATAGGAAAAGACAAATTGATCCCCACTGATAAAGCTGTTTTCTAGGTATGTGTTCATAAAACATGACATTCCCCCTGCTACCCCGTATTCTATTGGTAGCACAGAGGGGTCAAAGAATTAATGAATAGTCCACGAGATTGTTTCCTTCAGATTTTAAGAGAGAAGGCAGAAAGACCTTAGAAGAAATTATTTCATGTTTAGAAAAATCTTCCTGTTGGCTCCAGATTAGCTTCACAATGACAAAGAGTGCTCCAGAGAAGAGCTGATTGGAAACTATCAGTGGCTGAAAAGTATTAAGCCACCAGTATTTTAATTAACTTGTTCCACTCCATTTCTGAACTTACCACAGAGGAAGAAAAGAAATTGTATTTCAACACAAAAAGTCACAGTAAATGTTAAGCTCCATGTTTGATTGACAGTCACCCACACACCCGCATACACTAAAACTAGCAGCTATAAATTTGGAGCATTTGTAAGACCCAGGGGATTTCTAGAGTGTGTGACAATCCAGATATATGTGCCTCGTTTACCCACAGAAGCGGTCTCCTGCGGGGGAAATGTACTGTGACATCCATTTTGATAGGTAACAGGCACATTAAGATGGAATTAGCTCAGCTGGAATATGACTGTGATAGCAGGAATAGAGAAACACTGGACCAGAAAAACTACAGGGCATCCTTAGGGAACATGCTCAGTTCCCTTAACAACATGTACAGTCATTTGTTCAGAATTGACTGGGGGGAGTTGAAATGATCAATACCTCTTCCCAAGGTATCCGTGTATTCTGCAGACGTATCTTCAGCAAATGATTGCTCAAAATATAACTGTGCGAACAGTATTGGGCAAGTATTGGATCTGAAGTCTGATTCACTTCATAAATTTGGAAACTTAGTGACATGCAACGCAAGCTAATTCAGTATTCTTCTGCTTATTTTTCCATATATCCAATACTGAAGAGTAAAGTCTGTAAAGAGGGGCCTAAAGATGATGTTTATACCTATTCTAGGCATGATAGGATTTCTTCCCCTCTTAAAATATTAGGCTAGGAACCAACAATAAGGATATATGGAAAAGAACAAAAACTTTTTCTACCCAAATGATGTTTCAGGAATATGCTGGAATTTTTCAAATTCTCACTTATTACTGGCAAAAGGCATAGTTTGGAAGTTACAAAAGTCAGAACCTGAGACACATAAACGATCAAAAGGTGTTATTGGTAAAGTATATTGAGACCACTGAGAGGCAGGCACTAAAATAAAATAGCACTCCTGTGAAGCGGCGTACAAATAGAATTTCTATTTAAAAAACAAATCCTCAGTAACTTCCCTTGTTTGCCAGACTTTTTCTTTCTCACGACTCCCTGTCTCTCATGTTATAATGTCCTCAATAATTAAAGCATTTGACCTCAGGAATCTACCCATTTGGAGGGTGAGTATATTTCCATTATTGTATTGAATAAACTTTAGTTTGAGAAAGGCTTTCTGGGAAAGATGAGTCAAATTTAAGTAAGTATAAATTGGCCACCATGTTTCTTGGGATTTTAATGTTCCCAAGATATTGAATAATCTCAGTTGGGTCAACACTGCAATTGACTTGAATGGCAGAACTCCAGGGGAAGTTGCTATGCTGGATTTGGCACTTAATGATGCTGCAGTTGTGTTTTCCCTTGAGAGGGTGCCCCATTATGGAAATGGAATCTCCAGAGTGGGATTTAAGTAGGGGTAGTCAAGACATCACTTTGCAATGTCAGTGAAGATCTGATTGGCCATTTGGGTGGAAGACAGGACACAAACTCTAGCTGGGATAGTGGTAACATTGATTTCAGTGCAGATTACTGCATTCTGCTCAAATTCCTGCTGTCATTCCAATTAAAATCAATAGTCTTCTTTCTTACCAATTCCCTCAAATGTGTAGGTTGCTGCAACCTGCCAAGAATGTATTAGATTTCCTTAATAAAGATAGATACATCACAGCAGTGGGTTAAGTGATACGGCTAACAGTTAATCCTTGCTTCATTAAGCCAAACCAAATAATTCTCATTTAAATGAAGAAACCCATCCTGCTTCCCAGTAACTATTTGGTATTGAAGCAGCAATGAGAGCTCAGGCCATGTAAACTTCACTTCTCTTTAGGGACTCCTAGGGCATTTCCACTAGTACCCCATGGAGAATGATAAACATTCAAAACAAAATGATACTTGTCCAAGGAAATGCATAAAATAGGCTTTGTGAAACCTCTTCCTAGAGTTTGTGTTTTTTAAAAAAATGTGTGTGTTCACTCTCTTGTTCAGTCATGAAAATATGAGAATCCTCCATGGGCCTCTCAGACATTAGTATGAATTAGAAAATCCTACCAAATAATCTCCACAAATCATCTCACGCAAAGTGCCTGGGCTTTACAGACTAAGTGCACGTTATACATATAAATCATTATCACTTTGGGGTTGATTAGAAAAGGGCAGGTATTTTGCAATCCTGGCAGTGCGTGTATGCCTGTAGCAGCTGATTAGCTATTTCAAATTAATAGCTTGAAATTAAAACAAGCCTGGGGTTAGAATAAAGGGAAATGGTTTTTCTATGTAAGGAAAGCTTCAGTCTCTTCAGAAAGCCCCCCTTCCCCCTCCCCCTTTCCCTTCCTCTTATTATGCAGCCTCCGAATGAGGTCTGTCAGCTGGAGGAATTATATGTGTATGACTTAGCATGTGAGTTTCCAGATCTCACAGGCAGGAGAAATGATGGGAATAACTGGAAACGACCAAGATGTCAATAAAATGTATTTTTCTCTAGTCATCTCACAAAAAGGCCTTCAAAGTTTCTCAGGGGGAGTTTTCCTGCTGTGAGACAGGCTGAACCCTCCCTCTGCCATAGCTCAGGAGATGCAGTTGGCCTCCCCCCAGCATGCCCGCTACACAACACAGGTGTCCCCCATTCAGGGAGAAACCAAAGAGAAAGAAAAAGCTGAACAGAGAAAAAGAGATAAAACAAATACTGTGTTTCCAGGGCAGCTGGGGGCACAGGAACAGGGAGATTGGGTAATGCGATTGAGGTTTATAGGTAGAAAAAGGAACTGGATTTTAATGAAAAAATTTTTTTAAATTTGCTCTTTTGCCATTTTGCCTTCTTAGTATACTTGGCCTGGATTTTGTTTTGGAAAGTATTAGAAATCAAACTTGCACTATCTTACTTTGTCTTCTAAAGTTAAGCAAGAGAGAAAAGAAGAAAAACAATGTGGATCTTTGAAAGACCCTTTTCTAGGCAATAGAAAATATACTTTGATATTCTTGCTGCCTCTCCAAAAAGTCTGGGAGCCTGAAGTTTGTCTAAACTTGGGATTTCTTAACTAAGCTGGGCAAGGCTTTTATTTCCCCAACTATTGACTTCATTTCCCTGATGATTCCCCTTATGTTTCCATATTTTATTTGATAATGATAAGCTGTCTTCTACGCAATTTTAATTTTATTTTAAAAGAAAGATGATAATGCCATTTTGTAGGCAAAACTAATTTTTTTCATGAAATTACCCACTAAGAATGCATAGTAACATACTCCTCAGTCTTAAAGATTGCTACCATTGCAACATATTGAGTAAAAAGAGGGAAAAAAGGAAATGCTTTGACATCAAACATCTGTTTTCAAACTCCAGCTCTGCCACACACTAGCCATGTGGCATTGGGCAAGTAACTTAGCTTTTGTGAACATCTGCTTTTTCCTCTCTAAAAGGTAAGGTTAATAAAAAAATACTTGGCAGCATTTTGTGAGGATTACTTTAGATAACAAACACCCATCATGGCAGATATTATGTATCCATTTCCTCCATTCTCTGCCTCCCAATTTGAAAATGCTTTCTGGCGATTCAGTTTGATTGGTATCCTTAAAACACCTCCTCAGTCCAGTCAGCTCTGTGGTAGGCATTAGGAGAAATGACAAGAAAGCAAAAAACAAAAAAAACAAAAAAAAAAAACCCTAGGTCTCAAAAGAACAGTCCTTTGTTCGAGCAGATGAGATGTATGAATAAAATGCAACTGGGAAGCAAGCAGAGCACATATAGACAAGTTATTAGATGTTATGGTATAAACAGCAGATGCCAAGAAAGATTATGGGAATGAGATGGGTTTTATTTAGGCTTTTTTGATACACAGAATTTTAATTGGCATAAGCAAAACAGATCACTTTAAAAACAAATAAACTCAGGAGACTTCTTTAATGGAAAGAATATAGGTTAAGATTTGAAGGTAGAAATGAACAGAGCATATACCTTCAAGAAACTGACCAACTTGGAACAGAGAGCTTCACTGGGGGAAATGGCTCAAAAAGAGTATATTGGCACCAATCAACAAAGAGCCTTGAATATTATCCTAACTAATAACACCTGATCTATGAGCCCTCCAGAAAAAGAATGAAAGCAGAATTTTGGAAAGGTTATTGCTATCTAGGATGGACTGGAGACAAAGTTTGGGGCCAGAAACTGCTAGGGTCATGTGCGTGGAGGTGAGTTAAGCTGTTTTGTGCTACTTGGATGCTTCCTTCTAGAGTGTGTGTTCCAATTCCTAGGCTCATTGTTTCACCAACTTTTCTAGATAGATGGTTCCATCCACGTTCACTCAACTCAGGAGAGACTGGCTTATAAAAGCTTATTTAATAATATAGAAAATTATACATAGTTATTAAGGGGAATGGGGGGTATATACGTTAGGCAATTTAGCCTATCTAGTTTCTGTAACAAGAACCCCTTCTGGAAAATTAAACCAGTATCAGAAAGTTCATTAGTCAATCAAGTTTATTGGCCATTCATCAATTTATCAAATATTAACTAAGCATCTACTAAGCGACAAACAGCATGGGGGCACTGGGACCTGCAAGTGGCTTAGTGAGGCTGAAGGGGGAAGGAGTGGCATTAGGGAGTGAGCAGATGGGAGGGCAGGAGCCAGGACACAGACGGCCATGTATTTGCTGGTGAGGGAACTTGGACATGTTTCTCTTACTGGCAAACCAGTGAAACGTCTTGGTACATTTAGAAAAATAAAAATTATTTTAACTTTTTTTTTTTTTTTTTGAGACAAGGTCTCACTCTGTCATTCAAGCAACTTTCCCACCTCAGCCCCCTGAGTAGCTGGAACTACAGGCGTCCGCCACAACACATGGCTAATTTTTGTATTTTTTGGTAGAGACGGGGTTTCACCATGTTGGCCAGGCTGGTCGTGAATTCCTGACCTCAAGTGATCCGCCCATCTTGGCCTCCCAAAATGCTGGGATTACAGGCTTGAGCCACCGTGCCTGGCCTATTTTTTTTTTTTTTTTTTTTTTTGAGACAGAGTCTCGCTCTGTCGCCCAGGCTGGAGTGCAGTGGCGCGATCTCGGCTCACTGCAAGCTCCGCCTCCCGGGTTCACGCCATTCTCCTGCCTCAGCCTCCCGAGTAGCTGGGACTACAGGCGCCCACAACCGCGCCCGGCTAGTTTTTTGTATTTTTAGTAGAGACGGGGTTTCACCGTGGTCTCGATCTCCTGACCTTGTGATCCGCCCGCCTCGGCCTCCCAAGCCTGGCCTATTTTAACTTCTAAATACGTTACTATTTAATTTGATACAGCATTGACTAACACAGAATACATGTGTTTGCCCCAATAAAGCTACCAGTCTGAAATAAAAATATATAGAAAACACATGAAAGTCAGATGTAACAACCTCTAGGAAGCTAAGTTTTGGTTACAAAAAATGAACTAAAGGCTGATATCACTAATATCCATAAGAGTCATCTATATACATTTAAAAAACTGGATTGTTATGTTTTCAAGTTAGGAAATAAATTAATTTCAAAATAGTGGGAAAAAAAGAATGAAATCAAATAAAATCATTATTGGGAAAACCATCATAAAATTGAGCAAGCATATCTACTAGAGAGGCTCTAAAATATATACATTCCAAATTAAGCCTCATTACAAATGTGCAATTTAATTTTTTGATAGCTAATGCATTTACATGGCTCAAAATCAAAACAACATGAAAAGTGTAAAGAGTGAAGCAAAGCTCCTACTCCTGTCCCCAGCCCTTTTGATACCATTTTGTTAATTATTGCTGTACTATTCTGATCTTTGTGTATACCCCAAATATGTCTTTGGTAAATATGAAATTTAATTTGGAATTTAAAAAAGAGAAGGAAGCAAATCAACATTCACTGGGCAACCACTACTTGCCAGACACTGTAGGTGTTTTCCCATAAGTTAGGTTACTGATTCCTCACAGCAGCTCTGTAAAGTTGGTCTACCACAAGATGAAATGTCATGGCAGATGGGCGAAAAACCCACCTCTTTGCATCCTGTGTTAGCAGTAGAGCAGTAGTACTTTCTCTAAATTTTCCTGCCTCTAGAGTCACATTGGACATACCTTTTGATTTCTGTATTTTAACTAATTGCACCACTTTCACAGGAGCTTTAAAATACCCACCTTTCAGGGCTGTTTTGAGGATTGAGTTGCTAAGTACATGGCATATAGTAAGAGTTCTATAAATGGAAGCTGTCATTATTATAATGCCTCTGGGAGAACTTTGTATGTCAGGCTAAGCTCATTCGATATGTATTGATTTCTGTTTAACTCATGGGGATGACCCCCTTTTTTTGATTTAGTCTATACTGACGCCAACTTTATTCTTGGGTGAGTAACAACCATATAGATATAAATAAATCTAGGTATTAGGTGACTAGATCCTCTCTTAGACAGCCAAGTTCAAGGCCTAGGAATAAAAATGACCACATTCGCCCTATCTCAAGGGTCAGCTTCTATAAAGGGCCATATAGAAATATTTGAGGCTTTGTGGGTCTTTGTCAAAACTACCGAACCCTGTATTGTAGTGCCAAGCAGCCATATAAATGAATGAGTGTGGCCATGTTTCAACACAATTTTATTATGGACACTGACATTTGAATTTCATATAACTTACATGTGTCTGATATGGTTTGGATGTCTGTCCTTTCCAAATCTCATGCTAACATGTGATCCTTAGTGTTGAAGGTGGGGCCCAATAGGAGGTGTTTGGGTCATGGGGTGGATCCCTCATGAATGGCTTGCTGCTGACCTCATGATAGCGAGTTCTTGTGAGATCTGACTGTTTAAAAATGTGTGGCACCTCCCTCCGTTCTCTCTTGCTCCCATCCTCACCATGTGACATGCTGGCTCCCCTTCACCTTCTGCACTGATTGGAAGCCTCCTGAGGCCTCACCAGAAGCAGATGCCAGCACTATGCTTCATATACATACAGCCTGTAGAACTGTGAGTGAATGAAACCTCTTTTCTTTATAATTACTCAGTCTCAGGTATTATTTTACAGCAAATACAAAATGGACTAATACAGTGCCACAAAATATTATTATTCTTTTGATTTTTTCCCCAATCATATATAAATATAAAAATCATTCTTAGCTCATGGGCCATGCAAAAGAAGGTGGTGGGCTGGATTTGACCTCTGGGGCATAGTTTGCCAATTCCTACTCTAAATGATAATTTGATAATCTGGTAAATCAACTCACTCCTTCCCCCCACACCCCAACCCCCCAATTATCATGAGCAAGCAGAGAGGGAAAACTAAAGGTCCATTTGGAAGGAATATTCCTGCTTAACCAGGGAGCTACAATGTTCTTTCTCTTAAATGCAGCTTAGAGTTTTGTAAATATGAGTTAATGATTCATACAAATTTGAGTTGCATTGATATCAACTAAATGATCTTGGTGCTGAAAAGAATAGTGGGAAATATTTCTAGCTGCTACGAAATCAAGCAACGTTGGAATCTGAAAGCATGTAATAATTTCATTTGAAAACCAAACTTCAGAATAAGTTAAAGTATTCTTGCTATTGGTGTCCCTTACAGGCAGGGAGTTTCGTGCCGTTGAACACACAGGGGAATCCTCGATGCTGCAGGGAGCTCAGGAACACCTTGGTTTGGCCTCCTTGGGGGCTCTGCATTGGCTGAGAGCCTAGAGGTCAGACTTGTTGGGGACACAGACAGCCACTGCCACCTCAATGGAATGCTGGGCCGCATGCAGCCCCTGTCTGCTCCTAAATCTTCAGCAGTGTCATCTTCATGCCCTGCCTCCAACCTTCATCTCTCCTGTCCCCACTACCAGGATTTCCTTAAAAGCACAGGCCTCAAGAAACAAAGGTCAGTAAGGCAAATTGCCTGTGGAAAACTTTTGCTTTCTTTAAACATCCCTCTCCCGAGACAAAGGAGCCCCCAAACCTTGCTAATTGTTTGGAAATGGTTAGGGAAAAATACCTTAATAATTCCATAGATTATCCTGCAACACAAGCGTCTCTTTATCATCTGGGAAGCCAGCCATTCTAAAGGGGCAAATGGCTCCAGTTCACTCAGGAAAATTCCATCTGTTTCTGTGGGGTTTTCAGAGTTATGGAGTCTTTGACACAAGACCTGGAATGCTAGATTGATAAGGGAATATTTTTAGAATTTATTTTAGAATCTTTAATGTTAGTACAGAAACTAGCCTTTTACAGTGCTCAAAAAATGTCTAAATGTTGGAATTTTGCTGAATAAGTATTTGGGGTTAAAGAATTACAATTGGCAAGCCATGAGTGGGAAGTAGGGAATGAACAAAAGCACAAAGAAGTGAAGGCATGAGATATTTTAAGCTCCAGAAGAGCAAAAACCCATCTATCTTATTCCCCATGATATTCTTCACCACCAGCCCTTGGAAGAGTACCTGGTTCAGAGAATGTTTGTTTAGTGAATGCATGTAGAGAGGAATAAGAATAGAAAACAAGGCCTCCCAGTCAGGTCTCAGCAGAAAACGGAATTTCCTCCCCGATAATTCAAAAGAAGGGACTTTAATGAAAGGATGACTTAAAGAGGTAGGATAGGGTTAAGGGAAGAAATAAGACATGTTGAAGCACCCAGACATCAGCGACAGGCGGCTAATATCACCGCTAAGGCTGAAAGGGCAGGAGCAGCTCCTTGGCAAAAAAAGACGCAGCTAGTGCTAGAGAAGTGCTCTGAAATACAGCATGAGGAAGAGAGACCCTGGCATCTCTTCTCTTGCACTTCACTCTCCTGCCAGTGCCTCCCAGTGACCAAATCCACCTAGAACCCAGAGAGCCCAGGAGCAGGGCAGAGAAGATTGGAGGATGGATCTGAGAAGGGGAGCAAAGAAAATCACTAGCACATGGGGTGAACTGGAATAGAAAGCTGGTTTTAAAAATCGCTATGCCAACACGAGGTTGAATAGCAGTGGTGAGAGAGGGCATCCCTATCTTGTGCCAGTTTTCAAAGGGAATGCTTCCAGTTTTTGCCCATTCAGTATGATATTGGCTGTGGGTTTGTCATAAATAGCTCTTATTTTGAGATACGTCCCATCAATACCTAATTTATTGAGAGTTTTTAGCACGAAGGGTTGTTGAATTTTGTCAAAGGCCTTTTCTGCATCTATTGAGATAATCATGTGGTTTTTGTCTTTGGTTCTGTGTATATGCTGGATTACATTTATTGATTTGCATATGTTGAACCAGCCTTGCATCCCAGGGATGAGGCCCACTTGGTCATGGTGGATAAGCTTTTTGACATGCTGCTGGATTCGGTTTGCCAGTATTTTATTGAGGATTTTTGCATCAATGTTCATCAGGGATATTGGTCTAAAATTCTTTTTGTGTTGTATCTCTGCCAGGCTTTGGTATCAGGAGGATACTGGCCTCATAAAATGAGGATTCTCTCTTTTTCTATTGATTGGGATAGTTTCAGAAGGAATGATGCCAGCTCCTCCTTGTACTTCTGGTAGAATTCGGCTGTGAATCCATCTGGTCCTGGACTTTTTTTGGTTGGTAGGCTATTAATTATTGCCTCAATTTCAGAGCCTGTTATTGGTCTATTCAGGGATTCAACCTCTTCCAGGAGGGTGCATGTGTCCAGGAATTTATCCATTTCTTCTAGATTTTCTAGTTTATTTGCATAGAGGTGTTTATAGGAAGTTCTTGCCAGGGCAATCAGGCAGGAGAAAGAAATAAAGGGTATTCAATTAGGAAAAGAGGAAGTCAAATTGTCCCTGTTTGCAGATGACATGATTGTATATTTAGAAAACCCCATCATCTCAGCCTAAAATCTCCTTAAGGTGACAAGCAACTTCAGCAAAGTCTCAGGATACAAAATCAATGTGCAAAATTCACAAGCATTCTTATACACCAATAACAGACAAACAGAGAGCCAAATCATGAGTGAACTCTCATTCACAATTGCTTCAAAGAAAATAAAATACCTAGGAATCCAACTTACAAGGGATATGAAGGACCTCTTCAAGGAGAACTACAAACCACTACTCAACGAAATAAAAGAGGACACAAACAAATGGAAGAACATACGATGCTCATGGATAGGAAGAATCAATATCATGAAAATGGCCATACTGCCTAAGGTAATTTATAGATTCAACGCCATCCCCATTAAGCTACCAATGACTTTCTTCACAGAATTGGAAAAAACTACTTTAAAGTTCATATGGAACCAAAAAGGAGCCTGCATTGCCAAGATTATCCTAAGCCAAAAGAACAAAGCTAGAGGCATCACGCTACCTGGCTTCAAACTATACTTCAAGGCTACAGTAACCAAAACAGCATGGTACTGGTACCAAAACAGAGATATAGACCAATGGAACAGAACAGAACCCTCAGAAATAATACCACACATCTACAACCATCTAATCTTTGACAAACCTGACAAAAACAAGAAATGAGGAAAGGATTCCCTATAATAAATGGTGCTGGGAAAACTGACTAGCTGTATGTAGAAAGCTGAAACTGGATCCCTTCCTTACACCTTACATAAAAATTAATTCAAGATGGATTAGAGACTTAAATGTTAGACCTGAAACCATAAAACCCTAGAAGAAAATCTAGGCAATACCATTCAGGACATAGGGATGGGCAAGGACTTCATGTCTAAAACACCAAAAGCAACGGCAACAAAAGCCAAAATTGACAAATGGGATCTAACTAAACTAAAGACTTCTGCACAGCAAAAGAAACTACCATCAGAGTAAACAGGCACCCTATAGAATGGGAGAACATTTTTGCAATCTACTCATCTGACAAAGGGCTAATATCCGGAATCTACAAAGAACTCAATCAAATTTACAAGAAGAAAACAAACAACCCCATCAAAAAGTGGGCAAAGAATATGAACAGACACTTCTCAAAAGAAGACATTTATGCAGCCAACAGACACATGAAAAACAGCTCATCATTACTGGCTATCAGAGAAATGCAAATCAAAACCACAATGAGATACCATCTCACACCAGTTAGAATGGTGATCATTAAAAAGTCAGGAAACAACAGGTGCTGGAGAGGATGTGGAGAAATAGGAATGCTTTTACACTGTTGGTGGGACTGTAAATTACTTCAACCAATGTGGAAGACAGTGTGGTGATTCCTCAAGGATCTAGAACTAGAAATACCATTTGACCCAGCCATCCCATTACTGGGTATATACCCAAAGGATTATAAATCATGCTGCTATAAAGACACATGCACACATATGTTTATTGTGGCACTATTCACAATAGCAAAGACTGGGAATCAACCCAAATGTCCATCAATGATAGACTGGATTAAGAAAATATGGCACAGAAAAAATACACCATGGAATACTATGCAGTCATAAAAAATGATGAGTTCATGTCCTTCATAGGGACATGGATGAAGCTGGAAACCATCATTCTCAGTAAACTATCACAAGGACAAAAAAAAAACAAACACTGCATGTTCTCATTCACAGGTGGGAATTGAACAATGAGAACACTTGGACACAGGAAGAGGAACATCACACTGGGGTGGAGGGATAGCATTAGGAGATATACCTAATGTAAATGATGAGTAAATGGGTGCAGCACACCAACGTGGCACATGTATACATATGTAACAAACCTGCACGTTGTGCACATGTACCCTAGAACTTAAAGTATAATAATAAAAATAAAATAAAATAAAACAAAATTTATCATATAAAAAAATCCCTATGCTTTCGTTCATTGCCTACTCCCGAAAGATATGCTCTGGCCCACTCATCTCTTTTTAATTGCATTGATAAGCTATTAGGTCTCAGTAGCTATTAGCTATTGGAAGTTTTAGATGAGGAAGTGGCAAAATATAAAGCTTTGGAAAGCTTTGCCTATGTTCACATTCCAGCTCTGCCACTCCTTAACTGTAAACACAGGCTAGTGATAGAGAGTTTCACTGACTATTTCAGCAGTAATGATCTAATGGTGGCTGCCTGTCCCTAGTCTCAATTTTCTTTTCTGTAAAATGAGGGAAGTTATGGTAGCTACCTCATAGCATTGTTATACCAATCAAATAAGATAATCTAAGTAAAGTGCTTAGGTCTGATAGTGTTTCTGTTTTTAAAGCTTGTCTTAAATAAAGATTTAAGTAAATTTGTCTTATATTACATAATTTACTATCAAATCAATGTTACAGTAAGGTTTTAGTGAATCTGGCAATCATAAAGGCTACAGTCTTCTCATGAGAACACGGCCATACAATTTCACTCTGTTTTGGTCTACCTAGGCTAAGTAGTTCCCTTTCTTAGGCATTGATTTCTTTCTCCTTTAAGTAATACTAGAATATCATAGAAGCTTTAGGTAACACTGATGAAGTCCACCTACATGCGATCTCAACATACAGCTGTGATTTAGTTACCAGCGCATTTCTGAAAATTGCTTCTTTAGCATTTCAGCATGTTATTTGAAAGAACAACTGAAGTAGAAAGAAAATCAAGCAACAACAGGAGGGCCTCGTTTTTAAATTCATTACTTTGCAAGCTGAAAAACTTGCTTAGATCAGTTGGGGTTTCAAATGTAAAAATTGGCTTCTGATACAAAAGCCAGTAGCTACAGTTTAAAAGTCTGAAGCACATTTTCCCCACTCACTTCCTTATTTTTCCAACAAGAGTTTCACATGCCTTTTTAATAGGTGAGATGTGCAGCCCATGGAATGCAGATTATTCCTGTTTACATCATTATTAAAATTTAAACAGACATACACTTTATGGAAAAACTGGCCCTAATCATGATTTTATGCCCCTCCCCCATTTCTAATTTTTAAACAAAATTAGTATATGAGACACATTATTCTGACTGAGTTCTTGTTAAGTATTTGTTGAAAATTTCTACAATTTTAAATGCATTTACAACTCTGACAAGCCAATTTAACTTGAGAGGCTAAGTAACAAGAAGATATCAAAGTTTAAAATATTCTTTTGATACCTGAGCTTTGTGGCTATTTCAATATGTAAGTGAGCCTTCAGGATGGTTCTTAAAGGTAAGTTATTATCATAATGTATGCTTTATCTAGTAAATACTTCTCTAGCGACTTAGTTTTTTTTTTAATGTAACTAAAAAATAGCATCTTTTGGGTTATGAAAGTCCTTAAACAGTGATTTTCAAGAACTTCTGTCATTGCTTAATAATATTCAAAACCTATAGACAAACTTCAGAATTACATGTTAAAAATTGTACAGGTTGAGTATCCCTTATCTGAAACGCTTCAGAAAAGAAACGTTTCAGATTTTTGAATTTTTTCAGGTTTTGGAATATTTGCATATACATAATGAGGTATCTCAAGGATGGGACCCCATTCTATAACAAACACAAAATTTACTGATGTCTTATATATGCCTCATACACATAGTCTGAAGGTAATTTTATACAACTTTTTAAACAATTTTGTGCATGAAACTGTTTTGACGTTGTTTGCACTGGGACTCATCATATGAGATCAGGCATAGAATTTTCCACTTGTAGCATTATGTTGGCACTCAAAAAGTTCTGGATTTGGGAGCATTTTGGATTTGAATTTTCAGATTAGGATGTTCGACCTGTATATGCAACCTGTATATAATCACAACTATGCTTTTTCTAAAAAGCAGCAAAACCCATTGCAAAGAAAGATGAAAGGAAATTCACCAAACTCTGAATAATAGTTATATATGATAGACAGGAATAAAACAAAGGTTTTAAAACAATGCTAATCTCTCTTAAGAAATTCCTGATCCATTTTTTTTATACCTCTCTTTCAGAATATGGTGTCAGAGGTTGTAAGGAAGAGCAGGTTGTAATACTGGCTCTATCACTTACTGTGTGACCCTGAACTAGTACAAAAGTCTCCTTGTGCTCTGGTTCCATTATCTGTAGAAAAGACATAATAATAATACTTTGCAGAGTTGTTGTGAGATTAAATGAACTAATGCACGCAAATTACTTAGAACAGTGGCAGGAACTCACTTGAAATAAGTGAGAGCTATTATTTTGTTATTTGTAATGAATCTGCTTACAATTCCAACTCTACCAGTGGAATGTGACCTCTTGAGGGTAGTGATCACCTGTTTACGTATCTTCTGTAGCCCTGGACCCTAAGACCATGTCTAGCAAATAATAAATGCTCAATAAAGAGTTATGACTACATCAATGAATGAATTCCCCTTGGCAAAGTGATAGAGCGTTTCACTGACTATTTCATCAGTAAAGATCTAATGGTGGCTGCCTGCCCCTAGTCTCTGACCCTTCTTTCTCTTAGCGTTCACCATACTTAGCTTCTGCTCCGAAAGTGTTCCAAGCCTATCTGCACTGCTCCAGGCCACTAGCAAATGGTTCAACTGATGACGACACATCTATAGACGAACAAAGAGCACTTAAGAGGAAGAGTGTTATGCTAAAATATATCAACCTATAGTGTTAGAAACTTGAATCACCTTCCAGATTCTCGTATGGATAATGAACACTAAATCACATCAGTTCGATAGAGTCAAAAGGTACTTCATCCATGTGTAAAAATCAAGGTTTATAAGGCAGTCAGTATTTTTCTTTGGTACCACTCTCCCCTTCAACAGCTGCAGCCCAAAGCTATTGGGCAAAGCTGAACTTGCCTCAAAAAATCTTCTAGGAAGCCTAGAAGTCTACATAAATGGCTGGACTACACCTTCATAGAGAATGAGTTTGCTCTTCTGAATTTTCTTCAAACTTCATTTTTCCTTGCTTTTTAAAACAGATAGCATTTTGTAAAACTGTAATATGCTGAAGATCTATTCAGAATTTCTTGTGATGAAACAAAAATTGTCATATTCAATTAATATAAGGTAATAGCTAATACTTGTCTCTCCTTACAAGGTTAGTCAATAATAGAAAACTATCTCTTCAGTTTCCTCTGTGCGTGTTTCCACTCCAATTCTTCCTCTCTTGCTTATGCAGAGGCTGTCCTTAAAATATACTAAACACACACACCTACACCCACACACGCACAAGCCACACCTATATTTTTACTAGTTTGAGTAAAGAAAATGTGTATTATCATATCCCTTTTCTAAGATTTGGCACCCAGAGGAGTGAATAAATCACCTTGGCAAAGTACCTTACAAATCTTCAAAGGGCTGTACCCTAGCATCCCTAACTGCCCTTTATTAACCCATTATGGGTTATTACTTCATTAAATGAAACTATTAAAATACCCAGGGGATGAGGTGGAAGAAATGGGTTGGATGGAATTAGTAAGTACCAAGTAAATATGGTGTAATGGAGGGAATTCAGTACAGCAGAAAAGGGTGAGTGACTAGCTCACACTGACTAGTATTTATATAATGTCCAATAATTTACAAAGTGCTCTTACATAAAGGAGGAGAACCAAAAGACACAGTGGAGGAGAGGGTAGTCAATTAGACTAGGTACGGAGGCTTCACTACACGTATTTTCTTCAGACCTTAAAATTACCTTATTTTAAGTTCCATGGAGATAATGGAATCCATGGGGACTACAGGGATATGTACATATGCTTTTAATTATTTTGAAATGCAAAATAGGTGGGTCAAAATCTGGCTTAAAGTTTTGTAAGCTTTTACACCATAACTCCTGTTATTTGAATGGACAAAAAAGTTCATTCTGAAAATTTTACCTTTTATTTTTTTATTTTTTTATTTTTTAAGAGATGGAGATAGGGTCTCACTCTGTCATCCAAGCTGGAGTGCAGTGAAATAACCACAGCTCATTACAGCCTCAAACTCCTGGATTCAAGTGATCCTCCCACCTCAGCCTCCCAAGTAGCTGAGACTACAGGTACAAACACCATGTTCCGCTCTGATAATTCTAAACCTTGATATATAAAGTAGAGTCAGGAAATGGGTTTCTAAGAGCTTTCATTCATCTGATTTCCCAGTACCATGAACATGGCAAATTCAGATTATCACAGCAGAATTGTAGCACAAGAGCAAGAATGACCAGAGGCCCTCCAAAGCCTGGGGTTGCCCAAGAAGAAATTCCTATTTCTGAGCAGTTATTCTGAGGCAGGCTCTAATTCAATCAACTGGATGAAGAAGCAGAGCAGTAGTTCCACCCAGAAGACCCAAGAATCTTTAACTTCATGACAGCTTCTCTTTCAAACCACAAACCAGAACACGGCCCAAATCCCATAAGGTGCAGTCTCCCTGCTCTGAGGTACGGCATTATTCTGTATGAAACTTTAGAAGAAGGAAAGTGTGAAAGTCTGAGTCTAGCCTACCCCCATCCCAGGAGGCCATTATGGGTCATTTTACTGCAGTTTCTCTTTGCTTTGTTTTTTCCAACGATGCATTTAGCTACAGCATGTAGAGAGAAACCCTATTCAAGAGAGTGGGGTCATTATCCACACACAAAAGGCCATTTAGAGAAAGAACAGTGCAGTCAGTTCAAGCTATGGCTGCCAGAGTCCAGACCTATTGGAAAAAAAGGTTAGCTGTTTAAGTGGGAATGTGAAACAAAATGTAATAATTAGGGCTAACTAGGCACCCTCCCCTCTGCCGAGAAAGCTGTCTGGGATCATAAACTAATTCCCTGAAAGTTCTAAGCTTAGGCGAAAGCAAGTCATCAACACTAAGTGACAGTTCAGTTGTTAACCTTTACCCTAGAGGCTAGGTTTTTTTTCTTTCTTTTTTTTCTTTTTGGTATGTTTTTAATAGACGTCACTTTTATAAGCTTGAGCTATTCTGTTTCTAGTTACCACTATTGACAGTTTCAGATCACTGTTGTGTGTGTGTGATTGTGTGTTAAAAAAAACATGAAAAAATATAAATTCTAAAATTAACAGCGGTTATCTTTAGTGATGAAATATACAAAATAATTGGGAATTAATTTTTCTCCCTTCAACCTTGTACTTCCTAATGGCTCTTTAATTAACATGTAATGTAAACGGGAGGAAAAAAGACACATATATCTCAGGCAAAATATTCTACCATGTTTCACTTAAATGAGAAAAAAACAATTAGAGTTTTGACAAGAATAATCATGCACAGAAAGGAGGTATAAGCCTCTGAGAAGAGGCAGTGTCATGAAGGTATGAGAACTGATATGAATTTTAACCAGCCTTCGCCCTCTTTTCTTCAGCCATTTAGTGGCATCTGCATAAAAGTAATTTCAGACTAACAGATATTTCATAGTTGTCAGTAAGACAGCAAGTTCTCAGCATTTAGGATGCTCAGAAGTGCAGTGTTCTGGTTAATAAAGCAATGCTAGGATGAGCACATGCTAGTCATTTAATAGACATTTCCTGTTGGATTGATTGGTTGGAATATTATGGTTATAAGAGAGTAACCATGTATACGGGGCATAGATAACCAATATTCAATAAATAAAATGTGAACTAAAATGCTTTTGAAAATTTAATGTGTCATGATTCAGAAGGTTCTTTCAGTTTTGCACAGCCTTGACTAATCATGTTGAATATCAAAGTACAAATTCACAAGGAGTTCCCTTTGCTAGATTACATGACAAATCTGCTTTTTATATGATATTTCTAAAGTGACCTGTAGATAAAATGGAGATAGAAATTAATTGCTTGGGAAATAGAGATTAAGCATTTCACTTACACCTTTATCGACTTTCATTACCATTTGCCTTCATTTTATTGCTCTCATAACAAAGTATTTACTGAGTGCAGGACATTTAATCCAAAAAGCATGATGACTGTGTTCACATCGCTTCATTACAAATGTAAGAATTATGTGTGGTAGGGGTATTTCCTTTAAATCTCATGAGACTTTTAAAATTTTTGTGTCATAAAGTTTTGCCTAGGTGGTAGAAGGAACAAGGGAGACTCTTTACAGATATAATTGCCTTTTGCCTTGTGGGAGAAGAGTAAATGTGAATGAACAGGCATGGGCAGATCGAGAGTTGAGAAAAGGATAACTATATAATTCATTCAACAAATATGTCTGAATGCCCACTATATGCCAGGCACTCTTGTAGGTGTTTGCAATACATAGATTTTACTAGGGGAGAAAGACAATAAACAATAAGCATTGTCAATATACAAATAATTTTACAGGATGATAACAGTTATCAAAAAACACAGCAAGGTCCAGGGGATTAGGAGAGAGGGTTGCTTCTAAAATTTTAAGTAGCATGATTAGTAGACTTAATTGAGGAAAGTATTGAGCAAAACCTTGAAGGAGATGAAAGGTTCAGCCCAATGGATAGGGGAAGGGAGGGAGTCATTCCAGGCTACAAATAAGAGATAATAGAAAGGGGGAAACTATTGGCTGAGGTAAATAAAAACAGCAGAGTATGGGAAGAAGACAGGGAGAGTCATTTACAGCCAGAAGGTAGCCAGGAAATTCTTAATATAATGGAACTTTAAAATGCTTGGCTTTAGAAATTGTGATTGGCTAGAATAGTAAAAAATAATCTCTTTGCCCAAAATGTGATTAGCATATGGGACATGGGCCCTACAAAATAAAGAGATAAATGTGGACAACTTTTATACACCTGTACCTCTAGTTAGGGACTAACAAATTGAATGTATTCATTCTTTTATCATGTGTGTTCTGAGCACCACATATACCGGACACTGTGTTAAGGACTGTGATGTGGTGCTGAGCAAAAGAGACATGATTCTCCCATTCATAGCAGAGACCTACTTCAATTAAGTGATGTATTTATCTTATTACAACGGCTGTGGAAAATTACGTAGAAGTAGGAAAGCATATTACTAAGTTACCTGACCTACTTTGGGAGTCAGGAAAAGCTTCCATTAGAAAGTGATATTTGAGCAGAGATTTGTGGGATGAGTTAGCATTAACTAGGAAAAGAGAAAGATACATCTAGATCGAGATGGAAGGAAGCATGGAATATTTGAAGAATTGAAAGGTCAGTGGCTCTGGGAGAGAAGAATGGCTCAATCCATCAGGAGCTAGTGGAAAACAGAGGGCACACTCAAATGGGGCAACTGAGGACAGTTTAATAAAGGGGCTCTGTATAATGATGTCTGAATGGTTAAGGGAAAGGAACAAGGAATGAACAGTACTCTAGGATGAGCAAGAATGGAAAGCTACTTCTATGCCTAGGCATCAAAATGGAAGGCGGGAGCATTTATCAGAGAAAATGGTAATAGGAAAGAGACATCACATGGTAGCTGTGACCTTCCATAAACAGGTGCAGCCAAAATATAAGGAGGCTTTTTCCAAAATGTAAATTGTCTCTTACATAAACATTATTTCTTAAGTAAATACTGTCAAGCTGCCAGTCATTTACAAACAAAAATAAAGGGAAATGTGAATACTAATCAAAAGTACTTAATGAAATTATATAAAAAGGAAGAAAGATAATGAAAAATTAAAAATCAATTTAAAGAATTAGAAATTTGAATATTTCCAGCTTTTTGACTAGAAACAAACTTGGTTTTGGGCATAGTGAGTATTTGAGAAAATCAGCTATAACACTGTCACAGGATCTTTGGGGTGTCACTTTTCTGGCTGGAAACCTCTGTGGCTCGTGGTGCCTTTGCCCAAGTTTTGCTTGGGCCTGCTGAGCTCATTCCGCCCACTCAGCCTACAGGAACTGTGCTTGGCTAGCACTACTGGCCTGGATCCCATGCCTGTCAAGGGCAAGCCAGGCACAGGGCAGCAAGGGTTGTGTGAGTGAGTGAGCATGTGGTCCAGCTACTGCGCACATTCAGGGTTGCTGACTGCGGTGAGGTGGGCAGCTCCAGATGCTGGCAGGGGTGCTGGCTCCCTGTGAGGCTGTGGCTGGACCAGGCATACGGCAAGCATCTTCCATGGCTGGCACTGGAGAATGCAGTGTCCTCCAGAAGCTTGGAGATGCCAGGAACCACAGAGCCCCAAAGAAGGTGCCACAGCTCTGGCTCAGGGAGCTTTTAGATCTGGGCTCTCTGAAGGGCCACAACAATTCTCTCCTTCTCTCTTCTCTCCTCTAATCACCTGCAACATGGTGAGCAAGGGAATAGTTTCAGCCTTGTTTGTGTTACAGCTTTCAGCCCCACCATTCCGTAGTTCCTGAGTTCCTGTTCTCTGTCCAGGAAGAATGAGGAACACAGACAACTGGAGGGTGGGCAAGGTGCAGAGGTGTTTTCTTGAGAGACAGAACAGCTCAGAGGAGACCCACAGTGGGTAGCTCCTCTCTGCAGGCAGGGCCTCCTGACCAGTGTTCAGCTCTCAGCAGAGAGGAGATCAGCAATGGGTAGCTCCTCTCTGCAGGCAGGTTGTCCCATCATCTGCCTAAGTCTGGCTGAGTCCGGGGTTTTTATGGGCTTCATAAGGGAAGAAGTATGTGCTGATCGGGTAGCCATGAGAGGGTCAGGGAAAAAGCACTGTAATTTCTCACTCTGGTCCATGGAACTGGCAGCCTGGCCCCCAGGCCTCAAGCCATCCCTGGCCCGAAGGTGGGGTTTCACCAGGGATCTGCCCCTTTCCACCCAAGAGCCTGTCTGCCTCCTGCTGCCATTAACCTGCCATCCATAGTGCCCATAGCATCCAGGCTGTTTGTGTGCAGAGGTGCCTTCAGTTCTGTGCAAAATCACCCCCTCAGCTTCCCTCCTGTACTCATCAGCATCCAATGTCCAGAGGGGACCAAGGCAGCAGGGGGCTGGCATGTCAGCGCTGCCTCAAGTGTGTGCACACCCAGCCAGATTGTGACAATACCTGGGCTTGGCCACAACTTTGCTCTGAAATCAGAGCTGGTGCCAGGAGCAGGGAGAGGTGAGACAGCAGGAGCAGGCACTTCTAAGCTTATAGTGGAAGGGGGCCCTGGGCTTCTGAGAGCGCAGAGATGCCTGAGACTGAAGCCTGGCTGGGTGGCTGCAGCTGTATCCAGGAGGGCAGGGCTCCCACCCCTCCAACTTGGAAGGGGTTGGGGCTTCTGCCTATTCAGGCTCCTGCTAGCTCTATGGAGCCTGCAGCCCCAGCCATGCCTGTCTTACTGCAGCTGGCATCATGGCAGTGGCTGCTCCAGACAGGCCACCACTGCCATCAACACCACACAGTAGCTGTGACCTTCTGTAAAGAGATGCAGTCAAGCTGAGGCTAGACAGCAGGGGGAGATGCAGGGGAATAAACACCATACTGCGATCTTCAGCCACCTTCCCATCTCCCACTGTTCTTTAATCAAACTAGCTGGAAGTCAGAGAGTGAGGGAGCTCTTTGATGCAGCCTAGAAGGATCAGCTCCCAGGGCACAGAGCAAGGTGAAGAAGTATAAAGTGGACCTAGAGGGGTAAATGGAAAATATCCTGCAGAGTATGAAGCAGATCATACCATCTTATTGGGCAATTGAAGGATTCAGGTATTCATTTTTCTGAAAGTGATAGGCAGTGAGGGAATAATGTGATCAGATTTGCCATTCATGAAGGAAGGCCATTCTTGCATATGAGCAGACTGGAGCCACTCATGAAGGATACAGGAAGCTCAGATAGAAGTATAGTGATTGGACCCAGTGAGAGAAGGTGATAGAATCAACTAATCTGGTGGTTGTGGAAGGTGAGGAGACAAAGAGTTTGCACTGGTTTGCAAATTGGAAGTGTGAAAGAGGGTATGAGAAGTGTCAGAGAATTATAGATTTACATTTGTGTAAGTAGATGGATGATGGTGCCATTCCCTGAAGAAAGACCAGGTTTGGGAGTTGGAAGAAGAGATCATAAACTTGGTTTTGGTCATAGTGAGTCCTTAAGAAAACCAGCTATAAATCAAATTGGCCACCTACACTTAAGTAGGTATTTAATAGCCTACCTTTTATTGCACCCCAACAAGGCTCTGTATTAGGCATCTTATCTTCAATCTTCAAAATACAGAGGCAGGCATTATTTTTCCCATTTTATGGATGAGAAAACTGAATCTCAGGGATATTAAATTCCTTGCTTAAGTTAATTACTGAAATCCAGATATTTTAACTCCTGCTGGAGTTCTTTCTCCTTCATCCTGCTATTTCTGCAAGTAATGGATGTATTCGAGAATCCTGTAGAAGGGGTTGAGAAAAAGTTAAAGGATTTCTGTTATGAGGTTTTGTTTCATATTGGGGAGAATACAGGCTTTATGTCATTGAATTCTAAAGTAGGCTCATGTGAATTTCAATTAATCAATCAATCAAATCAGTACTCACTGAGCATTTATTATATGCTTATCACTTTGTTGGCTGTTATAAAGAGATTATGAGTAAGATAAGATGATTCTTGATTCAATGGCTTAAAATTTAGTTGGGGAAGCAAACATACACAGGAAATACTCTTAGATGTGATAACATTATGTGTTGATATAACAAAAAGACATACAGTAGGACTGACAGCTTGAGAAAGGATAGTATATATTATGATCAAGTCTTATTTAGGGGAGACTTCCATTGTATATACAAAAGGAAACTGATAAAGGAGAGAATACTACGTGTTGATGGTCTAAGAAACAACATCCAGCAATTGAATGTTGGTGTGCATATTCAATGTCTCTTTCCCAGGAAATTCCTTAAAATGCGCAATTAGTTACAGTTAGCTAAATGAAGTGTGCATCAAATGATCTGAGAGTTGAGGTTTCTGGGAACCTATTTAATTTAACATTAGTTTTGAAATTCCTGCAACCAAGAATGCTTTGCTTTTTTGATCAACAAAAGACAACAACCTGTTCATATCTTTGTTGAAGGAAAAGCTGAAACTGCAAATGTGTTTAAATCTCATACGATCTAAATCTTTATCCTAATAACGAAAAATGTCATCAACAAAGCTTGGTCTAAGATCTTTGAGGCTCCATAAAGATTATTCTATATTAGAAACCCACCTCAAATTTATTTCCAAAAGGAAAGGTAAGATGTCTCTTGAATAATAGCATCCATAAAGTAAGAAATTTTCTTAGTAGTACATATTATAATATGTGACATTTGTTTAGTACCTTATGGTTTGCAAAGTACTTAATATGCTTCATCTTATTTGACAACTAAGCAAAGCTGAATTTTCACCAGAATGTTATAGTGGATAATATACTTCCCCAGAGAGGAAAAATAACGTGTTGATTTTAAACATATTTATAAACAAATAATCAGTCTTAGGTACTTAGGCAGTAAGAGGGAGGCCATGGTTGTCCTATTGAATAAATGTGTAGTTATGTAGAAATGATGACAGTGATAAGAATAACACAGATTGAGCCTTTCCTATTCATCTGGTACTAGTTCGTGTACTTACATGCATCAACCTGCTTAATACTACAAAAATCCCATGAAGAAGATAAAATTATTTCCATGTTATTGATAAGGAAACTTAGGCACAAATGTCTAAATTGCCCAAGGTCACACAACTAGTAAATGACAGACCCGGGCTTTGAACCCAAGAAGTTTGGCTTCAGAGCTCTCACAGTTAATTGCTACTCTTTCCAAAATGTAAATTGTTTCTTATATAAACATTGTTTCTTAAGTAAAAATTGTAAGGGTCCTAATACTTTACAAACAAAAATAAAGAGAAATGTAAACACTGATCAAAACTACTTAATACAAATCACATAGAAGGAAGAAAGAATAAAATATTAAAAATCAGTTTAAAGATTGAGCAATTGAAATATTTCTAGCTTTTTGACTAGTCTCCCAAAAAAGAAAGATTAAAAAGGTAGAGACTAATTTATTGTGTAAGCCTAACTCAATGTTATCATAATTATAAAAATTTTTAAATAAATCCTAAAAATATTTCCTGCTTTACTTAGAGAGGAAACTAGTTCTTCTAATATAGAATAATTCAATTTCCTAAGCAAGAAAGAGAGGGTCTAGAGACAAATAGAATATTCTAAATTCTCAGGCACCTCACTGAGGATCCTAAACTTATTTACCCATTCCTCACACTAGGTGTGAGAGGAGCAAGGGGAGAGCAGCGGCAGAATAGGTTCTTTGAACTCTGCTCTCTTTGAAATGAGGATACCTCATACCCAGATGTCCCCAGCTTTGGAGAATTCTTTCATAACAAGAAGGAACATTGTCCCTTGAGGCTTGAAGGTACCAGTATTTTGGAGTGGAAAATGGTCAACCTCCATCAGCTCTGATAAAATCTAAAAAGGAGCTCTTAGGACTTCTTTGCTTTTGAGGTTAGATGGAAGAGACTTTTCTCCAACGTTCCCCTCAAGAAGTTAGACTATGGAATTTTTTCCTAAAGTCTCTTTATGCAGTCAAAGAGAGGTGGGTGTAGATCTGTTATCAGTACCTCTTGTCTGCTGCTCAGAGTTAGAAAGTCACAGGGGAGGTGATGCTCAGGTGTTAGGACTGTGGGTGTTTAGCTTTCTTATTCCTAACCTAGAAAGTCACCTACCATTTCCTATCACAAAGAAAACAAAAATGTATGTTTCTCATCGTGATGACAAAATTTAACTTTCCAAACTCATTTGAAGAATTATTTTATCTTGCGCTGGACTTATTCAAAATTCAGTTTAGATAAAAAGACTCCTAAATACGTGGAACTTTTTTTTCTCATTGAGGAACTTCACTAATATGGGGGACAAGATCTTATAATCATAGTGATCATAATAAATAAAAACCATTGTGCATAAATATTTTATGGATTTTACTACAGTCTTTTCCTAGTCCCAATAAAATAAAGAATATTAAAAATAAGCACGTTTTGCTTTTTTTTTTTTTTTTTTTTTTTTTTTTTGATCACCTGCCTGGAGTGCAGTGGTGCAATCTCAACTCACTGCACCCTCTGCCTCCCAGGCTCAAGTGATCCTCCCACCACCTCAGCCTCCTCCATAGCTGGGACTACAGGCACACGCCACCATGCCTAGCTAATTTTTGTATTTTTTTGGTAAAGATGGGGTTTTAACATGTTGCCCAGGCTGGTGGCCTGTCAAGTGATCTGCCCACCTTGGCCTCCTAAAGTGCTGGGGTTACAGGTGTGAGCCTGGCCAGCATGCTAAATTTTCTGACCTTGTAATTCATTCCTGACTGTAAGACTTAAAGTAGTGTTTTTCAAATTGTGATTTGCAATACAGAGGGTAAAGAAATCAATAGGTGGGCCTCACCAAATGCCAGTTAAACACAACAAAGTAAAAATGAAATAGAATGGACAAGAATAGAAATATTAGAGTATTTCATACACAGTAAAAATATTATGATTTTATTAAACTTTGTTAAAATTATTCATGTATGTATGTGTACTGGGATACAACTATAATTCTTCTTTTTGAGATGGAGTTTCACTCTTGTCATCCAGGCTGGTGTGCAAAGGTGCAATCTCAGCTCACTGCAACCTCTGCCTCCTGGGTTCAAGCAATTCTCTTGCCTCAGCCTCCTGAGTAGCTGGGATTACAGGCGCCCACCACCATGCCCAGGTAATTTTTGTATTTTTAATAGAGACAGGGTTTCACCATGTTGGCCAGGCTGGTCTCGAACTCCTAACCTCAGGTGATTTGCTGGCCTCGGTCTCCCAAAGTGCTGGGATTACAGGCATGAGCCACCATGCCCAGCCAAAATGTATTCATTTTTTATAACAGTAAAAACAAATTGAAATCCACTGACCTAGAAAAATTCCTGGACAAGTGCATCAGCCTATTCGTGATTATTTTTCCTTCACATATCCAAAATGTTACTGTCAAGCATCACTAATAAATTTTGATGTAGTCACCTAATGGAATATTATATAGCAGTGAATATAAATAAATTACAGCTGATGCAACAATATAGGCGAATAGTAGGCACATAATATTGGAATGAAAAACCAACATACAGAAAAATGCATACAACAAGATACCATTTCTATGCCACTCAAAAAACAAGCAAAACTTAGTTTTTTTTTTCCATTTTTTAGAGATAGGGTCTCATTCTGTTGCCCAGGCTGAAGGGCACTTGCATGATCATAGCTCACTATAATGTCAAACTCCTGGGCTCAAGGGATCTTCCCACCTCAACCTCCCAAGTAGCTAGGACTACACATGTGTGCCACTAGGCCCAGCTAATTTTCAATTTTTTTTTTTTTTTTTTTTGTAGAGACTGGATCTAGCTGGTCTCAAATTCCTTGCCTCAAGTGATTCTACTGCCTCAACCTCCTAAAGTGCCAGGATTACAAGTGTGAGCCACTACCCTAGCCAAAATTTAAAATTACGTTGACTAGTAATACATGCTTATATGATAAACTATTAAAATTTAGTTATTTTAAGGGTAGTTACCTCTGTGTGGAGACTGGGGAGAAAGTGGAGGAGATTAGGGAAGAACACGCAAGAAGTTTCTATAGCGTTGTTAGTATTCTAGTTCTTAAGCTAGGGGTTGGATTTTATTATGTTTCAAAGCCTAAATATATTCTTAATTTTGTGTTATATTGTTTTGCTTGTGTCCAACAATAAGAACTGAACTTGTTGACATTTATAAGGAAATAAATCTAATTTTTTTCTTAAAATCTTGTCTTTGATAGAAGGCTGGTAACTCACCTTGTCCCTAAAACACACCACATTTCCCTATGGTGGAGCAGTCCATAATAAATATTCCAGACAACTAAGCTCATCTAAAAATAGGAATGGCTTTCAACTAACTTCCTGGAAATGACAGAATAAATAAAGAGCATGTTCTCAAAATTGCAGACCCCCCCACTGTATCTTTGCATAATGTTCTTCTTTTCCTTGCCTCAGTTTCTCCAGCTGCAAGGAAAAATTATATGTAACTCTGGATTCTTGCTCTCTCTCTATCCTGTTCAAATCTTCAAAAAACAAGATTAAGCACTTCTATAGCAGTGCTTCACAAACTTGCTATTTGATGGACATACCACTAAAAAGACTCTTGAATGGCTGCTAAAATACCTAGTTCCAATCCAAACCCCCAGTTCATTTAATAGTTCAGCTCTTTTGCTATAAAGGAGCAAAGTGATTCTTGAATGGGAAGAAAAGCAGCTGCCCGCAGTTTCCTGCCCTCAGAGAATTATTTTTTTTTTAATGTTAAGTGCTCACTCAGCAGTCAGAGAGTCTTATGTACATGAAACCTCACTTCCTCAATGTAAATACACACAGTCCTCAAATCAAACACTCTGTGTTCCAAATTTATTGGAGAGTTATTTGTTTGGGATGCAAATTATCTTTTCAAAAGAAGATGACATTAGAAATGATGGAACAGGTCTCTAAAGGAGAAAGCACTGATAGTTGCCCTGGTCCTTCTTGCCTCCAAGGCCTCAGCAGCGTGAAAGGATTTGGTAGGGGAAGACCAAGGGGCAGGAATCTACAGTCAGCAGAAATGTCCCACAAAGGGAAGCGATTAAATGCAAGGTTGGGGAGTGTCCCTCCGGGGATACTGCTCAGTGGCACTCAGTCCTGGGCAGCCGATGGTGAGAGTGGGGAGGATATGAAAAGGAGGGACTTCCACTGCAGGATGCCAGTGTCAAGGGAGACTTTCAAAGGCAGGCAGACCAGATGGGACTTCAGTAGGTATCTGCAGGACCCGTTTATAAGTACTGAAGAAAAAGCAACCTCCAGAGGTGATGGAAATTAAAAAGTACGTTCAATGCTTTGTCTACTAAACTGCTCAAGGCTCCCAGAGAGGGAAAACTACTATGTCTGGCTGACATGAGATTATTATTATTATTATTATTATTATTATTATTATTATTTTGCTCCTCTTTAATAAGGGGGTAAAAATCTCTGGTGCCTACAGCTACAACATCTCCAATTCTAGTGGTCAGACAGCCCAAGGCCACAGCCCTAACCTAAAGGCAATGCACGCATGGTCGTAGTAGAGAAACAAGAGTGATCCTGACACGGGAGTACCATGGAGAGGACCTGCAGGTCATGGGAAGATTCTGTATAAATGTTAAATACTATTATTCATTGTCACCAACATGGAATTCTCTCTAGCATAAAAAAAGGTCCATTCAGTTGACAGGGCTGACGAAGCATATTTAAGATGATGAGCACCAGTCCTGTGACTGAGTAAGGATGCCAGGAGATCCTGGGCATTTGTGGAAGCAGCTATATCCCTAAGAGCTTGCCAATTCCACTTTTGGTGAAAAGGTCCAGGTAAATTTACAAGGACAACTGAATAAATGTTAACATGCTTTTTATATTTTCTTGTAACAATTCAGTGTAAAAATGTGCATACTCTACAATTTTCAAAGTTGTCATCTGAAAATTCTAAGATTTTGATGATAAAGCAAGAATGGGAAGAACTAAGATAAAATTTAGGTCTACCTCAACACAATCATGCAAATTAGTAAAGACACTAAGACGAGGGCCTGAAAAGTATTAGACTACATCATTAAAAATATGTTATTGTAAAAATATGTGTTTACAAATTCATTCTTGTCTTCAGCCTTGGGACAATTCTCTAGGCTCTTATTTTGAACTACTAGCCAAGTCATTCTCTTCTCTCTTCTCGCCTTGCCTCACTTCGCCTCTTTTCTCTTCTATTTCATATAATAATTATTGAGAATTCAGGTAGTGTTTGGGATTATGTAAAGTAATGAACAGCAACAGCAAGAGCTATAATCATTTTCTTAAATAAAAAAAAAGGTAGGCCAGAATTTTGCTGATGCATCCTCAACATGATCTGAAAGCCAAAGGTAAGAGTGAAAATTGGCTGGGCACGGTGGCTCACGCCTGTAATCCCACCACTTTGGGAGGCCAAGGCGGGTGGATCACCTGAGGTCAGCAGTTCAAGACCAGCCTGGGCAACATGGCAAAACTCCATCTTTACTAAAAATACAAAAATTAGCCGGGCATGGTAGTGTGCACGTGTAATCCCAACTAGTCAGGGGGCTGAGGCAGGAGAATTGCTTGAACCTGGGAGGTGGACGCTGCAGTGAGCTTAGATTGTGCCACTGTACTCCAGCAAAGTGAGACTCTACAAAGTGAGACTCTGTCTCAAAAAAAAAAAAAAAAAAAAAAGAAAAAGAAAAAAGACTGAAAATTGTCACTGGATCATAAGTTCCAAACAACAAATCTAGGTGATTCTTTACAAGGTTGACATTGAGTTGGTGATTAATAGAAGGAAAGTTTTAGAGGGAAAAAGAAATAGTGTACGAATTAGTATGTCTAAGAGTAAAGACATTATTAGCCTACACTCCAGAAAGTCAATCCTTTAATTAAATGAAGACTATACTATCCTTTGAAACGTACTAACATCCTCAGATGAAGGCATTGCAAAATACTTTACAAAAGATTCGAGGTCAGGAGATGGAGACCATCCTGGCTAACACGGTGAAACCCCATCTCTACTAAAAAAGTACAAAAAAATTAGCTGGGCTTGGTGGCGGGTGCCTGTGGTCCCAGCTACTTGGGAGGCTGAGGCAGGAGAATGGTATGAACCTGGGAGGCGGAGCTTGCAGTGAGCCAAGATCGCACCACTGCACTCCAGCCTGGGCGACAGAGAGAGACTCCGTCTCAAAAAAAAAAAAAAAAAAAAAAAAAAAAAAAAAAAAAAAAAAAAAATTCACCAACTGTAATCCACTCATACAATTATACAAGAATTTTATAGGCACTGGATATTTTTTAGCCTCAAACTCCTCAGTTACTCATGAAATCAGCACACTGAAAGTCTTCATTCAATCAGAAGTATAGATGAGTTGATTGATTCATTCCAGAAATACTTACCGAATGGCCCTGTATGAGGTTCTGTGAAAGAGGCAATGATAAATCAGGTGCAGGCCTCATTTTTCTAGGGGGTTTTGTGTCTAACAGGAGAAATCGGAAATCCCCATAAATAACTAGACCACAGGTCAAAAGAGCGGAGCATCACAAGAGAAGTGTGGGTGACATATCAGGGGCAAGCATATGTGGTAAACTTTAGAGAGGAAAGAAATGGACTGGCTATGAACAAGACATACAGGATGGACAGGAAATGCAAACCAGACAGAGGAAAAAGTGTAATCAAAGGCACGGTTTCGGCAATTTCAAGCAGCTCAGATTCGTTGGCATGAAAGGGAATGCCAGGAAATATGATAGGAAAGGACTGAATGAATCTTTCATGGAAAGAAGGATTAAGAACATCAGGTTGAGGAGATACATTGAACAGCTTAGATCTCAGCTCACAGGTGGCACACTTCTCTCCCTATGCTTGCATCATCCTGGCCATTGTTTAACATCTACCTTTGAAATAACTCTTCTTTACAGATTGAGACTGTAGTGCATAAGGAAGTATATTAGGACATTAACCTGTGAGTTTAAGGTAGGTTGTAGAGTAAAACGCATAATATGGTAATTTTTCTTTTGCTGTTTGTTTACAAAGAAACAACATCATGTAAATACTGTTGAACAAAATAATATATAAAGGAATGACCGTGTGGATGGATGGGTAGGTGGATGTGTGATCGACATGTGACTGAATGGGTGGGTGGAGAGTTGGACATGTGAGGGACTGAGCCTATAGGTGAACAGGTGAATGGACAGGGGAATGGGTAGTAAGTGGATGAACAGGTGAATGATTTCTGAGTTGCTGGCTTGCTGGATACTTAAAGCAGCTGGGTGATTTCTCTATGATCCCATAATTAGGTCAACAGCAGACCAAAAAATGTCAATAATATATAATTATTTGCTAGTAAATTTTAGTCTGGCTATAGGAGTCTAGGACATTTTAAAGTATGCTTATGAAGTGAGCACATCCTTCATTGCACATTATAACAGAACTTAAAAGACACATGTTCCTTCAATTCCCAAGCCATTCATCCCTTTCTGAAATAGTATAGGAATTAAAGTTTTCCTAAAAACAACCTAAGTGAAAGAAGGCCAAACCACTATAAAGGTAAAAGTAAATTTTACCTTTTAGATTTAGTGATTTTTAAAATTGACATTCACCATCCTATAGAATGAGGAGATTCAGCTATAATAACAGTTTCAAAAATTGTAGAACAATGAAGTTTCTTTTCTTTTCTTTTTTTTATTATACTTTAAGTTCTGGGATACATATACAGAATGTGCAGATTTGTTACATAGGTATACACGTGCCATGGTGGTTTTCTGCACCCATCAACCCATTACCTACATTAGGTATTTCTCCTAATGCTATCCCTCCCCGTACCTCCCACCCCCCGACAGGCCCTGGTGTGTGATATTCCCCTTCCTGTGCCCATGTGTTCTCATTGTTCAACTCCCACTTATGAATGAGAACAGGTGGTGTTTTGTTTTCTGTTCCTGTAAATTAATTTGCTGAAAATGATAGTTTCCAACTTCGTCCATGTCCCTCCAAAGGACATGAACTCATTCTTTTTTATGGCTGCATGGTATTCCATGGTGCATATGTGCCACATTTTCTTTACCCAGTCTAACATTGATGGGCATTTGGGTTGGTTCCAAGTCTTTGCTATTGTGAATAATGCTGCAGTAAATTTATTAGCCCTTTGTCAGATGGATAGATTGCAAAAATTTTCTCCCATTCTGTAGGTCGCCTGTTCACTCCCCACCACAAATCAACAGATTATACATTCTTCTCAGCACCACATAGCACTTATTCTAAAATCGACCACATAATTGAAAGTAAAACACTCTTCAGTAAATGCAAAAGAATGGAAATCACACCAAACAGTCTCTCAGATCACCGTGCAATCAAATTAGAACTCAGGATTAAGAAACTCACTCAAAATTGCACAACTACATGAAAACTGAACAACCTGCTGAAATGAAGGCAGAAATATAAATAAGTTCTTTGAAACCAATGAGAACAAAGACATAATGTACCAGAATCTCTGGGAACAGCTAAAGCCGTGTTTAGAGAGAAATTTATAGCACTAAATGCCCACAGAAGAAAGCAGGAAAGATGTAAAATCGACACCCTAATACCACAATTTAAAAAATTAGAGAAGCAAGACAAATTCAAAAACTAGCAGAAGACAAGAAATAACTAAGATAAGACCAAAACTGAAGGAGACAGAGACATGAAAAACCCTTCAAAAAAATCTGTGAATCCAGGAGCCGGTTTTTTAACAAAATAGATAGGCGCCACCCGCCAGACTAATAAAGAAGAAAAGAAAGAAGAATAGCTGCAATAAAAAAATGATACAGGGGATATCACCACTGATCCCACAGAAATAAAAACTACCATCAGAGAATACTATAAACATCTCTATGCAAATTAACTAGAAAATCTAGAAGAAATGGATAAATTCCTGGACACATACACACTCGCAAGACTAAACCAGGAAGAAGTTGAATCCCTGAATAGACCAATAACAAGTTCTGAAATTGAGGCAGTAACTAATAGCCTACCAACTAAAAAAAAAGCCCAGAACCACATGGATTCACAACCGAATTCTATCAGTTGTACAAAGAAGAGCTGGTTATCACTCCTTCTGAAACTCTTTCAAACAATAGAAAAAGAGGGAATCCTCCCTAACTCATTTGATGAGGCCAGTATCACCCCGATACAAAAACCTGGCAGAGACACAACAAGAAAAAGAAAATTTCAGGCCAATATCCCTGATGAACATCAATGCAAAAATCCTCAATAAAACACTGGCAAACCAAATCCAGCAGCACAGCAAAAAGCTTATCCACCATGATTAAGTCAGCGTCATCCCTGTGATGCAAGGCTGGTTCAACATAGGCAAATCAATAACCGTAATCCGTCACGTAAACAGAACTAAAGACCACATGATTATCTCAATAGATGCAGAAAAAGCTTCAATAAAATTCAATACTCCTTCATGCTAAAAACACTTAATAAACTAGGTATTGATGGAACATATCTCAAAATAATAAGAGCTGTCTATGACAAAACCACAGCCAATGTCATACTGAATGGACAAAAGCTGGAAACATTCTCTTTGAAAACCAGCACAAGACAAGGATGCCCTCTCTCACCACTCCTGTTCAACATAGTATTGGAAGTTCAGGCCAGGGAACTCAGGCAAGAGAAAGAAATAAAGAGTATTCAAATGGGAAGAGAGGAAGTCAAATTATCTCTGTTTGCAGATGACATGATTGTATATTTACAAAACCCCATCATGTCAGTCCAAAAACTCCTTAAGCTGATAAGCAACTTCAGCAAACTCTCAGGATACAAAATCAACGTGCAAAAATCACAAACATTCCTATACACCAATAATAGACAGAGAGCCAAATCATCAGCAAACTCCCATTCACAATTGCTACAAAGAGAATAAAATACCTAGGAAGCCAACTTATAAGGGATGTAAAGAACCTCTTCAAGGAGAACTACAAACCACTGCTCAGGGAAATAAGAGAGGACACAAACTAATGGAAAAATATTCCATGCTCATGGATAGGAAGAATCAATGTTATGAAAATGGCCATACTGCCCAAAGTAATTCATAGATTCAATGCTATTCCCATCAAGTTACCATTGACTTTCTTCATAGAATTAAAAAAAATTACTTTAAATTTCATATGGAACCAAAAAAGAGCCCATATAGCCAAGACAATCCTAAGCAAAAAGAGCAAAGCTGTAGGCATCCTGCTACCCAACTTAAAACTATACTATAAGGCTACAGTAACCAAAACAGCATGGTACTGGTACCAACATATAGACAAATGGAACAGAACAGAGGCCTCAGAAATAACACCACACATCTACAACAATCTGATCTTTAACAAACCTGACAAAAACAAGCAATGGGGAAAGGATTCCCTATTTAATAAATGATGTTGGGAAAACTGGCTAGCCATATGCAGAAAACTGAAAGTGAACCCCTTCCTTACACCTTATACAAAAATTAACTCAAGATGAATTAAAGATTTAAATGTAAGACCTAAAACCATAAAAAACCCTATAAGAAAACCTAGGCAATACCATTCAGGACATAGGCATGGGCAAGGACTTCATGACTAAAACAACAAAAGCAATTGCAACAAAAGCCAAAATTGACAAATGAGATCTAATTAAACTAAAGAGCTTCTGCTCAGCAAAGGAAGTTTATTTTCAAAACCAACAAATACCAACCAATTCACCAATTGGTTTGGTTAAACAGTTAACCAAAAACCTTAAAAAACGACTGTATGTAAGGGGGCACAGTTCACTGCTGAAATAAGGTTTTAAGAAAGATGCCCCTACTATTCAAAATGTGGACTTTGGACTAACTGGATCAGCATTACTCGGGAGCTTGTTGGAAATGCACAACTTCAGGTCCCATCCCAGACCCATCAAAATGCATTTTTATATGCACATTTTAGTTTGAGAGTACTACTAGTTGCTCTTCTTGAAAATTCAAAATGTATGTAGTGTTATATATTGTTTAATTTTGTTTAATCCAGTGTTAACCAAAGTTATTTAATCATGGATCTTTTTTTAATAGAATACTCATTTAACATTGCATGGAAATTGTGGAGAGTTTGAGTGACGTTGAGATAATAACTAAAGTCCTTCCAAACAAAGCATGTTATGTCTGTGTTAACTATAGAGACATAGATACATACACACACACACGTATATATCTATTAATTAAACTATTATCTATTGATCTATCTAGTAAAAGTAGCCATAATTCTGTGTATATGTTTAATAAAAACAAAAAAGGGAAATGGATTTGTTAGATTTGAAGAAAATGGTGGAAGGTAATGTTAAGTTCCTGGTTAAGAGAAGAAATTTTGTGAAAAGTCAATCAAGACAACAGTGTCTACTGGGAAACATTGCTGTGGGACTGGGATTTCCTTTTGCTTTCCAAGATCTTTTCCAAAATATTCATTCTTCATTAATAAGGGCTAATTTTTATGTACTTTCTTCCACTTGTTCCTATTCAAATACTTTATTTTTAGAAGGAAATTTTTGGGGGCCGTTAATATTTCCAAAGGCTTGTAAGAATGTTAGTTTTTTGGCTGGGTGTGGTGGTTCATGCCTGTAATCCCAGCACTTTGGGAGGCTGAGGCAGGTGGATCACGAGGTCAGGAGTTCAAAACCAACCTAGCCAAGATGGTGAAACCCCATCTCTACTAAAAATACAAAAAAATTAGCCAGGTGTGGTGGCAGGCGCCTGTAGTCCCAGCTACTCAGGAGGCTGAGGCAGAGAACTGCTTGAACCCAGGAGGTAGAGGTTGCAGTGAGCCGAGATCGCTCCACTGCACTCCAGCCTGGGCGACAGAGCAAGACTCTGTCTCAAAAAAAAAAAAAAGAATGTTAGTTTTTATGTGACGCTTCCTTGGATAAGTTCAAATTGATAATAAAGATTTGAACTTAATTTGATGTTATTGGAAGTAATCTGAAAATAACAATACTTTCTAGTGTTGGTGGTTCAATCATTTAAACCAATATTTCAAAGAAGAAGTTATGCTTTGCCTTTATATTCTCTTAGTGTCTATCGAAAAGCACATGGATTCCACCCCTTTCATTCAAAAAAGCACATGGATCTAGGGTGGTAGCTCTTTTTTATCCCAGAGACTAAAAGCTTGAGAATAGAAAGGGCTTTGTCATTGCAGATCTCACTTTGTTTTGCCCAACCTTAGGAACGAGCAGGAATAAGAGTGAAACTATGCTAAGGTTGTAAAAAGGTCAGAGGTACATGAGATAATTTCAGGTGCCACAGGCAGATATTTTATTTTAATAGTCATGAATTTATCTTCATATGAGAAAAGATGTAATCAGTATAGCAAATGTGCCACTTCCTAGATATTATCATTTAGGATGAGGTTAAGTTTAAAAAGTGAGGCCATTTTAAAAAGCAAATAGTGTTACAGGTATGTATACAATAAGAATTGAGACTGTAGCAATGTAAAGATTGCAATGTGGGAAATACTCCTCTAAGTCAATCCTTTCGTTCTGCAGATGAAAATGAAGCCCTCTATATATGGAAGTTAATGGGATTAGGGCCCAGGAATTTTTACTTCTCAAAATCAAATTTAAATCTCTGTAATAGACTCAGATAAAAATACCTTAAGTGTATCTAAAATATCTTTAAGATATAAAGTCATCAATCACAACGAATGACTACTTCCCCAGATATTGGACAATTGATGATATGCATGCAGCTCATAATTTTCAAGACTCTCCAAAGCATTCAGATGCATTCTAATAATAAAGTAAAAGAACTTCTCCCTCCTTTTGAATAGGTTGGATTTACCTTACTTTAAGTATGAACCATACACTGTCATTGGAATTTGCCTTAGACCTGCTACCACTTCTCTGAAGGTTGGCTTTTCCTACCATTTTAAGATGGAAATGAACAAGTAAGATTCTGCCTCCCATTTATTATACAAAAATACAGGCAAAGACCCTACACCATTTAAGTTTCCAGTGCCTTGGTTTCCCCCTCTGTGAAATACCACTTAATTGATCTCTAAAGTAACTTCTAGTTTCAAAGTTCTATGACTTTACAACTATAAAAAAATGCATTAAACCCATAAATAGCTAAACTTCCAGAGAAATACATTATTAGATATTAAATGTGTCATTTTTTAGTGCCTACCATGATACAGGTACTCAACAAACCTTGACTCATTTAACCTGCCCAGCACACATACACAATTCCTATTTCACATATGCAGAAACCGGAGTTCAGAAGGTTGCAGTGACTTAGTCAACATGACACAGCCAGTAAGTAGTGAAGCTGAAATTTGAGGCCACATCCCCTTTTCTTAAAAGTCTACTCCTTAACCTCATCATGCCAAACTACCTTACTATGGTCAAAACATTATCATTACCTTTTCGGAAAAGCTACTGGGGCAAAATTACAGAAAAAAAATATCTATTTGTCAGTTTGTCAACACAGCTAGAGAAACACCCTGAGGACTGCCTAACTGATGAAAATATTGAGAACACATGTCATTTTGAAATGATTTTCTTAAATATATGGAATAGATTAATGATGTGAAAGCCGATCAAACTAAATTTAGATGTGAATTTTCCATTTGAAAAACCCCAAGCTCTAATACTGATCCAGGCTACAGAGAGTAAGTGATTACATCTTATTTTTTGAGAAAGGGTCTTACTCCATCACCCAGGCTGGAGTGCAGTAGCATGATCAAGGCTCACTGCAGCCTCGACCTCCTAGGCTAAAGCGATCCTCTCACCTCAGGTAGCTAGGACTATAGGCATGCACCAGCACACCTGGCTAATTAAAAAAAAATTTTTTTAGAGGTGGGATCTCACTATACTTCCCAGGCAGTTGGTCTTGAACTTCTGGGATCAAGCAATTCTCCCAAAGTGCTGAGATTACACGCATAAACCATTGTTCCCAGTCCTAAATTTCTGATTCTTGAGAGGTAAAAGAATAGAAACCATATAAATATTCTAATGCACAGAAAAGTATTTCCATAGTTTCAGGATTACATTACATTTTATTTCATTGAAAATATGAAACATCACGCCTGTAACGGCACTTTGGGAGGCCAAGGTGGGCAGATCACGACCATCCTGACTAACACAGTGAAACCCCATCGCTACTAAAAATACAAAAAAATTAGCGGGGCATGAAGTCCCAGCTACTCGGGAGGCTGAGGCAGGAGAGTCGCTTGAACCTGGGAGGCAGAGGTTGCAGTGGGCTGAGATCACGCCACTGCACTCCAGCCTGGGTGAGAGCGAGACTTTGTCTCAAAAGAAAAGAAAAGAAAATAGGAAATAAATATTACTACCGTATAAAAGAGAATAACTGTTTATGACAGAAAATTTGAAATGAATCATAAAATTTGGGAAATGTCTAAAAGTATAACCATAATATTTGTAAGTGAAAAGCTACATTTTATAGCAAAATAAAAATTTGTGTAGATATGTTTATATAAGCATATATTATATTTAGGTGCTGAGTCAAAACTCAAATATGTAAAAAAAGTATTAAGTAGCATCTATTTGTTGGAACAGCCTTCAAATATAAACTGTACACAGATTTTGTATTATCTTTTGAAATAACAATTTAGCAGAAATAAATTATCTTTGAGACCAAACAGTTCTGATCTTCAAGGTGGTTTTGAGGTAGGAAGAAAGGGAATTTCTTTGGGACATACAGAATCAGCTTGAGATAATGACATTGGCTTTGAAAAATAATTTCAGGAGTAAGTCTTTATTTCTAGTGTGCAGGCTTACTCTTAACCACATTCCTAGCTCAGGGCTCACAGAAATGATTAAAAAATAATTCTAAATGCTTGAACTAGCACATGAATACCTCACGGCAACACTGGCTTGCTTATTTTAACTGATATTCATTTAAACAGCAACATGCGAAATGTCAGCATTTCAAGTGAATTAATCAGTTGATATCCCTGATATAATCACCCATTTTGGACGAGGTGCTGATGAACACATGCTCAGATTGAAAGTAAAATGAGGGTAACTATAATTTTCCCAAAGGCCATAAGCTTGAGCATATGAATGAGATCACTTAATAATCTAATTTTCACTGGCTTCACCTACAGGATGCAGTTTCTCAATAGCCATGCAAAGCTTCCCCAGTGTCAAACGTTTCTGGGAATCCCCAGCCGCTATCTCCTGTTCTCATATGTAATCATGAGTAGATGCCTCCTGGGCACTGTGGCTCCTCCAACAATATTCAGCACAGAGCCACAGCCTTTCCTGCTGCTCCTCGAGGCCCAGCTGTGGCTAGTGTGCTTCACCAATATTATATCAGGCCACTGTGCCAGCTTTTCCAGGGTGCATGACACTCCTCTGCCACCACCCTGTTAGGCACACTCGACTGATTCCCTGGGCCTCAACAGTATCTGAGCAGTATGTGGGTTGTATGGGAAATGGGATTATGATCCACCCTGACTCCCCACCTGGTTCCAATGGATAAGGTACAGACTCTAGGAACTGAAAGCTAGTTGATGATCACCTGTGGGTTTATTAGTAAACCAAATTTATTAGCAATCTGGGCAAGTGCCCAAGAGGCTCTGAGAACCACAGTAAACTTGGATTGGATAATGCAATTTGGATCCAGAGCCAAAGTGTGTCATTGCATCCCCACCCACATTCAGACCTTGGGGTCATCTGGAGCCTGAGGTGGACTGGGAGAGTAAGGGAGAAACAGATCTTCAGAGCAAACTTGCCATCAAGCCAGTTGCGTGGAAGATCACAGGCCCATCCTATTTGACCTTATTACTCGCTGAGCAGAGTGTAAAGAGGAAAGAGTGAGAGGTTGACTCTCCCCCTGTGCTTTATCCCATGGAAGCAGAGGGCTGGAGAATGTGAGTGCCCCTGCTCGCACACGGGTCATAAAGAGCAAGAGACTTGTGCAGGAGTAGTCACTTTTAACACGGGGACATTCTTCCTAACAGGAGGCTGTCACCAGTGAAAGGAGCTACCCTTCTCCTTTGTAGGGAAGCAGGGATGGGGTTGGCAGAGAAGCTAGAAGCTTTCTTTCAAAGCCACAGCCCTGATGGGAAGAAGTTCCCTCTTCTGTGAAAACATGAAGATGGGAGATTAAATTTCTTCCTTTGAGACTATGCAGTTGTCGAAGTGCTGGTGAGGAAAGGGCAGAGGGAAAATGGCTGCGCTTACTTTGTGTTACATTCTCTTTGAGGGATCCCAAAACACTCTAGTCTATACCCTCCAAGTGTGAGAAAGTTTATTAAGAGAGTTCTTCCAGCTTTGGCTTGTCATCTTCCTGCCTTTGCTGGGTCTAATGGGCTGGCAGTGAAGACAATCCAAGTGGCAGCCTTGCTAGTGCAGAGAGCCCCCTTTGCTTCCTTCCAAAGAAAGAATGCTGCATTCACTGGCCTGTCACACTTGGCTACTTTCCCTTAGAATTAATTCTCTTCCAGAAGATGTCACAGTCCCCTTCCTCCCTGAAAATCTATGGAACAGACCAAGAATTTACCAAACATACCCATATATATCTATAATGTCAGCAATAATTATCATTAGTGTTTTTTCAGCAGGAGTCTCTTCCTCACTCAACACAGAGACAACTGGTGGGTCTGTTCTGCGAGTTAACCAGACTCTGCCAGCTATGTCCACACTTAGGCAGTGAATATGACCCAGGCCCAGGCTGTCATTCCCCACTCTGCATAAGTCATAATCTAATTTTGTAAGCAGGCATATCCATGAGGGCTGCTTAACTTAAGGAGAAGTGAGCTTTAAGATACTTAAAACGTGAAACCAAAATAACAAAGAAGATAAATAGAGGAGTTCAAGAAGTCATTTAAATGGAAGAGTCTATTAATTCATCTATTCACTCTTTATTTTACTCAGCATTTATTTAGAACTTTTGTAGGTGCTAAATACAGTGTGTGAAGGTTTAAAAAAAAATATTTAGTTCCTGTCCTTAAGGATCTCACAGTCTAAGTATAAAGGCAGACATGTAAACAGGCAAATAATACCTGCCATAAATCCTTTTCCATGAAATGTGGGCATAATGAATTTTATAAAAATGAAACATGATAAATGCTATAACAGAACATAAAGTGCTATGAAGTACAGGGAGGAACTAATTTTTACTATAATTTTTATTATTGTTACTAGAATCATTAGGTAGTCCCTAAATTGGAAAGATCTGTGAACATATAAAAAATGACAAGTACTTAAGCTTAATTTTTTTCACACATGACTATTCTAGGCCTGGATTTCTATTACAGTATTTCTTGAATATACTTATTTTTAAAGTTTATTTATGGAATAATTATGGTAGCAATGACCAGTGAGGACCTTTGAGTTATAAAAATAGATCTTTTATAAAGTAAACTCATTTACTGAGAAGTCATTGGAACATCTTGGTCTTGTGGAAAAACACAGTTATTATTTACTGATAAATTATTTCCTGCTTATGTAACTGACATGCCATGTTAAAGCATTAAATTAACATTTTGGAAAATGAAACAAATATCTTTCTACAAATAGAAAGGATCATTTTAAGGTTTTTAATTTGTTTCTTGCTTTTATTCAGTTTTCTGAGATAAAAATTAAAGAGTTAAAAATATTTCTTTTAGTTAATAATTTTTAAGTTACTTGGAAGTCACTGAAGCTCATTTGATCTATATTATTTTTCTGAACTGGTGGGACAAATCTCTACAAGCATCCATAGAGACAGCTCCCAAGTATCAGTGAATTGAAGGATTTGGGGATATGCTTTACTGATTGTTCCATATTTCTTTACTTTTTACACTGCTTTTCTTTATTCAATCTTACTTTTCATTGCTGTTGCTTTTTTCTAGCAATGAAAAAAGCTCATGCCTCAGGCTCTTCACTGGTACACTGGAATATTGCTCAACTCTTTGGTGGACATCAGTTTCAGTAAGTGATTGTGTGTGTCCCTCTTGGGAAACCTGCTATAGACCTCTCCTTACAGACAATATTCAAGTATAGAATAGACACAGTATAAAGTAGAAATTGATATAAACAAAAAAGTCAATGAATGTAGTGTTTATGGAAATTCATATTCCATATAACTGGTGATTATGTATGGTGAAACATCTGTTGTTTCTCCTGCTAGTAGCACCCTGATTTTCCTTGTAGACTTATCCATCCCTAACTCAATCCATATAACCAGACAGCCAATGACAATGGTGTATCACAGGAACCACAGTGTCTGTATCAGAAGTGGTCACATGAGTCAAGAAAGGTTAATTAGAGCCAGCCCTGAGACTTCTGCATGAACTAATGAGTTGGGGTTTCTGTTTTGGTGAGAGTAAGCTCGGAGCTGTTGGAACCAATCTGCTGCCTAAGAATGGCACCAGCACAAAGAAAGCCAAGTGAAGAGCTGGAAAAACAGAAAGACATCCTGGTCCTGATAATATTGTTTGAGCCCCTAGATATAGCTGGCCCTGAGGCTAGTGTAATCTTATACATTTCAGAAAAATGAGCCAATAAATTGCTAAGTTTATTGCAGCATATTTTCTTTATTCTTAAAGTTCACCTTTATCACATTGATTTGTTATCATCTCTTATTTGTTTCCTTTACTAGATTTGAAATGCCTTGAGATCAGAATTCCCGCTAGCTAGCAAATAACAGATGCTCATTAAATATTTATTTGACAAACAATTCAGAATCTATCCTTCAAACAAAAATCACACAGCTAGATATTTAGCAACATTGATAACATATATTAACATTTTTCAATAAGGGTTAGATTTTATAGTTATCAAATTACCGTTTTTGTGGGGAAAAAAATGGAATACTACCTGGCTTAAAAAAATCTGGGAAAGACTTTGCACCAATAAACATTCTGCTAATAGAATTTCAAAAATAAAAGATACGTGGAGAAAAATGACATCTTCCATTATAATTAAAGTTACTGGTATTATAAATACTGACGAACAGGATACCTACATGAAGTCCCACAATCTAGTTTCTACTTTGCTCACTTGTATTAGTCCATTCTCAAACTGCTATAAAGAACTACCTGAGACTGGATAATTTATGAAGAAAAGAGGTACAATTGATTCACTGTGTCATGGGCTTAACAGGAAGCATGACTGGGAGGCCTCAGGAAACTTACAATCATGGTGGAAGGTGAAAGCGAAGCAAGCTCATCTTACCATGCGGAGCAGCAGAGAGCGTTGGGGAGGGAGAGAAGTTGTGGGGGTGGGGAGAAGTGCCACACACTTTTAAACCTGCAGATCTCGTGAGAACTGAGTCACTAGCATGAGAACAACATGGGAGAAATCTGCCCCCATGATCTAATCACCTCCCACCAGGTCCCTTCCCCAACACTGGGAATTGCAATTCAACATGAGATTTGGGTGGGGACACAGAGTCAAACCATATTACTACTCTACAAATGAATTGCAAAGTTATATAATATCTAACAATTCCAATATACAACTTCACTTTACTCTCTCTATCTCTGTTGGGATGATGTTGCTATAATTGTAGAAATCAATCTTTATTCAACCAAATGTGTAGTTAGCCATTTGGAGAGTTTCCTTTTGTGTCCCACCCTGAAAGTCTTTAAAGAGAAGACTAGAAATATTACTACCTGTCACTGCTTGAACCACCTGCTGGTGGTGTCTATTTATCCATGGATTTCTGGGTAAATAATGATTAATAACTAAGAAAGATCAGTGATTCACAAAACATAATTTGCCATTCAAGACAAGCAGTGTTTAGAATGGCAGGTAGAGGTAGGGACTAATCATAAAACTTTATTCGAGTGAGGAGTTCTTCATTTGAATATTACAGGTTTTTCTGTTTTGTTTTGTTTTAAAATCAGTAAAAGAAACTGGGTCCTAGAAGCTGCAGTGATCTAAGTAACAGGGAGTTTGTGCATTCTTTTTTTTTGTTTGTTTTCGTTTACATACATTTAAATTAGTACACTGCTGGCACACCTCATTTGCATGAAATTCTGCACCATACTTACTCATTGTAGTAAAGTTACCTCCTTCCTGGGGTGGGGGAAACTACTTTGGAAGATAATTTTCACTGAAATCTAACCAAACTTCATTAAGTAAATTGTGACAAGATTATAAATGATATGAAAACTAACATTCTAACATTTGGCCATCAAGTTTAAGAAAATGGTTTGCCTATATAAATTTTAGTAATTTTTCAAAGATAACATATTCTACCCTCATATGGTCCTCAGAATTAAAGCCTAATGAACAGGAAAGAAAAGGAAAAGACTGCAACTGAGTGCTAAGGCAGAACATCTTGTCAGATGCAACTAATGAATGTAGAGTATATACTAAATACCAAGTACAGAATTTCATAGGGGCAACAAGGTAACAGTCCATATTTTTCACTTACACAGCTGAAGTAGATTTTGCAATGACCAGTTGCATTAAATGCACCAAACACAATTTCAAAAATAGACCTAAAACCTATAATAAATCTACACTCTACTTCCTCTCTTATGAAGGACTCATACCTGAAAGGAATGACCATACAAAAATGAACAAGCACACACTTCCCTGGCATACCCAGCAGATTCCCTTGCCACAATCAACACAAACTTTTACTCAACAAAGGGTGAGGCTCAGCCATCAGCAGGTGTGGAATTATTCCAGTCTCTCTCAATGTAGTTGACTCTGGATTTTCTTTCTTCACTTGGAGTTTTTGTTTAACTGAGGTCTAACTGAAAGTTAATGTTGAATGGCTTCTAGCCCACAGAATTTACCTACAAGATCGCTTGGCTTCATTTTGGGAAAGAGACTTTTTATTTTGCCACCAGAAAGTGAAACCAAAATTTAAAACACAAAGCATTCTTAGTTATATGATTTCCTTCATCTTTCCTGGTTTAGGAAGAAGCTGAGTTTTATGTGGTTCTGCGAGCTGACATTTGGCATGCTTTGTTCTTTGGTGGTAAGAATTATTCAGTAAGTCTTTCTATTGTTTGTTTTCTGAATTCGAATTACTAACTTTTTAACTTTGGAAAGCAAGACAAGCTTACTCATTTTTTAAAGTGTCTGCTTCATATGGTGTATCTTAATTTTTATAAATATGTTTGTTTGCTTGTATGTTTGTTTTTGTAAAATTCTATTTGTCCAGTTCTCCTTAGTCCTCTGGGATAAGTCAGTTATTTACTAAGAGGCTTCTGTGCCACTTCCTTGCAATAACAAGCAGACACCTCTTTTTTTCTTAATGATAGGATCACAGTTTTAATGAATAAACATCACAGTTTCTAACCACTGTTTTAACTGAAGTATTAAAGGATGCATGTGGGTCTCAGTGATCCAGGCAAAAGTACCTTTGAAAGTATTCTGTGGAAGATGCTGTTATCCACATGAATAGGAAAAAAAAATGTCCTAGACATCTATCTTGTCCTCCCAGGTGTTTATGAGGATTGCTGCAAACATTGTAATTTCTAGGGACATTTCAGCCTGGGTACATTAAATATAATCTAATTCCCATTTCACAGTTATATCAGTAGCTAAGGTGACTTGGTATCTGGTGATAGGAACTGATATAAAGGTCTGTGAACTTCATTCTGATAAATTTTTAACTGCATTCACTTTCTTTTTCATGTGACTTTTATCTTATTACAAAAGTTAGAAGGAATCATAAATTTAAAAAATCTACCTGCAATCCTACCAACCCCTCTTCACATTTTAATATTGGTTTATCTAGATTTTCTTTATTTAGTAATCTATCTTTACCCTTAAATTATAAAGAACTTTCCAAAACATTGTGCTCTTTTAAATAGATGTCCTGCTTACAGAATCTGCCTCCAGAACCTTGAATCTATAAGCAGAATCTTGAGGTACTCTCTCATGGCCTAAGTAAGCGTGGTTATATTTTTTGGAATAAATCCCTCTTGTTTCCTGTTGACTTTATAAGACCTCTCTTCCTACATATCATGGACAAAATAATTTGGAAGCTGCTTCTTGGATTTATGTATCATTTAATAAAGTCATCTCCCCAGCTCAGGTTTTTCCTGGATCAATAAAGTTTTCAAAAGTAATTGATTCAGCCAAAAGAAGCCACCAGAGAGCTTTACAAAGGACTCCACATACAAGGAACTCTATTGAATATCAATAACAGTATTCTAGATTCATGTGTGATTCAACCTTGTAACAATACTAATGTTTGGCATGGGGTAAGCCAGCAGTCACTCCTGAATAAAAATCAAAACAAAACGAAATAAGTAACATAAAAAAATCCTAAATCTACAATATCACCATTGGTGTTGAAGCCCAATAGGCTACTGACTGTTTTTTAAATTTAAGTCTTTGAATAATGTGAGATGCTACCGAAAAATTATTTAATATTGTAGCAATTTTATAAAATAACCTAGAAATGATATTAGCAATAACCAACATTTTAAAGCACTTAATATGTACCTTACATTAAATATCTATGAGACTTTATATGTACTCTTTTGCATACACATTTTATAACAACCTCATGAGGTATAGAGGTAAACTGCCCAACACTATCCAGGTGGCAAACTGCAGAAGAGGATAAATCAAGCTTTGTGTGACTCAGATGCCCTTTGCATCATCCTCACGATGCATGTGGCATTCTGCAGATATTTATATGACTCCAGAGTCCATTTCATTTCTGCTAGGTTAAACTTCCTGACCTCTAACAAAGCAGGACACTTAGATACTCTAAAATGATTCATATTTGGGTCCTACCAAAGATCTGTCCAAAGATGTGCTTATTTTGTGGTTCAAGGCACAGGGAAACCTCTAGATTATGAATCCCAGAATGCAATTTGACTGATATTCAGGTTTTTCATTGAGTACATGAAAATAAATTTGAACTGCCTTCTCCTTCCTTAAGAAGAACCCTTCCCTGGCTCTGAAAACATTGTCAATGGGGTATGTGCAATAGTAGAGGATAAAGGGAACTGAAACGAATTAATAGAACTTTATTAAAACTAATATGCATATAACTAGTTTTAAAAGGTAAAGAAACAAGGGGAAATGAGCTCATCAATGTATGAGGAGTTACCCAACCTGGAAAATATTATGGCAGGGATAAAACTACTGCAGTATTAAAGACACACACACACAGACACACACACACACACACACACACACACACAGCATTTCTAAGGCTACCTGATGAGTCTTTGAAACAGAAATCCAGCTGGCTCTAGCCTTTTAGATGATGGGTTTTTTTTTTTTTTCTAAAATATGGCTAACAAGCTTATATGACTTATTCTCTATCAAAAATGAACTCTGAAGAGCAACCTGACTCTAAGAATAACTTCTAATATCTAGGATGAGCACCTGTGGTTCTGTTTGCTCACTAACCTCACAAAGTGTCATTCCCTTTAAGGGTAGGGATGGCATTTTGATCAAATTTATTTTCTCTTCATTTTTCTGGACTAATCGTAATTGACTACAGATTATAGTTGCCAGCACCATTCTAGGTGCCAAAGGATCCTTGGCACCTTACCACAAGTACCTGTCAGGTTGGTTGAGAAGGGAAATGTCAGCAGACAATTAGGATATGGTGACAAGTGCTGTGATGGGCCATAGGCACTCAAACTTCATGGCCACATGGTGAAGGGTAGCGTGGGCAGAGCGGTGGTGAGAAAGAACCTTTCTTGCGAGATTTTGTAAAGGACACGTGTGGTCCAGGTGAAGAAGGGGGTGAGAGGTGCTCTAGGCTAATAAGCTTATGAATGAAGGCACAGAGGTGTGACAAAGCATCCTTGAGGAACTGTGTTGCGGGAAGTCAGGGACTCCCAACAGAGGGACCGGCTAAAGCCATGGCAGAAGAACATAAATTGTGAAGATTTCATGGACATTTATTAGTTCCCCAAATTCATACTTTTATAATTTCTTATGCCTGTCTTTACTGTAATCTCTGAACATAAATTGTGAAGATTTCATGGACACTTATCACTTCCCCAGTCAATACCCTTGTGATTTCCTATGCTTGTCTTTAATCTCTTAATCCAGTCATCTTCGTAAGCTGAGGAGGATGTGTGTTGCCTCAGGACCCTGTGATGATTGCATTAACTGCACGGATTGTTTGTAGAGCATGTGTGCTTGAACAATATGAAATCTAGGCACCTTGAAAAAAGAACAGGATAACAGCAATGTTCAGGGAACAAGAGAGATAACCTTAAAATCTGACTGTCAGTGAGCTGGGCGGAACAGAACCATATTTCTCTTCTTTCAAAAGCAAATAGGAGAAATATCACTGAATTCTTTTTCTCAGCAAGGAATATCCCTGAGAAAGAGAATGCGCTCCTGAGGTTACACCTATGAACAGCCCCCTCGGGGGTGGCTGTCTTTTATGGTTGAAGCCGAAGGGATGAAATAAGCACCAGTCTCCTGTAGCACTCCCAGGCTTATTAGGACAAGGAAATTCCCGCCTAATAAATTTTAGTCAGACAGGTTTTCTGCTCTCAAACCCTGTCTCCTGATAAGATGTTATCAATGACAATGTGTGCCTGAAACTTCATTAGCAATTTAAATTTTGCGCCATCCTGTGGTCCTGTGATCTCTCCCTCCCTCCATTTGCTTTGTGATATTTTATTACCTTGTGAAGTATGTGATCTCTGTGACCCACACCCTATTCGTGCACTCCCTCCCCTTTTGAAAATCACTAATAAAAACTTGCTGGTTTTACGGCTTGGGGAGCATCACAGAACCTGCTGACATGTGATGTCTCCCCCGGACACCCAGCTTTAAAATTTCTCTCTTTTGTGCTCTTTCCCTTTATTTCTCAGATCAGCTGACGTGTAGGGAAATAGAAAAGAACCCATGTTAACTATCAGGGGCAGCTTCCCCGATATCTGGCACCCAACGTGGTCTTTCTTTTTTCCTAAGTGCATGTGGGAACCTGATTCCCTTTGGTAGATGGGGAGAAATTGCATCGGCTTGGTCCACAGATATGCGTGTTCGACTCCCTGATGACTAGTGAGTAGTCTGTGTATGGTCTGGGTTAACTATGGGTGACACGAGTATAAAAATTATACTTATCTCTTCTATATTAAACTCCAGTTAAAACAGTGAATGGTTTGAGTGCCCATGGAAAATATGGTCACTCTATTCAGGGCACTGGTAACATTGTGTCCTTGGATGCCCGAAAAAGGAACTTTAGATGTAAACCTGTTACTGGTCTCGACAGGGAATTATGTTTCCTTCACTGGGGTGATTGGGCCTTGGTGCATGCCATCCTAATACCTCCTCAACCTTCCTCTCCCCCACAGCCTTTGTTATCTGATCAGCCTCTCCCTTCAGCTACTCCTCCCCTACTATGATGCTGAAAATTCAATGTCTAACTCTGGTGACTTTGGCTTAATCGTATCCCGTATTTATCTTACTTCTTTTCACGAAGATCTGGTACTTGAAGCTCCTGTGACTCACATAGCCCAGAACCATAGATATGCTAATTCCTCCCTCTTCAAACCTTTGCAGCATTTGCTTCTGGGCATCACCTAATGGCTCTGGGACCAAACTACAGTTTACCTGTAATTCTACAGGCCCTCCCCATCCACTTCAGCCCCTCACCCTCCTGTCATCTCAGTTCCTCAACTGGCACTTTGCCATCCACTCAGCCTGCTTCTCTGTACCCTTCTTCACACATGGACACCTGTAATCACCAGTATACTTCTGCTTCTTCTACTCCTTCAATTCCCCTTTCTCACACTCTCATTCTGGTCTGCGTCGATATGCGCCACTCAGTCTTACTTTTTTAAAAGAATTTAAGGATGCTTGTACTCAGTATGGTCCTACTTCTCCTTATGTTAAAATGGTATTGCAAACTTTTTGTACAGAGGTCACTTTACTTCCTTTAGACTGGGACCTTTTGGCAAAAGCTGTTGTTACCCCATCTCAGTATTTATAGTTTCGTACTTGGTGGTCAAAAGAGACCTGTCTCCAGGCTCAACTAAATCAGACTAATGGCATTCTAATTACTCAGGCTCAGCTCACAGGTTCCAATAGTTTCTCTAATACTTATGCCCAGTTAGGCTTTGATACTTTCACCACAAAACAATTAACAAATATCTGTATGAGAGCTTGGGATAAATTACTTCCCCAGGCCAAGCTCCTGTTTCTTTTACTACTGTTAAACAAGCTCAATTGCTTTTGCTACCTAATATCATTTTAAACAAAGGAGATAAGACACGTGGCCTTGAGATGGGCTCCAGCGGTGAAGAGGCCAGTTATTGGATTAATGTAATTTCTAAACAATGGCCCACCTGCACCATACACATTCAAAGAAAAAAGTTTGAAGGCCTAGTAGATACTGATGCTGATGTTTCTGTTATTTCCTCTAGTTTATGGCCTTCCTCCTGGCTTAAACATCCCGCCAAGATGGGACTAGTAAGTGTTGGAAAAGCCGAGGAAGTTTATTAGGGCACATTTATCTTGCCTTGCACTGGTCCTAATGGTCAAAAGGGTACAGTTCAGCCCTGTATCACACCAATCCCCATTAATCTTTGGGGTAGAGATTCACTGGCACAATGGGGGGCTGGAATTAATATTCCACATAACTCTTATAGTGCTCCCAGTCAGCATATGATGGAAAACATGGGATTTGTTCCTGGACTCGGTCTCCATCCAAAGCATGAAGGGATTACTAAACCTCTCCCAGTTACTATGAAAGAAAACAGGGCTGGTTTAGGTTATCCTTTTTAGTGGCAGCCACTGCCACGCCTCTTGATCCTATCCCTTTACAATGGAAATCTGACAGACCCGTTTGGATTCAGCAGTGGCTGCTTTCTTAAAAAAACAAACAAACAAACAAAAAAACTGGAGACTTTAACTCAATTGGTTTCTGAACAGTTACAACTTGGAAATGTGGAACCTTCTCTTTCCCCCTGAAATTATCCTGTGTTTCTAGTAAAAAAACGAAATCAGACAAGTGGCAATTGGTAACCGATTTAAGGGCCATTAACGCTGTAATTAAACCTATGGGAGTTGTCCAACCTGGCATGCCTGCCCCTGCTTTAATACCTAAAACTTGGCCTCTCATCATTATTGACCTTAAAGATTGTTTTTTTCATATTGCTTTACATAAATCGTATTGTGAAAAATTTGTTTTCACTGTACTATCTATCAATAATCAGGAGCCTGCAGCTTGTTATCAATGGAAAGTACTTCCTCAGGGAATGCTGAATAGCCCTACCATCTGCCAGGTTTATGTTGCACAAGTGCTGTCACTAGTTCGAGCCCAATTTCCCCAGGCCTATAGTCTTCATTATATTGATGATATTTTAATTGCTGCTCCCACTGATAAAGAATTAATTGACTGTTATCAAATTTTGAGCTGCCGTGTTACAGAGGCTGGATTACACATTGCTCAGGATAAAATTCAACAGACAACTCCTGTTCAATATTTAGGAATGGCGGTCGATAAACAACGCATTGAACCTCAAAAAGTTCAAATTAGGAGAGATTCCTTGAAAACTTTAAATGACTTCCAAAAACTTTAGGGTAATATTAATTATTTAAGACCCACTTTAGATATTCCGACCTATGCACTGTCTAACTTGTTTTCTGCGCTGCAGGGAGATTCCAATCTCCACAGTCCCAGGATTTTGACCCCTGAGGCTTCACTAGAACTGGAAGTCATAGAGGAAAGAATCCAGACTGCCCAGTTATCTAGAGTACAGCCATTTCAGTCTTTTCAGCTTCTGGTTTTCGCTTCATTGCACTCCCCTACTGGACTAATAGTTCAACATAATGATTTAGTAGAGTGGTGTTTTCTTCCTCATTCTGTGTCAAAAACTTTGCCTGTTTATCTGGACCAAATAGCCATTCTAATTAGACAGGCACGGTGTACAATACTTAAAATTTCCGGATTTCATCTGAATTTAATTGTAGTTCCTTTAAATCGGCTCGAAGTTCAAGCTGCCTTTCAACATTCCGTACTGTGGCAAATTCACTTGGCTAATTTCATTGGCGTTATTGACAATCATTATCCAAAGAACAAACTGTTTGATTTGATAAAAATGACATCTTGGGTGGTCCCTCGATTAACCAAAGATCAGCCCATTTCTGAGGCCGTTACAGTGTTCACTGATGACTCCAGTAATGGCAATGCTGGTTATGTACATCCTACAGACAAGCTTATTTCTACCCCTCATGCCTCTGCTAAAAGGCAGAGTTAATTGCTGTGATTACTGCCTTACAGGATTTCCCCAAAACTTTAAATATCGTCTCAAATTCTACTTAACGTGGGAAAGAGGATATGCTTGTGTTTCACCAGGACATCATCAAACGAAAACCACAGGGAAAAGACGTCTGTGTCAGAGACCGCCCTCAGACGTGGTGAGATCTGTGCCAACTCCTTAGAAGCTGTCATGCCAAATCACAATGGGTCTGATTCAATCCTCTCTGATGGCAATGGAGACCCATCTAACTAATCCCACTTCTAATTACCTTTCTTTTTCTCATTACAAACCTAAAAATCTCACCATTTCTATTAGCCTGAAAATAACATCCCTCTGTTCTTCTCTTCCTTCTTCAGCACTCAATCTCACTTACAATAGGTTTTATTTAATGATTCTCCTCATACTTTCTGTCTCACCAGTTTCTTCTCACACTGATTTACCTACTACACATAATTATTCTTATTAGGCTTACGTGCCTTTTCCTCCACTTATTCGACCTCTCACCTGGATGGACGCTCCTGCAGAAATCTACACTAACAATAGTGTGTGGATGCCTGGAGCTACAGATGACCATTGCCCTGCTCAACCAGGAGAAGAAGGCACTGCATTTAATGTTACCATGGGTTATAAATACCCCTCTCTGTGCCTTGGACAAGCACCTGGTTGTATTCATTTAGAAACTCAAGTCTGGGCTGCTTATCTTCTGGATAAATCAGCTACAGAGGAACCGGGACATTTGGTCTCTGGCCTCTCCCTTTCACCTTTATAACAAATGAAACGGGGAGTAATGGGAGATACCCCATACTTTCAATATAAACCTGGAGGAAAACCATGCCCTAAAAATTTTGAGGGCCCATCTAAAACTTTAATTTGGGAAGACTGTGTTAACTCACATGCAGTAATATTAAAAAATGACTCATATGGTTTAGTAATAGACTGGACACCAAAGGGCTGTTTAAAAAACAATTGCTCCTCTGGTGGAAGGGAATGCCTGGAGGCTGCTTATTTTATTTCTTATCAGGAGAACGAGAATCATCATTCTACTTTGCATAGGAGGTTCAGCTCATTCTTTCCTTTAAAATAAGAAGATAAAGGCATTACCCACCCCTCACCGAGGCCTCGTATGACACTCCTCATTCTGAGCCCAGAACACCCAGAACTTTGGAAATTGGCTATTGCCATGTCTGGACTGTGAGTATGGGAAGGGGAAACTATTCTCTCTGTTGTCCCCACTACTGTCCCCCTCTCTCACTATCAGCGTAGATCCAGATATTCTGCTTTACTTACCTCCAACCTGACTGTTCCCATACAGAGTTGTGTTAAGCCTCCTTACATGCTGTTAGTGGGAAATATCAAAATTTGGATGAACAATCAAACTGTCCAATGCATAAATTGTCATTTATATACTTGTGTTAACTCCCATTTTGACTCCAGGAAAAGTGTAATGTTGGTTCGAGCTTGAGAAGGAATCTGGATTCCGGTAACTTTGCCCAAACCTTGGGAATCCTCCCCCTCAATACATTTAATTAATGAAGTGTCACAGCAAATTCTAAAAAGATCTAAGAGATTTGTTTTCACTTTAATCACTGTGATCATGGACCTAATTATGGTCACTGCACTGGTCACCACTGCTGAAATGGTGTTACATCAATCTATTCAAACGGCTCATTTTGTTAATGATTGGCAAGCCAATTCCACCCAAATGTGGAATTCTCAACGAGGCATTGATCAAAAATTGGCTAATCAAATTAATGATTTAAGGCAGTCTGTTATTTGGTTTGGAGATCGGGTAATGAGCCTCGAACATTGCATGCAAATGCAGTGTGACTGGAATACCTCTGATTTCTGTATCACCCTGTATTCCTATAATGAGACTGATCATTCATGGGGAACGGTCAAAGGACACCTTCTGGGTAGGGAAGATAATTATCAATGGACATAACCAAATTAAAGAAACAAATTTTTGAAGCCTCTCAAGCTCATTTATCCATTGTGCCTGGAGCTGAGGCATTAGATCAGGTGGCAGAAAATATTTATGGATTAAACCCCACAACCTGGATTAAGTCTATTGGGGGCTCCATTGTAGTAAATTTTGGAATTATGTTTCCCTGTTAAATCGGCTTGTTTTTAGCGTGTTGGACCAGTGAAAGAATCCTGTGTCAAAATCGAGAGAACGAACAAGCCTTCATCGCCATGGCACATTTATATAAAAAGAAAGGGAGAGATGTTGCCAAAAGTCAGGGACCCCAAACAGAGGGACAGACTGAAGTCATGGCAGAAGAATATAAATTGTGAAGATTTCATGGACATTTATTAGTTCCCCAAATTCATACTTTTATAATTTCTTATGCCTGTCTTTACTGCAATCTCTGAACATAAATTGTGAAGATTTCATGGACACTTATCACTTCCCCAATCAATACCCTTGTGATTTCCTATGCCTGTCTTTATTTTAATCTCTTAATTCCATCATCTTCATAAGCTGAGGAGGATGTATGTCGCCTCAGGACCCTGTGATGATTGCGCTAACTGCACAGATTGTAGAGCATGTGTGCTTGAACAATATGAAATCTAGGCACCTTGAAAAAAGAACAGGATAACAGCAATCTTCAGGGAACAAGAGAGATAACCTTAAAATCTGACTGTCAGTGAGCTGGGGGGAACAGAGCAATATTTCTGTTCTTTCAAAAGCAAAGGAGAAATATCACTGAATTCTTTTTCTCAGCAAGGAATATCCCTGAGAAGGAGAATGCGGCCCCTGAGGGTAGGCCTATGAATGGCCCCGTTGGGGGCAGCTGTCTTTTACGGTCAAAGCCGAAGGGATAAAATAAGCACTAGTCTCCTGTAGCACTCCCAGGCTTATTAGGACGAGGAAATTTCCACCTAATAAATTTTAGTCAGACAGGTTTTCTGCTCTCAAACCCTGTCTCCTGATAAGATGTTATCAATGACAATGCGTGCCGGAAACTTCATTAGCAATTTTAATTTTGCCCCGTCCTGTGGTCCTGTGATCTCACCCTGCCTCCATTTGCTTTGTGATATTTTATTACCTTGTGAAGCATGTGATCTCTGTGACCCACACCCTATTCATGCATTCCCTCCCCTTTTGAAAATCACTAAAAATACTTGCTGGTTTTATGGCTTGGGGAGCATCACAGAACCTGCCAACATGTGAGGTCTCCCCCTGGACACCCAGCTTTAAAATTTCTCTCTTTTGTACTCTTTCCCTTTATTTCTCAGACCAGCTGATGCTTAGGGAAATAAAAAAGACCCCACGTTAACTATTGGGGGCGGCTTCCCCCAATAGAACTGGAGACAATTAAGTATGGGATAAATGTTAAGATGCAGATAGTGAGTGTTGGGAGAGGAGGTCAGAGTCTCTCATTAGCCAAATATTCTGTGCCTTCTGCTATTCATGAGGTGATGAACCAACCATTTATGAATAAGCATGAACACAGCTTTGCTGTTTTGTGCATGTGTCTTCCTGTAGCTCAGTGGGGAGTGTGTGTGCATGTGTGTGTGTGTGTGTCTGTGAATACTCCTGCCTACTAAATTGTTAGCTCCTTGAGGACAGGGACCACATGAGTCAGGAAACGTTTTAGACGGAGCATCATCCTTGAAGTCAGGGCAGTGCAAAAGTGGTACCATTAAGGGAACACAATATATAAAAGCTGAGATCAGTTAGAAAGCATCTTTCAAGTTAATTGTTGAGTGAAAATGAAAGGAATGTAGAATATGTTTTAAACATGTATGGACCACAAAATAATGTTAATTAAAGATTATTTTCCAAAGAAGATAAATGTTGGATTTACAAGAAAACAGAAGTTAACAATGAAGAGCATTTGTAAAGTTCCAGAACTGGAAAGTTTCACACCACATGTAGATGATGACAGGGGATTTACTGAAACAGTAGATAGGGTAGTGTGACTGGATTAAGATAAATAGGTGGAAAGTCTGATCGAGCTAATTCTTATAGAAAGTGTGTAGGGTATAAATCATAAATAAACAAATGAAGATAATAGTAGAAGATCCTGATCACCTGACAGAAAGTAAATAATTGATTTGAAACCAAAGTAGCTCCTGAGTTCTTAGGAAGGAAAAATAAATACTAGTATCATAATTTAAATGATGTTTGAGAAAGAGTTTCCAGCAATAATTTATATCTCTTCACAGAATGTAAACATTAAATTAAAAGGATGGAAGGAGCCTATGGTTATTTTTTTAAAAAGTGACCTTGTTTTTAATATGACCAATTCCATATGAAAAGCTGAGGAGATATAACAAATGGACCAGAAGCTTTGGGTTCTATCCCCGATTTTCCCTGCGCTACCACTTCTGCTTTCCAGTCTGACAACTAGATGTTTTTTTTTCTTTTCTCTTTTCTTTCTTCTTTCTTTCTTTTTTTTTTTTTTTTTTTTTTTTTTTTTTTGAGACCGCATTTCACTCTTGTTACCCAGGTTGGAGGGCAGTGCCACTATCTCAGCTCACCATGAACTCTGCCTCTTGGGTTCAAGCGATTCTCTTGCCTCAGTCTCCTGAGTAGCTGGGATTACAGGCATGCACCAACACGCCTGGCTACAAAATGTATTTTTAGTAGAGACAGGGTTTTTCCATGTTGGTTAGGCTGGTCTCAAACTCCCGACCTCAGATGATCCACCCACCTTGGCCTCCCAAAGTGCTGGGATTACAGGCGTGAGCCACCGCACCTGGCCTCTTTTCTCTTTTAAACTTACTTTTGTCTCTACTTTGTTATGTTATCTGGGGCAAGTCACATCAGCTCTCTGGGTATCAGATTCTTCAACTGTAACATGAGGAGGTAGGATCAAGATTGTCACTAAGGATGGCTTTCAAATTTACAATTCTAAAAAATTCCATAAAATTAATAGAATACAATCCTAGCTAATATTCCCCACAGATAAGCAAATTCCCATTTCTCCTATAAAGGGAAGAACACAGGACTCAGAAAACCTGAGGAGATCCCCCAAGTGAGTCTTAGTTCAGTGTTCATTTTAAAAGCAACACTTTCAAAAAAATTATGTTTTTTCATAATGTCATAGAACTCATGGGATTTTATGGTCATAATTAGCAGCATTTTTTTTCTTTCTTAGCAGCTCAAAAAATTATGTGTGTTATACATTTAAATTATCTTTTAATTCTCAAGTCCGGTTAAGATCAGAGTATATATAGAAGCAGATCTTTCAAACATCCGATGCAACAGTATTTAGATGAATCAGGAACACAAGTGGAATGAGACAGAGTCACCAAAGTGGTTGTCACAATTTTATTAATTTTCAGAAAATCCTCGTACACTATAAGATAGTCCCTCTATATCTCCTGCTCAAGGTCATTCTTAAATAACTAATTCTTCTAAAGAAGACCCAGGGTTCTGTTGGTTGAAACTTTTTATTGTATTGTTATTCACTGTTGTTATATTTATTATCATAATAATTATTAATTTAGATCAATGTTTTTCAAACTGTAGACTGAAACCTATTTGTGGATTGTATCGTCAGTATAGTGCGTCATCACAGCATTTTAACAAATAAAGCAACATATGCTAAAACAGGAAATCTCATCCTATCTGGTAAGAGTATCATTTCCTGAGACTCTTTCTGGATATGCTTTCTTTTTTTATCTTTTAATTTGTATTTTTAGTTCTGGAGTACATGTGCAGGATGTGCAGGTTTGTTACATAGGTAAACGTGTGCCATGGTGGTCTGGTGCACCTATCAACCCGTCGTCTAGGTTTTAAGCCCAGCATGCATTAGATATTTTTCCTAACGCTCTCTCTCCCCCAACCCCACCCCAATAGGCCCCAGTGTGTGTTGTTTCCTTCCCTGTGTCCATGTGTTCTCATTGTTCAGCTCCCACTTATGAGTGAGAACATGCCGTGTCTGATTCTCTGTTTCTGTGTTAGTTTGCTGAGGATAATGGCTTCCAGCTTCATCCATGTCCCTCCTTGCAAAGGACATGATCTCATTCTATTTTATGGCTGCATAGTATTCCATGGTGTACATGTACCACATTTTCTTTATCCAGTCTATCAATAGGCATTTCTATTGATTCCATGTCTTTGCTATTGTGAATAGTGCCGCAATGAACATACACATGCATGTATCTTCTTAATAGAATGATTTATATTTCTTTGGGTATATACCCAATGATGGAACTGTTGGTTCAAATGATATTCCTGGTTCCAGATCTTTGAGGAATAGCCACACTGTCTACCACAATGGTTGAACTAATTTACATTCCCACCAACAGTGTAAAAGTGTTCATACTTCCCCACAACCTTGCCAGCATCTGTTGTTTCTTGACTTTTTAATAATCACCATTCTGACTGGTATGGATATACGTACAAGCATACATTCACATATGGGAGTCCTGGGTCATGGTTTAGGATGCATTTTTTTTTGCGGGTTGTGATCAAAAAAGATTTAAAAATGCTAATCTAGGCCCAGACTTGGAGGGCGCTGTGGCTGGCTATTAAACAGCTTGAAGCATAAGCAACCATGCAGAAAGATGCTGAATTTAGGGCAATGTCTTTGCAGAAGCACCATGTCCATAACCATACCAAAAACATGCTTGGCAAAATAGAGGTGCTTTGGATTGCTTTGAACTAGCTACTCATTTAGAAGTATTTGGTGAATCTGTTCTCTTTACAAGCCATCTGTATCGCCAGTCTCATTTGACAGTCTTTCTACTCAAAGGCCCCTAACTATTTAATTACTAATAGTAAACTGATAGGAATTTATAACAAAAAAATTCAATTGATCTCTGATAGTTGGTGACAATCTTTATTTCTAATATAAGAAAATTCCTTGGGAAATTCTACTTTGAAATTTGGACTCAGATGTTTAATATCTTTTAGGCAGTACATTCACCTAAGGAAGGTATTATTTGAGGAAGTAGACATTGTTAAATACCTTTCCTTCCAAATTACTCAGAATGATAAAGAGTTAGGTCCCCTTGCAGGCATATCATTCACTTGGTGTTTCCTATATTGCCCTGGAGTTTCTGCTTTCACTTCTATTTCAAGCATCCTTCCTGTACGTCAAAACAGGGGGTTCCTACAAAGGAGGAAATGAAACCAGCAGCTGTAATCATGAAAATGAGAAAGTATTGTTTCCCTCCAACCTGTATAAGTGGTGGAGTCTATGTCATAACTGAAGAATATTCTTCCTATCCCTTAGCTTTTTCAGAGCAACATTCTAATGTTGACTCTCTTTGAGATTCTAACCAGGAGTAGCACCTATGCTTATCTACAATCTCCTCATGGAACCAAATCATTTAATTTTACAAATGAAGAAACTGAGGCCTAGGTAAGCTTGTCACTAGCCCACGTTTGGAAAGCCTGTTACTGGGAGATCTGACATGGTGAAGATGTCCCACAGCAGACTGGTTATATTACACTGACTTACTGCATTTAGACTCTTTTTCAAGGACGCCTTAAATCTTTGAGAGAAGTGTAATACCTGACTCAGGTATTTTAAATCTATTATTGAGTTTCCACATGGAAGTTTCTCCTCTTACTGAAAATCATGCTAGGTGGGTACAACTAATAAAATAAATCCTAATAAATTTAATAAGTGATATAATCTGATTTTAAATCCCTTGCTATAGTTTCCATGTACTTCAGAAACAGAGGAATAAAGGCTATATATTCTTTCTCAAGATATCTGTGAGGAAGATCAATGGTGAGTAGATTTGCCTCTAGCATGGACATTCTGTAACCAAAATTCTCTTTATCCATTTGGATGCTATGAAGTAATATATTACCAATAAATATAAAAATAATACACCTGGTTTAAGTATAAGGCTTGAATCACTGCTACTTCAAAAGGAGTCAAAGGATTTTATTTATAGGTTGGAGAATACAGGAGATTCAGAAAAGGAGTAGCTTTTTAAAGATCATTATTTTGAATGAGAAAAGGAAGACCAAGTTTAAAATAAGTAAGATGAGAAAGAGAGAAAAAACTTTTTGACATCTGAGTAAACAAAACAACCTCAGATATCTTTGATTAGTGTTTTCACAGAGGTTGCTGTCAAAAAAGTTTCCATCCAAATGAATTCTATTTTTTAGTTCATATCTTTGTAAAATACATCTTGCTAGAAAAATGAATTTATCTTGTATAATCTATACAGTATGGTTAAAACTGACAAAAGAAAAAAATATTAAGGCAAAATTAAAACAATCTGCTAAAAAATATGTTCAGATATCAAATACATAAATTCATAAAATAAGTGGAAAAATCTAAATACAATGGTATGTACAATGACCAATAAATATACACATTGAAGTATGTCCATTCAATATACTATGCAATAATTCAGCTGTTAATGGAGATTATGTTGCAAAGCAAAAATATTTATGATATGTAGAGACGTTACAAACTTGTACTATATATACAAAATGATGAGCTCTGTAATTCCATCTTATTACTTCCATTTAAAAGAAAACCAGCAGTCATTTAAATGGCAGTTTCTGAAAGACCATAATATTAATAGTAGGTATCTTTGGTAAAAGTTTTGAAATCTAAAAAAATTTTATTTTAAAATTTTGTAAAATAGCCACAAATTAGGGTTTTTAGAGTAATAAATGTGTTTCGATTGTGGAGAAAATAATCTGCCCTTCCTTTCTGCAAATATTATTTCCACTGTCAAGTTTGTGGTCAATAAAGCTCAACAATTGGCTAGGATTTCCTCAATTTATGTTAAAAGTACTTCATTTTTCCTGAATTCACCTGGAAGTCTCTGTTAATGAGATCATAGATGAGAATATAAAACAAAAGAAAAATAACTATAGGCATCCAAATAATGCCACAAAGTTCACACACTGAAACCGACAGACTGACACATTTGACACACTAAAGTTCAGGTATTTTGCTCACGTACTGATTCAGAGCCTATTTCCTGTTACCTTAGCCATAATTTTGTACACATAGCTATTTGACTTCCAAGCCTGTAGTAGATTAGAGCCAACAAGTTGAATGGGGGTTGAGAAGGGGTGGAGTAGCTATTGATAGTGCAGCAACAAGGAAAGGAACAGAAAATTATAAAAAGAAAACCTGGAAGCATCCAGTTGATATACAGATTGTGTATAGGGGCAAACAAGTCTACATCCTTCAGTGGGTCCCAGATCATCAATATATAATTGTAGAGGAAAATAACTTAAATTTAACAATAGTTAACACTGACTAATAAAGAAAGGCAAAAATATAACCAGAATCTACTTTTTAAGAAGCTGAAAACTGAATTACATTGCTTAATATAATCCCACATAAAAAGCTTACAATAAAATTAATCTAGTGTTTCAAGGGACAAATGATCAACTGTGTTGAATGATTCATCCCCAGCTGTTTTAGGATCACTTTTTTTTTTTTTTTTGAGACAGAGTCTTGCACTGTCACCTGGGCTGGAGGGCTGGAGTATGATGGCGTAATCTTGGCTCACTGCAACTTCCACCTCCTGGGTTCAAGCAATTCCCCTGCCTCAGCCTCCCGAGTAGCTGGGATTACAGGTGCCCGCCACCATGCACGGCTAATTTTTGTATTTTTAGTAGAGACAAGGTTTCACTATGTAGGCCAGGCTGGTCTCGAACTCCTGACCTCATGATCCGCCCACCTCGGCCTTCCAAAGTGCTGGAACTACAGGCGTGAGCCACCACACCCAGCAGGATCACTTATATTTAGGGTAATTTTAAAAAAACTTTTGCTTACTTTTTGCATCACTTGAGAACACATGCTTCTTTCTTAGTGCTAGCCCAATATTAGGGCTATTATGTTAATATTTCTGCCTGACTGAAATGGTATAGACAGGTCATAATGGTACCAAAAGACAAGAATGTGACTAGCTTGTCCCATCCTTGCTTTCTGTGGATGTTCATCCTAGCATCCACTGTGGACTAATACATGTCTTACGCTGGCACATCAGTACATTGTTCCTGTGCAGCTAGTTCTGTTGTTGCCTGGTAGAGCTTGCTGGTGTCCTTTCTATGGCACAGCCAGCTGCTTGCAAAGAGCAGATCAGGGTTAGACACAGTTCTAACCCTGGAGAACTGGGTTCCAGTTGCCAGAGCTCAGCCCTAAAATCGGGCGATCTAGCATCCGGGTGATGATAACAACAGTGACAAACTGCTGACACAGAACTCCCAAATTCTTTATCATCACAGAATAAATAATACTCCTTAAAATGAATCATAGGCAAACCCTTAGGTCAAAACCCAGTTGGGTGTATTTTTGACTTGTTCCTTCGAGTGAAGGCTCCTCTTCCTATCCTTGTTCTTCCATTTAGGTACTAAAGTTTTTCTATGCTGTAAAATGTCACTTTTGTGATTGTCAGTCCCCTCTTTGCCTTTCTCTCTCAACATTTCCATTCCCTTGTCTTCTAGTGTGGAGGTTGCTCTGCTAAGTCCCCGCCTCCCACAGCTCCTTGGCCACAGTCCGAGGCTGGTGGGTGGAACGCTGTTTGTCAGGGACTGTCTGGGTCAGAAGTGGCTGGGCTGCTGCTCAGCTGGAGGGACAGACACGGTCTCCAGCTGCATGGCTAGTGCAGAAAGGATGCTTTCAGCGCCCTCCCTTCTCCTCACAGGATAAGGGATCACAGGGGTTTCTTTTTCCTCTCCCGCTCTTTACCCAGCTGGCCCAGCATCCCCTTCCCTAGCATTCTGCCTCCCAGATGGAACATGGGGACAGAAAGTTAGAGAGACCCATAACTGGCACCTGGAAACTATCTACCCAGAATTTATATCTAAAAGGAAAGCGCCTCATCTAAATCAAAATATTTGCCCTCTTGTCAAGTGTCATGTCCCCTTCAATTCCTCAGTTTCCACTGAATTTCTGTCTGGAGATTTTTATTCCCATTTCTCTTGGAGCCAAGGTCAGCAATCCCTCAGTCACTTGTTGAGGGGGCTACTTTTCTTCAATGTACTGTTTTGTTTTGTTTTCAACTCAGTTTCTTGTTTCAGTTTCTGCTTTTCTTTCCCCTTTTCACTCCTCCCTAGCCAGTTGTTCTCTGACCCTGCACTAATTCTGCCTCCTCCTCTCCTGATTTCTTTCTAGATTGTTCTTCACTCGGTCCCATTTCACTCTCTGGCCTCATGCCCCTCCCAATGTCACCCATCCCTTTCTCATTCTCATTTGTTCCCCGTATTCTTTTGGTAATTTCTGCCCCCGCGATTCTTATCTTTTCTGTCCTAAATGTTCTGTTTGTCTTTCTTTCCCTCTTCTGATAAACAGAATCCAGTGAGAAGGAAAGACACTTCCTGCCTATGAAATTGTGCCATTCCATTTTAACAAAAATAAGCACTGCCAGTAAAATTGCTTAACACGAATGAAAAATAAATGTTTGTAGAAAGATAGGAAGCAGGACAAAAAGTATTTATTTGCTATGATTGAAGTTAAAATTTGAAACTGTGAACTAAAAAGGAGACATTCTTTTAATAGTTAATGAGCCAAAGTTGGGAAACTCCGTGTTAATATTTCTAAGATTTATGACCAATTCTGTCCTATTAAGCAGTTTAATCAAATATTGGACAATTTATTACTTCTTTGTATAATTCTTATTTTTAAAAATTATTAATTTTAATAGCATAAATCCATTGTAAAAAAAATTAAAAATAGAAAAGGATATACCATGAAGTTTTTTTCCCCTGTACCCAAATCCTAGGCCACTTTTGCAAATGTAAACACAGTTCATTCATAATAATAATGGTGTATATGTATGTTTATATAACACGCACATAAATAATATGTATATATAACTATGTTTATATGTTCATTCTCCCCTTTTTATACAAACGGAAGCATACTATACATATTATAATGCAACTTGCTTCATTCCATTCATATAGGATGGAATAAATTTCACAGAAACACATATAAATCTACTTCACTCTTTTCCATGATTGCATAGCACCCCCACTTTTTTGTAGATTCAGGGGGTTCACGGGCAGGTTTTATACATGGATATAATACATAATGGTGAGGTTTGGGTTTCTAGTGTACCCATCACCCAAATAGTGAACACTGCACCTAATAGGTAAGTTTTTAACCCTTATGCCACTTCCACCCTTCCCCCTTTTGAGAATTCCATATTATCAATATACCATAACTCAGCAATTCTAAACATTTTTGGTCTCTGAAAACTTTATATTCTCAAAAATTACTAAAGATCTCAAAGAGTTCTATCTATCTCTATATATCAGAAAATAATCATGATACATTTAAAAATATATTAATTATAAGTTAATTGAGTTATAAGACCATCGCATATTAATATGAATAATATACTTTTTGGTGAAAATTAAAATTAATATATTTTTCAAAATAAAAAGATTTAGAGAGAGAAAATAGCATTACTTTATAATATTTGTAACTCTCCTTAATGTTTGGCCTAACTGAAGACAATTGAATCCTCATATTTGCTTGTGCATTAAATCTGTTGCAAGATGATGTTTTCGTTGCAAATCTGGCCTAACACAGATATGGAAGTAGAAAAGGGAGGAGTTTTTTTTTTTTTTTTTTTTCCCACTACACCCGGCTAATTTTTGTATTTTCAGTAGAGAAGGGGTTTTGCCATGTTGGCCAGGCTGGTTTCAAATTCCTGACCTCAAGTGATCCACTTGCCTCGGCCTCCCAAAGTGCTAGGATTTACAGGGGTGAGCCACCATGCCCCACTGGGAGGAGTATTTTAATAGGCTTTTTAGATAATTGCAAATGTTCTTCTCCAACTACACTGAAACTCAAACTGGTAGTTCGTTTTTGTTTGTTTGTTTGTTTGTTTAGAGACAGGTCTCATTCTGTCTCCTAGGCTGGAGTACAGTAGTGTTATCATAGCTCACTGCAGCCTGGAACTCCTGGGCTCAAGCAATCCTCCTGTCTGAAGCTTCTCAAGTAGCTGGGATTACAGGTGCATGCTACCATGCCTGGATAATTTTTTAAAACTTTTGTAGAGACAGGGTCTCAATATGTTAACCAGATTAGTCTTGAGCTCCTGTGCTCAAGTGATCCTCCCATCTCAGCCTCCCAAAGTGCTAGGATAACAGACATGAACCACTGAGCCCAGCCAAAGTGGTAGTTTCTTTTTTCTTCTTCTTTTTCCTTTCTTTTCTTTCTTTTTTTTTTTTTTTTTTTTTTTTGAGACAGAGTCTTGCTCTGTCGCCTAGGCTGGAGTGCAGTGGCACAATCTTGGCTAACTGCAACCTCCACCTTCCAAGTTCAAGCAATTCTCCTGCCTCAGCCTCCTGAGTAACTAGGACTACAGGAGTATGCTGCCATGCCCAGCTAATTTTTATATTTTTAGTAGAGATAGGGTTTCACCATATTGGCCAGGCTGGTCACGAACTCCTGACCTCGTGATCCACCGACCTTGGCCTCCCAAAGTGCTGGGATTACAGGTGTGAGCCACTGTGCCCAGCTTGTAGTTTCTTAAAGGTTAGTTGCATTATAGAATTTGAAGCTACCTCAATAAACTTTTCCTACTTGGTTATATTAAATTCTATTGAGCTATCTTACACTTTGAATGAATCATTTACCCATACATGATTTTGCAGCATCATGCATTACCCATTTATTTCAAATGTGCCCAGCTTGTAGTTTCTTAAAGGTTAGTTGCATTATAGAATTTGAAGCTACCTCAATAAACTTTTCCTACTTGGTTATATTAAATTCTATTGACCTATCTTACACTTTGAATGAATCATTTACCCATACATGATTTTGCAGCATCATGCATTACCCATTTATTTCAAATGTTGACATATTTTATATCATATTACAAAATTATATTAATTAATATCAACACCAATCTTCCCAAAAAGTTATTAAATATTGAGATTTTGTCAAGTTCATAGGGGCAGATATATACTTTTCCAAAAAAAATCTTTTTTTGAGACGTCTGGCTCTGTCACCCAGGCTGGAGTGCAATGACAAAATCTCAGCTCACTGTAACATTTGCCTCCTGGGTTCAAGTGATTCTGCTGCCTCAGCCTCCTGAGTAGCTGAGACTACAAATGCATGCCACCACACCCAGCTAATTTTTGTATTTTTAGTAGAGACAGCGTTTCGCCATGTTGGCCAGGCTGATCTGGAACTCCTGACCTCAAGTGATCTGCCTACCTCAGCTTCCCAAAGTGCTGGGATTACAGTGAGTCACTGTGCCAGCCCGCTTTTTGAACTTCTAATTTTCCTTTGACAACTCAAATTGTACCATTGTCAAGAAATATGTACCACTGTCAAGAAACATGGACCAGTGCTTTTCTTGAATTGGCAAGTTCACTTCATTTATTTTTGAGACAGTCTCTTTCAAATACTCAATTCTGTCATTTTATCTGTCAGTCATTTTTCTTCAAGAAAAATATTACTCTGCTATAGTTCAACTTCCAACTGAAACAACTGCAGAGTGCTTTTTCTTGAGACAACCCCTGCACTTTGATACGCAGCAAAAATGCTTTTTGCGTGCTTCCCATTTTGTCACATAGAATATTAAAACACAAGTACTCCACAGTCAAGATTTAATGTAATTGGTCATCACCTATACTGCCTCATTAAGGATATTCTTAAGTAAAATTGGCCTTTTATTCTTTTCAAATGAAACTATGTGGTGGTGAAGAATATAATCACTACTAAGATAGTGGGAGCCGCTATCTTGATTCATGCTAAGCACCGTAAGTTTTACCTACCATTGCTTTTGCATTTGCAGTGGAAATGTCAAAACAACGAAAAAGGTGAGGAATGTTTTTGTATTACTAAGAAAATAGCTTTGTTCTTATAGTCAACCACAGAAGTCCATGGGCCACATTTTAAGAACTGCTACCATTATTTATTTCACCTGTCCCACCTTGTTGAACACAAACTGTTTCTGGTCCTTTGCTGATACAAACATGTCTACAATGCATATCTTTAAATCAACATTTCTTGATATTCCATTTTCTTTATATTTTAAATTATTTCAGCTTCAAAGGTATTAAAAGAGCTAAAAAATTCTTTTATTTTCTGTCATTCTTCTCATGACTACCAAAGTATCTATTGATAGCAAGTATGATACCCTGTTAAAAGGAAAGACCAACCAGCTTCTGTTATTAAAATAGCATCCTTTGGCATATGAAGATGTCGATCTGCATTTAGAGATTCATGGGAGGAGTGGGTTTTATTCTATATAATTCTTTATAGAAAAAAATAGAGAAATTTGAACAGAATTGTGCTATGATCCTCATCATTCTGGTGCTTTTGGAAATTTTCAGATAAAACAGAAAATGGAAGTTATTGATTTAGAATATCTGTTATTTGAAAATAATTGGATTGATGCAGAAACTAAAGTGCTGATAATAATCCATTTAGTCATTCAAAAAATCTTTTCTCAAGAATCTACTATGTTTAGTACATTGTACCAATACCAGCCATTGCAGAGACAGTATAAATGCATTAGGGACAGGCCCTGGCAGCAAGGAGCTTACCAAGAGTAGTTGAAAAGCTTTTGCAAAGTCAACTGAAAAGATCACATGCACTTCTTTCAGTTTAAGAATCATGGAGAGTAATGTGTTAGTCCATTTTGTGTTTCTATAAAGGAATATCCGAAGCTGCATAATTTATCAAGAAAAGACGTTTATTTGGTTCAGAGCTCTGCAGAATGTACAAGAAGCATGGCACCAGAATATGCTTCTGGTGAGGCCTCAGGAAGCTTTTACTCATGGCAGAAAGAAAAGGCAGAACAAGAGAGATGCCAGGCTCTTTTAAATAATCGGATCTCATGTGAACTAACAAGGTGAGAACTCACTTATTACCACAAAGGTGGCACAAAGTCATTCATGAGAGATCCACCCCCATGACCCAAAACCCTCATACCAGGCCCCACCTCCAACACCAGAGATCACATTTCAACATGAGATTTGGAGAGGGGGAATCATCCGAACTATATCAAGTAGATTGAGCTTAGTCAATGCAAATATATGATCTTTTATCTTACCGATAATTAAGGTGACTATACAGTCCTGGGTTTATACTGGCTGCCTTAGCATAATTATTGACGGCAGACTGGGCATGGTAGTATGCTCCAGCAGTCCCAGATACTTGGGATGCTGAGGCAAGAGGGTCACTTGAGCCAACATGTTCAAGCCTGCAGTGAGCTATGATCATGCCACTGTGTTCCAGCCTGGGCAACAGAAGGAGACTCCATCTCTAAAAACAAAAAGTATTATTAGAACCTCCCTTTAATTTTCAAAAGTGTCCCAGTTTGGACAATAAACTACACAGTCATGTACTAATAATAGACTTACAGTTCCTCTCCAAGTCTCATTTTATCATTCTACTTTTTATAAACCCTGGCAGAACTTTTTGGTAGAAGGCTAACATTTACTAAATACCTACTACATGCTGCATGTGCTTTCTATACAAACTTTATTCTATATTTACAACAACCCTATGGGAGTATTATATCCTCATTTTACAGATAAGGACACTGAGACTCAGAAAGTGCAGGAACTTGCCTAAGACTACAAACAAATAAGTGGCTAAATTAGGATTTGTCTACTTCTGTCCACTATCAAAATCCATGCTCTTTCCTCATTTTTTCAGAAGTGTTTCATGGAGCTGGCATCAAAATCACCTGGGTACTTATTTTGCAGACAGACTATAGGGCCTCACTCCAAATCTACTGAACCAGAATGTCTCACGGTAGGGCCTGATATCTGCATTTGCAAGAAGCCCATTAGGTGATTCTCATGCACTGGAACACTTGAGGACCACTGCTTTACATTATACTACCTCCAGAGCTCAGCCACCAATCATTTCTTCAAACAAAATATATTTTTTTCCAATATTCAAACATTGGTGGGTTCCAAAAGTAATAGCATAGATCCTACTTGGAAACTCCAGTTTTCTTAAATAATAACCAGGTAGTGTATCTGTTGGTAACTTTGTACAGTTGGTCTCTTCAGGTGATTTAACTAAACATTCATTCTCCCTGTGAACTGTTTCCCTTTCCAAGAGATTTTCATAGGCCCCTCACATGGTTAAGTGGAAGCTTTTCTCTGAAAAAGCCAATTCTATGTGTTCACACCGACATTTCAGCAATGAAAATTGTGGCTATATAGCCCCCCAACTTTAGCAAAGGACCCCGGGATACAGTATTTTTTGTATGGTTGAAAAAGTATAACAAGAATCAACTTTTCCTGACACTCATTACAGCAGAATCATTTAACAGCTATTAGTGAATTTTTTTGAGACCTATGGCTCTATGCCCACTGAATAGATCCAATTCATATATTTTACATTACAGAATAATAAAGATTAACTAAGTCCATGTGATGTGACTTTTACAACATACTCCTGGCTTACAATTTAATAAATTTTGCAAGGCATATTTGTTCAAGCTTGACATGCCCTTGAATCGACAAACAGAATGTTAATGGCTACCTTCTGCAGTCTCTTATCTGTAAGAAAATCTAAAATGCTCCAGATCACTGATGCTCTTGGAAAGTACCCTCTACCTGTGTGTTATAAAATGCATTTCTAGATTTCATATATAGTTTAGCCTAGGTCACGCTCTGATAGAAACTTTTGCCTAGGAGGAAAGACTGAAGCAGCACCAAGTCAGGGCCCTTGGAAAAGTCTACTACACAGCAGGGTAGCATTATTAGATCAAAACAAGTATTGAAAGAGGGTGAGTAACTCCAATAAAATCTGGGCCAGACTCAGTGGTCAGAGGAAAAAAAAATGGATCTTAGAGGTCATCTTGTTCAGATTTTGAGGTATCTGCCCTCAGTAGCCATGGTAGGATTATCCAGTAAGCCTGAAAGCCCAAGGTGAGACCAGTGAGGAGGTCCTAATTCAATGAAAAATGGTCCCATAGAAACTAGCTGAGAAAGTTATGTAGGGCTGAAGAGTTAAAAGGAAGTAGGCCTAGTAGGAGGGCCAAGGAGGCAGAGTCACCATGGTCATAAAGGTTAGGGGAGGCTGTAGCTCAGGGCTTACATGGGCACTAGGCTTCTGTTCACCCAGCAGGGTAGAGGAAACACTGCTTCGAGACTCCACTTGCAAGTGGGAGGAGATGGGGACCAGCCCTAATGCAAAACCTGTTTGGTTCTCACTGGCGTGTGAATTTGGCTGGTCTAAATTTGGAGATAACACCATTATTAATATCTGCAAATTCATTTGCATGTTTTAATACAGTCTCACTGGCTAGTGCCTTTGGGTTTTCAATGTCCTATTTAGATTCATCATCAAGTATGTTAAGTTTTGGAGTCTTTTGTTGAATGCTTTATTGAGGTTGGAAGGGATATTATACCTAAAGTTGATGTCCAGAACCATCTGGAAAGGTGAACCTTAGTTTATTGTATGCCAGCTCCAACAGATATTTTGATGTTTGAAAGCCTCTGGTTCATCTTGTTATGATAATAAGAATGTACATTTAATTGGTAGGAGCTCAGAATGATTCATGCCAAACTACAAGAGGACAACAATCAGAGTCCCTTGAAACAATAGCATGATTTCCTCCCTAGAATTCATCATTTATAAGCAAGACATTTATACTCATGGCCTATGAACAGTTTTAATTCCTTAGACATGCATATTTTATCTTGACCATGCTATATGAAAGACTTCTGAAAACTATTTAAAAGAAGAAAATGTTTTAGCCAGAATCTACACCTAATAGTCTGGAGTAAAATCTGAGAGAAATATAAAGGTGCAGCACTATAGTAAAGCCACAGAAAGTGATTAAGAATCTTTAGACCAGAACCTACCTGGCTCTCTCAGGACTTTAGAACTTCCTTAATAAGTACACAAAATAGCATCAGTGCTTCTTGCTCCATCCCTCACGTTAACAATCACAGCGCCATACATATAGGAGTGGTACCTGGGAATTTCCAGCAATAAATTTTGTAGTTCCCTCAGCTGACTTTCAGAAATTGTGGCCTTGAAACTTATCTGTGTTGATAGTATCATGCTGGATGATATGAGCAAGGGCTCAGCTGAAAGGATGGGACAATCTGGTAGGGAGAGCAGTACTGAAGATGTTCCATTACACACCAAAAAAGTAGAGTCATTCTTGGAGAGTTATTTACATGCACCCTCCCTATTCTGCTTTAGATGAAAACTTTTAAAAACAAATAAAAGTCATATGGATCTTTTTGAGTGTGCTCTTACTCTGCTCATTTTGACATAACTGTTAAATACTGCAAGGAACTGTGAGTAGACTGATGTGACTTCTGCTGCAGTGAACGAAGTCACAAGCCTGTCTTATACAAGAGCCAGGGTCCAGACATAACAGCAGGGAGGACTATGAAGGTGCTCTTTCCAGCATAACCAGGCAAGAGTAGTATCACTAGAAGGAACTCCTCTAACACCACTTGGCATGGGTATTTCAACCAACCTCTGCCTGGGGATCACCAGGACTGGAAAGATATAAACCAGTGATTCTTCTTGGATCCCAGCCACTGCTGAAGAAATCTAATATTTCTCTTTTTATTAATGTAAACAGACAGCTTTGAAAAGGGATCCTTCCCACATTTTATAAGATTGCATTAGGTAAGTAGGAAAGTGTCATATAATCTAGGGACACTCTATTTCACCATTATTACTGCACTCTATCTGATTTTCCATAGATGTGCCATTGGTGATAGAGTGTGAGTTTAACCAGTGGTGGCTTCTGTTCAAGTGCTGATACATGTTGTTCAAACAAAAAGAGTATTTCATTATAATGATTATTTTAAAATAGTCATTGGATATTCTCAAATAAAGCAACTGACCCTCAACTGTGCTGTCTTGTGGAATTAAGAGGAAGGGTATTCAGAAAAGTGGTTATGAATGTTTCTAAGAACATAGCTCTCATACTTGAGTCCTCAGAACACAGATTCATTAGACAGCCAACCCTAAGCAACAAGGAATGGTGAAGACGTGTCCAGCTTGCTAAGCAGCCTGGCTCTTCTCCATATGGGGAATTAGTCTGTCTTGTCTTTTGCTGAAAAGGATCACATTTCAGCTCAAGAGTAGCAACATAGATTTGGTCAAGGACTTCTCCCCTAGCTCCACCCCCTGAACCTACACACCCAGATGGGAATGTGGTGATTTAGCAAATTGAATGCAAGTTCAGAGATTGCTTTAAACAACAAAAGCAAGAACTTGATGTAATTTGCAAAAAAAAAAAAAAAAAAAAAAGAGAGAGATACACATACATACATACATACATAGAAAGAAAGCAGCTAGTTGCAAAGTAATCAAAGAGCAAATAACACTGGAACCTAATTTGCCAATTGCCTCATGTCTAAGTGGACATTCAGAACCAGCTGGATACCACTGAAGCCTGCAAAGTTAACCTCCCATTTAACTCTTTTTTGATCTTAGTGCTTAATGCAGGCCAACATCTGCTCACACATTAACTGTGGAGTACTCCAGATCAAAGAGCCTCTAATTATATGAGATTTCTTCAGAACTTAAATTTCACTAGCTCAACTAGTAAGATAAAAAGATAACTTAGGTATAAGCACCTGAATAAACCTGCTAGATATTGGAAGACAGCAGGGTAGAGGAAGATGCCTGTAACAAATACTGTTCACACACATTTGTTTTCTACTTCACTTTAAAAGAATGTAGGAAAACCATTTTTCTTAACTGGCAGACATTAAAGGGTTTCAGCTGAAAGTTACTAAAATGTTACAAATGGTTCACTAAAGTACGTAAGAACAACTTTCACCTAAGGATGTCAAAGCATCTAACAAGATGGGGTAACATTAAATCAAGAAAAGTTTAAAACAGAAGTTCATTTTAGTATTAAGAATATACCATCCTGCATGTTATTTGGGTAATAGCCCCAAATACACCTGAATTGTAGGAAATCCATGTTTGTGTCTTGGACTCTGCCATAGTGCCGGCCTGGTATGTGGTAGATGTTCAATAAATGTTTGTTGAGAGAATTGTAAAAAAATAGTTCACAAGTCTCATTGCATTTCCACAAGTATAAGCAAACTTGTTACTTATGGAATGCATGGGGTCAAGCTTGACTGCTGGTTTGTTGGCTGTTATTAAGTCATTTTATTATCCAAATTTAGCCAATGTCTACCTTTAAGTAAAGGCAGTGATATATCTTGCCAAATAAATGATGGAAAAGAATAAAAAACAATTTAAATGACTGTTAAGTCATACACATGTCATATCATAGTCTTATAAGAAACCCCACCATTATCTGACACATTCTTTAACCTCTGCTTAAACTCTTCTAATAATAGAGAAGACACTATGTCACACGGTAACTCATTCTGGTTAGGGCATAGATTTGATCATTATATAAATGATCCTCCTCATTTGGAAGTGAATTCTGCCTCCCGTAAATTCAATGCTTTGTATCTATATAAAAGCCCTCTAACTTTATGAAGATCCTTCAAATATCTGAAAAATATTATTGTGTTCCTTCCCTCTCATTCCCCCAAACTGAATATCCTCATCCAAAATAAACATTCATATTCTCTAAGACATGGTTTACAGGCCCTCCTCCCTATTTTGGGCATCTTCCAGTCTGCTTATGCCATTTTTCTAATATGAAATACTAAAACCGGAAAAAAAATTATTTTAGACTTTTTTTCTATGATCATTGTCTTGTACATGCTTGACTTATATTAAGCTTGATATTAACTGACACTTCGAAGATGTTTTTATGTCAATTACTGTTACACAACATCAGCCTATCCTTTATTTGTGTGACTAGTTTTTGTTTCTGAGTTTAGGACTTTACATTTATTTACATTTAAAAATTTTCATCTCAATTTGTTTTGCATAATATTTCAAGCTATCATTATAGACTACTGAGACTTCTTCAGTCTTGAGTCTGTCATTCATGTGACATACATTGTATTAGCTTATCCTCTCCTAAACCAACGGTGAAGTAAATACTAAATAAACTCAAAATCAAGTCCAGGAACTTCTATCTGAATCCTATTTTCAGCTTCTCTAAGGCTCCATGCAGGGGAAATTTACGTGTTCTAAGTGCCTTTGAGCCAGAATTATCTTTCAGCATTTTGATGCCCAGAAATGACTAAACGCCTCAGGGCTTTTGTTTGCTTTAGGTTAAAAGCTGGAGAAGTTTCAAACTGTGTAGGAATCTTTTCTTTAAGCGATGGTATTTCATTTCAGTTTGAAGTCCTGTTTTCAAATGGAACCTTAAGAGACTTCTACCTTTCCTTTCCTTTTCTTCCACAATGTCGATCTCATTTTATGTTCCTCCCAATCTCTACTTCACCCTTACCTCAAAAAACTTTATTCTTTTCTTAAGAGATCATGTTAATCCATCAAGAGGAAACACACTGGAGAGCAGGAACCCAAAACCACCCGAGTGGAGAGACAGACACAAGCACAGAGTGAGACTGTACTTCACATCTGGAAATTCCCTTATTCCTCTTTTGCTTCTCTCCTGTTGGTATTATTTTAACATGGAACGGAGCTGAATTTGAACTGTATAAATAGAAGCCCTTAACAAAATGTACCTCATAGCAAAATGATGGTTTAATGAAACCTAGAGATTAGAGTTCTGCTTTAAGTCAACAAGGTGTTATTTTAACAAACTTCCAAGCTCTAAAGATGTAGAGCACAGTTTACAGGTATATGGCACGCTCAGAGATCTGCTACCTACAGGCTCTGACTTGCAATCAGAGGCATTTATCTCATTTGGTTCAGGCAAGGCAGTATCATGTGCAGCTGAGATCCTTTCAGAATAAGAGCTGGAAAACTCATAGCTTGGCCACTCCCTTGCTCTGTGACTTTGGACAAGTCATTTAATCTATGTGGGCTTGTTTCAACTTTTATAAATTGAGGTGGTGCTGAATTAAATCATCCTGAAGTCTCTTTTAGTTTTAACATTATCATTCTTCTAAACATGTTTTTATGCATGAAGTTTACAATGTTTGTGATTATAAAATGATTCATTAAAGAAAAATTAGACAAAATAAAGAAAAATCTTTGTAAAATCACTACCTAAAAACAACTGCTGTTATTTTTCTAATTCTATTTTCTATACATAGTTCTACATAATATTTAAATACTAGACATTTTTGTTCACCTGGGGCTCCTCCAGCCTGGGCGTACATACCTTACACCAACGTGACCTGACCTCTCTGGACACTGGATACAACCACAGTCCATTCTAACTAACAAAGGACCTAGAAGTTGTGGTTTGACTGAAACAAACAAAAAAATGAGCTAGACCACTCAATTTAGGAATTTGGAATTGGGAGATTGAGAAATGAAATCAATTAGTAATGAGGTTGAGATGAGCAGATGCATGATATAATAGAAGCTAAGGAAAACATTTTGAACAATGTGCACACTGAAGTTATGATGACAGCAAAATTACGTTTAAGGGGAGGAGGTTGAAGTGGTAGAGCGAGAAATATGGAGTAGGCATGCAGGGAGAAGGCTCGAGAGGAAAATCTAGTAGCCTGAGAGAAGACCTTTGTGCTTAGTAATTTTCCAGATTCAGTTTCCAAGAGGTCTATCTGTTGTTGACTCCTATGCATTGATTCTCATGAGGCTCCTGAAACATACTTAAAATAAAAGTCCTTTTATCTGAGCTAGGTCAATGTTACTGGCAACCAAAAGAGATCTGACTCAATTTAAATTTGAATTAAGATATTTTATTGATGATTATAAACTATTTCCCCAAGTTACTGCATATGGTTTAGATGCATAGTTTTCAATGGCTAAATAATAATGTATAGTAGGATACATTATATAAAGAACCTGAATGACAGTGAAGCTGATTTCTGTTAGAATTATTCCCTAGGTATTAAAAAATCTAAGACCAGAAGTTACCCAAAGGATTCTGGAAAATCTCCAGCATTCTTTCAAGGATCGTTTTACCTGCCAGAAGAGGACACACACACACACACACACACACACACACACACACACACACACAAACACACACACACAGAACTACACAGCTTAATCAGTAGAATTTAACATGGAGAAATTCAGCCTGACTTCAAAAAAGTCTCTTGAGTGCTGTTTTCCTAACTTAACCCATTACAAATGTTTTTATGAGGGCACAGTGGGTATTCTCCAGCTTCCCCATGCCATCATAATTCAGACATAGCCCCACCCTAACCTGATCTTAGTCATGGAACAAGAAAATCCGGGACAAAGGCCACTGTGAAGTTCAGATGAGCAGGTTAGGCATACAGGAACAACACGTGCACCTTAACTCTAAATCTACATTTTCTAATAGAAAGATTAAAAGAATATAAAATGCCATTATTATCTTTATAAGAAAGGTCAAAGTGGTATCAGTTCATAGACGAAATGGTATCAGCTCAAGCAATGGTATCACCAATGCTTGGTAAAGCCTCCAGCAAGCTATGAGGAATCTAGACTCCATTCAAAATATGATATCAAATGTTGCCCTTTGCAAATTTGGATTGCTTAAGAAAAAAAAATTCTATCCCCTTCCCTCACACAAATTTTATCCACATGGTAACTTGAAAATTCTCCACTAGCTCCTTTTTCTCAACATGATAGGACAATTAGTCTTTCTAATCTGGGTTTCTCCCAAACCCCTGAACTCACACCAATTCTCTCATAAAATTACCCCAATTCAGTATTATTGAATACAGCAGAGACACACTCACTGTTTTAATTAAAGAGGCAAAGGCATCTCTGAATAGGAAGTAGTCTTTGAGTGCTTTGCCTTGTCTTTTTCAGGGAGTTGGTGACAGACACTGTGATGTCGCTAAACCACCTATAAGGTAAGTGACATAAAGTTTTTGTGTTTATTCATATGATTTAAAATGTATTGTGGACCTACTTAAGCATTAATTCTGAGAGAATAGAAAATGAAGTATGTAAAAGCATTTTATAAAATTTAAATATACTTACACTCCAAATGGAGTGCTTTACTTTTGCTGGAAGGACAAATAGGCAACGAGGTCTATTGAACAGATCAGAACATCACAGAACATCACAGACTTGGGTTCAAATCCCACTGCCTGTTTAACCCTTGGCAAGGTCCTCACCATTTCATGTTTTGATTTCCTCATCTATAATATAGCATCATTGATGAATTATGTATTTAATCAAGGTTAAATGTATTTTGTATTAGTGATGCCTCCCTTACTAAGTTAATGAGAATATTAAATGATATCTGTAATGTGTCTGCCATAAAAAGTGGTCTTAATGACATCAGAGTTAGAATAGGAATGTCTCTGGTGTTCCATAATTAGCTATGAGCTGGCTATTATTTTCCAATATTATAAAAACTTTCCTGGAAAATCTTCCAATCAAAATATAAAACGTGAAATTGATTTTATCTCTTTTCTAGATATTTTATTTCTAGCTATACAGATATACATCTCTTTAGAAAGCCCAGGAGAGGGAATAAAACATTACAATTAATGTTTTAAAGGTTCAGTATGGTGACCAGATTCAAAATACATATTTAAAATTCACAAGTTGTTTTGTGTACTGTCAACCATAAATAACGAGATTTAGAAAATGTGTGTGTGTGTGTGTGTGTGTGTGTGTGTGTGTGTGTGTGTTAGGTAAAGTTTCACTTTCACCCATGCAGGAGTACAGTGGTGCAATCTTGACTCACTGCAACCTCCACCTCCTGGGCTCAAATGATCCTCCTACCTCAGCCTCCTGAGTAGCTGGGACCACAGATGCATATCACCACACTGGACTGATTTTTTTTATTTTTATTTTTTTTATTTTTGGTAAAGACCAGGTTTCACCCTGTTCCCCAGCTGGGCTCAAACTCCTGAGCTCAAGTGATCCCCACCCGCCTAGGCCTCTCAAAGTGCTGGGATTACATGCATGAGCCACTGTGCCTGGCCTAGAAAACATGATTAAATATAGAGTCTATGACAAACTCCATATTTAGTGGTCTTAATGGGCATACCTGTCTTGTTTCCCTATATAGTTTATAAAAAACTAAATACTTAATCATCATCTAAAGCTTGAGAATGGTCACCTGATGGATAAATTTAAGTTGTCTTGAATATACACTCTGATTTGTGGTAGTTATAGGAGGGTTTTTATGGAAAATAGAAGTAGTAGTTCTTAAGGTATTTAACGAGAATTTATATTAAGTTAATATAAACTATTAATTGACTATATATTGGTTTTTGTATCACAATTTCCAGGAACATGAAGATAATGAGTGAGGCAGTTAGGAGGAAAAATGGCTTTAAATAATTATCCCCAGGCATGAATACCGGGCTGAAGTCCCATACTCATGTCTCTGGGCCTGATAAATTTTGTATATCTCAGTTCAGACTGCTCTGAGCTATTTTTCTTTTCTTGGTATCATAAACTAACAGGGAATGAATTAACTTTCCAATGATGACATAAAAAAAAATCTGGATCCCAGCACTTTGGGAGGCCGAGATGGGCGGATCACGAGGTCAGGAGATCGAGAGCATCCTGGCTAACACGGTGAAACCCCGTCTCTACTAAAAAAAATACAAAAAACTAGCCGGGCGATGTGGCGGGCGCCTGTATTCCCAGCTACTCAGGAGGCTGAGGCAGGTGAATGGCGTAAACCCGGGAGGCGGAGTTTGCAGTGAGCTGAGATCCGGCCACTGCACTCCAGCCTGGGCGACAGAGCGAGACTCCGTCTCAAAAAAAAAAAAAAAAAAAAAAAAAAAATCTGGAGGAAAACATCAACCTCAATCCTCACCTCATCCTATACATCAAAGTCATTTATTCCATAATTGTTTCAGTGTTAAATGTAAATACTGACATCACAGGAAAATTAGAAGTAAAGAAAGGTGATGATATTGGGTCACTTCAGTAAACACACACATCCACCTATAGATTTAACCATATAGAGACAGAGATATATAGATATAGATACTTATTTAGATGTCAAAAAGTGTAATACAGTAGAAGCATGATACAGTTGGCCTACCCACCATTTAATGAAAGGAGCAGTGGCATCTCTGAATATGAAGTCTTCTTTTATTGAGTGTTTTGCCTTATCTTTTTTCAGAGATAGGAAGGTCGACTGTACTACACCATTTTGTACCAGGGACTTTAGCATACAGCAGGGACCTCAGCTTTTACTATCTGCAGGGGTCCTGTTACCAATCCCTGCAGATACTGAAGCATGACTGTGACAGAATTAACCCAAGTTACCTGTGTCACTGGAAGAGGTCCAGGGGAAGGTTCCTCAAACCTCACTGTATTATATGTGTGTCTAATGCTATATATTTGATTAAAAAAATTATTTCCTAGATAGAAGAGACCTTTTTTTCAGTCTAAGTTTTATAAGTTTCTATATCCACCTCCTAGAGTGTCTATGACAAGTTTCTATATCTACCTCCTAGACTCTAAAGCCGTATTAAAAAACCCTATTTTTTAAATCTCAACCAATTCATCTTTTACGCCCAGTGAGAAACATTTGCATGTATATCATCTTCATAAAGTTTTATGAAAGCCTTAAAAGATAAAACAGACAATAGGGGAAATATTTGTTTTAAAATATGACAGGATTATTTATATTTATTATGTGAGTTTAACCTAAATAATAAACCTGGGCTTTTCAAACTCCTGGTAAGGCCCATCCTACCCCAAGGACACATCCAAACAAAACACAGATGAAATCCCGTGACCTTGAAGAGCATTGCAGACACTTTATTAAAGACTGTTTTGTTTTGTTTGGAGGAGCAGAGGTATTAATAGCAGGAAACAAGAGATTTCACTGCATGAAACACAGTAAAATTTATTAAAAATCCTCTTTGCCCATCCCTTTCATCAAAGCCTCATTAATCAGAGCAGCTGCTCATACTCCTTATTATCTTGTACCCAAACTGTAGCCCATCCTGGCTTTTTTCTTATCTTCCTCTTATCCCTCCTGCTAAGTAGCTCCAACCTATTGCTGTTTTCATAAATATTCCCCCAGCCCCCAATCAGGTATCTCTATATTTCCACATCTAATTTTTAAAAAATATATGTCCATGCTTTTTCTTATGTTTATCAATTTAGCCTATACTCTCCCAACCCCACCTCCCTCTAATCAGCAGAGTTCAACATTCCCCCTTATGAGCAGAGAAATGAGGAACAGAAAAGAGAGAAGGGGAAAGGTGGAGAGATTACAAAACAATTCCACAATTAAACAAATATATGATTTAATATATTTCTTTTTTATCCCTGTCACATATATTTTTTTAAAGTCAGTATTAAAATACTAAAGTTCGAATAGAAGAATGGATCAAGGAAATGAACATGTATTATACAGATGCAGACATATAAAAAACAGTCATAGGAAAAAATAAACCCCACTACTAAATAAATAATAGCAAATGAAAACAATGAGATTTAATTTATTGAACTAGCAAAGGTTAAAAATTACAATATTCAGGCTGGGCACAGTGGCTCATGGCTGTAATCCCAGCACTTTGGGAGGCCAAGGCATGTAGCTTACTGAAGGTCAGGAGCTCAAGACCAGCCTGACAAACACGGCAAAACCCCATCTCTACCAAAAATACAAAAACTAGCTGGACGTGGTGGCCCGTGCCTGTAATCCCAGCTACTAGGGAGGCTGAGGCAGGAGAATCACTTGAACCTGGGAGATGGAGGTTGCAGTGATCCAAGATTGGGCCACTGCACTCCAGCCTGAGCAAGACAGTGAGACTTCTCTGTCTCAAAAAAAAAAAAAAGAAAGAAATTATAATATTCAGTGCTGATGGAGGTATAATGAGATTGGCATTCTTAAATATTGCTAGTAAAAACATAGACTGAACATACTTTCAAAAACTAATTAGGTAATACATATTATAAAATTTTATTTCTAACCTTTGTTATTCATTTCTAGGAATAATTGTAAGGAAGTAATCAGAGAAACATACACAGATCTACATATAAGTATGTTCATCATTTATTTTAACATTATTTATAATGACAAAAATTAGAAACTACCAAAATGTCCAGAATTGGTTGTTGGTAAAAATAAGTTAAGCTATAGTAATACACTCAAATATTAGTTATTAAAATTGAGATATTTGAAATCTATTTAGTGACATTGTAAAATGCTCATGAAAATATGAAGCTAAAATCAATAAGGTGCATGAACTAGCAAAGACGAACTACATACGCTGAATTATCTAAGTTATATAACACAAATGTGTGCACACATGGAAAGAAAATACAACAAAATATTAACTATGGTTGTCTTTGGATTGTGGAAATTTTCGTTTCCTTTTTGACATTCCCTGATTTTTCCAAATTACCCATAATGAGGAAAAATAAAGTATTACTTCCATAATCAGAAAAAGAGTTTAAAAAAAAAAAAAAACAAGAAAAGACATCCAAATTCTATTGTAAATAATCAAATGACATTTCTATTTGTCATTAATTAACATTCCAAACTCATGGATGAAACTTAAAGATTAAATCTCTTGTCCCTGGAAGAGACTTTCTCGAAGATAAAATATACCACCCTGGTCCCAGGTAATTTGATAAAGTTGGTGGAGATTAGGAAAAGATGTGGGAAGAGAAAATTATAGAACATAATGAGAGCTGTACGGTTTCATGAAAAGCCTTAGTTACTTATTCTAAATGATAAAGGAAGTACTTAATTATTAGAAGCCATTAAAGATGAATTATTATTATATTTATATTTTCCTATTTGTCTGAGACATTTATTAGGTTTTCTAAAAACAACTTTAAAATAGATTATCTCCACAATTTTATCAACAAATGGTAACATCTTTCCTTGGTATTCTTGGGTTGTTTTTATCTTTTTTTTTTTTGCATGACAATAGTCAACAAATTATTGTTGAGCACTTGATACTAAGAATAGGATTTGATCTTGACCAGATATGATTGCTTAGCACGCAAGCCTTCTGGACATATCAATTACAAATTGCACACAGAATCATAGAGCCGAAAGTTAATGTTAGAGAAGGAACTTGGTTGATTTTTGAATATCATAGCTTAATCTAATCATCCACTGTTTTATTCAAGCCTCCCATCTTCCCCTGGAAGAGCTAGGTAGGAAGATTAAAACAGTTAAGAATAAATCCATCTTCACCATTAGAAAGCCATCTCAGAGTGTGTCCATTCGTAGAAATTCTGAGGACAGTATCTTAATTTATCATACATATGGAGTTCTTCTGGTCCTTAAAAACATCCCATATGGATGTGATTTTTTGAAAAATAAAAAAAAATACCTTCTCAGAGAATTCTTGCAGTACTATCTACTAGTACTAGTATTCCCGGAGTACTATATTTTAGGGTAGTTCCAGAACTGGACACCCCTGCAACAGCCAGTAATGCCTCTGGGGAAACCAAATAGCCAAACATGAGTTAAGAGTTCCTCTCGGGAAATAGCTTCTACCATTATTGAGCTCCCACCCTACTGTTATGCTGGACTCTATTCTAAAGCAGTTATATCCACTTTGGTCACTTGAGGTGATTTGGAGCCAATCACCACATAAAGCAACTCAACTCAAGGGTGACCACACTTGTCGAAGTTTACTCTAAAAAAAAAAAAGTTGTATTATAAAATAAAATGCATTTACCAAAAAGGGCATAAAATCTGTATGTATAGTTTAATAAGTAGTTATAAAGGAACACCCATATGGCTATCAACCAAATTAAGAAGAACATTGTCATCACCCCTAGAAACACCCTGTGAAGCCCTTCCTTGTCATAACCCACTCCCTGAGTTCATCTGAAACACTATCTCTCCAGCCCCAGCAGAAATTCTTGGCTGGGATTTTATCAGCACTGAAGAAGTGTTAGAAAGACTTTCCCAAAATAGTCCTTACTGTACAGCACACGGCACTTTTTGGGCATTTAATAAGAAGGCTACTATTTTCAAAAATTTCTCATTGATCATAGGAAATAACTGTTTTCCAGGAAAAAATAGGCATAGATGTTCTGCAGGACAGCTTGCTTTAGCAGTGCTAAATAATTCAGCTTGCTTTTTAATGATTATTTCTAAAAGGACATTTTAAAAAATTGACATTTTAAGCAATTTACATTTCCTCTTCTGAATTCTATGTTTATATCACTTAGCTATTGGACGCTGAGTATTTTTCCTATCAACCTGCATGTATATGCATATGCATGTATGTGTAGAAAAACAGATGTTAATTCCTTGTCTGCCATATTTGTAACTAATATTTGCCTCAGCTTGCTGTTTAAGAAGGCATAGAAGTTCTTAATTTCATTTAAATAGAACATATTGACCTTTTCCTTTGTGATTTTTTCCAATGACTTTGAAATAATTTGAATGGGCATTTCCAAACATACACAAAAGAAGCAGGAATATTATAATAAACCCACATGTCTTACTACTTGGCACGATAACTATCAACACTCTGCAATTCTTCTTTCATCAATTCTCTCCCCTTTCCCCAGGGTTCTTTTGCTGAAGCATTTCAAAGTAAATCTCAGATATAATGTTATGCCATATATAAATACGTCAGAGTATGTCTCTAGTGGATAAGAGCTTCTAAAATACAATAAACACACTCATCAACATTAACAGTAATTCCTTCATGTCTGATATCCAATCACGCTCAGTTTTTCCTGATTTTTAAAAAATGTCATTTCAGAATTGGATTTTTGAATCCGTATTAAAACAGGATCCATGTGCTATATTTGGTTGGTATGTTATTTTAAGTTCTCCCTCTTTTTTCTATTCCAGGCCATTTATTCGTTGAGGAAACTAGGTCACTAATCCTAAAGAATATTATGCTTTCTGGGTTTGGATGATTTATCCTTGTGATGTCATTTACTATATTCCTTTATCACTAAATTTTCAATCAAGTCGTAGTCAGATTTACGGATTTGATAAGCTTCAGGTTTAATATCTTTACGCAGAATACTTCATAGGTGGTGCCATAAACTTCCTATTGCATAATGTCATGAGACACATAATTTCTGAGTGTCCCACGTTTAGCAATGTTAAAATTAATTAGTGATTTCGGCATCGTCAGCCTGATGTATCCTTTACAAAATTCCCAAAGAGCTAATGGTTTTAATAGGCATTAATTGTTGCCTAGATCCATTAGCACCCTAGGGCTCCAACATTTTTAAGCGAAGAAAGTCGTACTCTAATAAAATATCATTAAAGAATCACCAGGATGTTTTCCAAAATTTTATTTATTTATTTATTTATTTATTTATTTATTTACATTCAATTCTTGGAATTCATTTTGGTGTACAAAGTTAAATGAAGATTTAGATTGATTTCTTCCAGAAAGGATGTGTCCCAAGAAGGTCTGAAGATAAGCAGTCAAAATGGTCTTTATCACATCATCCATCTAGTGATGGAATTCTGACAAATTCGTGTTTTTCTAGGGGGAATCCTAAACTGTTTTCTAAACATTTAATAATTTTCCCAATGCTCTCAGTGTCCTGGCATTAGAACATTGATGAGAGAGCGGTTTCATTATCTACAGAGATCCTACAGTAAGACTCAGTCTGAGTGAATAGCTGAGAAAATTAGGTGTCTGTTGCGTCCTCTTACAGTGAGTAGGACTTCTATACCAGAATGGAAAACTAACACTCTTGTGATTACTCAAGGTTTTGCTGAATCACTAAGTTTTTGAATCTTGAAACTGTCAGCTTTTTATTTCTGCAAACCATCATTTTGCCACTGAAGGAAATAACCTTTAAAAATCTGTACACATGACATACAACTCAAATTTAAGCAGAAGTAGTCACATTTCCTTTTCCCCTTCTTTAAGAAAAAGAACACACTTGCCTGTTTCCAAATGTTGGCACTTTGTGCCTGCTCCTTAAGTTAGTAGAAATGAAACTTATTGTGAAAGTAATTATTTGGGCCATTTCTTTTCTACCTTAGGAAAAATAGTATCAGATGTTTGGCTTCAATCAGGAAAAAAAGAAGAGAAGAGAAGAGAAGAGAAGAGAAAAGAAAAGAAGAGCAAAGCCGTAAGGCTTATTATGAATGGTTTCCCTGACTCCAAAAATTTCCATTCAAATTAATGCTAGGTTAGTCTTCAAAAATTTTAATCACATTATGTTTTTGCTCAAGAACTATCTATAGTCCCCTACTGCTTACCAAATCAAATTCAAATTCATATTCTCTTACTATAGATCCCTCACCACTTAGCCATGCTTTCTTCTCCCACTCTTTTTCAGAGTTAACTCTCCAGTCTTGTAACTCTTGTCCATTCTCTGATCCTGTGTGCTTTTACACTTGCCAATCCCTAACCTAAATGCCTTTCTTCCAATTCAGATTTTAGCTTTTTTTTTTTAAAAAAAAAAAAAAAAAAAAAAAACTAAACCAAGTTTAATCTCATCTAGAAGCATTTTCCTGATGGTGGCCCTTACAGATCCTTCTGTCCTTGAAATTATACCTCTTAGAAACAGAATGTTATCATTTAGCATTTATTTTTTTCTTTTACTGTTTACCGTGTATTGGTAATGGTTGTCTAACTAGATTGTATAAGCAAAAGTGATATGACATAGGACTTTACTTTTAGACATTATTAAATTGAAATTCCCATGAACATTTAAAGGGGGTAATTTTGGTGGTGTGCTTATCAAATCCACAAATGACATGATTCTAAGAGGGTGGCAGATTTCAAAAATGACAATTTTCGTGTCTTCCTACATGTAGGACCTTGGAAAGTGATTTTGAATGTTCTTTCATCAAGAGATAGAGTTTATTTTTCCAACCTTCAATGTTGCTGGCCTTGGGATTTATTTTGGCCAATAGAGTGTGGGGCAGGTGATGATGTGCCTGTCCTGAGCTGAGGACTCAGGGGGCCTTCTTATTTCATTTGCTGTCATGGGATTCCCTCCCTTTCCCAGGCTAGCCTGTTGGAGAATGAAAGGTCATGTAGAGCTGAGACTAGCCATCACAGCTGAGGTTGTTCTAGACCAACCAGCTCCCAACTGACCACAGATGCATGAGTGAGCCCAGTTAACTCTAAAAGGACATTGAGCTGAGTCCAAACTAACTACTGACACATGGAATTAGAAGCAAAGTTGCTATTTGAAAATTCACTAAGTCTGGGGTGGTTTACTATATAGCAAAAGTTAATGGATACAAAGGGAATATAAAAAATGTCAGATGGCAGAATCTCAATCCTAAAAGACTTCAGCATTCTAGAATAATAAACCACACAATTAAGACAAAAATAACTGTGATAAGTGCAAAGCTCTAAATTCAAGTTAAAAAAAATCAACTTGTGAATATAGGAAAGCAGAGATAGAGCTTGCCAACATACATGCAAAACATTTAGTCACTTTGATTGACCACAAGCATCTGACTCAACCTTGTGTTTCCATTCTTCCAACAAAACTAATTCTACATAAAAAGTAATTTTATACTGTGTGAATTGTGTAGAGGCTAAAATAGATCAGTCTAGAGGGCAGTTACCATGATGCTGAAGGGCCCAGAAACCATCTCACATAAGGAAAATTGGAAGGCAATGAACTGTAAATCCAGTAGAAAGACTGAAAGGGTCGAGTGGGTTAGATAGCTACCTTCAACTAATTTAAGAGTTACCATGTGGAAAACGGATTGGACAAGTTTAGTGTCAGCCCACTAAAAATCAAGACCCATGAATGGAAGCTATAAGAAGGTAAATTTAAGGTCAACATAGGAAGGAAGTTGAGTTAGACAGGCTGCATTTGTATACTGTTTATGAACGTAGACCATGGTGTCAAAACCAGGTCCTCTACTTACCAGCTATGTGTTCTTGGGTAAGCTGCCCAACCTTGCTAAGCATCAGTTTTCTCATCATTAATTCCACTAAAATGGAATTAATAACTGTACCATTTTATAAGGTTGTGATGAAGATTAAACAGGATTTTTGAAGATGCACTTAACTTGGGATCTGACACATAGTAAGCACTCAATAAATTTTATTTATTATTATTCATAATAAGATCTGTATAAATGTGAAATGAGCTGCCTCACAAGGCAGAAAGTTCCCTATCACTGGAGGTATTTACAAGAGGATTGGCTGATGTTTGTAGAACAGATTTAAGAAACAGATGGGAAGTTAGAGTAGGTGACATTTAAATGACCTTCCAGCACTGAATAAGTCTGTCTGTATTCCTTAAGACTGGAATAACTTCTTTAGTATGTTTCAGAATACCTAGCACTATTGATCAAATGATATGCATGTAATACATTGGATAAAACTTTGTTGGTTATATCATTATACATATGGTTTCCCCATAGTAAGAGGTGTTCCGTGCCGAAATGAAAGTTTGTGAGGATTTTGATTTTTTTGTATCTCATATCCTCAAGAAGTGTATCATTGAAGTTTGTTTTTGTAATGATCAGTTTTGACTAAAACCCAAAACTACAATTTTAATGCAATAAGCTCTTCTTTGTGTGGTATTTAAATTCCTAGGTGCAAAGCTCTTATCTTTTCACACTTGGCATTCCCCTACCAGAATGCCTAACTTTAAACAGGTCAGATATTTTCAAGGCATAGGAAGCTGGGGTTTCTTCCGTGATTGGTCTCATATCAAAAGTCAAGCTGGAGTCAATAACCATTTTTCCTTCTCCTTATACATACAGCAACTGGAAGTGCTAATCACGTTTATCACTCTTGCCTACTAAAGGCACAGCAGGCAGTTCTAACTCCCATTGCAATTCTCTTTAATAAAATAGATTGGGTAGAATCACCTAAATTGTTTAATATGCCTATCTTCCTCAATAATCTCATTGTTATCAGTTAATAGAGAGGAATTCACACTGGCCAAGGCTTGAGTCTTTATGGTCTCAACTGATAAAAATCTTTCCTTTCCTTAAGATGAGTTTCAGCATAGTAAGAGGCATTAATCATCTGTAAGAAAAAGAAGTGCTTTATTTTCCTCATTAATGAAGTTAAGAGTCTGGTGCTCTGGCTGGAGAATGAAAAAATACACAAGTGAGAAGAAGAGTTCTGAATTCTAGGTTTGAATGAGCTCTGCATTCTGAGTACGTGGTGACATGAATAGACAAGGTATTCACAGGCACAAGCAGGATTTCTGGACCATGCCATGCCTAGTATGTGCCACATATTCAAGGCAAAGATTAGAGACACACTCATTACTCAGAGGAGACAATTACGTGCTATTTCAACTGAGTGAGAGCAATGCTGCAATAAAAGAAAGCGCAAGGTACAGTTTTAACCCAGAACAGAGGTTCTAGCAGTGGAGGAAAAGGAGCGGAAGTGAATTGTAAGATAGATTTTTTAAAAGCAAAAGGAACTAGGCAAGAACAAGCAGAAGGAGCAGTGTGAACAACAGTACCGAGTTGTGAAGTTGAGACTGGGGTACAGCATTGGAGGGAATGGGCAGTGGGCACTGAGGCCAGAGGGGTAGATACATCCCACATGTCTCCCTCTGCCATCCAGAGGTGTGGACCAACTCAGAAGCCAATGGATGCCATTCCACATCTTAGTGGAGAAAGTAAGTTGATCGTATTTACAACTTGTATGCAGTGTCCAGATGAGAGATGATGAGGGCCATAAACAGAGAATTCATAATGAGGAAGGAAACCGTGAGATTGAAGGACCATGCACCATCTCAGTTTGGTGGCTAACTGAATTCATGAGAGAGAAAGGAATTGTGGATGACACCCAGACATATGGCCTGAATTGCTGGGTAGAAGACAGGACCATCCACTGAGGGAGAAACAGAACTTTCGTAGAGCACGAGAAGCAGAAGGGAAAGAGAAGCTAACTAGTTTGGTTCTGAACAGGCTGAGTAAATGAACCAACAGAATAAAGACAACTGCTCAAAGAGAGAGAGTTGATTTACCAAAAAAAAAAAAAAAAAAAAAAAACACGAAAAACAAAAACAAAACCACAACCAGCACTTTGGGAGGCCGAGGCAGGTGGATCACCTGAGGTCAGGAGTTTGAGACCAGCCTGACCAGCATGGGGAAACCCCATCTCTACTAAAAACACAAAATTGGCCAGGTGTGGTGGTGCATGCCTGCAATCACAGCTACTCGGGAGGCTGAGGCAGGAGAATTGCTTGAACCCGGGAGGCAGAGGTCGTGGTGTGCGAAGAGTGCCATTGCACTCCGCCTGGGCAATAAAAGCAAAACTCTGTCTCAAAAACAAACAAACAAACAAAAAAACAAAACAAAAAAAACACAAAGTGCACCAGGGACGGAACACTGGGTAACAGAAAATTGCAGGTATTGTTGTAAGAGAGACCAAGAAGGTCAGATGAGAATTAGAATGGTCTGCTCTCACAAAACCCAAGAGAGGAACAACTTTCCAGAAGAGGGCAATTGAGTCAAATGCTGTGAAGATCAAGTCAGAGAAGAATTGGAATGTATTCTTTGGGTTTGGCAGTTAGGGGTTTCCTACTGATCCTGGCAAGATCACCTTCAGTGGTGCTGAGAATGAAGGAAACAACTTCCTTTCACAAAGCATGAGAACATTTTCATTTTCTCTTTTCTCTCTCTCCCTGTTTTTTTTTTTTGTTTTTTTTGTTTTTTTTTGTTTTTTTGTTTTTTTTTTTAAGATGGGGTCTCACCATGTTGCCCAGACTGGAGTGCAGTGGCTGCTTTCAAACAATCCTCCCACCTCAGCCTCCTGAATAGCAGGGATTACAGGCGCACATCATAGGGCTCAGCTTCTATTTTGTTTTAATCTCAACATAACATCTCTTATGGCTGATTCTTTTTGAAACTCCTTAGTGTAAAAATTGTAGTTTCTGACTTTTCCAAATGAATAGAGCCTTTTAAGAGTTATCATTCTGTAAGCAACTGTCTTTTAAGGTAAAGTTAAATTTTTCAGTAAGGAATTCATTAGAGAGGTTTTAGAAGGCATGTAATAAAAAGCAACCTGAACCCAGGTAATCAGAAAACATGGATCTCGGATTCATCAGTGTGAGAATTTCTTTCCTTTCGTTTTTCTGCCACTCCCTCTCCTTAACAAGCAGCTAAGATGTAAAAAGAATTGCGCTTGGTGCTTTGGGGACACTAATGAATAGAGCACGATCCTGCCCCACTTCAGCCCCTAGCCAAGGAGATTACAAGCCAGTGCAAAAGACAGATGTGCAATCAACCAACCTTAAACTAAGGTGGGCTGATATAAATGTTCACAGTGGTGCAAGTAAAGTTCTATGAGGGCCTAGAAGTAATCCTCCGTCTTTTATGAAATACAGGAAGTGACCTTTAAAAACACAGACACAACTGGGGAGTTCATCACTCCACTAATTACCTCCCTACTGTTCAGACCATAAACTTTTATGCAATCTGCTCTCTGTTCACCTCATTTGTACTCATTTATTTTAACAGGCATCCAAGCTGCCTATATGCAAAAACTTTACAGGTATTAGTGGTGAGTGGAGATTTTAACTCCACCCTTGACTTGACTGTAATTCTTTCATTAAACTGAACTTTAATGATATTTAATAATATCACTTTGAATCTTTTCATTGAAAGTGTTAAAGTTCTGAAAATTAAATGCATAACCTCATGGATTAGGTGGACACTAAGCCTCCTTCTCCCAGGGGAGATAAACTGGGACACCTCAATATATGGAATGGCTTTTGAAGAATACTATTTTGATCTGAGTAACCTCATGGTAACATCTTTGCAGCTCATACCCCCTTTAAATTTCTTTGTAAAGCAACTGCTTTTAAAGGATCAGCCTAAGGCTGCATGCTCACACATTATTTCCCATTTGTGCACGGTTGCTATTTATAACTGGGGCCTTTTAGAAAATGAAAATCTAAGGTGGGTTAGCTGTAGCCAGAGTGACCCATAATATAAGCCAGGTCATACTTTTTTTGGCATCCTTCTGTGTCCTCTCAGGAAACTTTGATTATATTTCAACTAGAAATAGGAAAGAGATTGTCCAAATAAAAAAGCACTTCTGTAGCAGGTGGTTAAGACACAGGTTCTTGAGTCAGCATGCCGGGGTCTGAATGCCACCATACCATTTATTAGCTTTGTGACTCTGAACAAGTTGTTTATCACCTAGGCTTCATCTGTAAGATGATTAAATGAGATAATGCTTATAAAGAATTTATGTTAGTGTTTGGCACAGAGTTCTCAAACAATAGTAATTGTTGTGATAATTATTATCGCTGTTATCATTTATACCAAATTGCCCTGGATTACAGTTTATAGTACACTGCCTCACACATGGTAGGTATTCAATGTCTGTTTATTTCTTAGCGGATGCTTGGCTAGCTTTTAGCTGAGAATGCAATATTTCCAAGGAGTGCTTCCTTCAGCTTTCTTGAGAGTACTGGGAAGATAACAAAAGGAACTCAAGGGCAAGGAGATTGGGCAGGTAGCAAAACTGCCTTAATTCTGTATTAATTCTGCTGATAATTCAGTGGTGCAGCTTCACAGAGCTCAGTGATTTTTTTTTTTTTCCTATCTATGTGAAAAGAGGGTATATGCATCCTATGGCAGCCTTAGGTCATGTGTTTTGACTGCTCTCAGGTGGTACAAATTAAAGTTTCTTTCTCCCTCAGTAATATACCAGGCCGTCTACTTAGCATTTTTCCATCAGAATTTCCACTTGATATTTTTCAGCTGGGTTCTGGAAGCGACATTAGGGTGGTGTTAATGGAAAAGTATCAGCACATTGCGACAAGGAAAGAATAAACAATATCTCTGTAATACAAATATGACTCTGTGCCCTTTGATAGCAGCACATTCCACAGCAGCAAGGATCTGAGGATAGTGTGTGTTGTGTTCGTGTGCGTACGCTGTTAACAAAACATTTATTTATATTTAAACATTAGTATATGGTGATGTGTGTGTGCATTTAGTCCATACATGTTGTACCATATGTTTTAACCTGTAAAGATAAGCTATAAAGCAGGATCAGAAGAACAAGAATGATATCTGTTTCGCATGTTTACTGTTTCTCAGTTTTATAGTGGGGAGGCATCTACATACTTCTAAAATTAATCAATTTATAAGCCTAATAAATATTCTACAGATATTAATTGTTCACATTTCATTTTTTTTCTGTGGCTTTTGAGAGCTAACATTAAATATTTTTATCTCTACAGGAGGACAAAAAATGAATTGCTATTGGCTTAAGCTCACTTGGTAAATTTCATTACAACCCTTCTAAGTTTATCGAGTCTATTTATAGAGCCATCTTGCCTGTTAGGAATGTTAAGGTGGATAAACTTCTCACCTTTATGCACCAGACTCTATTTTTTCACCCAGTTGAACTCCTACAGATGGAACTAATGTAGTAAACTTCAGCCTAGGTTATGCCTGTGTGGTAGTGAGAACCCAGGACTCTAAATTTAAGAGATCTATAGTCTCCCTCTGATTATTTAACATTTATAAGACAGTACAGATGATACTGATTTTAAAAATTATTTGTCTTTAGTCAAATATAGTAAGCCACTAACATAGAATACTACTTCAAGAACCATTATGAACAAGGATAAGAAGATGAAAATACCTAACTGAATAACAAACTAAAATGTTGCATTTATTTCACCATCAATAGACAGGCACTACCTGCCTACTACGTACATATCATGGTTTCAGACATTTAGGGGAAAGGCAGGATGAAAAAAATCTGCCATGGACTCTAATGTATGATAGTCGAAACAGTTGCCTTTTTAGAGGGTTAATCTATTAAGCCAAAACAATAAGTATTATTTCATGTTAAATAAAAAAAGAATGGATCTAGAATGAGGTATGAGGTAATGATTCACTGTTCCCATAGAAAGCCTGTGTGATAGAGTTATAGCAAAAGCTGGAGCCCAAGATGGTTGCCCTAGGGAATCCAAACCTGCCTCAGAAAATGAAATAGAATATTACGTGAAATACAGATATGAAAATATTTGTGAATATCCCCAAACTAATGACACCTCCTACCTACAGTAAGTATCCCTAGAAGAATTACTTGATTGGCAATGGACTTCACTATGGCAGACAAACAGCTAGTATCAATAGAAACATTATTTGATAGACAATGGACTCTTGAGTTTGAGTAGTTTCAGTAGAATCTGTTTGCCTCAGTCTAAGGACAGGTTCTTTGAGATTAGATACCTAGGTTTACTACCTTCAGAACTGAAAGACAGAGCTCTCTGCTAAGCAGAGTCCTGCTCACCACCATGTTCTTCGAGCCAGAAGTTAGCTTCTCTGTCTCTTCTTTCTCAACCAGGCTGGATTTGGGAAATGGGTGCTAATAAGTTAGCATCTCCATTCCTTTAGCTGCTATTTATTGTACCAGGTTCTCTCAGTAACTTCCCACAGAGCAGGCAGCCTACTCTCTGCTCTGTGTAATTGTGCAGTAAGATATTATTGCTGCCACAGCAATAATGACCAAAATAGTAGTGGCGTAAACCAAATGAAAGTGTATTTCTGTCTTAGGCAATTACAGTCAGAGCACAAGCAGCCAAGGGTTCTATGGAATCAGAAACCTCAACTTTTCAATGTTGTTTCTCTGCCCTTCTCTCTTGGTCTCAGGTGGCTGGTCTAGCTTCTATTACCACATCTGTATTCCAGCTGACGTGAGGGGTAGGGCCTTCTTACAAAGGGCATGACCTGTAAGTTACATACATCATGTCCACTCACATCCCATTGGCCATAATCTAGCCATACAGCCACATCTAGCTGTAAGGGAGGTGGATAAATGTGCTTTTTATCTGGGTGGACATATGCCCAACTGAGACTTCCATTATTTTAGGGAAAAAATCGAACTCTTGAACTGGAAGGTTTTCTCCACCTCATCACAAAAAGCTCCAGAAGAAAATTACTTGGCTAAATACATTTTGCCTCAGTGACCAGAAGCTAAATGTATATAGAGAAAGAGTTCCAGCCGAATCAGGGGTACTTACACAGAAAAACTAAGATCATGTTCTTATACAACTATAGTAGTTGTCATGGCTTAGTTTGCTAAAAATCATTATCTTCCAATTATTCCACACACAATTTTCAGTACTTTTTGGAAGCAGCAGTAGTCTATACACTAGTTTTTGAGTTAACTTCTCCATCTTCTTGGGTCACTGACAGTCCTAAATAATGAATATTATGTCCCAAGGCACCTGTGGAATTAGTGCTGTATGGCTAGATCCATCCAGATCTAGCCATAACATAATAATATAATGTTTAGTAATTTTGAACAGCCTATGACTTACATGACTACTCTTAAAATGGTCCCCATTAGCTTAGCTAAGCATTCCTTTGCTAGGGAAAATTGTGTGGTGGTAAAAGAAGCTAAAGATTAATCTATGAAAAGGACACCTGTAATTTTTTCTTCCCACGGATGCTTCCCAACTTTGAAATAAAGCAGATCTATGTTTTGTTGATTCAAAGTTCACCAGTTCCTTTCTTTTTAATCTGTTGTTTATCCAGTTACTTCCACCTGGCTCCTTCAGTTTCCCTTTCCCTCACTCAGAAATACAGAACGCCTAGGGAGTCTTGTTTACTTTCTTAGACACCCTTTCATTTAACAACACTGCTATCCTTCAAAGCAGTCGATCTCTCCATTTCCTTCTGGTCAAATAAAATAATTTTATTTATTACTTTTTTTTGCATTGAGGACAAGTCAATCAGATTAAGCTGTCTCCTAAATTCTTTTGAGAAAGGCAAGTTGGCAGTCATGGTCATGGGCATCCCCTCATTCAAAACAGTTGTCTGCTTGTGTATCTGGAGAAACCTGCACAGTTTGCTGAGCTCATGGCATTTTACTGGGTTGTTTTAACTTAGCATGATATGTACAATATCTTGCCAGTAGCACCAATGAGAATTTTGTGGAGAGCCTGGTAGTTTTTTACGTTAACCTCTAATGTTACCTATCTCCCTCAAGCCCTGCTTTTATTTTCATCATCATTGTCCAATTCCCTTTCAGGAGTCTACTTTGAATCTCCCATTAATTTATTAAAATCCTGCAATTCTTTTTGCATTTATTGTTGGCCTGTGCAACCTCTAGGGAGTAACATGTTTACTGTCAAATATGTTAAAGTTTACTCTGTTTTAGTTCATCCTCCAGAGTATCTCCTATAAATTACAAAGAAAAGTCTTCTAGCTGTAACATTGAGGGATTTGATGGAATAAGTTCAGCTGGAGATTTCACAACACAATATTTAGCAGCTGCAAAGGAAAGGAAGACAAAGCTGCCAGGTTATCCCCAGGAAATCCCAAGACACATATTTTTAACATTTGCATTCTTATTTACATAAATTTGTATGTTTCATTCAAAAGGCACTGACTCCAATTATGTAAAATAAAACACTCGATTTCTCTTTATCTGACGGGTAGATAACCACATATTCTAGGCTTGCTGGCCTGTTGCCCAGAGTGATTTCTCTGGCTTCTTCCTCTCTGCTCCAAGAGTTTCTCCCCATTATGCCTACCCTCTCATCACAACCATTAGGGAAAAGAGTTATCATTTGGTTGTAGGATTTGAGTTGGCTCCAAAATATTGTTCTCTATTATGTGCTCTCATTGAAATCCTGTTTTCCAATTGTGGGTTTTCACAAGACACTCCCTTCCCCCTTCCCCCACAACAACAACAACAAATGCTGGTCCCTGATTCAGCTTGGAGAATCATTGTTTGGGTGGTGAAAATCCCATCTTGAGCCAGCTTTCAGTCTTACACTCAAAATTTCCCGGTAGTGAGGAAGATAGTTTGGATTCTGGGCAGATTAACCATAGGTTTCAACTATCCACCCCAAATGCTGCCTTCCATGGGCCCCTATAATTATAGGTTGACTCTGCTTACATTTTTTAGTGTCATTTCTCCCCTCCAGGTAGATGAATATCAGAGCTGACTGCAAAATAAATTCATTAGAGTAATTTATAGCAAGTATATTAAGCCCAGAAGCTAGAGCAATGAGAAAAGAGATCCAGAGCGTCCTTTGGGAGCGATCTCACTCAACCCAGAACAGTCCTGGTGACACCGTACAGAAAGCCCATCTGCTAACTCTGCCCCAGTGGGGAAGGAGCGCCTGAGAATCACACGGAGAGACAATATCACGGAACCATGGATGGTTATACTGTACTAAATTCACTTCCACTCTCTGAAAAGCATTTCAAAAAGCCACTCCCTAACATCCATATACTGCTGCTTCTGTTCCTCATCATGCCCAGGAAACCACGGAGTAAACTCAGGACCACATATTGAATTGAAATGAAATTTAGTCAAGCGACCCCTCAGGGATTCATTGACTTTTGACCTTTGCCTTTGAAAAGGCTTCTCTCCGTCTCCACAGACAAGCTGGTGATCTGTTTATGTTTAGAGGCTATATAAACAATGTCAAGATACAGGGGCTAGAGGGGACAGTCATGGAGGCAAGGCCGTGAATATTGGAACAGTTAGCAACACATTCGGTGACATCCAGGGTGTGTTTTGTTGTTGGTCGGTTGCTTTAATCTTTGGGAGAAAGGATATTCCTCTTACTGAAGTCAGCAGAGGGGAAGTGCAGACCTCACCAAACACAAAGTAGAGAAACACAGTCCTAAGAAACTTGGGTTGCTCCCCTGCTATGCCTGCAAAATGTCAGCCTCGCTGACAGCAGACAGGCGGCTTCTGCTTCACCCGGGATTTCACACCCCGCATACAGCTGCCTCGGCAGGACTTGTGGCCAAGGCAAAATTACCAGGAATTAGCTAGGAAAACAGATTCACTTCCTGTAAAAACTGCAAACCCCGCCCCCCTTCCCCCTACGCCCTGCCTCTGGTTCCACCCATGTATATCTATAGGAACACTATGTAAAGAATTTTTATTTGTTTGTTTTCGGCTTTTCCTGGCAGTGACTATGTTTCATACTAGATATTGGATTGTATGTGGTCCGGAGATGTACTGCAATAGCAAAGGACAGGAAGGTGGTGAGAATCCCAGGGACACTGTGGTCCTTCTGTTAAGGTATACCTGGAAGGTACGCTTGATCTACTCATCAGAGTTTGGTTTCTCTTTCTGAAATACAACACCTCCTTCTTCTATTTCTTGAGATAAGCAAATTGGGGATCTAGTTTCTCTAAGCTTACTAGTTAGCTTTTCATTTATTCATGTATTCAATTCATTTGCATAACTCCTTGAGTGCTTGAATACATAGTGGACAAAATAGGTAAAAAATTTTTTAAAACATTCCTGGCTCTTGTAGATTTATATTAAATTATTTAGGCAGGACGCGGTGGCTCACGTCTGTAATCCTAGCACTTTGGAAGGCTGAGGTGGGTGGATGGCCTGAGCTCAGGAGTTTGAGACCAGCCTGAACAACATGGCGAAACCCCATCTTTACTAAAAATACAAAAAATTAGCCAGGTGTGATGGCACATGCCTGTAGTTCCAGCTACTTGGGAAGCTGAGGCATGAGAATTGCTTAAACCCAGGAGGCGGAGGTTGCAGTGAACCAAGATCACACCACTGCACTCCAGCCTAGGCGACAGAGTGAGACTCTGACTCCAAAAATATATATATAAACAAACAAATTATTTTATCTTTGTAACAGCCCCATGAGGCAGATACCATTATGATGAGTTTTTGTTTGATTGGATCTTTTTTTTTTTTTTTTTAAACAGGGAACTTGCTCAAGTCACACAGCCCATGAATGGCAGACCTGTGACTTGAAGTCAGGTAGGTTGGCTTCAGAGAGCCCCACACTCTTCCTTTAGGGTGCTATGCTCCCCGATGGGACTGATGGCTGTGATTGCAGGTCCAGAACAGGAGCAGTTCAAGCATATACCTGTAGTTTCTAGAGGCAAAGTCTTTAAGTCAGCAAGATAGTTTAAAAGATAAATATTGTATAGTTAGTATTGTGGCTGATTTCCACATGAAGATGTCAGTGACTAAAAGCACCCTCTTTCTTATAAGTTTCCATAGGCAGAGGAAGGTGAATCAGAGTGGAGAGATCAGAAGAGTGAAGGAAGATGGGGAGGATGTCATTGGAATTGATGTGGAGGCAGACACTGAGGACAGGGACTCTCAGACCAAAGTTTTCTCAGGCTCAACATTTTGCCTGAGAAAGTCCTACTAAGGCCAACTAAATAGTACAAACTTTGAATTATATCAGTTACAATTTTATTGTTTCACTGAAATAGCTCAAGGCAAAAAAAATAACGGTCAATTGACTCGAATCATACTGTCTGATAAAAGTAGGTTCATTCTTACTTTGCCTATTGGCTTCTCAATCAGAGGGCTTGGAAAGCAAACTGGAGTTATACTGCCGTACATGGAAGGTTTCCATTGCTGTTCCTGCAAGAAAGGAAACACAGAAAGGGAAATTTCAGGGATGTGGCTGGCTTTCCTGCTGCATGGATCCATTTTCCTGTTACAACAGTGCCTCAAGCATTTCAACTTGATAGTTGTCACTTGAAATATTTGAGTCAGCATTTTTGCATGATCTCTTTAGTTTGCGGTCTGTGCAAACTCATTTAACCTTGTTCAGGGACACCATTTATGACATTTTTAAGGCATTAATACATGCATGTTGACATACATTCAGAATATGTTCACCTCTTAAGATATCTTCCTAGAACATGGATCAGACTACGTGAATCTTTTTAAAAATAACTTTACTAATATATCATTGCATAAAAACAATGACCTGGCCAGGCACGGTGGCCCATGCATTTAATCCTAGCACTTTGGGAAGCCAAGGTGGGCAGATCACTTGAGGTCAGGAGTTCAAAACCAACCTGGCCAACACAACGAAACCCTGTCTCTACTAAAAATACAAAAATTAGCCAGGTGTGTAATTCCAGCTACTCGGGAGGCCGAGGCAAGAAAATTGCTTGAACCAGGAGGCAGAGGTTGCAGTGTGCCGGGACTGTGCCACTGCACTCCAGCCTGGGCAACAGAGTAAGACTCCGTCTCAAAGCAAACAAACAAACAAACAAACAAACAAGTGACCTCATGTAACCCTCTGGTTTCCAAATCTTTGATGCCATATGGGATAATTTCCAAAGTACTCTACCTGCTATTTAGAGCCTTCCCAAAGAGTCTCTGCTTTTTCAGTTTTGATTCTGCCCTATGGTTTACCCTAAATCTCAAGTCACATTGGTCCATGTTATTTTCACGAATGTCTCCAATTTATGCTGTTCTGCTCATGATTCCTAAAATAACCTTTCTGCAATATCTGCCTGTGAATTCCTTCTTGTTCTATAAAGCCCAGCTCAAATTCCCTAGGAAACATTTCACTATTGTTCTCTACTTCTTACTAGAGTCAGAATAAATTTCTCCCTACCAAGTTCCGTGGTACTATTATTGGAGTGTGCCATGGTTTGAATGTGCACCCCATAAGTTCCTATGTCAGAAACATAATTACCATTGTAAAAATATTAAGAGATGAAGCCTTTAAGAAGTAACTAGTCTATCTGGGTTCTCCCCTCCTAAATAGATTAATGCTGTATTCAGGGGGATGTGTTAAGTTATCTTTGGAGTAGGCTCTTGATAAAAGAATAAGTTCAACTCCCGTTTTCTCTCTGTCTCATGTGCTCATTTCCTCTCACCTTCCACTATGGGAGGGCCCTCACCAGATACTGGTGCTATGGTCTTGGACTTTCCAGCCTCCAGAACCATGAGCCAAATAAATAGCTTCTCTGTATAAATTACCCAGTCTGTGGTATTCTGTTATAGCAGCAGAAAATTGATTAAGACAGAGTACTTGTCACTATCTGCTGTGAATGTGAGCTACAGAGGACAGAACTCATGCTTTAGTTACAATTTGTATACTTCACAATCTAAAACAGGTCTTATACAACATGCATGCTCTTCTTTTTCAGTTAATTTTTTCTTTTGTCAGCCAGATCTTTTTCTTTATATCTTTACTAATTTCTAAAATACCCCGCTAGATCCAGCTCTCTCCAACCTCCAGTCCCAATTCTCACTACACACATTCACCCACTTTTTTCAGTCTTAGTAGAGAAGACATCAAGAGACTTGCAACTGGGGGGGGAAAAACTTAATAGTAGGTACCAATAAACCCCATTAATTAAAAATGAACTTCAAAAATTAATCAACAAATATTGACCCATCCCCACCCACACTGTCCATTAATTGGCTTGTTTCTTGAGTAAAAGGAAGACTTTTTTTTTTTCCTGTGGACTTAGCAAGGAATGGAGTATGACCCTCTGGAATCTCTACTCCTGCTGTTACTAATTATCTTCCCCTCTTCCCCTAAGGCAAATTACTTGTACTCTCAACGAGGGTGGCCCTGTCTACAAATGTGGTTTGTGTTATTTACACACATCTCGCAGGGTATTTTGAGACTAATTGCAATGATATCTGTGGTCTAGAAAGGCAAAGTATAATTCCTGGGGAACAGGCCCTATAGTTTACCCTCAGGAGAAGCCATTCAAATCACTAACTTCTTCCCAGGGTCTGAAAACAAGGGTTATAGTTGGGTCCTGAGGGATGTGGATTTCTGTCCATTAGGAGTTAAAGTGAGACTAGCAACTCATTTCACAGGTCATGTTCCAGCCATCAAAGAGTGATTACCATCAAACCCCACTGGCACAGGTCCCAACAATATTAGGGAATGCACGAATGAAAGTTTCAAAGGATACCATTACCAACTCCCGCCTTCCAAAGATAAAAAGATACTGAATGGCACCAGAGAAAAAGCCAAAATATATCAACTTAAGGTTGTAACTTTTAAAAAATGAAAATAACTGTTCAGTATTGATGATTGTGAAACATGATTCTGTTTCAAGGAAGTCAATCTGCAGAGGCAGTAGATGAATCTGAAGAACTCTGCCCTTTACTCTGAGGCTCCTCCAGTTGCTATGGCAACATGTAACTAGTTTTCTTAGGGTGTTATGCAGCCTGATTTTCTTTAGACCAAACATTCCCCTGATACATTTACACTGGGTATACCTAAGACCAAAACAACCCAGCAGTTGCAAAGCATAGATTTCTTACTTATACATTATTTACTTGGTGGGAAAACATAAGTCGGGGCCACACATAAAAGGGAACTTCTGAAACAGTGGGTTCATAGGCAAAACACAGAGCAATGAGGGACATATAGTTATTATTAAATAGCATTTCCCTTTTCCCATCCCCCATCCTCATTTCAGGCTTTTCCCACCTACAGAGTTTTGTATGTACTATGTGTGTGTGTATATATATGTATTAGAGATGTGGTGCATATGTATGTACACACACACACAGTCTGGGTGACTGATACTTAACAGTGTTTCACACTAACTCACCATTTGCTGAATGTGGGGGTGTGGGTGCTGAGGATGAACTTGGAATAAGGAGACTAGCAGGGAATTAGAGAAAAGTTGTTGAAGCCTCAGGCAAACCAGGCATCCTCTCCAGATCTCTGGAAAATGAGGGTAATTGTCCCCTTATCATCTTCCCATAATAACTTCAGAGCTACAGAACTCCAAAAAGTGACAGAACTTCTCAGAAATCTCTACATGAAAGGTATCTGGTGTTACCTTTCCAGATTGGACCCTTAAAAGGAGACCAAAGAAGTTGTTATGGCCTGACCTGTAATTACTACCTTCAATGTTTATCCTGATGCCTGAAACATAAGCGCAACTTCTGGTGCAAAAGGAAAGCGATAATCAAGGTTTTTAAGGAATAAAGATGTGAGGATCATCTGGCAAGCTCAGCTAGTTGATTGAGCAGTGGGATCAGAACAAGTGGCATCTGCTTAAGGCTGAGTCACCAGGCAGCCCAAATTATCCTAATAATTCTGAAAGAAAGAATGCCTCCTCTTGCAGAAGTCTTGATTTCATATTCCATATAAAGCAAGGATGTTCACATCCATCCAATGCCTGCCCCTCCTCCCCACACCTCAAAGCTAGTAACAGTGTGTTCTGTTTTGAGATGGAAGCAGATTCTACCTTAAAGATTGCCATTCCCCTCTGCAACCTCACCCTGTCACTCATTATTTAAGGAGCAAAAATAACTGCACCCTGTATCGGTAGAGGGCTTTCCACAAACTGATGACAAAGCACTTTGGTTGCTCCTCACACTGCTCAAAGGCTACAAGCTCTTTCTGGGGCCTAGGATATGGAGGGAGCTGTGACCTTTCAAATACTCAGAGGAAATAGAGGAGAAAGAAAATTCCTAAAAGGGGATGTGATGTAGATAATCACCACTGTCCTGGCCCCTGCTCTCTCTGGCCCCTCAACCTGGTTGTTGAGACAAACCAACAGGGATTTGCGCTGGTCCCTCCCATCACAGCTGGAGTTCCTTCCTTGGAAGGGTCAAGCACACAGACAGACATAAAGCTGAGGCGGCCTTGGGAAGGGAGGAGAACTGGGTGGAGGGCGATTAAATGTTGACTCACTGAGGCTTGACCAGACTTCCTCCCTTTTCTACGCTCGAGTACAGTTTTTGATGAACTTAAGTAAACTGTGCATACTGCTACACTTTCTTCCTTCCTTTTGGGCTATTATCACAGGCTTGCCAGCAGAAAGAAGGTCACAGGGGAGAATAAACTCACAAGCATTCTGGGTTTTCCGTTTATTTTGGCAGGATCTTGTTAGAGCCTGACCTGCTAATGTGTTCTTCAGCACCTCCCTCAGTACCCATTTCCCTTGAATGTTCTGCTAAATTTTTGCCTTTAAATTTCTGTTGCCTGGTGGTTTTACATGCTGATTTTTAAAATGTCCCTTGTGCGGTTACCTTCCTTCCCCATGTTTCATGCATCTTCAGCACCACCTGTACTTACCACAAGGCTACAATTACAAAGAACATTAAAACAAGAAACACTGCACATTAATGGGACTTCTGAAAGAAGACGGCACATTCCCTTCACCATACTCACATATCTTGGAGTTTTCTGCCAGGCTTTATCCAAATGCATGTGTTTTAAGCTGTAACACCACTTTGTATTAACCTCTTGTATCCACTTAGCATCACATATTACATATTTTTGTCTTGTTGCATAGTCTCTAGAGTTGTAATATTTAGTAACTATAAAATGTTCCATCAACATAGACTATAATGTATTTTATATCTTGATATATATTTTTATCATTTCCATTTTCTCCCTGTAATTACATATGCTTTTATTTTTGTCTTTTGAGTCATTTCTTTAGAATATATTTCTAGAATATATTCTTTAGAACATATTTCTTTAGAATATAATTCTAGAATATAGAACATATTTCTATATTTCTAGAATAAGATTTCTAGGCCAAAAATATAGACATTTTTATGGCTCTTTTTATTTACTATCCAATTATTGCTTTTCCAAAGGATGGAACTGGTTTATACAGCTATCTCTAATATATACACATATGTACTATATATGTGTATATATACATATGTACATGTGTACTATATATGTATATATATTAAAGGTATAGTACATAAGTATGTACTATATATATGTATTTAGAGATATAGTACATATGTATGTACACACACACATCCAACTCTTTTTCTTAACAGCAAATCCCTGAGGAACTGCCATCATCAACCTTGTATTTATAAGTAAGAACACTAAACACCACAGAGGTGAAGTAACTCAGTGTCAGATGACCAATGTCCCTTTTATAGGCTTCACTGGCTTCAAGTGCCTAGACCCAATATGTTCCTGGTTTCAATGAGTAATCACTGACTATGTCTCTATCCTGTAATTTCTTAAGCTTGTGTCACAGTGAGACAGTGAGCATGGAGTAGGAAATATGTCAACTCCATAGCTTACTACCTTTGAGACCATGAGTAAGTTAATGAGCCTTGCTAAGCCTCAGTTTCCCCAAATGTAAAATGGGATAATATCTATATCATAGGCTTGTTTGGAGGACTTTAAAATTCAGACCAGCAAATAAACTTACATAATAAGTGCTACTATTATTTTTCATGTTAATAAAAAACATTCTCTTGTTAGTCTTCCCTGGTGCCTTCTTCAGAGTAGAATACAAGGTATCAGTGAATCTCTATTATAATGTAATAAATAGATTTCCTCCCCTACTGTCAATCAGCAAATATTTTCTAAGTACTGTAACTTAGCTCTTTGCTAATTTTATAAGAATTTTATATAAAAATATTTTTTATAATTAATATAACAATTTATAGAAACGTAAATAAGCTAGAAGTATTCCCTTCAGGAACAGGAACAGGACAAGGATGCCCACTCTCACCACTCTTTTTCAACATAGTACTGGAAATCCTAATCAGAGAAATCAGACAATATAAAGAAATAAAAGGTATACAAATAGGAAAAGAACAAGTCAAATTCTCTCTCTTTGCTGACAATATGGTTCTATGCCTAGAAAAACCTGAAGACTCTACCAAAAGGCTTCTACAACTGATAAGTGACTTCAGTAAAATTTTAGGCTACAAAATGGATGTACAAAAATCAGTAGCATTTCTATACACCAATAATGTTCAAGCTGAGAGCCAGATCAAGAACACAATCCCATTTACAATAGCCATAAAAAATAATAAAATACCTAGGAATACATCTAACCAAGGTGGTGAAAGATCTCTACAAGGAGAACTACAAAACACTGCTGAAATAAATCATGGATGGCACAAATAAATGGAAAAACATTCCATGCTTATGGGTTTCAAGAATCAATACTATTAAAATGGCCATACTGCCCAAAGCAATCTACAGATTTAACACTATTCCTATCAAACTAACAATGTCATTTTTTGCAGGAATAGAAAAAAATTATTCTAAAATTCATATGGAACCAAACAAGAGCCTGATTAGCCAAGAAAATTCTAAGCAAAAAGAATAAAGCTGGAGGCATCACCTTACCCAACTTCAAACTACGATGTACAGCTACAGTAACCAAAAGAGCATGGTATTAGTACAAAAACAGAAACATAAACAGACCAGTGGAACAGAACAGAGAACTCAGAAATAAAGCTGCACACCTATGAACATCTGATCTTGGATAAAATTGAGAAAAATAAGCAATAGGGAAAGGATTCCCTATTCAATAAATGGTACTGGGATAACTGGCTAGCTATATGCAGAAGAATGAAACTGGACCCTACCTTTCACCATATACAAAACTCAAAATGGGTTAAATATTTAAATGTAAGACCCCAAACTATAAGAATCCTAGAAGAAAACCTAGTAAACACCATTCTGGACATTGACCTTGGCAAAGACTTCATGACTAAGTCATTAAAAGCAATTGCAACAAAAGCAAAACTTGACAAGTGGGGTCTAATTAAACTAAAGAGCTTCTGCACAACAAATGAAACTATCAACAGAGTAAAGAGACAACCTACAGAATGACAGAAAAGACTCACAAACTATCTGACAGAAGTCTAATACCCAGAATCTTTAAAAAACTTAATTCAATAATCAAAAACTGAATAACCCCATTAAAAAGTAGACAAAAGACAGGAACAGACACTTCTCAAAAGAAGACATACAAGTGACCCACAAACATATGACAAAATGTTCAGCATCACTAATCATCAGAGAAATGTAAATCAAAACCACAAAGAGATACCATCTCACACCAGTCAGATGGCTATTATTAAAAGTCAATAAACAAGTGCTGACAGGGCTGTGGGGAAAAGGGAACGCTTATATACTGTTGTTGGGAATGCAAATTAGTTCAGCCACTGTGGAAAGCAGATTGGAGACTTCTCAAAGATCTTAAAACAGAACTAACTACCATTCGACCCAGTAATCCCTTACTGAGTCTATATCCAAAGGAAAATAAATGATTCTACTAAAAAGACACATGAACACATATGTTCATTGCAGCATTATTCACAATAGCAAAGACATGCGATCAGCTTGGGTGCCGGTCAACAGCTGCCTGGATAAAGAAAATATGGTACCTATACAACATGGAATACTACACAGTCATAAAAAGAATGAAATCATGTCCTTTGCAGCAACATGGATGTAGCTGGAGGCCATTATCCTAAACAAATTAACACAGGAACAGAAAACCAAATACCACATGTTCTCACTTACAAGTGGGAGCTAAACATTAGGTACTCATGGAAATAAAGATAGAAACAACCGACATCGGGGACCACTAGAGTGGGGAGAGTGGAAGGAGGGCAGAGGCTGGAAAACTACATATGGGATACTATGCTTATTACCTGGATGATAAGGTCATTTTTACCCCCAAACTTCAGCATCATGCAATACACCCATGTATCAAACCTGCACATGTACCCCTGAATCTAAAAGTTGAAATTATTTTTTAAATGCTTAAATAAAAATCATAACAATTAAAAAAATTACAAAAGGTACAAAATAGATTATTTAGAAGTTTATTAAATAGTTTAAATGAGTATGTTTACTTTTAAATTGTAAACATATCCAATACTTTTCTATTATAAATCATAATTATAAATATACTTTTAAAACTCATTTAAAATAAAACATACAATGAAAGCTTCAACAATGAACAAATATTTTAAATGTTTTTTTAAAGTAACCGATGGAGTTAATAAAATAAGCATAGGCTTATAAAAGTAAGTGCTTATGAAATACATTTATGTCTGCTTCTAAGGACCTTATAAATAAGATAATGATATAGTGAAAAGCACATTGTTGGCCTTGTAGTCTGAAGATCTGAATTTGAAAACTGGCTTTGACACTTACTTGATATGTAACCTCTTTGTGGCTCATTTTTTCAGCAATAAAAAGTATAGTATATAATTTGTTTTTATTTTATTTTATTTTTTATAAAAAGGAAGATCCAATCTTCTTTGTTTGTCTGAAAACAATCAACAGTCTTTTATACATCTCTTTGGAATGTCAAACCATGACATGTGATATTACAGCACAAGATAGTCCATTCACTTGTATGACATAAACTCTAGTATTCTATAGGCGCTTGGAAAAGTAAGAAGGGAAATGAAAATAGGAAGTCATCTATTCAGACATGTGAAAGCATCACATAGAAGAAGAAATAATTTTCCATAGTTCCAATATATCACTGGAGGTCAACTTCATACACAAAATCCCAGAACTATGAGGTCCAAACAGCTCACAACAGTGCTTTCAACAACAGGGGAAGAGGGAGGCAGGGATGCTGTGACCTGCATCTCTGCAAGTGGGAACTGCTTGAGACTGGCAGCAAATTTGGGAAAAGGTATTAATGGATAAGAGGCATTTTATGGGTTAAATTATTTTCCCTCCAAGTTCATATGTCTTTACTCTCAGTACCTCAGAATATGACAAATATTAATATGACTGTATTTGGATGTAGGATCATTGAAGAGGTAATTAATTAAAATGAGGTCATTAGGGTGGGCCCTAATCCAATTTGACTGGTGTCCTCATAAGAAGGGGAGATTAGTGTACAGATATGTACAGAAGAAAGACTGTGTGAAGACTTGGGGAAAGAACAGACATCCGCAAGGCTTCAGGAGGAACCAATACAGCCCACGCCTTGATCTCAGACTTTTAGCCTTCAGAAATGTGAGGGGAAATAATTCTATTGCTTGAGATCCCCAGTCTGTGGTACTATGTTATGGTAGCCCTAACCAACAAATGCAAGGCATCCTAGAAAAAAAAAAAAAAAAGGAGCTTCAATATTGGTGAAAAGGTTTCAGGGCAGAAGGTAGTCAGTGTAGGAAAGGTTTTCCAGTGAACTGGGGAGAGGGTGTTGCAGTGACCAGTGACAAAGCAGATGCAGACATCTGAAGGGGTGGGGTTCTGCATGGCCGTGCTGAGCAGGCACTGGGGATATCTTATGCCTTTACCCTCAAGGAGCTCCCCAAAGTGTAGTTGGGGAAAGTTGTGAAAAAATTATATTTAAAAGAAGTGGTACATATTAAGGCTAGAGGTATGCAGAAGATGCAGGGGGACCAAAAGGAGGAGCATCTAACACACCTGGGAGAGGAACCCCCTGTTGCTGGGAGGTTTCCAGGAGGAGGTGGTCCTGGAGCTGAGTATAAGGGGACAGAATAAAAGCTAGGTGACAATGAAGTGGTGTGGGATGGGAGAGGATGGCAGATCTGAGGATATGAAAAGAGATGTATGCTGTTTGAGGAGGAGGAAATCTCACGAGTGCAAAAAAAGATGTATGGAATAAAAATAACTGCTGAGTTTTTTGTGAACCACAAATAACCTGGTGCTGTTAGATCTTCCCAAGTGAGACTAGGATGGTGAGAGATGGTGCAGGAAAGAACCACAAGGCAAGAACCACAAAATTCTTTTAACAATGTTTCAGTGGATTTCCTTAGTGAAGAGGAGGATACGTTTGAGGGGATGAAAGACTGGAAACCAGGCAACTATTTAGGATGCTGGTACCACAACCAGGAAAGGTAGGCTAATGTCTGGATATTGGCACTAGCAAAGTAGCAGAAAGACTAGAAAGGAGGGGATAGACTGAAGAAATCATCAGAACTTATCCATTGGTTGGAAATAGAGGTGGCGCTAGAAAGGATTACTGGCAGGTTTCTAGGAAGTGGAGGAGTGAGGAAGTGCACCTAAGAGTACAGAATCTTCCTAGGATTACAAGAAAAGGGAAGGACATGGTAAGAGTGCAGATGACAGGCAAAGAGAGACAGTTAATTTAGGTTAGGGTATCGCTCAGAACCAAAAGTCACAAAGAGCATTCACCACTTTTGAGCTCTGCTTTTAAATGTATTATTCTTTGGTGTACCTTTTGCAGTACATTTTGACCTTAACCTGTCTTCCTATCTCAACTTTAACTTTTTGTTACAGCTAAAATTTTCTACCGTCTCCCATGCATACATTATACTGATTTATCCCTCTGTTCCTTCTCATGCCTTCATCTCCCCTTCTCATTGGTCCTGGCTCCACCATCTACTACTCGCAGAGACTTGGGCACGTTGCTACACCTTTCCAAACCTTAAACCTCCTCATACACCAAGTGGAGATACTACTAATGACCACTGGGAGAGGTTGTTGTGTAGATTAAATGAAATAAACACAGGGTTCCACTGGAACACAGGAACAAAGCTCTAACCCAGACTTGAAGGTAGAGGGAGTGAGGGTTAGGGAAATCAATAAATCTTTATAGAAGTGGTAACTCCCACTTTCTACTTTCCCTCATAAACATCTCTTCCTTGGAAATGTGGAAGATTTTCAATTCTTGCTCCTCTCAGATCTGTTCTCGATATGACGACTGAGAGAGTTCTTTAAAAATGTTTGACGTGTGATCCTTCCATTCTGTACTCCTCTTTAAACCAAACACTTCAGAGGTTTCCCACTGCTCTTAGATGCAGACTAAAATTTCACTTTGGTCTAGAAGGCCCTTCTTGGCCAGGCCTCTTCCTACCTCTCTATTCGTATTGCACCATTTTCCTCCTCCTTTTAGTACCTTGAATATCAAGTTCTCTCTTGCCCCAGAACCTTTCCTTATGCTCTTCTCTCTTCCAATACAAAAACAAACAAACAAACAACAGCAACACACATCCACCTCCTGGCATCCAACTCTTCACTTTCCTTTCTAAATTAATCCAATCTTCCCTTCACTATTTAGCTCAACTGTAATTTCCACTGGGTTATATTGACTTGCTTCTATGCTGTAATTCCAGAAAACATTTCTCCTTTGTGACCCTTACATAATTTTAATTAATTTGAACTTTTTTTTTTTTTTTTTTTTTGGTACAAGTATTTGTGTGACTTCTCATGAGAAAGCACATATGATCTGTCTCCACCCCCGATGACCCTCAGCTTCCCCAGGGTCAGGGGCTTTTCTGTTCTTTTCCATCACTATATCCCAAAACTCTTGCTCAGCACCTGGCTTATCACAGGCTCTCAACAAATACTTCTTGAGTAAAAAAGCGAATAGTTAAATAAAGAAATTGATGAATTCCTAAGATAATTCTTAAAAGACAAGTAAGAGAGGGGCAGGCAAAGAGAAGAGGGTAAAGATTTTTAGGCAGCGGGTAAATACACATATTCAAAGGAAAGAGAGAGCAAACATATTTGAGTAATTGCACATTGAAAGATCATAGGGTATGCAGGAAGTCGGAGAGTTGGGCAGGGCCAAACTATCAAGGACCTTAATTACGAAGATATGGGAGAGCAAGAAAAATACTTTAGGCAAGGAATGTCTGGAAGACTATGTGCCCTATAAGGATCACATTGGTGTCATGCTGAGGAATGTATTAGAAGAGTCTGAGGCTGGGTGCAGTGGCTCACACCTGTAATCCCAGAACTTTTGAGATGCCAAGGTGGGCAGATCACTGGAAGTCAGGAGTTTGAGACCATCCTGACCAACATGGTGAAACTCCGTCTCTACCAAAAATACAAAAATTAACTGGCGTGGTGGGACAGGCCTGTAATCCCAGCTACTTGGGAAGCTGAGGCAGGAGAATTGCTTGAACCTGGGAGGTGGAGTTTGTAGTGAGCCGAAATCACACCACTGCATTCCAGCCTGGGCAAAAAGAGCAAAACTCAAATATATATATATATATATAAAACAAAACAAAAACAGTCTGAGGCTGGAAGTCCAGAGATCAGGCAGGATCCTGGGAGCTAAAATAAGATGATGGAATCTGAGTTTACAAAGAGGTCAGATTCAGGAGAATCAGTTTCCCACAGCTAACTATAGAATAAAATTAAAGTTTTCTTTCATATGACGTGGCTCTGTGCCTGTGCTTAGTGAATGCCTTCACTTCATCTTTTACATGTATTCAGATCCATGTTAGTCTTGTGTCTTTGTGGTCCAAAAAAAAAAAAAAAAATACAAGAAGAACAGCATGAAGGTGCCTTCTTCATTCAATCAAAGGCACAAAATCAAAGGCACAAAAACTGCATATTGATTGGTGATGCAGGGTTTCATCTTTTAGAATAAGGTGTGCTGCTTTTGTTCCATGCCAAAAGAATAAAATGTACACAGGTGGTGTGAATAAATAATCCAGATATAAATAAATTATAGTACGATGCCCTTCTGGATGACATTTTGGCAACAAGTTACCTTTGCAATAGTTCATTCAAGGCCAGCTCTATGAATGTTTGATCTGCACAGTAGCACTGAACTTGGTCCTCAGATGGGCCCCCACTTGGTATAATGTTATGCTGTTGCCATTTAAAAATTCTAGTAACTGTATTCTTAAACTTGGTTTTATAAGCGAAGGTGGATGGAACAATGGAGGATGCGCATGAGCAGAGGGAACGAGCACCACGTGCACGTCTGTTGCTCCTTGCCACCACGTTTGCATACAGTGTGCGCAGTGTCCGTAAGCATAGAATTCCAGTGCGCAGTGCCTGTAAGCATAGAATTCCAGGGAAACCACAATGTGTGGGAGTTCAGGGAGACTCAAAGCAAGTACAAGGTTGTACCTTCAACTGAGTAAACAAGGATGCTGACAGCTCCAAGAGATCATGCTTTCCACTTGACCAGAACTTGCTTCATGTGCAACAGGAAAGCTGTGGTGTTATAAGAAACACAACCAAGGAACCTTATCATATACTTTTTAATTTATGTTATTTTCTTGTATTAGTCACTTATGCTGAAAACAATGACATAGAAGGTAAAAAACAATAAGGAAATATATAGTCCTTTTCCTTTTAGTCATTCTTTATTCATCGATATTAGCCAAAAGTAGGAAGTGTTGGTAGAATATATGTGTATCAAGAAGTGGAATAAACACTGTTGAGTCAGTTGTACAGCATGTCCACTGTTCCAGAAAGAATGAAATACATATGCATGTACAAGCCACAAAATATAAATTGTATAATTTCAGTGATTCTGGATATGAATTAAATGTTCTTACATTTCCATTCAAAGCTGACATTGTATAATATAAAGATGAATGATAAAATTCATATTAACAAATTTTAATTTTTATTAGAATGACAACAAACAGCAAATTAAAAAAACACCATGACAACTTGAGAGAGAGAGACTACAGAAGAATAAAAAACACTTTACGTTTCAGTATGTTGAATGACATTTTTTTCCCTTCTTTTTGGACAAAGGGCTCTGCATTTACATTTTGCAAGGGGCCCTGCGACTAATGAAGCCAGCCCTGTTGAAAGGGAAAGCATTGCTAGATACCAAAGCACAGGCAAGACAATCACCAATCCCGTTGGTGAGCAATGAAAACAGTGGGCCAGGTACGGTGGCTCACGCCGGTAATCCCAGCACTTTGGGAAGCCAAGGTAGGTATATCACTTGACGTCAGGAGTTCAGGACCAACCTGGCCAACATGGCAAAACCCTGTCTCTACTAATAATACAAAAATTAGCCGGGTGTGGTAGCACACGCTTGTAGTCTCAGCTACTCACGAGGCTGAGGCAGGAAAATCACTTGAACCTAGGAGGTGGAGGTTGTGCTGAGCCAAGATCCTGTCACTGCATTCCAGCCTGGGTAACAGAGTGAGACTCTGTCTCAGAAAAAGGAACTGGCTAACTGGCAAAATTCAGTTTTAAAAACTGGTTTGTCTATATAAATTGCCTTGGCATTCATGACCTTCTAGGTGAAATGTATCTTAATGTTACCATACTTGATACATTGCAGCACTTTTCCTAAATCAGGAGCTCAGGTAAAATACAAGTGACAGAGATAATCAAATCGGATTCCAAAATCACCAAAAACAATCTGTCTAAAAACTCGGGTGCTTCATGTGGTCCATGCACCTGTGAATAACTACAGGCTGAAGTTAAGCTTTGGATTCTGATACTATACGGACAAACAGAATTTCTGTTCTCAAAGATTAAATCAATCAATATTCGCATAAATTTTATGAAATGCTAAAATAATAAAAAAGAAGAAATATCCATGCATCGTTATAGTTACATGCAACTTTTAAGGAAAAGAGAATAAGCCTTTGTTCTCCCATTTTCAGGGTTTTCTCTGTTTCACAAGCATGTGAATTTTGGCTGATAATCTTACATCTTTCTTATAGTGACTCTTGGATTCATTTTTTTACTAATTCTTGTAAGATAAACAGCTCAGAACACAGTAGTGTGGAAGATATCTTAATCTCTTTGAAACTAAAAGATTGCTCAGAATTACGCTAATATTTCTAAGAAGCGTATATAGTAGAAACATTTCCAAAAACTATAGACCTTAACTAGTCTTCCTAAAATTTTCTGTTACTAGAAATTAAGTGGGGCAAGTTGGTAGATGACGTCCCAAATGGAGTGATAATCCATTAGCATAATTCACCCAGGAAGTAGACAGGTGGGGCAATTATAAGTGCAAAGGTTAAAGATACCCCACCCATTGATTACCTGCACCTGAACTTTCTTGATGGTGAGGTGTGGGGAGACACTCATTCTGGGATGAATAATTAGCAAAAGGCTTAATGTGCAAAATTCCCTGGGAGAGAGGGCACATTGGTTTTTATTCACAATAAGGAGAAAGTGGCGGAGGGAGAATAAACTCTTAAAATCAGGTTTTGGTAGGAAATAGAGCAGACAGGAGTAACCAGTGACTGCAATTGAGCGGGCAGGTGCAGTGGGGCACCCAAGATTGCATCTGCTGTATGACTGGATCTTGGTTTTCCCTGATTACATGTCCTGTAAGACAGTGATTTATAAGCCAAAAGCAGGCCTTTCCATTTTGATCACCAGTCTAATGGGGCAAACAAGTAAATAGTCCTAAAAATATTGTCCATGTAATTGACATTATTTTAGGTATTTAATTATGATTATGATTATAATTCTTAGGAATGAAAATAGTGTTATACAAAAGCAGTTATTGACCTATCAATAGATGTGCTTCTCTTGATAACATGAGAGCCCTCCCTGGGCTGACTTTAGAATAAGACTAGAGACGACTCCTATGTGGAGGTCCCCAGGGCAGCACCTGCCGTAGGGTTCATCCCACAGCATTATGTGCTCACGTTGAGACAGAATCTTACTCTGTTGCTCTCACTGGAGTACACTGGCACAAACAAGACTCACTACAACCTCAACATCCTGAGCTCAAGCGATCCTCCCGCCACAGCCTCCCAAGTAGTTGGGACCACAGGTGTGTGCCACCACAAGTAGCTATTAATTTTTTTTTTTTCTTTTTGTAGAGACAGAGTCTCATTATGTTGGTCAGGCTGGTCTCAAACTCCTAGGCTCAAGCAATCCTCCCACCTTGGCCTTCCAAAGTGCTGGTATTTCAGGCATGAGCCACTGTGCCTGGCCTCATTTACTTTTTAATTGTTAAACTAGCTGTTTTATTTATTAGAAAGTGTGATCCATTATCCAAACTTCATTTGGATTGAAAAGCACAAAACTCAGCACCAGATCTGGGTTTGAGACTTTTTTTCCTTTCTGATTTTTTAAAAAGGAAATAAAAACCCTACTACCATTTCTCTTAACTACCCTAATCAACTCATAGTTTTGTTGGGAAAGGCCACTCTGGTAAGACACACTGGTAGAGGCATTCTTGACTTTAGTTTCATTCTCAAAGCAATACTCCTTGAGATAAAGCATATGAGCATGACTTTCAAACTAGAATGTAAAGTACCACACAAATGCTAGCTTCTCCCTCTCAGAAACAAAAAGAAATGTAGGGAAAGATCTATTTTAGAAGAGAGGATGAATGCCAGTGACATTTTTATTTGAAATTGTATTATGAGAGGTAAAAATTTAAAAAGCACACATAGGGCATGTTTCAGGACAAGCAATCATGTCCCTTAGCGGGACTGACTTTCCTCTCATATCTCCAAGCAAGGTAGTCTATGCCTTCCCAGACCTCTTGGGCCAAGGAGGACAGAGATACTATCTCTACCTTCCCTGGGGCAAGTGGCTTCCTGCTTAGCAACCTGAAGGCCAACCAAGACCCATCTTGGTGGAAACTCTTCCACATCTCCTATGAGTCATTACGCCAAAGGAAGGCACTATCCTGATTTCTAAAACCATCATTTTTCTCCCCCTGTTCTTGAACTTTACATAAATGAAATTATACAGGATTTATTCTTCAGATCTGCAATCTTTTCCTTGATATTATGTTTCCGAGATTCATCATGCCATTGTGTATGGCTCTCATTCATTCACTTTCATTGTTGGGTAGCATTGCATTCTGTGAATATATCACAATTTATCCATTTCATAATTGATGGACATTGTACTGTTTTCAGTTTGAAGCTGTTACAAGTAATGCAGCTATAAGCATCCTTATCTATGCCTTTTGGTACACATATGTACATTTTTCTATGGTGTGTGTAAATGCGAATAGACTTGCTAGATCATAGACTCTGCATCTATTCAATATAGACAATGCCAAAAGTTTTCTAAAGTGGTTTTACCAACTTTCTGAAATACCAAATTTACACTACCTCCAGCAGTATCTTTCTGGAGTACCAAATTTACACTACCTCCTTCATGAATGACACCAGGTGAGCCTGAATATCTGCGTTTACTTGTCTGTTAACATTACCCAGAGTTGGATTCTGTCGCTTGCAAATAAGAACTTTACAAGACAGCTGAAAAATCTGGAGAGAAGAATTACAGATTGAGAATAGCAAGAAGAAAGGCCCTAAGACCATTATGCAATATCTTGTATTGATTTCTTGCCAAGCACATGTTTACACACACATATCCCTAGATCGGTGAAAAAGAGAGAGAGAGAGAGACAGAGAGAGAGAGAAACAGACAGGTAGATAGATAGCCAGAAATCATCTCAGTTAATCATTCTTACTTGCTGATTTTATGCAAGCTACTATGTTAGGCAAAACCCTATGAAACAGGTATGATTCATATTTATTTAGATTAGGAAACTGACATTTAATAAGTTCAAATAACTTAGTTAATATCAACTATAAGTAGTGACAAAGGAAGGATTTAAACTAAACCCAAGATTGTCTGGCTCCAAAGACTCTGCTGTTCACCAATATGCCACACTGATATCTATTATTTTTAAACCCAAGAAAGAGTTGATTCATTTATAAAGGGTATTTAGAGCATATTCTGTTAACTGTAAATAACCTCGAACATCACTAGGTATGTTCCAGCGTTCTTTATTTTTTTCCAGTGTCCGTGTAGAGCATCCTAGGCAAGACAGTAGATGTGTCATAAGAAAGATGGAACATTCCAGGGAGTGGAGTGCATGACAAATTGTTTGTGAATATTCTTCATTCACTGCCAGCTGCTGATACTGCATTCCAGTTTAACTCAAAACAGTCTTAGGTAATAATGTTAACTCATAATCATAAAACATTTTGCATCTCTAACACATTACAGGTTAGAATGCTGTTAAGTCACAAGTAAACTATACATTTCTTCACCATCTACACTCAAGTCTTTTTTTTTTAAAGATGCTGTTTTTCTCAGGGTGAGTGTCGAGTACAGAAGAAATATAATTTTGTTTGCTGTTATGGTTTTATTTCATTCTCATAGTTAAATACAAAATTTGAATCAGCTTATCAAAATACTGTATAAATTTAACCTGTAGGAATTTTACATATTGTAGTATTGATACATTTTGGTTGGTTGGCTAGCATGGAAACGTGTTTGGCTTTGTTGCTGTTGTTATGTTGGTAATGATTTTTGATGTTTGATTGGCATAAAGTTTTACTGGTTCACGACCCCTGATAAGATTTTTCCTTGGATGAGATTTCCCTCAATTCTCTTTTTAAGTTTCTATGATTTTAAAAACATAGATGACATAAAAAAGAAAAATTTAAAAACTGACTAGATTTGGAACACACTAAGGTCATTTTTGCATATCATGTAGCACCTATAAAGTCATGTTACATCAAAAGACAACATTGGCATCCACTTGGAAATCAGTAGTTACAACCCCTAAGAAAGGACTTCCCTCGGCCAGATAGGAAAGGGTAAAGTAGGGCATAAGAAGAGTTTAAATATTTTCTTTTTGAAGCCTATTTAATTACACTGTTTGATAAACCAATTCTATTTTGAAAGCCTCTCTCTAAAAATTACTATTGAGCAGACAATTACAGTATCATCTGTTGCCTGCTGCTTATAATTTACAAGTGATTGCTACATGTAAATTGTATAATTAATCAGCCTTAAAGAGAAGTGATAACTGTGCCCTCCATCCAAATGCGAAGCTAATGTTTGGTGTTGGTACTTTCTATTTTTGCAGTTTAGGCTGATGTCAGTGTTTAGCAGCCACATGCATACCAGCTGCTACTTCCAGGAGTGCCACTTTAAGTCTTCAGAATGTGGGCAGCTGACTCCTTCATAAATGACACCAGGTGAGCCTGAACATCTTAATATACTTCATCCTCAGTCATATTCACAGGCAAGGAAACGCCTTCCCACTGTCAGAGAAAGGCAGCCTCTTCTGGGGAAGGGCAGACACTCAGCGGATGCAAAGCCCAGTTGCGCAACGCCAGGAAAATGTACATCCCAGTAATTCAAGTAACACTCCTTCCAATCCTCAATATTCTGAATAGACAGTCCACTCTTTTTGAGCATCCCTAGCATTTAATTTATAATCATAATTTTTAAAAGATGATTTCTGAGCCATGAAAATTCACTCGATAGCTAAAGACAGATTGAGGTAGAATTCAGCTCTTGATGGAGAACAATCCATTTAGGCTCTGGGAAAAAAAAAAAAAAAAAAAAACTCAGCTAAGAAACTCAGAGAATGAGTCAGCACTGTGGATCTGGAACCTGGTATTTAGGTGTCCTCATTGCCAAAGGTGTCTCCAACCTGATATTTAGTTTCCCTGAATCACCTACCTTCTAATTCCCATTCCCCAATGTATTTAATGATTCTCTTGACTTAAAGTCTTAGAGAAAAGCTAAAAATACAAAGAAGACATGACAACACAGCCATTCTTTTCTTCTTAGCATTCTCTTTCTAACGTTACAATTTATCTGTTAATATTAGTATATGCATATAAATAGTTCAAAAAATAAAAACAAAAGTTGATCCACGTTAATTTATTATTACATTTGGTCTATATCTGGACTCTACTTGACCTGATAAGAATTGAGAAGTTCTAGTACCAACCACCAAATAAATGAGAGTGTAACAGAAAGCATTATGACAGAATTCATAGAGTAAGGAAGAGTTATGTTACCAACTTTTATACAGGAGATTCCCCTGCTTTCGGCTGAGCTTGAACTCTGATCTCTGTGAAACCTATTTGTTTTGTCTGAAAGTTGGAATCTAGCTAATGTCAATGTTAGTTTTACCATTAGTCAAGAATTCAGCTTAATATTAAACTTTATAATAAACTGAGAGGATTCACTTGCCTGCTTATTTTCTATGGGTGGCATCCACACATTTGAAATATAGCTACGAATTATGTTAATTTAGTAAAAATCATGTTGCGGATACAGCTGTTTATTTGCTTTTTATAACCTATGATATCAGTCCAATGGATGTGTCTTGATTTGGAAGGTCTGATGCACTCTGAGAGTGACTTTGATTTGGGAATAGGCTACACCCAAAGCAGCTGTAAGCTATGGCTGTGCCCATTTGCCTCAATGTCCTAAAGTTAAATGTGTGTGTGCAAATAAAAGAAGGTCCCTGTTCTTTACAATCAGGAGTCAAGTCAAAAGACACTGATTTCAATTTCATGTTTAACTGTTTAACAGTTATGATCTCTGAATAGTACTCCATGGGGGCAAGAAGTCTATGTTTTTCTCGCTGCTGTATCCCTAGCACCTACCATTCTGCCTTGCGAAAAACAAGTGAGTGAAAATATTTTTGAGTCCTTGTTGCTGAATTGTGTTCCGTATGCATTTCTGTATTTTCTTTTAAAAATGTATAATGGGCATATATTTATAATAATGAAAAAGAATGTTATTTTATAATGCTTAATATTCTTTCTTAATATTCTCATATAAATAAACTCCTTTTCCTTATATGAGCCAATTTGTCAATTAGTCTACCCAGAAATTATAATTTTACAAATTTGAGAAAAACAGGAAATGTCTTGTTTCCTGGCACTGCCTACTTTTACAACCACTGCCTGCAAACATTTTATAAATTCACCCTGCTCCATGAGGAATTTATAAATTCACCATGAGGAACAGGGTGAATTTATAAAAACTGGGCCTGTTGACACTGTGCACAGCTCCTCCTGCAAGGCCTGAGTGTTCAAGGTCAGTGGCTGGGCTGATATGATGGAATTTCCTTCATAATAAGACTTTTTTTTTTTTAAGCCAGAATCTGTTGTCTTTAGAAGATAGGGGCACTTGCTTATCTTGCTTAATGGGCCTCAGGGGATCAGGTCCACATGGACATCTCTATTCAGAAAGATGGACTCTGCTGGAGCAGCTTCACAAGAACAGGACCTCCGGCAACCTCCTGCAACCCAGCATTGCATATGTTGTATTGAGTTAAGCCACTGAGATTTTAGGGGCTAAAAACAAATTCCCTTTCAGTGAGGGAAAAGGAAGTGAATATTGAAAGGCACTGGTTCATGTCCAAATTTTCATGGCAGGCCAGCAAGTCTTGACTGAATCACTTAAGTGGGCCAGTGACTACATCTTTACCTTTGAGTGTAGTTGTTTTCCTTTAATTTACTGAAAAAAATTTGTCTTAAGTGCTGCTCCTACATGTGCAATAACATTCATGTAATTATCATTTAGTTTTCAGACACCTTTTGACATAAATGTGATCTCTCTTCATTTCTGTGCAAGTAACTCAGAAAAATAATGCAAGTCATTCATTTGTTCAACAAGTAATGACTGAACAAGGCATTTTCTAGATGCTGCAAACACGACACTGAACAAAACAGAAAACGTCTCGTCCCCATGGAGCTTAGAGTCCATGGAACTTAGATTTGATGGGTGACATAAAACGTTAATAAGTGTAATCAGTAGTATTTCAGAAAGCTAAATGGGTGAGCAACAAAGATAAATCAGGGAAGGGGGACAGGGAGTGTCAAAGGCAGGGAAGGATTGCCCTACTCCTGATATCTATGACAGTGCCTGGCACCAAGTAAGTCTTCAGTGAATGAGGAACAGAACATACTAACTGTCATTGTACTAACACTCGGCTTTCCTGCAGTTTTTCTCTTGGATTAGTCTAACACATCTCTTTATATGTATATGGCCTTGAGAATTTGCCCTATTTCCTTCATTGCCCAATAAAGTATTGGCAGATACTAGCCTCTGAAAAGAAACAGATCAGCCTCCATTGGTGATATTTCTTAGACTTCTTCCCCAACTTCTCACTGCCTTCTCCTGTTCCAAACTTGTCTTTGCTGCACTCTTGAATATTGGTTCCATTTTTTTTTCACAAGCTACTCTTGATTCTTTGTTCTTAGTGCTGATAAAGTTAAGCTCCCCAGTAAACCTTCAATCTTCCTCAAGAATGTGTCTCATTTCCTGAATTAGAGAAGTCATTTGGTGTCTGCTCACCAAACTGTCTTTTGAGGGAACTTTTGTCCACTCTAAACCCTGATAGCTAAGCAGTCACATTTTAAACACACAATTCCTTTTATTTTCTTCCCTCCTCTCACCCTCATCCAAGCTTCAGGTAATTACACTAATGTCACCATCTGAGCCAAGTTAATTCTTTGGCTTGCTGGCATTAAAAGAAAGATGAGGGCCAGGCACGGTGGCTTATACCTGTAATCCCAGCACTTTGGGAGGCCAAGGTAGGCAGATCATCTGAGGTCAGGGGTTTGAGACCAGCCTTACCAACATGGTGAAACCCTGTCTCTACTAAAAATACAAAATTAGCCAGGTGTGGTAGCGCATTTCTATAATCCCAGCTACTCGGGAGGCTGAGGCAGGAGAATCACTTGAACCCAGGAGGTGGAGGTTGCAATGAGCTGAAATGGCACCATTGCACTCCAGCCTGGGCAAGAAGAGTGAAACTCCATCTCAAAAAAAAAAAAAAAAAAAAAAAAAAAAGATGAGCTGGGACAACTAAGTTCTTTGTCTCCTAAATTTGAATTAAATTATGCAGGCAGACTATACCAGTTGGTAGTATAAATTAAAGCTGAAGAAAAAGCACCATGAAGCAGAGTTGGGTTCATGGCAAGGCATATGAAATTCAAAATCATGAAGCAATAGATGCTGTAAGTAAGCAGAAAAAGCCTCAGAGCAAAGAAAGAAAACAAATCTGATACTGGCTGGTGGAACCAGAAAGAGAGGAAAAGAGAGAAAGAAGGTGGACGAGTGTACTTTATTATTCCCTAGAGTTGTACCATGAGAGCTTTCTAGTGTTAGCTCTAATGACAGTACTAAATCAATATATATCCCTAATGTTCATTAGCTGAGCACTGAAGGACTTCCTACCTCAGAGCCTTTACCCTTCCTGTTCCTTCTGCCTAGAATACTCCCTGCACCCCCTTTCCCATTCATCCATTCAGCAAATAATGGAGAAAAAATGAAACAGCAATGGCAAAGCCCCCGAGGCTCTGCCTTATATTTCTACATTGTTTACTCTCTGCCTTCCTTCAGGTCTCTGCTTAAATGTCACCTATGACAGAAGCATTACAGGTCGATAGTTTATAAAATGACAACTTGCCCATCACTTTCTGCCTCTTTCTTCATTTTGTTTTATTCTTTTTCATAGCACTATCACCATTTGACAAATTGCATAGTTATTTTTGTGTTTTGCTTGTTTTCCCAACTAAAAGGTGAACTCTGCAAGACAGAGTAACATCGTCCGATTAACTACTGCATGTCCAGTGCCTAGGACAGTACACAGTAGGTGCTCAATAAATATTTGCTTAGTGAATGAATAAATCCAGAGAAAGGTCCCTAGAGGAGTTGAAGCTGTGCCGGGTCATAAACACTTTTTCATATGACTACAGATAGGAAAGGCATTCTAAGCACAGGAAATAGCATTAGCTAAAGCTCAAAATAAAGAAACAAAATAGTATACAAAGTCACAAAAATATGAACAAATTGGTGCACATATAGTGTAGTGAAATAAGTAACTAGAGACAAGTGTGGTTACAGAGGCCAGGTTATGCAGTATTAGATGCCGTGCTAAGGAACGTGGGCTTTATTCAGTTGGCGAAGTGCATCCACTGAAAAGTTTTAAGCATATATTAGCACTATATGGTAGGCAAAATTCTAAGATAGTTCCCCAAATTCCCAGCCGAAGTGTACCTATATCTTCTCTCAGTTAATGAAAGTAAACACTAATATATAACATAACATATATTATATGATAGATATATATTAGATATATTAGTACATATATCAAATTATATATTATATATATAAGGATATTAGTACATATTATTACTGTATATTATACATAGTACATATTAGTATATTAGTATGTATTATATAATTGAGATATATGTGAGTATAGATAGGTGCATATATATCTCTCTATATAGTGAAGAGATTTTGCAGATGTAATTAAGGTCACAAATCAGTCGACTTTAAGATAGGGAGATTATCCTTGGTGAGCCTGACCTAATCAGGTGAGCCCTTAAGAGGGACTGAGCTTTCTTCAAGGATCTAGAACTCGATGTACCATATGACCCAGCCATCCCATTACTGGGTATATACCCAAAGGATTATAAATCATGTTGCTATAAAGACACATGCACACGTATGTTTATTGCGGCACTATTCACAATAGCAAAGACTTGGAATCAACCCAAATGTCCATCAGTGACAGACTGGATTAAGAAAATGTGGCACATATACACCATGGAATACTATGCAGCCATAAAAAAGGATGAGTTTGTGTCCTTTGTAGGGACATGGATGCAGCTGGAAACCATCATTCTTAGCAAACTATCACAAGAACAGAAAACCAAACACCGCATGTTCTCACTCATAGGTGGGAACTGAACAATGAGATCACTTGGATTCGGGAAGGGGAACATCACACACCGGGGCCTATCATGGGGAGGGGGGAGGGGGGAGGGATTGCACTGGGAGTTATACCTGATGTAAATGACGAGTTGATGGGTGCTGACGAGTTGATGGGTGCAGCACACCAACATGGCACAAGTATACATATGTAACAAACCTGCACATTATGCACATGTACCCTAGAACTTAAAGTATAATAATAATAATAAATAAAAAAAATAAAAAAAAATAAAAAAAAAAAAAGGGACTGAGCTTTCTTTCTTTTTTGTTTTTTTTAAGACAGGTTCTCACTCTGTCATCTGGGCTGGAGTGCAGTGGTACAACCTCAGCTCACTGCAACCTCCACCTCACCTCCTGGGTTCAAGCGAGTGTCCTGCCTCAGCCTCCTAAGTGGCAGGGATTACAGGCATGTGCCACCACACCCATCTAATTTTTGTATTTTTAGTAGAGATGGGGTCTCACCATGTTCATCAGGCTCGTCTTGAACTCCTGACCTCAACTGATCCACTAGCCTTGGCCTCTCAAAGTGCTAGAATTATAGGTGTGAGCCACCACGCCCAGCCTGAGCTCTTTTGATAAATTGAATATAGACATGATTCTCCATTGCTGGCTGGGGCCATGTGACAAGCAATGGGAATGGCCTATAGGAAATGAGAGGGCCCCTGGGTAACAGCCAACAAGGGAATGGTACCTCAGTCCTACAATGGAAAGGAATTGAAATCTGCCAGCAGCCTGAATGAGCCTGGAAGTGAATCCGAAGTTCCAGCTGAGACCACAGTCAAGCAACACCATGATTTCAACCTAGTGAGACCCGGAGCAGAGACCCAGCTACTCCTTGCCTACAGAAATGTGAGCTAATAAATGGGTGTTTCTTTATGCCACTGTGCTTGTGGTAATTTGTTATACTAGAATAGAAAAACTGTTAGGCTGTGTGGAAAACAGCTTGGAGAGGGTTAAGACTAGAGCCAGGGAGCCAGGGAGGGGGGTGCTGCAGTCATCCAGACATGGGAGGAATGTCCAGAATTGCAATGATCCTATACCTCTGAAATTCATAGGGGCCTTCCTTCCCTGCTGAGCTAAGCACACCACTGCCTTTGAACTCTACGCTTTAAAGCACCTGTAACTTTGGAGGAAGCTACTTTCCATCGATAGGTTGGCTCCACCTGCTCTGATCAGTTCATTCCCAGCTTTTCCACCTTCCTGCCAACATGTGGTACTAGCTATCAACAAGTTTCCTGTCCAAGCCCCCTGAGTTGTGAAAATCAGCCATGCTTCTCACCAATAGCTTCCTTTGGAGGCATGGGCACATAGCAGTTCTCAACCTTGGCAGCCCATGAAAATGGTCTTGAGAGCTTTTAAAAACATGATATCCAGCCCAACCCCTCAGAGATTCTCATTCAACTGGGTCTCGGGCATTGTGTTTGTTTGTTTTAACTCTTTCAGTGACTGTGGTGTATAGCCCTGGTTGAAAACAACTGAAATACAGCCTCAATTTGAAGGTACAGGATTTGAGAGTTAATATTTAGTAATAAAATATCATTTTCTCATCTATCTTCAGAATAGCATTATACAATATTCTCTTTTCTCCTCCCTCTTCTCTTCTTCCTTCTGCTTCCAACTTTCCCAGTAAGAAAACCATCATTATTATGTAAAATTTGTTATTATGTAAAATTTGTTACATTAACATTTCATTATAGAAATGAATTCAAGTAGTTGATGAGAAAACTAAGGCTCAAAAAAAGTTAAATGAATTGCTTCATAATCACATCATTTGTGGGCTAAACACAATCTCAAACCATCTTCATGTCCCAAACCTTATGTTTTCCCCACCAACACCATTCCATAAGGAACTGTAAATAATATATCTACCTCTCTTTATATCAGCCACCACCTACTGACTATTCTAGATACTGTCAAGTATGTTTCAGATTTAATTTGATTCTCACATTGATGTTATGTGGTGAGAACAGATACTTCCACGGTGATAAAACTGAGGTTTGAAGTGGTTAAAGAATTCACCCAGGGTCAGACAACAAGTAAATGATTAACTCAGAATATATGTAGCAATCTTCTGATTCTAAGATCAGTGTTCCTACTGCAAAGGCAGAGTATCCTTGGAAAGAACATTCTTCAGCCCAAATAAAATAAAAATAATCCCTACTATTTCTTCAAGTTTCTCCTTATCGCTTGGGGTACTCACACAAATTCTCCACTTGATTCTAAGGCTGCGCTTTATGAAAAAGCTTGCTGATAACTACAGTGATCCTAATAAGACACTGTATTCCAAAAACTCATGCGACTATACAGGCACACGTTTACATACATGTGAATACAAGTGAGAAACACAAGGCATCTATACCACAGAAAGTGAATCATGATTATTCTGGGAAATGAGTGATTTTTTTCCTTCTTGTTCTCCTTCACTTTCTCTTTCTTCTCCCTCTCCCTGTCCCTCCTCCTCCTCTTGTTCTTTTTCTTCTTCTTCCTTTTCTCTTTCTAAATTTTCCACAATGAAAATGTAATATTTTGTAATTAGGAAAAAGTTAAATGATGAGAAGAGAAAAATTACAGTCTCTAAAATTCTTTTTTTCCTGCCTCATCCATCCTACTGCTATGTATTAATACTCAATCCCCCTCCTCCAAAGTTTATTTGGTATTAGGCTCAAATAAACCCTCTCCTTATATATTGCTACATTCATTCATTTACAACTGCAGCTACACATTTCTGCTGAGTGCCTATAAATTGCCCATGACAATAGAAAGATAAGTAATATTTTCCCTTTGTCCTCAAGAACCTCACATCTAGGGTGACAAACTAATTAATGGGTTATTATTACATAACTTTGGTATTACACAATAAGAAAGAAGGAATGCCTTCATTCTCTACTTTTCATCTTGAGAAAAATGCCTTCATGTCTCCACTTATCTTTAGTTTGAAAGGGTCTATACCTGGCAGCTGGAATAGCTGCCATTGTTGGAAATCCATACAAATCTGTTTTGAAACAGCATGTGTATTTACAGAAAGACATAGAAAGAGAAAATATCAGTGGTGGAAGAATAGACTGCAATGTTGGACTATAAGTAGGACGGCCTTAGCATTTGTCATTCAAACCTTTGAGATGCTTGTGAGAATGGAAAATGGTGGCATTAAAAGTTATCCTGGGGGCCAGGCGTGGTGGCTCATGCCTGTAATCCCAGCACTTTGGGAGGCCACGGCGGGCAGATCACTTGAGGTCAGGAGCTGGAGACAAGCCTGGCCAACATGCTAAAACCTAATCTCTACTAAAAAATACAAAAAAATCGGCCAGACGTGGTGGAATGTACCTGTAATCCCAGCTACTCAGGAGGCTGAGGCAGAAGAATCGCTGGAACCCCAGAGGCGGAGGCTGCAGTGTACGGAGATCTCACCACTGCCCTCTAGCCTGGATGACAGAGGGAGACTCCGTTTCAAAAAAAAAAAAAAAGCTGGGCATCCCGGTGCACTCCTGTAATGCCAGCTACTCAGGAGGCTGAGACAGGAGAATCGCATGAACCCTGGAAGTGGAGGTTGCAGTGAGCCGCGATTGCACCACTGCACTCTAGCCTGGGTGACAGAGCAGGACTCCATCTCAAAAAACAAAAAAGTTATCCTGGGCAACAGGCATGAAACTCTCATTTTTTTTTTTCCCAAGAAAACTGAGACATATATTCATGCTTACATGGGATTAAGAAAGTCAAGACTTTTTTTTTCCCATTTAGACGACTTCTCATGGAAAATCAAGGATATTTGCTAAACCCTTTCACATTCAATTTTGCAACAATCCTGAAATAATTCCCATTCATGTTATTTGCATCATTCCACACATGGACCACCTGCTTTATGAGTGTGCCATGTATGTAAAGGACATTTCCACCATCTCGGTATTCTCATGGGACTCCCAGTTCCTCACCTGTATCGTAGGACAGTTCTGCCCAGGAATTTATTCTTCTGGGTCCTTCATCTCTGCAGCCATGCTTCTGAAACTACAGCTGCTGGGCCTCTCTGAGCCTTCTTCGTGTGATAGCAGAGGCAGGCCTAGTCACAACTGCAGACACAAAGGTGAAGGACTCCCTGAAGCTGACTGGTGGGTAAAGAGCAACAGCTCGGGCTTTGTTGCTGGTATGAATTTCTCCTGTTTGCTGTGGAATACAATTTAGGGAAGTAATGAGGGAGCCCTGTCGTGTTCACCACACACAGGCTCCATCAGTGCAAAATTTCACTCGGCAGATGAACACAGACAGATGCACATTTTCTTCACCAATGAAATATTAAACATGACAGGTGTGTTACTCATCGGGAAAGGCTGCATGCAAAATGCATGTGTAACCCACAAGGTCTTCCACATTTCATCCCTACAGCTCAGCTAGGGTTCTAGGAGATGATATTCCTCCTGCAACTACGTTCAGGTATTCAATTTCGAAAGTTACGGTCAATGGTATCTTTGGGAAGATAATTTAAAGGCTTTTGGCTTTAAATTAAGAATCCATTAAGATAATAAAATGTTGTCTTCGACTTTATTGTTATTCTGCCTAAGGGATCTGTGGGAGAACACAGGATAAAAACTATGGAGAGAAAGATTCCTGTCACTATGGAAACAGATTCATTTATTTTTATAGGCTGATTTCTAATTCCTCTCCCTGGGCAAAGCTCCCACTAACTTCTGATGCTAGGAGATGATGCTCATTCAAAAGATATTTTGTTGCTTCGGGTTGTATTTCCTGTTTATTTGGAGAGAAGGGTGGTAGGAGAGGAGGGCTCAGTAAAGAGGCAAGATGTATAAGATGTATAAGAATATCTTTCCAATGGTTTGACTTACATCAGAGTAGCCAACTGATTGGAGTGAGAAGGCCATATTCAGAACTCACTACCAATATAGGAAAAGGAAGCCCCTTAAGAGTTACTAGCTTGACATCAACTCTTAAAAAATGCAAAATACACAGAGAGCAGGTTCAAGAAGCATAACTCCTGCACAAAAATTCTCTCTGTTGACTATGTTCAGCCTAGAACCTCATAACTATGTATAGAGATCATCACAAAGGGTAGCATTCTTTAGGAACCACCATAGGTTTCCAGTCAATTATTTTTAACTACTCATTTCTTACTGTTTGTGAAGTTTATATTACCTAATGGGATGCCAAATTCTCTCTCTTACAAACAGGGATCTTGTAGATAAGGAATAACATCTTACTTCCGCTATTAGTAACTCCCAAGAACAAATGAGGATTGTGATTGACACCTGCTGCTATGCTGTTGCACTCTCAGCCTGAGAAGTGTTAGGGATATAAATAGCAGCTTGATGATTTAACTCAATCTGGTTTAAGAGATCATGTGTTGCTGTTACTTTGCATGAAAATGACATCATGCCTGGTTATTCAATGTGCTGTGCAATCCAACAAACTGAGGATGGCCAATCACAGACCTCTGTATCAGAATTTGGTCAAAGCTCTGGAATGCAGGATGAAACAGTGCATGCAGAACTGGTAGAAAGATCAGTGGAGCAATTCATCCATCAAATCTGACCAAACAGCTGCCACTCCCCTTTCAGGCAACTCAGACATTAGCCATCAGTCCTGGAAAGCCATAGGAGCAAAGCCAGTTAAATCGTGATTCAGCAAATTGAAGTTCAAGTAAAGTGCAATGCAGCAGAGTGTTTGTGCACGTGTATGGGTATACGTATATGAAGAAGGCCACAGGTGTGGTGAAAGATTCCCTAGATGGAGTTCTCTATTTAATCTTTTTTTTTTTTTTTTTTTTTTTTTTGAGACGGAGTCTTGCTCTGTAGCCCGGGCTGGAGTGCAGTGACCGGATCTCAGCTCACTGCAAGCTCCGCCTCCCGGGTTCGCGCCATTCTCCTGCCTCAGCCTCCTGAGTAGCTGGGACTACAGGCGCCCGCCACCTCGCCTGGCTAGTTTTTTGTATTTTTAGTAGAGACGGGGTTTCACGGTGTTAGCCAGGATGGTCTCGATCTCCTGACCTCGTGATCCACCCGTCTCGGCCTCCCAAAGTGCTGGGATTACAGGCTTGAGCCACCGCGCCCGGCCTATTTAATCTTTAATATAGAGGAAACAAAATTTAGAAATTGGTTTTAAAATGTCTGTTTCATATTGCCAAATATTTGACATCAGGAAATATCTGGATGTTTGGCCAACTTCTTCATCATATATTTGACACAGGTACTGTTCTATGATTACTTCACTGTGCATATGCACACAGGCCTTCAGAGACGGTTACCCCATTTACCCCATTTGGCTACCTCTTATCCAAAGGACTCTAAGTGATGCTGAAAGCAGGATACAGAGGTGGCTAAAAATATGTGTGGGAGAAGACTACATAACTCAACCTGGGATGGAAGAGTACACGATGTAATATTGCATATCCCAAGGCCACATTTTCCACAGCAGGTGGGGGAGGGTGGTATATGATTTAAGGATTTTGGCAAAAGCATTGGCATCCCTCTGTATTAGAAATAAAAACAAAGAAATATCTGTATAATAGAAAACTGGATAAATCACACAATAAAATCTTCATTTCAAGTCAATAACCACATGTTTAAAGCAATGTGCAAGGTACTAGGCAGGAGACAACATTACCATATGCAGGCCTCGCCCTCAATGCCTTTACAGTCCAGTGGAGGATTGAGACACAGAAACAATGAATCATTGGCAAAATGAAGGGGGAAGGAGGAGTCTAACATGATGCTAAGATTCCTACTTGAGTGACTAGCAAAAAATACGGAAGGATGAGCAATTAAATATTTTTTTCAAATATTACAAAGGCAACATGTGCTCATTCTTCCCCACCACACCCTATCCCAGGAAACAACACTAGGTCAGCTGACTATCCCTCCATTCCCATGTCCATTCAAACACGCAAACACATATACCCAGGTAGAATTTTTTGTTATTTTTGTTTTTATAATAATGGGATGATGTACATATTAATTTCCAAGCTGCTTTATTCATTTCAGATTATATCATGGATGTGTTTTCACATTGAAGAGCTGCAAAATGGCCATAATTAATTGTCATCTATTTCGCTTAGATGGGAATTCAGGTTGTTCCCAGTTTTCTATTACTAACAATAAACATCCTAACAAATATATCTTTATATAGAGAGGTGCTTTGAATTTAATAAGATGGAGACTAAAAGTGGGATTGCTGGGTTAAAAGGTATATGTACTTTTTTTTTTTTTTTTTTTTTTGAGACAGAGTCTCACTCCATCACCCAAGTTGGAGTGCAGTGGTATGATCTTAGCTCACTGCAACCTCTGCCTCCTGGGTTCAAATGGTTCTCCTGCCTCAGCCTCATGAGTAGCTGGGATTACAGGTGCCTGCCACCATGTCCAGATAATTTTTGTATTTTTAGTAGAGACAGGGTTTCACCATGTTGGCCAGGCTGGTCTCGAACTCCTGACCTCAAATGATCCACCCACTTCGGCCTCCCAAAGTGCTGGGATTACAGGCGTGAGTCACTGTGTCTGGCCAGTATATGTACTTTTAATTATAACTAAGTCTTCCAGATTTCTTTTCAAAGAAGGTGAAGCAATTTATGTGATACATGGAAATTCTTACTGATGATGAGCAGCTCTGAGAACTGGAGGCCTGGGTACAGCAAAAAAGGAAGGGAACAGTATTTAGTTTGATTTTCAACTAGTTAAGTCTAAGATGTCTGCTGGGTGTTTATAGGTTGATACCTAGTAGGTAGTGAGCTATTCAGCTCTGGCACCAACAGATTTACATGTGAGTGAGGACAAAGGAGTGGATGGAATAGCTCTGAGGAAAAGAATGGAGCCGAGAAGTGGGGTAACTATAGATCTTAAGGTAGCTCCTCCATCATGAAGCTGAGTGGAAAAATTCGGAATTAGCAAAGGAGGCTGTGGGTGTGTCTGAGAGGTAGGTGGAAGCAGAAAGAGTACAAACTCAGGGAAACAAGAGGAAGAGCCAGTCTCAAAAAGCAGAGCATGGACTGTGGCATCAAACGTGGGGTGAGATCTTTAATCACGGTGACCTGGATATTGCTATTATATCTCATATTTAGGGCACAGAAATGTAAATCCCAATCTCATATTTTAAAAAAAAAATTCATCTGTGCCAACTGTAAGGAATAGGGTGATACTGACATGTTAAATACACGTTTATCCAAAAATCATCCCAGGGTGTCCCAGCTATTGGGGATTATACTCCACACCCCACAAGAAGTTCTTCAGTAACACTGAAAATGAGTCAGAAAATGGTCATTTCCCCTCCCCATGCCCGCCTTGTGAAAGAAGCACTGTCAATCACAGAATAAAAGGCCCTAACTCATACACTGAGCAGAAAAACAGCCTGTAAATTATCAACAGCTTATTACATCCATGTTGACAGCACATAGGCTGTGATGCTGAAATTTCACTCTCATCAGCTCTTTCTGGACAATGGAAATGGAGTCTTCACCTGCCTATTTCAAAAGTCCTCTTGATGATAAGCTCTAAATATGTTGCTGCAACACACCATGTGATTATCTACATCATACACCTCGTGACATTGTCCTATGTTTGCGGAGGGGATTCAGAAAGTGACTCTGTCGTAACTGGGCGCACTTACATACACACTTAAAATGTTTAACCTGCAGGGAACACTGACAATCCCCTCCCTCTGCCTGCTCATTTCTTTTGTTTAGTGATGATCCACTCCTGTTGATAAGCAGCATGTGTAGGAAACGCTCCAGAGGAAAAGAACTGCCATTTTACACTATGACGAGGCCATATTTGAACTGGCCTGATGAGAAGCACAGCAAGCTTTTCAACACTGGCCTCATGGAGTCAGGTGATGCACAGGTATCGAATGCTATCCCTCAGACAGTGGGATAAGAGGACAGTGTTTGCACAACAGTGATAAAGGCTACCATGGGAATTGCAAATTCGATTTGACTTACAGCAGTCATGCTTTCCTCTGGAGACAGAGAGGATCTGAGCTGCAGGGAAAACACAAACACATGCACACACACACACACACACACACACACAACTCCTTGCACTGCCTGAAAACTAGTATGGATTGACAAAATGAAATAGCATAGTAGACTGGCAGAGAGATGATAATTGCAGTGGGGCAACCAGGGCTGGTCGAGCTCAGAGGAGGAAATTATCATTTTGATTATGTTCAGGAGAACCTGTTTATGAGTACAGGTTTCCTAGTTGAGTCAGATTAAATATTTTTCTGGATCTAAAACACAAAATTTCTATAAAAATAAACTTAGGTAAATTCTTTGACCCAGAATCTTTTCAATCATTTCTGCTTGATGAAAAGCAGTCGTACAGGGGAAGGCTTTTCATTTATCTCACGGATCATTTACACCCGCAACTTGGGAGCGGTCTTACCAAGTGTCCTCCTCTCCACACAGCCACCTGCCATACCTGAGTCTCCTTTTCCTCATGCTTCTTCAGCCCATTGGCTCATCCCACATGACAGAGAACACAGCCTCTGAAAGAATGAGGAAGTGAAAGCACTGTGCAAAAGAAAAGCTGGCATACAAGGCTGGTAATACATCTACAAAAGGCAAACCGCAACGCGTTAAACTTGAACTTCAGACAAATCTGAGTTCAAATTCCATCTCAGCCACTTACAAGGTGGATGACCTTGGGCAAGTTGCACAACCTTTGTTTCCTTATGTGTAAGATAGGGAAATCAATATTCACTTCTTAGGACTCTGGTAAGGATTGGAGGGGAAAATTAATAATCAGTGGATCCAGACATGTTTAGTGTCCCTGGCATATTGTAGGCACCATTACAATGTAATGATTATGTGGAGAATCTATAAAATCCTATAAAAACTTGCCTGAGTTGTTGACTTCAAAGTAATAAACTAGTTTTCTTTAATGTTAAATGCCAAAAGCATTACTCAAGAAATATTCTTTCCTGATTGTTTTTTCTCATAAAACCCACAACATTCTTTCTTATTAAGTCAGCTAGAGTATTTTGAGGGTTGGGGACCCCATTGGACCTAGATTTTGTTCTAATTTAATTGCATTAAGGTTAGAAAAGAATGAATGATTTAGGAAGCTGTTTCTATTCCTTATGTGGCCCCAGGGAGTCCACACCACCACAGCTCATCTTACCTGTCCTATAGATCCTGCTGTAGGACCACAAATTCCCTGCCTGCTTTCTCATGAAAACCCTGCCTCCCTTCTCCACGAGTGCTGTTCTCTCCTTCAGGCTGTGCTCAAGTTCCCCGCTGTGAGCTGGCCTGGCAGAGTCCCAATCAAAAAGGCTGGTTGTAGCCAAAGAGCTGGGGCTAGAGGAAGGTACCCACAGGAACCACTTTTGGAATGAGGAGAGCCAGAGGGATGAGACCAGATGCCTTCTCCACATCCAGAAGCACGATCATAGCTCACTGCAGCCTCAAACTCCTGGGCTCAAGCGATCCCCCCACCTCAGCCTCCCAAAGCACTGGCTAAGCCCATATTTTAATTGGGTTATCTTTATATGAGATATATATTATATCTAATATATTGTATTAGATTTATATCTAATATATTATATCTAATATATTATATTAGATATATATTATATCTAATATAACATATTATATTAGATATATATTATATCTAATATATTATATTATATTAGATATATATTATAATATATAATATATATTAGATATACATGTGTGAAATATATATATTTTACATATATATGTAAAATGGGCTTAGAATTTAGATTTGAAAGATTTACAAATGGTTAGTAAGGACATGAAAAGATGTCCCATGTTATTAGCTATTAGAAAAATGCAAATCAAAACCACAACAAGGTACCACATTACCCCCATCACACCATCGTAGGATGGCTATAATCAAAAACAGGGATAACAATAAATGTTAGCAATGTTAGCAATTAAGAAATGTATGTCTTCCTGGCTGGGCATGGTAGTTCACACCTGTAACCCCAGCACTTTGGGAGGCAGAGGTGGATGGATCACTTGAGGTCAGGAGTTCAACACCAACTTGGCCAACATGGTAAAACATCGTCTCTATTAAAAATATAAAAATTAGCCGGGCATGGTGGCACAAGCCTGTAATCCCATCTACTCAGGAGGCTGAGGCAGGAGAATCACCAGAACCCAGGAGGTTCTGGTCCATGGGAAGGGAAGATTGATCCCTCTCACCCTTCAACCCCCAGTTTTCTGCCAGGACACAGCCTGTTGGCGGGTCTGGCATCCGGAGAGAGAGGAAACCTGGTAGCTGGTGAGCTGAGTTGCAGGGTGGGATCCCTGGGCACCTGTGAGGGTCTGTACTGCCCTTCATTCCCATGCCCAAGGGATTACAACATTAAATAATAGTAATAATAAAACATTACGATGAGAGAGTGAATGTGGAAGAAAGGAAAAAGTTTTAAACATTTAAAATATGTGTGCCTTTACTGGCACTTTTCCCCTGCACTTTGAACATGGAGTTCTTGCATTTTCGTTTTGCACAAGGCTCAGCAAATTACATAGTTGGCCCTGCCCAGGAAGAGTATTATCTTGCAAGTTGTGCACAGCAAAACTCCAGGGGTTGCCATAGATCATGGTGTGGATGGTGCGTGCAGTTGCACAGTGAAAGATATGAACAGTCACACACAACAGCCCTGTCTCAGTGACTCTATGTCCTACTGAGGTTAGGTTAACACAGGTTCTCAAGGGGAACTCTAGCTTAGAAAATCAGGTGTCTGAGGAATTCTTTCACTTAGAAGTCTAGTTTTAGAATGGGCTTAAGGGAAGTAAGAATGCTCTTGAGCAAGGCCTAATATGGGAGAGTTTCCTGAAGAATTATGATTTTCTGTCCTCTCATCTCTTTCTCCTATTTCTATAGATGGCACCACCATGCTTCTGCTTCTCCTTTGTTCTGTAAATACCAATAATAGTAATTCTGTATATGAAATGTGTTAATAACAAATTTAGTGCTTACTATAAGCTAGACACTATGTGTGAAGCAGTAGTTAACAGTAAGACCTGAAGCCAAACAGTCTTGGCCTACTATAAACCAGTGGTGTGACCTTGAGCAAGTTACTGAACTCAGTTTCAGTATCTATAAAACGGGGATAGTTGGAGTACCATGTTAATGGGTTTGCGACGATTAAAGGAGTTAATATATAGAGAGCACTGAGAATATTGGCTGGCACATAATAAGCATTGTGTGTTTTCTATTATTCTCAAAACTCTTGATTCATTAAATATTTTATTTGACAAACATTTAAGGAGTGTGTATTATGTACCAAGCACGATCCTAGGAGCCCTATGAGGTAGGGAATATTATTCCCATTTTACAGATGGGAAAATTTATGTTTAGAGAAATTGTGCCCTTTATGCAAAGTCTACAATTATCAAGGGGCTGAGCTAGGCTTAGATCACTAGTCTGTCTGCAAAGCAGATGTTCTTAACCAGTCAGCTTTTTTATTCTCTATAGAAATGAACACATAGATTGCTTTTACTGAATACTTGCTCCATGCCAGCCAGGTACTTTTATACATGATCTCATTTATTCTTCACCACACCTCTGCAAGGTCAGTATTATTATCTCTATTTCCAGCATGGAGATCCCATTTAAAGGAGGAGTTAGAGTGCTTGCCCAGGTCATCATGCTGGAAGTTGCACAGAGCTGAAATTCAAACCCAGTTCCATCCACCTCCAGAATCCCCATTCTTTCTGCTAAATCATGCTGTCTGTTTTATCAGGTTCTTGGGATGATTCTTTAAGGCATCTTTGGGGCCTGCCCTCCTCTTTCCTTTCCTATGGGAACAATGCTATCCTGTTGCTCCGAAAACTCATGCCAAGATTTCTCTATGGATTTCTAGTCCCACTCATTTCCAGGAGCTCTACCCTCTCTCCAATCCACTTTCCATTACCAGCTTGCTCTCTCTTTCTTACAGATCACTTCCATTCTACGTCTCCATCACTTAAGATTAGGCAATGCCTATGGAACCAAATCTAAATTCCTTGGCTTTGCATATGTGGGTCTCCCTAATATACCCTCAAAATCTGTCTGTACACTAGAGCTTTAAAAAGTCTCGTTGCCAAGCCACACTCTAGACCAGTTAATTTAGAATCCTTAGGGGTGGGACTCAGGCATCAGTATTTTTTAAACCTCCCTAAATGATTCCAATGTACAGTCAAGATTGGGAAGCACTGATATAAACCAATTGACTACAACTTAAACCTACCTCATAATTACTGGGCTAATCTCTATTGTCCTTCATATCTACCTCTCTTCCCACAATGCTAATCCTTCTGTTAAGATTTTGCTCAGGGAGAATGCCTTCTCCTTTCCTCTAATGGTTCAAGTCTCCTGTCAGACCTTGCCCCATCTCTACCCACTCCAGGAAGACTTCTTTTAAACACACCAACCTCAGAACAAACTCTGCATCTAAGTATGCATTTATAGTCCAGACAGTTGAGCTGGGCACATGATATTACAAAACTTGTGCTTGTTCTCTAACTACTTTACAAGTATTGTTCTACAGTCCCTCAAACCATGTAAAATATTAGCGCCAAGATCTTTTCCTCTATACTTTGTTATGCCATCTATGTTCCCTTTACTGACTTCTCAGTACCTTGCATCCTTTAAAACCTAACTTGTGAATGTGTTTCCTCTTTCTGAAATCTTGTCTACTCACCTTTGTCCTGGTGCCTCTAACTTGTTGCCACTAGAAAAGTCATTCCTTCAACAGACCCATCATTTTCACCCCTCCGTGTTGTTGCCTTTGCCCAGATTTCCCTGTCCTTCAATCTAAGAAGATTCTGCTCTATTCATCTTTCAAGGCTTCCTCCTTTCTTACCTCATCTATGATTCTTCCGTTATCAGGCAGAACTGATGGTGTCTCGCTTCATGTTCCTATTGTCCATTATTTGTGCCAATCATTTAGAGCTTATCACAATGGTTTAGAGTGGATAGGCCTCTGTTGATTTTAAATTTAAAAAGCATGATAAGTGTGCATGTTATAAAATTTAAAAAGCATGATAAGTGTGCATGTTATAAAATAGTGGATCATCCAAACATTAAAAAACAACAACTTCTGGCACTTTGTTTTCCTTATGAGCCTGAAAACAAAGTGCTGTTGATGTGAAAGGCAATTTTCACAAATCAGAACATCACTGGGTTAAGGGCTAGCCTTTGGAAGGCCCTGGCCCTAGAAACCTGTTATTTTGTGTACATATCGTGTGCGTAGGTGTGTGCTGGCTTCCTTTCAATAAAAGCTGCATAGAAAGGAACTGGCAGAAAGGGAAGATGTGCAAAATTGTCCCTTTCTTTGAAGTCCACCACTGATCAGAGATAAAAAGACCTTTGCACAGGCAGAGGGGACTTGAAAGCATGATGCCTTAATAAGCAGGCTCACATAGTCACAGTCTCTTATTTTCTTTAAAAAATTCCAGATTCAAAATAACCTTGCAATAGTCAATTTTAAAAAGTTACCAAGAGAAGCTGTGACAAATAAGAATTCCATACTCAAGAGGATTGTATCAGTAAGGGACTCCAGATCTTGCCTCTGAGAAATATACTCTTTTTATAGAAGACTAAGAAGTTAAACACATAGTTGAAAATCAAATTCAGGCATGCTTGCCACTATAAAAGTAGAAGAGCTTTTTTAAATCTTGAATTTGCCACTCTCCCATCTTCATACTAGCACAGTATAAAGAGGATAGGTAGAAAGGAGGAAGCCTATAGCATGTGACCATAATTCTGTTGAAAGTCTTTTTTTTTTTTTTTTTTTTTTTTTTTTTTTTTTTTTTAGGTAAGGTCTTGCTCTGTTACCCAGGCTGGAGTGCAGTGGTGCGAACATGGCAGCCTCAACCTCCTGGATTCAGATGATCCCCCCCTACCTCAGCCTCCCAAGTAGCTGGGACTACAGGTGAGTGCCACCATGCCCAGCTAATTTTTTGTTTTTTGTAGAGATGGTGTTTCGCCATGTTGCCCAGGCTGGTGTCAAATTCCTGAGCTCAAGTGATCCATGACCCTCAGCCTCTCAAAATGCTGGGATTACAGGCATGAGCCACCACGCCCGGCCTGTTGAGAATCTTCTGATCAGGAATCCAACATTATACAAAAAAGTATCCAATCAATTCTCCCTTTGAACTAAAGACTCCTTTTCCAGCTTCATATTCTAAAGTCCCTTTAGGAGATCCCATACTGAACTCCAAGTTCTCCTCAAGTTCCCACTTCAGCATGTAACATTGATGAATTAACATGCAGGTTTTAGTAGACTTCAGATCACATTCCCATCTCAGCATGAGGAGGCTTTCCCCAACTTCAGCCAAAGATCATTGAAATTAAAACCTAGGTTTTGTCTAAACAAGCATTCATACTGTGTGATTTGTCATGATTTGTCTATAAATTTGTTCAGCTCTAATCAAATTTTCCTAGGCTAACAAATCTTCAATGATAAAGATACATGCATATCATCTTCAATGATAAAGATATACAATACATGCATATCAATCTTCAATGATAAACATACATGCATATGAATGGAGGCAGAGTTCAATCGAAGTAGTTGGGGAAGATGAGGAAAGGTAAAGGCGGGGACTCCTGTAGTCCCATTTGGATCCATTTTGGATAATGAGTGTATTTTAAATACCTAGAGAGGAGAAGGTGATTCTCTATAGGAAGGAAGGCACACACAAAGGTTCAAGGGTGGGCAGAAGGAAACCTGTCTCTGTATGACAAGCAAAGCTGTTTGCCTATTGTTATGGACTGAATTGGGTCTCCTCTCAAAATTCATACATTGAAGCTCTAATGCTTCGTGCCTCAGAATGTGACTGTGTGTGAAGATATTGCCTTTAAATGGGTGACTAAGTTAAAATGAGGCCATGAGCCCTAATTCAATCTGACTGGTGTCCGTATACAAAGGAAAGACCATATGGGGTGAGAAGAGGAACATCCACAAGCCAAGGAGAGAAGTCTCAGAAGAAACCAACCCTGCTGGCATCTTAATCTTGGACTTTCAGCCTCCAGAACTGTGAGAAAATACATTTCTGCTGTTTAAGCCATTTAGTCTGCGATATTTTGCTAGGGTAACCCTAGTAAGCTAACATACCTGCCGAACAACCATTCCTCCCTCCCTTTTGCCTACCTGGCACAGCCCATCTCCCACCACGGAGTCTCCCAGTTGTCTTTGAAACCAGGGCATGGACAACTGCACCCATCCTGGCACAAAAGGGTAAGGCTACTGATGGACTCTGAGAAAGGTTTTCCTCTATCATGAATAAGGAATAATATACAAGGGTCTGTTCTCCCTAGGACTAGGTCTCTATTCTGAAAGGACATATCCTTGGAGTTACGGTAGCCACTTTGTACCATGAAGGAGATACAAGAAAATTAAAGAGAAGCTGCCCCAGCACCATTAATGATATTGAGCCACTGAATCAACTCTATAAGTGCTCTCTTGGGGTTCCTGTCATGTGACACAATAGCTCCTATCATCTAAGCCCAGTTTGGATGAAATTATTACCCACTGGGTCCAGCAAGGAGAATGACCTGACTAATGGAGGAGATTAAGTTAGTGAAACCAAGCAGACTCAGGTCTAGGAAATAATCTTTGAACATTCTGTAGAAAGTAATGCAGGAACGTGGGCAAGAGAAAGAAGAGTTAAAGATAAATTCTGGGTTTCTAAACTGGGAGCCCATGAGAATGGAAATACCTATGAGGAGTATGGTGACTTTCTCCTTTGGAGAGAATTTATTAGTTTTTTAAGCCCATTGTATTAGTCTGTTCTCACGCTGCTAATAAAGACATACCCAAGCCTGGGTAATTTATAAAGAAAAGATGTTAAATTGACTAACAGTTACACATGGCTGGGAAGGACTCACAATCATGGCAGAAAGTGAATGAAGAGTAAAGTCATGTCTTACATGGTGGCAGGCAAGAGAGCCTGTGCAAGGGAACTCCCATTTATACAACCATCAGATCTCATGAGACTTATTCACTATCACGAGAACAGCATGGGAAGAAACCACCCCCATGATTCAATTAACCTCCACTGGGTCCCTCCCATGACACGTGGGAATTATGGGAGCTACAGTTCAAGATGAGATTTGGGTGGGGACATGGCCAAATCATATCACCCACTTCTCAAAATGTGTTTAGTGGATTAGCAAGAGTTCAGTCTGTTAGGAGGAGGGATTGTTCTCTAGGATGATGATAGTGAAACTGAGAATGGGGTAGTAATTGAAAAGAGACTTGGATGGGTATCCTATTGGTGGGCCTGTTAATATGTAGACATATTAATGTCTACCCATAATTAATATAATAATATTAATTATTATATAATTATCTAGATAGTAGGTATATCTACTGTTTACATCAGACCTCAAAGCATAGAAACCAGTGTTTGAAATATATTTTTATGGGCTGTTGCTATCTGGTGCTAGTTTATAATAATTCAAGTGAAAATTGTTTTGAGCAGTGAAGCCTTGTGAACTGTGAGTTTATACAAGCTTTGCAGTGATAGTCTGGGATCTGATGTTTGAACCTAAATCTACCACTAACCAAAAGACCTTGGACAAGTCATTTCACATCTTTAACCTCAATGGCTTCAGCAATAGAAGGAAATTTGACTACAACCATAGCCTTTTATTTTTTTCCCCTGCAGTGGAACTCTTTGTTGTTGAGATAAATCATATTCAAACCTCCAATATCTAATAATCAAAATGGTACTATTAATAATTCAAAGCTGTTACATAAATAGAATCTGCCAGGCTTTGTGCTAAGTACTCTAGGTGAATTACCTCATTTAATTGCCATTCTTAATAATACTATAAAATAGGAAATGTTATTGTCATTCCTGTTTTACAGAAAAATATACTGAGGCACAAAGAAGTTCAGAAACTTGCCTGAGTCCACACAGCTAGAAGACGACAGATAATCTGACTCTCTTGCCTTGGCTAAATAAAAGTCCTGTTTGGTGTTTGTGTGTGTGTGTGTGTGTGTGTGTGTGTGTGTGTGTGTGTGTATGTACTGCAGGAGGAGGTGTGTAACGTTGTTTAGACATCAAATTACAGAAAATTGGGCCTTCCCTTCAGTAGCCTTTATGGCACCCTCCAGGGACCTGGAAAATCACAGAATAAAAAAACTGCTAATTCATCTGATCTCCAAAGCAATAATTTATTTACAGAGTAGGCAGAAGGGAGGGTATCTGAATGGGCTTTTTGAAGTGAGGGAAGCTGTGTTACAGGTTGAAAACAAAACAGATTTTCCCATTGTTTTGACTTGTTTTAGTTACAGTCTTGGTTTTATTTTAAATTTCAATTAGCATTAATACATTAACAATCATATGAGGATCACACACATATATATAAAGGAACATACACTATAAAAGTGTTGAGAAGCACTGATTCGGTGGCTCTTTAGATCTATGGATTTTAGTTCCCCTGGTTCTGCCATCTGATTATTTTCTACTCATTTTCACCACTCCTTGTCCAACTTCCTAACCTTGTGAAAGGTAACACTGGTTGTACCCCCTACTTTAGATCAGCCAATAAAAGATGAACACCCACGTGACACATCAACCACCAGCTTCCATAAGGATACTAATCATTACAAGAGCTAACATCCATTGCTCCTTACTATGTGCCAGAAACTACATATAAGGCGATCTCATTCTCACAGAATCCCAGGCATCTACTGTAGGCTAGGTAGCATTTCTTCAAGGGATCTTTCCTAAACTCCTGGCTTGAGGAAAGCACTCTCTGGAGTTTCCATTACACAGGGAACTTATTTCTAACATAGCATGTATCTAGCAATATCAATTCATTTGACTCATTTCTGCCTCCCTGAGTAGAATTATAAGCTCCTGGAAGATAAGAACTTTGCATTACACATCTCTGTCTCTCTAACACTAAGCACAGGGGTTGGCCTATAGTAGGCACTTAATAGATGCTGGGTCAACACTGGAAGACAACACTTGGTTAACTTCAATCTAGAGACTGGGAAAACTAGATATTGTTTCCAGTTCACTGGAAAGACTCTTAGAAATAAACTGTTCTTTCTGACTATATTATAAAGTTGTTTGACAAGAAAGTTCTGTGAGAATCTGAGCCGTAGAGCCACTGCAGCCATTTTGTAACAATGAAAGAAAGACCAAGAGGATCGCAGGAACCCAGAACAAGATCCTTGATGTCTTTGAGCCACTGAATCCTTCCTAGAATCACCTCCCTGCGAGACTACCTGCTGTGTAAGACAAAGAAATTCTATTTGTTAAAACCACTGTGAGATTTCCTGTTACTGGTTGTTTAAGACATTCATTCTTATACATAAGTATTTTGAAATCAATAAAACCTGGGCCATAACCTTAACAAAAGACCTCAGTAATACAGTTTCCAGATTAAATATAGGACTTGTCAGAAACAACAAGTCATTTTTTTAGGACAATGATGTCCATTCAATATTTGGGACATGTATGTTTCAACAAATACTTGTGGTATATCTGAAATATAAATGTAATTGTATGTCCTTTATTTGTATTTACAAAAGCTGGCAACTCTTCCTGGATGGTAAAAAGACACCTTCTAAGAGAAGCAGGAAAGAGGCTTCAACTGGAGCAGATGATTTTAGCAAACAAAACTGCTCCCCAGATGAGATAACAACAATAATAACTAAAATTGTATAAGACTTAATGGTTTTTGGAGAACTTTCATTGGCATTACTTATTCACTAAACAGTTGCTGGGCTTATGCTAAATAAAAACCACTTAATCCTAACAAGTTATTTGCCCAAGGTGGCACAGATGCTAAGTATAGGAGTTGAGACCTGAATTTTTTCTCTTCTGGTTTCTGGCTTAGTGCTGGTTCTTGATAACAGAGGTTCTTAAACTTTAATAGGCATCAGAATCACCCACAGGGCTTGTCAAAAACACAGACTGTTGTACCTTCAACCAGTAGTAATGTGAGACAGGGCCCAAGAATATGTGTTTCTTACAAGTTCACAGGTGATACTGATGATGCTGGTCCTAGAACCACACTTTTTGGAAACCACGGCTTTATACTATACCAAGGCATCTCTTTCCTAGCAGGACAGAATCTAGAAACACCTACCTTCTTTGGAAGAAGCGAAAAACCTATGTGGTATATCAATGCCAAAGGTCTTTTGACTACACATTAATGGTCAAGACAAATAGCTAAACCCTTTCTTTTCTTTGAGTTGTGTCATTTGGAGGTTGGAAGTTAAATGCGTGTATGAGGAAGCACTTTAAAATGAATGTGGTGCCTCTACTTTACTCTTTTGAACACACTGGTTTCCATTCACAGATGTGGATGCTGTCCAAACAAGCAGGGGGTTTTACTGAAGTGTAGGAGGCAGGAGTGGAATGTGTGTGTGTGTGTGTGTGTGTGTGTGTGTGTGTGTGTGTGTGTGTGTGTGTGTATGAACAGTATTTCTGGAGGACGGGCTGCAAAGAACTTAAGGGTCACTACAAAACTGCTCAGGCACCTGGAAGTTAGAATTCCCAGTACCTTCATCTCTAAAATCATGTTTTCTTCCGATCATAAAACTTGATCTTTTGAACGAAAAGCCAAGAAATGGCTCTTCTTTATCTAGAGTCAATTACATTCTCTCTCTCTTCTTTTTCTTCTTTGCTTGCCTCCTTCATACTCCCACGGCAACCACCTACCAGACAGGAAGATAAAATAGAAACCAAGAGGAGCAGCCAACTGTAAAGCAGTCAACTGTGACTGCCAAACCACAGGCAGACGCAGGGTGAGAATGGGGGGTGTGGACGAGAAGAAAAAGAGCTATTTATTCCCTGGGTCTCTGACTGGTAATTTCACTGTCTACATAAACAGTAGCTGAGAGCATTAGAAACAAATACAATTATACTACCAACATGGTTCATACTCTTGGGGTCTCCTCTCCATGGGTGGGTCCTGAAAGTCTTTTGGGGACCTCCAATACTCCCCAGCCAACCCCAGAACCCCCAGTCAGTAGATACACCAGTACCAGTCATTGCAGTCCAGGTTAGCAACCACCATCTCATCTACCCAAATGGAGTTTCTTCAGCTACGCAACAATGAAGCGTCATTGATTTCCTTTTAAAAATTTCAAAAGCACGAATGTTGCAGAAAACTACAAAGAACAATCTAACAACAAACAGTTGCAGCTCTATGGTCCAGATGTAACAACTGTTAACATTTGACTGTATTTCTTTCAGGTTTTGGTATTTTCTTAATGGAATTAAATGCCAGACATAGTCAAACATCTTTTTTAGCCCATCCCTTTTCCATTATCCTTCTCCGACAAGAAATATCATAAATTTTGTATGATTCTTTCTCAATTTTAAAAATTATACACATATAACATGCATCAGAAAACAATATATATATAATTTTGTTCTTTTTTGTTTACATAAATGATTCATACCGAGTGTTCTCTTTCTCCTTATTTTCACTCAACATAATGTTCTTAAAATATAACCAGTTGATGTAGGTCATTGCTTTCAACCACTCATTTTATTTAAATATTCCTCTAAAAATGGACATTTATATTGTTTCCAATTCTGTACTCTTACAAACAATGCTGCAATACCCACTGTATTATATGACTCTGTGCACGTATACCAAAGTTTCTGTTGGGTATATCCATAGAAGTAGAATTATGGAGACTTTAGTATTAAATCTTGAATTTTACTAGATGATATCAGTATATCTTGAAAGCGGGTCTATCAAATTACATTCCCAAGAGTAACACAGGACAGTACCATTGCACCTGCATCCTGACAACTCTCAATATTGTCAGATGTCTTAATTTTTGCCAGTCTGACATATTACAATAAAAGGTGTCTTGTGTTGTTTTAATTTTCATCTTCTTGTAAATTATTGAGTTTGTTCTGGTTCAGGTTGCCTTCTTTATGACTTGCCTGTTCACGTCCTTTGCACATTCTTCTAGGTGGTTATTTGTCTTGGCTTACTGATTTGTAGAAATTCTTTTAAAATATATTGTGAGCAATAGTACTTTATCTATTATTGACAAATAATACAAATTTCTTCTCCCTGTCAATAGCTTCTGTTTTAACATTGTTTATGAGTAACTAGTTACTAATTAAATACAGAAGCCAAAAGAAGTAAGCACAGACTCTGGACTTGGCACTAATACATGAACCCTCCAATAAGCTAAAAGGTGAAAAAATTAAGACTCAAAAACAAAGCTGTAACTAGAGGAACCAACATTTAAAGTTGTGTCTGAAAACCACAAATCTGGTGTTCCCCACAAATCAACATGCTTTCTCATGTGTTCCCACTTGCAGAAACATTGTAAAGCCTTATCATCATCAAAATGTGCAAAGATAGAATTTATGGCATCAGAAATATTTAGGAAAGCCTGCTAAAAAGCCAGAGATGTTTATTTTTTAAAACTGGGATTAGTCATAGAAATATGCATTGTAAACAAGCTTCCTAGAAGATAATGATATGGCCAGCCGGTGGGCCAGACTTTGAAGACACTCTTGACAGGCAGTTGAGAAACCAGAGCTCTTACTGAAGCTGCTGGGGGCCCACAGAAAGTCTAGGTGTTCCAGCTGCCAGGGAAAATATTTGATGTGCCTCCCTCCGCTGATCTATAGACTTCATGGGGTCAGGGATATGCCTCTTCTGTTTACCCCCAGCATCTAGCACAGTGCCCAACTCTGTAAATACTTGTTGAATGAGGAAATGCTCTACTTACCACATTCTGTAAGCAACTGCCCGTGGCTAGGAAGAGTCTTAGGAAATTCTGCACTTAGCCTCAAATTCTCAACTTATCTCTCCTGTTAAAAGGGAGATAGGCACCAATGATTCATTCCACATGCCAAGTGCTCTTGGCCTCAGTTACTGACCCTCTGGACAGACAACTGTCATCTAAAAGTACATATCATGAAAACAAATGATCCTAATTATGGTTGTATCTATAAAATGACAGCCAATTCAGTAGAGAAGCAAATTTATCTACACTCTTTACTACGTGAAACCAAATAGTTTCTTTGGAAGCTAATGCTCAAAAGGTACTTATTAGTTCCCCTTTCCATACCTCTCTTTTCACCTTATCCTGGTGCCATAAAGTAGAACAAGTTCCTAAGGGCCCCATACCTCATGATTTCTCTTTGAGGAAAGCATGATTCATTGAGCCTAAGCTTTTAGCCCTGACAATTACCTGCATCCAGTTTAAATCACCCCTATCTTTGTTCACAACTGTCAACATTTTCCTTCCTCTATGCTTTAGTCATACACTATTGAGAAGATCAGTGGATCTTCTCTCCAAGGCAGGCCAGCAATGATGCCTTTAAGCTAGGTAAGAATGTACCATGGCAGATCTGGCTGTGATGCAATGTTCAGAGATGTTTAGCAGGGAAGAAAAAAAAGTAAGCATTTCTGAGAGCTTTGTCACCTCCACCCAGTTCCAGTTCCTTAAAGGGATAGATATCTCTGAATATTCTCAAAAGGTATAATGAGGAGAGGCCTAGACAAGGATATCTGAGTGAAAAGTAGGATACAGCCATGAGGGGATGCTGTTCAGGGAGGTTCTCACTTATCTTCGTTATTTTTATTTTTAGAAATAACATTAAAAATTTTTTAAGTATAAAGATCTCAAAACTCCTTATAGGCTTAATCAAGAAACTCATGGAGATGTTACTGAAAGATAGAATGAATGAAGTCATCTTCTCCATAGCTAGAGGAGGTGATGCTGGGATGCTTATCTTCTCATTCCTAAAGTGTGGTGAGATCAGTGGCATGAGCTGCAGGTGGCAGCTGAACAGAGGTGGGCGGAATATCTTCTCTGGAGGAGGGTATGGAATTCATTCTCTCTTCCACAGGCCAGCAGCCAAGCACAACCCCCTTCTGATCTTCAGAACAATTGGCCTCTCTTCAATTTTTCCCTGGAAGAGGCAGACTGAAGGGGGATGCACATAGAACTGTTGTTTGGGCCTCCTGTACTGTGGGTGTGTGTGGGAGACACTTACAAACAATGCACACAGAGTATAGGAATTTGCTGGCTGGTTTCATCAACTGACAGTAGTTTCTACAGCTCAGATGAACCAAATCCATTTTTTTTTTTTTGGCCTGAAAAGTTATATATAGCCTCTGAAAATATTTTAAGACATATAATTCTGATTAATTTGCACTTGACTCATAAAACCATTTTTCCGATGAGCTTAGTATTATGTGATAATTATTTTCTGATCTTTTTAAAGCTCTTGGCCATGGAAACAGGAAGTGGGAAACAAACTGGAAAACAGAAAAGTTCAAAGTTAGGGCAAAATCCAAGAGTCACGAAAATTCTTGGCATTATGTATTTTCTGATCTTGACATCACAAATAATCAGGTTTGCAGCAGTTGTTTTGAGAAGAAACAAAGACTAGAGTTAACATAAAGTGTCTGTGGGAGAAAAAAAAATCATATCCCAATTGTTTCCTTAACTTTTTTACACATAAACTAGTGTAGAGTTTGATGGGAAAAAACAAGATGGAAAGGTGACTCTTGGTCTTCTCATGACAGATTGATTCATACTCCTCACGTCTCAAAAGCTTCAAGCTTCTCAAGCCTCTCTCCCGTGATCCAGTCTTTCCCACCTGTTATTTGCTTCTCCCCTCTTCCCACAAATGCAGGTATGTGAATGTGTGTGTATGTGTGTATACATGCATGCATGTGTATTTATGCGTGTGTGCATATGTGTCCTTCACTCTTACATCTTATTTCAATGTTACAGAAGCCAAGACATTGGGGCAACCCTTCTTGGACCAATAACTTTCTCTTTTCCTGGCCACACCCCATGCCCCTGCCCTCTGCCTGCCATCTGACAAATAAGTAATTATGATTTATGTGATCATAATCAACTTCCTGTCTCCAATGCTGCCTATGCCCCCGATACCACACTTGGTACTTCACATGACTCCTATTTAATCATTAACATACCCTATGGTGTACACAATCACATCTCCATTACACAGCTAAAAAACCTGAGGATCACAGTATGGAAGTCCCACATCCAGAAAGTTTTGGTCTTAAGTTTCAAACTCAAGTCTCAGTGATTCCAAACCCCAAGATGTTTCCTCTACATGACACCTTTAGGAACAGAAAAGTCCAGAGAGTGTAATAAAGGTTAAGGCACATTTTATCTCATTGTTTTCATCAAGTTACCTTTATAGGCAGAGAAGAGTGAATGTATTGGGAGAGTGGGTGAATGAGCATGTTGGAAATGAAAAGGATGTAGTATGCTTTTGAGGATGTTAGTCTGAAGCACTTGGTTGCAAGCACGTGATTTCTTTGAAGACTTCTATTTATCTTAACAATTTTATTCTAATTTTGCATGCTACTCTATAAATATTGATGTTTGCTATAATGTTAAAGAAAGAGGTTAAAAACACTTGCCATTGACTAAATTAATGCTCTAGGAAGATGTGTCATGTTTCTCCTGCTAGCCTATGGGTCCTAGGCACCTTGTCACTGCCCTTGGGATTGCTGTACCCCAGGGTGAAAAACAGAAAAAATATGTCAATTTCCACTATGGAAAATATAACTAAAAAGTACATTTCTTACAAAGGGTGTGCCAACAGGGTATTATTTTCACTTAAAAAGGAGTACATTTCGGCCGGGCACGGTGGCTCAAGCCTGTAATCCCAGCACTTTGGGAGGCCGAGACGGGCGGATCACGAGGTCAGGAGATTGAGACCATCCTGGCTAACACGGTGAAACCCCGTCTCTACTAAAAATTACAAAAAACTAGCCGGGCGTGGTGGCGGGCACCTGGAGTCCCAGCTACTCAGGAGGCTGAGGCAGGAGAATGGCGTGAACCCGGGAGGCGGAGCTTGCAGTGAGCCGAGATCAAGCCACTGCACTCCAGCCTGGGCGACAGAGCGAGACTCCGTCTCAACAACAACAACAACAACAACAACAACAAAGGAGTACATTTCTATTAAGGTTCATAAGGTAGATTTTGAACACTTAGAAGGTGACTACAGAGACAACGGTAAATAAGAGCAGTAGAGCAAAAATGTTGATGACAGGGAATTATTTCTGCAGCTTAAACCAGTTTTCAAAGCCTAGCACAGAGACTCAATTAAATGTTCAATTCCCAGCAGGATACAAATAATTATGATATACAGAGGCAACAAGGTAGCAGGGCAAGAGCTTTGGATTGGAACTCAAGACCTGAGTTCTAGACCCAGATGTGCTACCAGCTAGTTTGGATATGAATTTTGGTAGGTGCTTAGCCCTTGTGTTTTTTCCCTCATTATACATTAACACTATTTGTATTTTTTTATTTTTGTGGGTAAATAGTAGATATATATATTTATGGGGTACATGAGATGTTTTCATACAGGCATGCAATGTGAAATAAGCACATCCTGGAGAACGTATTTTTCCTTTGAGTTACAAATAATCCAATTACACTCTTTATTATTAAATATACAATTAAGTTATTATTGACTATAGTTACCCTATTGTGCTATCAAATACTACGTCTTATTCATTCTTTCTATTTATTTTGTACTCATTAACCATCGCCATCTCCCTCCCTGAAACCCCCACTCTCCCTCCCAGCCTCTGGTACCATCCTTCTACTCTATATGTCCATGAATTCAATCGACTTGATTTTCAGATCCCACAAATAAGTAAGAACATGTGATATTTGTCTCTCTGTGCCTGGCTTATTTCACTTAATGATCTCCAGTTCCATCCCTGTTGTTGAAAATGACTGGATCTCATTCTTTTTAGTGGCTGAATGTACTCCATTGTGTATTTGTACCACATTTTTCTTTATCCATTCATCTGTTGGACACTTAGGTTGCTTCTGAATCTTGGCTACTGTAAACAGTGCTGCAACAAACATAGGAGTACAGTTATTTCTTCAATATACTGATTTCCTTTCTTTGAGGTATATACCCAGCAGTAAAACTGCTAGATCATATTGTAGCTTTATTTTTAGTTTTTTGAGGAACCTCCATACCGTTCTCTATAGTGGTTGTATTAATTTACATTCCCACTAACAGGGGTCTAGTATCATCTACTACAAAGGTTCCCTTTTTTCCACATCCTCACCAGCATTCACTATTGCCTATCTTTTGGATATAAGCCATTTTAACTCAGGTGAGATGATATCTCATTGTAGTTTTGATCTGCATTTCTCTGATGATTAATGATGTTAAGCACCTTTTCACATGCCTGTTTGCCTTTTGTATGTGTGTTTTTTTTGTTTTTTGTTTTTTTTGAGAGGGAGTCTCGCTCTGTCACCCAGGCTGGAGTGCAATGGTGCAATCTCAGCTCACTACAATGTCTGCCTCCCACGTTCAAGCAATTCTCCTGCCTCAGCCTCCCAAGTAGCTGGGTTCCAGGCATGCACCACCACACCCAGCTGATTTTTGTATTTTTAGTAGAGATGGGGTTTCACCATGTTGCCCAGGCTGGTCTTGAACTCCCGACCTCAGGTGATCCACTCACCTCAACCTTCCGAAGTGCTGGGATTACAGGCGTGAGCCACTGTGCCCAGCTATGTCTTCTTTTGTATTCAAATATTTTGCCAATTGTTTGATGAGATTATTAGATTTTTTTCCTACAGAGTTGAGTTCCTTATATACACTGGTTATTAATCCCTTATCAGAGGGATAGTTTGCAAATGTTTTCTTCCATTCTGTGGGTTGTCTCTTAACTCTGTTGATTGTTTCCTTTGCTTTGCAGAAGCTTTTTAACTTGACGTGATTTCTTTTGTCCATGTTTGCCTTGGTTGCCTGTGCTTGTGGGGTATTGCTCATGAAATCTTTGCCCAGACCAGTGTCCTAGAGATTTTCCCCAATGTTTTTTTAGTAGTAGTTTCATGGTTTGAGCTCTTAAATTTAAGTTTTTAATCCATTTTGATTTGATTTTTGTTTTAGTATATGATGAGACATAGGGGTCTAGTTTCATTCTTCTGTATATGGATGTCATTTTCCCAGTAACATTTATTGAAGAGATTGTCTTTTGTCAGTGTATGTTCTTGGCACTTTTGTCAAAAATGATTTCACTGTAGATGTGTAGATTTGTTTCTGGGTTCTATATTCTGTTCCATTGGTCTCTGTGTCTGTCTCTGCCAGTACCCTGCTGTTTTGGTTACTATAGCTCTACAGTATAATCTGAAGGCAGGTAATGTGACTCCTCCAGTTTTGTTCTTTTAGTGTAGAATAGCTTTGGTTATTCTGGCTGTTTGGTGGTTCCATATAAATTTTAGAATTGTTTTCTCTATTTCAGTGAAGAGTGTCATTGGTATTTTGATAGAGATTGCATTGAATCTGTAGATTGGAAATATGTTTCCATTTTTTGGTGTCCTCTTCAATTTCCTTCATTAGTGTTGTATAGTTTTCATTATAGAGATCCTTCACTTCTTTCATTAATTCCTAGGTATTTAATTTTACGTGTGGCTATTGTAAATGGGATTACTTTTTAAATTTCTTTTTTACGTTGTTCACCACTGGCATATAAAAATGCTACTGATTTTTGTATGTTTATTTTGTAGCCTGCAACTTTACTGAGTTTGGTTTTCAGTTCTAGTACTTTTCTTGTGGAGTCTTCAGATTTTTTCAAATATAAGGTCATATCAGCAAACAAGGATAATTTGGTTTTGTCCTTTCCAAGATGTTCCTTTATATATTTTTCTTGTCTGATTGCTTTAGCTAGGTCATTCAGTCCTATGTTGGATAACTGTGGTGACAATGGACATCCTTGTCATGTACCAGATCTCAGAGGAAAGGCTTTCAGTTTTTACCCATTCAGTATGATACTAGCTGTGGATCTGTCATATATAGCTTTTATTATGTTGACGTATGTTCCTTCTATATCCAGTTTTTTTTTTAGATAAACTCTTGTTCTGTCACCCAGGCTGGAGTGCAGTGGCATGATCTCAGCTCACTGCAACCTTTGTCTCCTGGGTTCAAGTGATTCTCTGGCCTCAGCCTCCCAAACAGGTGGGATTACAGGCATGCATCACCATGCCCAGCTAATTTTTGTATATTTACTAGAGGCAAGTAGGGTTTCACCATATTGGCCATGCTGGTCTCTAACTCTTGACCTCAAGTGATCTGCCCACCTTGGCCTCCCAAAGCTCTGAGGTTTACAGGCATGAGCCACTGCACTCAACCTATGCCCAGTTTTTTCGAGGGTATTTTTTTTTATCATGAAGGGATGTTGAAGATTATTTTTCAGCATCATTTGAAATGATCATAGCGTTTTTATCCTTCATTCTGTTGATATAATGTATCATGTTGATTGATTTGCACATGTTGAACCATTCTTGCATTCCAGGGATAAATCCTACTTGGTCATGATGAATGATCTTTCTAGCACATTGTTGAATTTGGTTTGCTCTATTTTGTTGAGGATTTTTGCATCAATATTCATCAGAGATACTGGCCTATAGTTTTCTTTTTCTTTTTTTTTTCTTTTTTTGAAACAGAATCTCTTTCTGTCACCCAGGCTAGAGTGCAGGGGCATGATCTCAGCTCACTGTAACCTCTGCCTTCTGGGTTTAAGCAATTCTCATGCCTCAGCCACCTGAGTAGCTGGGATTACAGACATGTGCCACCGCATCTGGCTAATTTTTGTGTTTTTAGTAGAGATGGGGTTTCAATATGTTGGCCAGGCTGGTCTTTGAACTCCTGACCTCAAGTGGTCCACCCGCCTCAGCCTCCCAAAGTGCTGGAATTACAGGTGTGATCCACCATGCCTGGCTTAGTTTTCTTTTTTGATGAGTCTTTGGTCTGGTCTTATTGTCAGGGTAATATTGGCCTCATAGAATGAGTTTGGAAGGATTCCCTCCTTCTCTATTTTTCAGAATAGTTTGAGTGGGATTGGTATTTGTTCTTCTTTAAATGTTTTCCAGGATTTAGCAGTGAAGCCATCAGGTCCTGGGCTTTTCTTTATTGGAAGGCTTTTTATTATGGCTTCAACCTCATTACTTATGATTGGTCTGTTCAGGTTTTGGAGTGCTTCCTGGTTCAATTCTGGAAGGTTTTATGTGTCATTTATTGGCATATAGTTGCTCATACTAGCCACTAATGGTCCTGTGAATTTCTGCAGTTCTCAGTTGTAATGTCTCCGTTTTCATATCTGGTTTTAATTGGATCTTCTCTCTTTTTTCCCTAGTCTAGCTAAAGGTTTGTCAATTTTGTTTAACTTTTCAAAAAACCAACTTTCTGTTTCATTGATCTGCTGTATTTTCTTTTTCGTTTCAATTTAATTTATTTCTGTTCTGATCTTTATTATTTTTCTTCTACTATCTTGGGTTCAGTTTACTTTTGCTTTTCTAGTTCTTTAAGATGCATCACTAGATTGTTTATTTGAAGTTTTTCCACTTTTTTGATATAGGCACTGATATATAAGCTTCTCTCTTAGTACTGCTTTTGCTGTATCCCATGGGTTTTAGTATGTTATGTTTCCATTATCATTTGTTTCAAGAAATTTTTCAGTTTCCTTCTTAATTTCTTCATTGACCCACTGGTCATTCAGAAGCATATTGTTTAATTTGCATGTATGTGTATAGTTTCCTCTTGATATTAATTTCTAGCTTTATTCCCTTGTGGTCAGAGAAGATGCTTATTCTTAATTCTAAATTATTTCAGTTTTTTGAATGTTTTATCTTGTTTTATGACCTCATGTGTGGTCTATCCTTGAGAATGATCCATGTGTCAAGGAAAATAATGTGTATTCTGCAGCTCTTGGAATGAAATGTTCTGTAAATATCTATTAGATCCATATAGTGCAAATGAAGTCTGATGTTTCTTTGTTGATTTTCTGTCTGGAAGGTCTGTCCAATGCTTAAAGTGGGATGTTGAAGTCTCCAGCTATTATTTTATTAGGGCCCATCTCTCTTTTTAGCTCTAGTAATATTTCCTTTATATATCTGGGTACTCCAGTACTGGGTGCATATGTATTTAAATGGTTATATCGTCTTGCTGAATCGACCCCTTTATCATTATATAGTGACCTTGTCTCTTCTTGTAGTTTTTATCTTGAAATCTATTTTTTCTGATATAAGTATAATGACTCCTGATCTTTTTTGGCTTCCATTGGCATGGAATATCTTTTTCCATCCCTTTATTTTCATTCTATGTGTGTCTTTACAGGTAAATTGTGTTTCTTTTTTTTTTTTTTTTTTTTTTTGAGAAGGAGTCTCACTTTGTTGCCCAGGCTGGAGTGCAGTGGTGCGATCTCGGCTTACTGCAAGCTCCGCCTCCCGGGTTCACGCCATTCTCCTGCCTCAGCCTCCCAGTAGCTGGGACTACAGGCGCCCCCTACCACGCCTGGCTAACTTTTTGTATTTTTAGTAGAGATGGGGTTTCACCGTGTTAGCCAGGATGGTCTCGATCTCCTGACCTCGTGATCCACCCGCCTCGGCCTCCCAAAGTGCTGGGATTACAGGCGTGAGCCATCGCGCCCAGCAAATTGTGTTTCTTGTAGGCAAAAGATCAATGGGTTTTGTTTTTTTCATCCATTCAGAGAGTCTATGTCTTTTGATTGGGGAGTTCAGTCCATTTACATAATAATTGTTTTGGTTTCTATAAAATGAAGAGTTGAATTCTGGGCCAGACGATTTCTGATGTGCTATCCAGTGTGAACACTCTATGAATCTATGATATTTGTCTAATGTACTGCAGTGAATAGAATATAGGCACTGAGATCAGAGAGACTGGATGTGAATCCCAGTTGAAGCATTTAATAGCTTTAGAAGCCTTATAAAGTCATTGTGAAGGATAACTGAGAAAACATTTGTAAAATTTTCCATGGTACCATGACAGATAGTTGGCACTCAATAAAGGTAGCTATTATTTTGATGATATTTGTTATATATAAAAAGGAGATGTGGGAGAACCATCCAAGTTACTCTGCTGAGTTTTCAGTTGCACTATAAATTTACATGTTATATCTTGGCTTGTATTAGATCCTGTTGTCATAAGCTCTTAGCACCATGTACTTTTCCTTCAAAGCATTTACCACAAGTTGTCACTATGTACTTATTCTAAGATTATCTGTTTAATAGATAGATTGTCTATTAGGGTTCTGATATTAGCTATTTAATATCTTCCTCCCCATGCTTCTATAAGCCCCATAAAGGCAAAGAACATACATATTTTGTTCACATGTATATTACCAAATTCTAGCATAGCACCTGAAACAAAGTAAGTGCCCAATAAACTATCTGTCAATGAATGAATGCATGCATGGGTCTAAGAAATTCTGGTCCTTATATCACCTACTCAATACACATCATGAGAAGAAATGCACACATTACTTGGGGCCGAGGAAACTTATTTGTTCTGTCCCATCTCTATCATTGAGTCTGACTGTTCTACAATAGGCCATTTCCTGTACAATATAAATGTTCAATTGTAGGCCATTCTGCTATTGATTCATAAGTCTACCAATGTTTAGAGATTGTCCCAAACTGCTATACCACATCCCAGGTTCTGCCACACATACCTACCTACATGGCTGCCCAATAATACACTTTTCTCAGCTCATAGCAGCAATGGGGGAAAGCTCTGTTTCTTGCATTTTACTTTTTTTAATATTCTAAATTTATGGTCCTTCTTCTACAAAGTATATCAGTGTCATCTAGGAACCTGTTAAATATGTAGATTCCCAGATCCTACCTCTAGATATTTGATTCAGAATATCTAGTGTGAGGCCCAAGGATCTGCATTTTAAGCAAGTTCTCCAGGTAAGATGCAAAAAGACTGGCCCATGCTCTAAGAAACAATGTTTTAAAGGCTGCATTGAAAATAATTACCACAGATTTTATTAATGACTTTATGCAAATAAAATATTTTGAACCAACACTCCTGAGATTTAAGTGGACACAATGTGTGTAAACTGTTTTAAACTTCTCAGTGGAGTCCTAAAGGATTGACGGAGATAAAATTCTACATGAAGCAAAATAGGAGAGAGAGTTAAGATTTTTGATCTTTTTAAGAGGTTGAATATAAACTTATTTTGGAATCTCAAGGTATTAAATTATTGACTATTATAAAAGTTGCTGTTTAATTCAACAAAGAGAGAAGAGACCATTAACAAATACCCAGGCCTCCAAAATGTCCATTTCCAATGACTAAGGAGATAACACATAACACAATACTGAAGGCTTGCTCATGTTGTTCTGAAAGTCTTTGAACAAGTAATGAGGGCACCTGAGACTCTCATACTTGGTAGAGGTAATAAGATAAAGCAGAAAAAGTGCAGATCAAGACTGATCATCTCATCCACGCCAACGGGGCATTCCATATGGAATGTGGAGTCACAAAAGAAGCAAAAGTTCTCACTCTTGACAGATTGTCATCAGTTGTGCCTACATTGCTTCAAGAGGGCAATGACAAACACCCATGTTTAGTTTAATAGACTGCAGGGAGTAAATCTCTGAAAACTCAAAGCACAAGGCATACTGTTCATTTAAAATCATACATGTGACATATCTTCCAACTTAAATAGCTCCACTCTACAGGTGCTAAAGCGATTTTACTTCCATACACCTCCCACACACCTGAGAATAAATTATCAAGCTACATAATGGAATTCTGCCTCTAATTTAGAACCTGAATTTCACGTCTTTGGAAATGTATAATAGGGCTATGTCAACATTTTGCTTTCTGCACAGATAATAATTTAGCCTATCACCAGACACCTGTCTAACCTGTAATTTTTTCTTACTCCATTTTATTTTGTCTCCATGAATATGCAGATAACAGTGGTTGCCAGAGTGCTAAAGTGCAGGAGAAAGGAGCATGCATTTAATTATTTAGGTGGAAGTGAAGGGAGGTGCTCAAAGATGGTGAGTGCTAGCATTGGGATCAACTGTCCTTCTTCATTTCACCCAGATAATTAAAGACTATCTATTATACTTGGTATGGTTAGCAAGGATCCCCAAAAGGCAATTAGAGAAAGGAGGAAAAAAAGGATTATTAATGGAGCTGATGAAAGAATAACAGGGACTGACATAAAGAAGGCCAAACAGAAGGTATGTTCATCAAAAGAAGGTCCTTAATTGACTGTCCCTCTCATTTATTCAGAAAGAGCAGCAAAGACAGTCTTATCATCTAGTAATGTAAATGTTACCACGTATATTAAACAATGGAAAGACTCTCAGGTTCCTTGAGTTCTGTTTCAAAGAGATATAGCAGAAGCACCCAAGTTGTTCTGCCAAGTTATCAGGTGCACTATAAATTTAAATGTTATATCTTGGCTTGTGTTAGATCCGGTTGTCAATGTGGGCATTGATTCGTTATTTTACTAATTTAGAAAAAGCACTTATTGAGCACCTATTACATAATCAGGATTTTCCTAGGCACATAGAATAAAATAGAACAAGACACTTCCATCTACAATGAGTTTAAGTCTACTGAGACAAACTAGGGAGCAATTTCAACTCAGTATGTCTTCCACCTAGGACTTGGGGATTAAGGAAGGTTCCTGGAACTGATACTCAAGTTGTAATCCCAAGGACAGCAGAAGTTGAGATGACACAGTGAGGGGGATTGTGCAAGAAATGGATAAGGACATTTCCAGGTAAACACTTGGTTATAATAGAGAAAGCAGAATCAACAAAGATGTGGGGAGTAAGGAAGTATGCTGATTGGAGGCAATTACTGCAGAAAGAGAATAGAAAAGGTTTTTACTTTTTTATCCCACTGTTGCTAGACACAGTAAAATTCATCTTCCCTCCTAGCACCTCGAGCTATTCTCACCAATCAGTCAGGCTTTGAAGACTGACTTATGGTGGTCTCAGACCCATTCACTTGTAGCCAAGGTAAATACAAATTATATTTTCTTAATCTACCTACATACATCAAACCCTAAGGCTCTGTTTCCATTTGGCCTTTCTACTTTACTTCTTTCATTTCACACACAATGAACAATGATACCTACAGTATTGCCTTCCCAGACAGACTTAATACTATCTCTCTGTGTTTATATTGTCTAGATTAACTTTGTAAAAATGTATCTCTCCAAATTCTTCTGGTTTCATATTCAGTTGTGTTTATTTTCTTTTGAAAAGTTTTGAGTCTATTTGATGTTTTCAGGAGTGGCCTATCTGGCAAGCCTGGTCTTCTCACTCTTTGCTGTTGATATGATCTATGCATTAAGTGCTCAAATGCTAGGACTTTCACCTGGCACCAAATAAAGCACATTAAATGGACACATCCCTGCTCTTTAATTTATTTTGTACAGGGTAAGAGTTTACAATCACTTACATTTCCCTGTCCAGTTTTTCAAGAATTCCCAGGGGATTAATGAACTTTAGTCCTGAAAATCTTGTGCAATGGTGTGCTGGAACCAGTCCATACCAGCTCATAAGAGCCAACTGTTAAATTTTCAGGAACTTTGTGACCCAGTTGCTAAACATAACTGTTACTAAAAATTAAACTATAAGAACAAACAAATGAATTATGTGTAAACAGGTAACATATACTCAAAACTCATCACTTCCTAATTATTTTGCTACATTTTACTATTACCTATTTTCTTAAGTTTACTTCCATATACTGCTTCTGTGTGATGGTAAGGCTATAAAAGAGTGTGCTGCTGGACTTCTCATCTCAACCTGGTGTTTCATGCTGTCGTGTTGGCAGCTTGAAAACAGCCAAAGAGAGAGTATTCACCCCATAAAAACTGGAAAACCCCACAAATCAGGGCTCCTTTTTTTCTTTGGAAATCTAGTTGTTAAATCTGCGCCCTTACCCCATTGCTTGTATGGAATAAAGAATGGGAAAATTGGTTGAGAAGGAGAAAGAAGAGACATTGACAGAAAAACAGTAAACCAGTTCTAGTTATATGAAGAAAGTCCACTAAATTCATAGTTTAGGAGAGGATCAGTTACAATAAAATCATATTCTTTCTGAAGATGTGCAGATCTGGCCTCTGGAAGTTAACAGGTTTTAAGGAAAGTGCAACCATGACACATGACTCCTGTTTTTGTTTGTTTGTTTTCGCATTTTACAAAACAAGTGAATGTCAGAGAAGACAGTACAGAAGGCTTGAAGGGTATAAAGTCTGCTTTGGTCACCTGCCAACACACACTTATGCCCTGGCAGCGGTTTTTGTTGCTTAAGTTATTCCAGATATTTGAGAAATCCCAAAGTGGATGAACTTGTTTTGTGGATTTAGGTAAAAAATCACATAGTATTTCACATCCAAAATGACTTCTTCAGAGTCTCTGCAGATTTTGGGGACTATAACTGGTATCTCTGTGCTTCAGAGAATACCTAAGTCTCTTTAACATAAAAGCACAGGGTAGGTAACAACCTAGCTAACATCAACAATGCTAATAACATGAGTGAGTTTCACCAGATGGCCTTGAAGGATCTCCTGGAGTGTCTATGATTCCTAGAATATTCTTGCGGTACAGTCAAAGGGCAGAACTAAATATCCCATTGTTTGGGAAGGAAAATAGATATATTATGCTTTAGCAACTTGTCTAAATTTAGGAATAGATCCAGTTAAAAAAATAGGTCCAGAACCCCCAAATTCCAACTCCTACTCAAATATAAAGTACACTGTCAGATGGTAATGAACAGTGATTCCAAAGCCCCAGCTTTAATTCAAGCAAATTAGCCTCATGGATAAGTAAACAATGGTTCAAATCTTCAAATTTCTGAGGTTCTTAGGACCTTAGAATTCTCTATTAAATGAGCAAACAAAAGACAGATTTGTGTATCTGAAACTCTTTAGGGTACTTATCATAAATCCCAAAGGATAGAAGTCAACATTATAATTATATGGCAAACTTTCTCCTTAAGATTGTATAGCCTTGAATAATTGTATGACTTCTGCCTGATTTAAAGACCTCTCAGAGTCGATCCCATCAAATGAAAATTATAAAGTTTCCAGTTTAAAACTAGCTCTAAGCACTTCATACCAATGTATTATGAGTTGATTGACTGATAAACAAAGTAAACCTTCCAAGTCCTGTCTCATGAGAGTAAGGAAGTAATGCATGGGTACTTCCATTCATTCCCCAGACAGGGTGTCTCATCTGGCCATTTGTTCCAACTGGTTTTAGATAATCAAAAGCAGATTATGAGAGGCTAGACCAAAGCATTAAAAAAAATCAAGTTTCTAAAAACCTATCTTGGTCAAGATAACTTCTATTTCTGCTTCTGAAAATTACAGAATACTCTTGCAGCTTATTCAAGGAGATGTACTACAATTCTCTAAAATAGACATGAAATGTACCATAGAGTATATTTCTTGCTAAGGTTAATAAAAGGCATTCCTGTCATTGCCTGTCCAGGACAGACATAGCTAATCAATTAGGATAAGCCTGGATCTGAATCAATCCATGAGGCTCTTCATTCCCACTGTGCCTGGATTCAGTCTTATAATCTTTCTCCACACTCTCCAGCATACCACCATCAATTAATCTGAATTGGCACTTGAGACAAGTCCAGATCTTATCTGATTTTATTTCATTGAAAATGAGGGCAAGAGAGATTAAATAGCTTGCTTCATGTCACAATGGCAAACCAAGATTTGAAAATAAGTTTTCCAGTGCTCTTTCTATTGTGATGCACTACCGTACTTAGGGCACAGAAGGTTGGGTCTGTGAGCTGATGCAAGCTGAATTCCCAGCCATAGGTCTAAGGATCTGGTTGATGGATAACAGCAGGGCAGACTCTTTCTGAAAGGCAATGTCAGACATCTGGGAGATGGAACTGGCAATGTGTTGTTGCTCAGCAAAAAGCTTTAGTCAAACAACATCCTTTTCTTTCCATGCATGAATTATCAGTGTTTATGGTATAAAAGTCAAGTGAAGAAATTAAATGGGCTAAAGACAGAGCTCTAGGATTAAGGAACTCTGCAATTATTTATTAGTCTATTTACTTATTAAATTCACAGAGCTATGAATTTAATTATGAATAAACAAATCATTTTAATCTTAAAGGCTTATCCTTGTCCTACAAGTTGTGAAGACACAAGGTAGATATGTAGAGAATTGGAAGAAATAGCATAGGATATAGAAATGCAGAGTGGTAAAGAGGGAAATTTGGCCTTGCTTTTGTTGGAAGTATTATCTATGTTCTTTTTTTGAGTAGGTTTCATCAGCAAAGTCCAAGCCTCTGTTATTCTGTTATTCTTAATCTAAAGGTCAGATTCAGCAATGTTAGCAAACACTTTCAATATTTCTAGCAATACTAAAACAACCATTAGAAACACATGGCGTGACATTACTATTTCTACTTGTCCTGTAACATGCTTTTTTTTTTTTTTTTTTTTTGGCCATTTTAGGTTTCAAGACATTCATATGTGATAAGGAGGAACTAGTACCATGCATCCAGCAAACCCAAGAGCAATAATTTTTAGGTATCATTGTAAAAGGTCTGCAACTACCAGATGCATGCAACTATGTGGTTGGGACAGAGAAAAGGAGTCAGTATTGCAGGCACAGCAATACTCTGAGAAGAGTTTCAACGTAACAGCTGCCCACACAATGTGAATAGAATAATACCCTGTTCTGGCCTCAGAGACACTGACCTGGTTTCTACCTCCACCCTTGGCAATAAGCTTATTTTGGATGCGCCATTTTGACACTTGTTTATGTGGGTAAATACGACCCCAGAATTTCATATTTCGAAAACCTAGCTGAAATTCAGACATTCTAGAGGAAGAAGAATTCAAAAACATTGAGGTCTCTGCATATTCTTCCATTTTAATGCTTCAGCAGATGGTGTGACTCTTCTTCACTCAACAGGTGACTTGAAGAATTGGATGACTGCAAATAAGACTCTTGGTTAAAACTATGCATGTAGACAGTACAGCCTCATGGCCCCAGATTAATACCATTTATTAGAAACATAACATTCAGTTGACATTTTTATCAATGGAATTATTGTGAATTTTATAAACCAACTACAGTGGTAATATAACTTACTAGTGCTATTTTACAAATTTTGTCCCTAAAATAATCCACATTTCATTCAGAGAATATCTTGGTAAAGGGTGGACCAGCCTCTCTGGCCTTCTCATTGTCCTTTTATATTTTAGATATTTTTATTTTGTGCTAGATTATGTATATTATAATTTTAAACTAAAAAAAAAAAAAAAGAGGCCAAGTGCAGTGGCTCACGCCTATAATTCCAGCACTTTCTGAGGCTGAGGAGGGCGAATTACCCGAGGTCAGGAGTTTGACACTAGCCTGGCCAACATGTTGAAACCCCATCTCTACCAAAAGTACAAAATTAGCTGGGTGAGTGGCACACGCCCGTAGTCCCACCTACTCAGAAGGCTGAGGCAGGAGAATCACTTGAACCTGGGAGGCAGAGGTTGCAGTGAGCCAGGATCGTACCATTGCACTATAGCCTGGGCGACAAGTATGAAACTCCATTTCAAAAAAAAAGAAAAGAGAGAGAGAAAACACAGTTCAGTGCAGAGTACTAAACCAGGAGGCAGGAGATTGAGTTTTAGACTAGTAAATTTCCTCAGTGGTTTTGAACTTGTATTTATCCAGCCCTAAAACTGTCCATGGTCTCTGGGGATGCACGTGAAGAATAGTGAAATCATGTTTAAGAATATTTGGAGATCATTACTTTCTTACAACATTAAACACCATTTTGGCTCAGGAGATAATGAGAGGACCAGTGAGGGTGGTCCACATTTTTCACATTTAAGATATAAAATGTGTATGAGGGATATAGGCAGACACAGTGTTTTGTTTTAAGCTTCTCAGAAATTCTCTTCTTACAAGATTTGCTTTTTAACTGATAATAGCCCCATTTCCGGTCACAAAAAAAATCCTTCCAGATGAGGTTCTTCCCAGAGCTATTTCAGCCCTTTTGTACTAATTTACTGTTACTAGTTTTATAATAATAAAAATTAGGAAAGGCCCAGAGTCGAAAGGAAACCAATGCAAAAGAAATCTCTACATGAAGGCATCATCAGTCTGAGGTTGACAACCCCAGACCACAGTCACTGATGAAGCAGAAATAGTAATTAACTATGGAGGTCAAGAAGGCAAAAGACAGAGAAGCCCTAACTTTCAGGCATATATGATTAGAATGGAGAAGTTGAGAGCAGACATAAAGGGAAGGAGGGTTTGAATGTCTGGGCACATCTACAGGTATTTCTACCAACTTTGGCTTTGCAACTTATCCTCCACATTCCTAATACCACATTAGAAACGTGGCCAAGGCTGGGCACAGTGGCTCACGCCTGTAATCCCAGAACTTTGGGAGGCCGAGGCGGGCAGATCAACTGAGGTCAGGAGTTGGAGACAAGCCCGGCCAACATGGTGAAACCCCGTCTCTACAAAATATACAAAAATTAGCTGGGCAAAGCTACTTGGGAGGCAGAGGCACGAGAATTGCTTGAACCCAGGAGGCGGAAGTTGCAGTCAGCCGAAATCATGCCATTGCACTCCAGCCTGGGCAACAGAGTGAGACTCTGTCTCAAAAAAAAAAAAAAGAAAAAAGAAATGTGGCCAGGATTCCTGATTGCAACTTCAACAGCAGGACAATCCAGTTCAATGTTTCCCAAAGTTCACTATGCTTATCACTCGTGTTACACAAGATGATTTTAAGTAATACACACATTTTAAATTTTCATTTTAGTTGTCATGGGTTTCTTTTTTATGTGTTAGGAAACGAGAACATAAAACCCGTAATTTCTTAGATGTTCTTTCTTGAGACAAAACTATAATATGTTTTTTTAAGGTCCATTCATTTAAAGAAGAAATTCTGGAAGTAATACAAGAGGTAATATATAGACACGGAAAAAAATCATAAATGGTCTTTGAGTAAGTTAGGTTTGGGAAAAGCCGATGTCATGTGGCTGATATTAACAAATGTTTGTTTTCTTGTTCCTCTTTGTCTCCATATGTTCTATTCTGAGCAAGGGTCCTGAGGTATGACACATTTGCAGTAAAGATGCTCAAGTGAACATGGGAGTCAGGACTTGGTCCTTTTCTGTTCCTGGCAAGATGTCATCTGCTGCCTGATGGGAAGCCCACCACTGCTTGGCCCCTCTACAGAAAATGCTTGCCACTTTTTCACCCCAAACCTTTTATAGTACAAAGAGTCAGAGTTTATAGTACAATTTGCAAAGAGTCAGAGTTTTAACTGTTTCTTTATATTCTCATATTTGGAAGGAGTCTCCCCTTAAATGCTGCTTTCATTGAAAAGAAAAAGAAGCAGGCACCAGGTTACAAGAGGTTAAGAAAAGGAAAAGGCAGCCAGTCACAGTGTCTCACGCCTGTAATCCAAGCATTTTGGGAGGCTGAGGCGGGCGGATCACAATGTCAGGAGATCGAGACCAGCCTGGCTAACATAGTGAAACTCTGTCTCTACTAAAAATACACACACACACACACACACAAAATTAGCCAGGTGTGGTGGAGGGCGCCTGTAATTCCAGCTACTCGGGAGGCTGAGGCAGGAGAATCGCTTGAACCCAGGAGGTGGAGATTGCAGTGAGCCGAGATCAAGCCATTGTGCTCCAGCCTGGGTGACAAGAGTGAAACTCTGTCTCAAAAACAAATAAATAAATAAATAAATGAAAAGGTACAGGAAGAGGGCTGAAGTAAGGAATGCTGTATCCTTATATATTAGAACATCATATAAAGGCAGAGGTTTTTAAACATATTTAAAACTATTTTAGCTATTTATTCTATAATCACTCATTCCTTTATTCCCTCAATTCCAGCAGGGCAAATGAAACTTTATCTCACTCCAAAACGGTTCTTAAAATTGCATTACTTTTTTTTTCCTTAAGAACCTGGAACTTATTTAACTTAGGGAATGTATCAGTTTAAGGCCAAAAATATGTCTCACAAGTTTTCCCCATGTATGCCAGGATTTGTGGTAAAGTCTAATAGGGAAGTCCACCTTGGCCTCACGAACAGATAATGTGAGAATCACATAAAGGAAGAATTAGAGGTTGGAGTTCTCAGGGAAGAGAGAAACTTCAAACACATTCTTCTTAAAATATGGCATGTTTTTAAAAGATCATGTGGGCCCATGAGCCTCCCAACTTTAACAAGTTATCGCAGACTGTCCCAATCCACTGTCCTTCCTGATAAACTCTCTTGTGATCAGAGAAGTCTATCAGGAAGTAATTTTGGCTAAAGCAAAGGAATGGCCAACAGATCTAGTTAATCTTGGTCACAACCAGTATCAGGCTCTCCTCTCTCTCATAGAGTAACTGAGAATGCAGGTGAGAGGCAATGAGGTAACGATGGGTACAGAGCTGTAAGAAATACCTATTAATTGTTACTATGTAAAAAGTACAGAGGCAGGGCTGTGTGAAATACACATTTGTAAAAGGAGTAGATAAAGCTTTTATTGTGCAAACTATGAGTCAAGCACAATATTAAGTAATTTTCATATTACAGCTTATTTGAGACTAACAATAAACGTGTGAGGTAGGTATTATACAGATGAGGAAAATCAGATGCAAAGATGCTAACTACCTTGCCTAAAGTCATATAATGAAATCAAAAAGGAGGGGATGGTGATAGAAGTGGGTGGATCTTAAGCCTGTCCAACTCCCCAATTCTCAAGTGTTTTATTTGCTTCTCTTTATCTGCTTGTTGTTTTTGCTATTATTTTTCGAGTCCTTACTACATATCAGGTATTATACTAAATGCTTACGTGGATTATATTAGTAAACCTTCACAGCAACCCTATTACATAGGTACTGTTAATTTCAGAATGTGATAGATGATAGAACTGAGGCACAGAAAAGGTACATTACTTACTAGAGGTCACACAGCTAGCCAGTGGTGGATCTAGGACTTGAATCCAGGCAGTTTGATTGCAGGGTCCAGACTCTATCACAACAGTATTCTTTGCATTGTTGTGTCTGACTCCAAAATATTTTTGAGAAGATACAAGAACCTGAGGCTACACTGAGCACTGGTGCTAACAACACACACACACACACGAGTGTGAACTGTTATCCTGATGACAGGTGTAACAGGAAACCAGGAGATGGTAACTGGCTGTAGCATGAAGTAGCTAGGGAATTCTATTGCCCTCATTAAAATGATTCAATTGTGAAAATCATCTGATTCAGAAGATCTTAATATTCACTATGATTAAGATGTCTTAATTCAATGAGTGATGATTTTGGATTCATAGATCAGACAAATTAGACAAGCAAAATGTGGGTAGCTGTCTTAAAACTACCTCTTTTTTTTGCTAAATAAGTTAAAAACAATAATTGCTACTCTCAATAGCAATATGTAAAAAGAAACATGATACAAATTTAAATTTGTGAAAAACTACATACCCTGCAAATATTTTACACTATTGGAATGGTGAAAATGATGTCAAAGATCACACTGGCTCACAAACTCGCCCTTGAGAACCATGGTTCTAGTTGCAAACAACAGCGGACATTTATTGAGCATCTACATGACAGGAGCATTGTATACATTATGCTGAATCCTTATCATAACTCTACAAAGTAGGTATCATTACCCCTACTTAAGAGACTGGGAATTTGAGTTTCAGAGAATTTAATTGTCATGACCAGAGCTGCCCACCTAGTAAGGGGCTTTATCTAAACACACATCCCTCTAACTTCAAAGCTTATGTTCTTTCTCTTGCTTGTGTTGCCAATCAAAAATTTGGTACGGCAGAGAGTTATGCTCCTATACCATCAATGGGTTTATAAGTTTCAAATAATTAGAACATACTGTATCCTGAATATATGGTAAACATTCTAAAAACAAAAATACATGTTGAATGTGCCACCTATTAATTGACTATAGACACACAAATCTATGTATGAAGCCATGGTGTCATCAGGAAAACAAGATTCTTTGTTCAGTGATCACCCATGAGTACCTCACCACTAGGAGGCTGTTTTGCTCCTGTCCGGTAGCTAAGCTGATGTCTAACACAGGCCAAGCCTCTAAGAGGAGGGGTGTTTTAGGAAATGAAGACTCTGGGTGCATGGAAGTGCTGGAAGCATGTGGGAAGACCCAGCCGAATCCATTTAAATCTCTGACATATTCTATTTTATAATATCCTGTTCGTGTACTCCAGAATATATGTATGAGATGAAAGGGGACATAGAGCCAGTCAAACCCACCACTTTAACATTTCACAGAGGGCAAAATTGAGACCCAAAGGGATTCAGTGACATCCCCAAATCACCCAGCCAGTCAGAGCAGTAAAAGGATTAGAATATGAAAATTACTCAATCCCATGCTAGGAATACTGGTTCTTGCTGAGGGTAAGTACTGGGAAACTTGTTATGTAAGAAAGAAATACTGTAAAAGACAGGCTTCCCAGAGATTGGTAAAGGAACAACTGTTTAAATTACAGTACTCAGAGCACTGTCGCCAACTCCAGAAAACCACTCTTGGGAAAGAGGGTCCCTTTCAAGCCACTAACGCTGGGGTTAAATGTATAATGTTTAGGCTAGAATATTTTTTGCATTTGAAGTTGCTTGGAAACTGACTTTTAAGATGATATTACAAACATGAATGTTCTAATTAATATAATTTAATTACTTTTTTATGACTTAGATTTTTAGGATCTCATCATTTAATTTAATCATTTGATGAGGTTATCATTAAAAATACCAGTTAAAGATCTATTAAATATGCAGAGGTTCTGCTTAATGAAGTTTGGCTAGTAATTGAGTGCATGCTCACAATAACCTTATATTTTCTCTCTAGTTTTATAGTGAAAGCACCTACTGCTATGCTTGGCATGTAGCAGATACATAATGGATTTTGATTTCTCTCTTCCTTTTCCCTTAGGAGCACACATGCTATTTTTGACGTGGGCAGGAGCATGTATATGTGATACATGTATATGTGCATGTGTATGTGTGTGTATCTATTGATGGAGAATTGAGCACATGACTGCTACAAAAGCCCAGGCTCCAAAGGACCTGCTTTATAGAAATCCTATCAGTGGTGGTAGTGAAATGGTAACCAGAATCCCCATCAGACGCTTTACCTGTGCACTGTCAGTCCTGTTCTATAACCTGCAGTAACACATGTCTCTCCAGCCCCAGTCCTAACCATAGCTAACTACAGAAGGATCTGAAACCAATGTCATTAGACAAATCCCTTCTCCCTTTAAAGTAGTGATTCTTCTCTAGAGGGAAAGACCCCATTAGTCTCAGCTAGGGTGGTGCTTCTCAAACTTAATATGCATGTACATTCCTTCAGGGTCTTGTGAAAAGGCAAGTTCTGATTTTTTAGGTCTAAGATGAGGTCTGAGATTCTGCATTTTTAACTGGCTTCCAGGTAATGACAAATGCTGCTGGTTCATAGACCACACTGTGGGGATCGCAGGAAGGATCTAGGAAGCAACTACAAACTCTGTATTCCTGCCCAAGGCCACCTCCTTTTACTGCAGTCATGAGTTCTCATACTGGTGGAGTGTGTTAAATCCTTCTGGTGAGTTAGAAAAGAAAATTATTTATAATGAGAAAGCTATAGAGATGGAGTGAGAATAAGAAGCATGGGAGAGAGGGAGAAAAGGGGAGAGACCGTGTGGGGAAGACAGAAAAGGCAAAGTGCGAGTTTTTAGGTCTTTAGAGACATTCATAGTCCATTCTTCTATGACAGCATCCATTTTGCAGTTTTCTTCCCCCTAGAGTATTTTTCAAATCCTCATATTACAATTTTTATAACTAAATGCATTTGTGAAATTCCGTTTCTGAAATTGCCATACAATAGACAATTATGTAAGGTTCTCTCCCACACCCTAGCCACTGAGAAAATCAACAACTACTAACCTATATCAAGACAAAATTTCAACAGAGATTACAGATCTAATTGGTTTGTATTAATGATTAATGAATTGAGCAACACTTCATCCATAAAAAAGTCAGTGCTCCAATAAGCATGGCAGAACAGTTGGTTTTTATAAGGCAGCTTAAGCAGGGACAAGGAAATAGAATAATACTAAAGGCGGATTGGTTAATAGCAGGTTAGTTTCTTGTAAAGGTTAAAGCAGAGAGGACATCCATACTCTGCCGGCTCAGGTTAACTGCCCTTTCCAATTGTTTGCTGTGAATCTCCTGTTTTTACAAAAAAACTAGTCTGTTAAAGGATTTTCCTGCTTCCTTGAAATTTCAGTTTAGTCATATGCCACTTAGCATGAGTGACTCCATTTTGGTTTGGTCTGTTGGGGTATGGTACAGGAGCTCAGTCCAAAAAAAAAAAAGGCATCCTATAATTTTATTTAACACTTGTTCTCTAGAACAGTGGTCCCCAGCATTTTTTGGCACCAGAGACCCGTTTCATGGAAGACAATTTTTCCCTGGGGTTGGGGATGGGGAGTTGGTTTCAGGATAATTCAAATGCACTACAATTACTGTGCACTTTATTTCTACTATTATTATATTGCGATACATAATGAAATAATTATACAACTCACCATAATGTAGAATCAGTAAGAGTCCTGAGGTTGTTTTCCTGCAACTAGGTGGTCCCATCTGGAGGTGATGGGAGACAGTGACAGATCAACAGGCATTAGATTCTCATAAGGAGCGCACAACCTAGATCCCTCGCATGTGCAGTTCCCAATAGGGTTCACAGTCCTGTGAGAATCTAATGCTGCCACTGATCTGACAGGAGACGGAGCTCAGGTGGGAATGCTGGCTTGCCTGCTCCTCACCTCCTACTGTAACAGGTCAAGGACTGGTCCATGGCTCGGGGTTGGGGATCCCCACTCTAGAACATGGTGTGAACATATCTGCGTATGGGAAGGGAAAGTGAAGCATCACCTATTTCCCTTTGGATTCTAGCAGTAAATGAGCAACTGGTGTAAGAAAGCTTCTTACACCATTTCATTCGCTCCATATGAACATAGTCTATGGAGGTTTTTTAATCTGGTAAACTATGCAACAAAGTGGAAAGAGCCAGGATTTGGAGTCCAACTTTTCTGGGTTTTCATCCTCACAATTTGTGTAGCTTTAGGAAAATTACTGAAACTCTCTCAGGCTCTATTTCTGCATCTATAGAATATGGATAATTATGTTCCATCTTATAGGTTCTAAAAAGAACTAAATGAAATAATACATGAAAGTGTCTATCATAGTGCTTAGCACTGGGTAGACACTGAATCGATAAAGGCTAACATTGATATTTTCATTTTAAAAATGAAAATCATTATTTTCTTTTAAAAGTATAAGTGATGATGACAAACAAAAATCATATTATCGTTATAAGTTATTATTAATTAGCCATTTTAAGGTTACATTTAAAAGGAAAGAGAATAAACCTTAAACACCATAATTGACAACATGACCCACTTCAAGCCCTCAGAATCCACCTGTCGTAGGCTTCCTACAGAATGTCTTCAAACCCATCAAAACAATATTTTAATTCCAGAAGATTTACGGGAAATAGGAAGAAATGTTAACATCAGCTATTTTGGCTTTTACAAGTATCTTATAATTTAAGAAGAAAGATATAGTTTCCATTTAAGAGTTAAGAACATTAATGATAAAGTCTAACTCCAAGGTGAATATATAGTCACTGTAATTTTTTAAATATCAATTACTATTAATTGAATACAGACAACCCTTATGTCATTCCACTTAATTCCCATCCACACCATCTGAACATGACGGCTACTCACTTTCAACTTCACAGAGAATTTCTCTCTCACAGAAAAGATTGACTTTTAGACCATCTGGATATCATCAGAAATGAAGATCAGAAAGAATAATGTACTGACTGAACAGACATTGAAACAGCTAGTGTGGTGGGTGACAAGAAGCCCATGTTTTTGTTTTTTAAAAAAACATTTTTGTCATTTGGCTCGTATGTATTTCACATTTCGAAATATTTTGGAACAAGCATTTAAACTGTGAGATTAAATTTCATCATTATGGAGAAAGAAGCAGTCCTAATGAAAGGCACTGCCAAGTCACCCAGACAGCTGACCCCTCTTCCAACCTTGTTGTCTGTTTCAGGAGGGAGCTCGGGTCAGAAGATTCATGTGGAGTGAGAACGCCTGTAAGGCAAATGGGGAGGTAATCATGCCTGATAGATTGGAACTGCTGAGAGTTGAGTTCTGTCTAGCTCTGTGGGCATCTCCATGCTGCTTTGGGTGATTCCTTCACCTCCCAAATCTTGCTCAATCTTTTCTGCTACCAAATGTAAAGAAAAACTATTCTAGGTCCCTGATTCTTTACCAGGCAGAACTGGTTAGAAGGAGAAGGATATAATTCATGAACATTTGTAAACTACACATATAACGTGGGGCACACATTACTTCCACCCAATCTATGATACTGGTAGAGAAGGAAGTGGCATTGAAACTTGGAGCTGCCATGAAGACGGGTAGTATGCAGAGACTGCAGGGCCCAGGCACCAGTTCCTCTCTTAGCAGTTAGCAAGGTAGAACCAACAAATGCAGTCCCAGGCTGCAAGAAAGGAAAGGCTGAAGCCTAACGCAGAACTGCTCCAGTAGGGTCACATTACATTACACACATTCTGTTATGGAAACCACGCCTTTTGGAGCAAGGTCAAAAGCAAATTATGGCATGTCTGGGAAATGTCAGGCCTTGGAGTTTTCCAAGATTTTCCCTCCCTTCTTCCTCGTTTATATTGCAGTCTGTGGCTGCCTCAAAACCCCAGCTTTCTTGAAGAGGGGAAAGAAGAAAACCTATACCCAATCATTAGTAAGTAAAACAAATATTCAAGTGCATCTGTACTTAATTAGTTTTCTTCATCAAGGTCTTTCACATGGGGACCTCACTCTCTGAGGCAATTTGAAGATGCTGTATGAAGAGTTTGATGGGTGAAAATAGACCAAGAACAATTGATGGTCATCATGTGTACAGTAGTGTACACTACTGTCTTGCTATTCGTGGGGGACTGGTTCCAAGACCCCTGTCAGATACCAAAACCCATGGATGCTCAAGTCCATTCTATAAAATGGCATAGCATTTGCATATAACCTATGCACATCTTTCCATATACTTTATTTATTTATTTATTGAAACAGAACCTTGCTCTGTCACTGAGGCTGGAGTGCAGTGGTACAATCTTGGCTCACTGCAACCTCTGCCTCTCAGGTTCAAGCGATTCTCATGCCTCAGCTCCCTGAGCAGCTGGGATTACAGACATGCACCACCTACACCAGGCTAATTTTTGTATTTTTAGTAGAGAGAGGGTTTTGCCATGTTGGCCAGGCTGGTCTGAAACTTTGGACCTCACATGATCCACCCACCTCAGCCTCCCAAAGTGCTAGGATTACAGAAGTGAGCCACCGTGTCTGGCCCTTCCACACACTTTAAATCATCTCTAGATGACTGATAACGCCTTATACAATGTCTACACATCACCTCATTTTTGTGGATTCAATATAGTAGATGGCACGTAGCAAATTCAAGTTTTGCTCTTTGGAACTTTGTGGAATCTTTTTTTCAAATATTTTCAATCTGCAATTAGTTGGCTTGATGGGTAAAGAACATATGAATGTGGAGGGCTGACTGTATCTTTTTAATAAGTAGACCACAGTAAGGGCACACAGAGACAGGAAGCTAATGGTTATGACAGTTGTTTTCAACCCTGCTTGTCTTTCATGTTTTTAGCTCAGAAAGTCTGGGATCAGGCCTTGGCACAAACATACTTATTTTAAATCTCCACAGAATTGAGTTACAGATTTGAGCACTTGGCTGCAGAATCAAACCAACATCTGTTCAATCACTAATTATGACAATCCCTGCCACTCCACTGTTCCCCACAAGATGCACAAGTTGCTTTATCTCTCTGAAATATGTTTAATATTATACTTGCATTGAACAGTTATTGCAGAGATTAAGTAAATAAGCTTAGAGCTGGCCATCATACACATTAAATAAACTATTACCTACCTCTCATTATTTATCATTACTACTTTTCTTCTTATGACTAAATTCGATGCAGTTAAATTCCTCTAGAGGTTGTCAAAGGACAATATCACTGTTCTACAGTATATGGGTTATATCAAGACTTTACTTTCTGTTCTTCCTTGAGTAAATACGTTCTGTCCCATGTGTAACTAATAGTGAGCTACTCTATAGGAGGGTTCTGAACTTTGCATATGGAACCTAGTTTACAATAAGTGAAATTGCCAAGTCACAGGGAATGCATATCTTACATTTTGATATATGTTGCCAAACTGCCTTCCAAAAAATTGTACCAATAACAAACACATGCATTTTTCAACTGAGCACCTATTATGTTCTGGGAACTGTGCTAGATCTCATTTTATTCTCAATACAATTGTACCCAGTAGGTTTTATCTTCTTTATCTGCCATATGACAAAATGAAGCTCAGGTGTGTCCAATCATGTGCTGAACTCATACTGGCAGTAAGTGATAAAGAAGAATTTGAACCAGATGCTTTCCAACTGCACCATGGAAAAAATATAACCCAGGATAAAAATTAATTTGGGGTGTTGAAATATGCCTACAAACCTATCAGATTTATAACTGAATGATGCTAATCTGTGCATTTGTTTAGTTGTCTGTAAAATGAGAAAGTTCAACTTAAGTAGCGTCTAAGGTTTCCTCCAATTCAACGAGTCTGAGATAGGAAGTACCATTTGGCATCGGTCCTGAGGGGGGAAAAGATGTCTATGTATAAGTATTTTTAGATCATGATTATGTTAGTTGTTCTCCATATTTACTAAGTACCAACCAAAAAAAGAAAAAGAAAAGAAAAGAAAAGAAATCCAACATAAAGCCCAAAGGTTTTAGTTGACTTGAAAGAAGATCACCTAGGGATTATCTGACTGTCTCAGTGATAAAACCCAGATATATTAATGGGTTCTCTGTCCTTAAACATCTCCAGTAAGGAAACAGACCATTAACAATCATTTGTGGTTTGGGTGTAAATATGTCTGAAGCTCAAAGCTTAACCAAATGATCTTCTGAGGTCCTTTCAGCATTATTTCTATGACTCCTACCATGCTAGAGATTCAGGCTTATTTCAAGGTTATGGCTGACACGGTGACCTTACTGATGAAGGCATGAAAAAATTCTAATTCTGTATTCACCAAAGTTAAAATCATTTTGCCTGTTGTCAGTTCCTATAGCTGTAATGATTAAGCACTAAGTCGACAATTTTAAAATGTTGGGTTCTTCTTAAAAACGTGGTTCACTAGTCCTCATCCCTGGGAGATTTTAATTCACTAAATGCTTGATGGGAGCAGGAATCTGCACTGGTACTCAAAACCCCAGGAGATACTAAATGAAGTGATTCCTGTGCACTACTATAAGGAACAAATATTGCACACAGCTGATGCAGCCGAGGGGCAAAAGAGGCATCATCTCTCATCTTGCAGATGCTCAATATATAAAGAAGAAAAGCCACTCCAAGGTTAGAATAGGTAGTCTGGAAAAGGAGTTCCTTTGGGTATATTTTTCTGCTGCATGTCATTACTGAGTTACCAAAGACCATATACATTGTATTTTGTTGTAGCTTTTGCTTAAATTATATTGTTAAGTTAAGCTCTATTTATTGATAAAATAAATCAAGAAAAATGGTATAAATAAGTATCAATATGAAACTTTTATAGTCTCTTTTGAGTGGCTTGCCATCCTTAGTTTCACAAACAACATATAATTTCCTTCACTGAATTCACTATTTTAAAATCCCATTATAGCATTTCTCAAGAGAGAAAATTTGTCCACTGTTTCTTTTGGAGATACGTTAACAATTTAATCCTATCCTATAGAAATACATGATTCAGTCAATAATATTTATTGATCACTTAGCAATAGACATATATAAATAAACAAAATAGACAAAACCACTGCTCCCATAAAGCTTACAGACTACTAGGGAAAGTAATCATTAAATGTAAAATGTGAAGTATGAACAATATTATAAATGCAAGTAGACGATGCTGTGAGAGGATACAGTAGAGAAACCCTATTCAACGCATGAGCTCACGAGATCATGTTTTCCTGAAGCAATATGTTAAACTTGAGACTTGAAGAATTAGAAGGAGTTTGCTAGGGAAGAGAAGGTAAAGAGAAAAGCATGTGAAAAAAGACATATATATTCAAGGACCAGAAAGGAGGTCTGGGTGGCTAAAGCATGAAATCATTAAGGCAGAGAAGCAAAAGAGAAAAGGGTCATTTTAAAGGCTCAGTTAAGGATTACAGACTTCACCTCAAATTCAATGTGAAACCATTAAAGGGTTTTAAGCAGAAACAAAATAGATCTGATTTGTTGTTTTAGAAGATTACTTCTCGCTGCAACACACTAGTAGAATGGTAAAAGGGCAGAAACGGATGCTAGGAGATCTGATCAAAGGCTCCTGAAGTGATCCAGGTGGATGATATTGGTAGACCCAAGTATGATAGTGGCAATGGGATGGAGAGAAGCAGGTGGATTCACAAAACATTTAGGAGACAGCATTGGCAGGAATTTTTTGATAGATTGGGTGTGAGGAAAATAAAGAGTCAAGAACACTCAGGCTTGAGTGTTGCTCACTAGCCTGAGCAATTGTGTACCATTTCCTGAGATAGGCAAAGACAGAATAGGAAAAGGTGGTGACAAAGGGATAATGGATTTAGACAAATGACTTTCTAATGTCAATTCAGGAATATGAGAAATGTAGTTAATTGGTAAGTAGCCCTATGAGAATCAAGCAAAAGAATATCCATCTCTCCTATTCAGTTCACTCCAATCATTATCATCTCTAAAATACCATTTAAGATGAAGCTCTTGATATAGCATCCAATAAATGCATGGTCTCACAGCAATTTCCTGCCCAAGCTTCGACTTCCACAGAATTCTGAGCCTTAAAAACCAACAATTTTCTAAGCTGAACCATACATTAAGTCAAGCGGTTTAAGGAGCATGTCTGTAATGATATTTGATCTGCTTTTTTATTCCATCTATTATAAAATCTTTCAGAGATGCCAAGATTGAATTAATTGACCACTGTATACTCATCATTAACATATCTCAAAAAGAAATAAGGAAACAATATTGGAGGTCCCTTTACTATTGGGGGTCTCTTAGAATATAAATATGTCTGCACTTACTGTACAAATATTCATTGAAATTTTCAAATAAATATTCTTAATAATCCAAACTACAATCCAGTAGGATTTAAACTGGGTCAGAAAATATCTCATAATATATGCTATGTACTGAGTTCCTATTTAGTGCTATGTATTTAATTTTATGTCTTTCAACAACCCTAGAGACCATCTGATATCAGGTTGTGAAAAGTGGAGTTGGGTAAGACTGAGTTGGCCAAAGTCACGTGGTTAGCAGGTGTTGGAGCTGGAATTCATACCCAGGCCTACCTGGCACCTGTGCTCTTCCCACTTCTCAGAGCTGCCTCTTGTGAATTCAACCAACCAATAAAGTCAGATGATATTTTCAGGTTTTGAGAAAAATGTTAGGATTCTTCCCAAAGCTGCAATTGGGAAACAGCTTCTTATAAGACTCTCAATCCTCTTTATTAGAAGCATAGTTGACATCTAGCAACCCCTTATTACACATCATTCATTTTTCTCAATGACCAGTTGAGACATTCGTTTTAATGATAATGCATGTGAAAAGAATACCCTTGATTTATTTCAACCTAATTGATGAAGAGTGTGTGCAAAAATACACCATTAAAAATGATACTTAAATTGCCCCAAATTGGAAACAACCCAGTTGTTCATCAACAGCAGAAGAAAGAAGTTGTGGAGTATTTAAGCAACTGACTACTCTATAGCAATGTGAATGAACTTAGTATAACTGCAGACAACAACATGGATGAATCTCACAAATATAATGCTCAATGAAAGAAAAGAGAAAAAAACCATCATATATAGTGGAATTCCACGTACCTAAAGTAAAAAAACGGGCAAAACTAATCTATGCTGCTAGAATGCAGGCTAGTGGTTACCTTTGAGAGGGCGGTGACTGGAAGTGAGGACACAGGATGAAAGGGTTCTGGGTGCTTGTAATGCTCTGTGCTGGGACATAGGAGTGTTCACTTTGTGAGTATGTATCACGCTTTATATTTATGATTTGTGTACTTTTTCTGTGTTACTTTAATATAGTTTAATAAAAAATTTAATAAAAGATAACATTGAGATCTTAGATATTTAGAGCAGTGTAATGAATAAAAATACCAAAAAGTTCCCTATGTTTAATCTCTGACTTAAAATTTATAATAAATATATAATGAAAAGTATTCACAAAAGCACAGATAAAAAATTTTAAAAACTCAAAATGCTGAAAACAACAAGTTGTTGAAAATACCTTTCATAAAAGGTTATCATGGCATTTAAAAGACTCCAAGTGAAGGATAAGACCACAGAAAGACTTCAGCCCTATGGAATACTGAATGACACCTCCCATGGCGATCATAGATAAATTACTAAATTCTTCAGTTTCAATGAAACCATATCTAAGAGCAGGATAATTCCTACCTTCCTCATAGGGTGTTGTGCTGCTTAATTAATGTTTGTAAAATACTTTCTGTTCCCTGGGTGAAAGGCACCCCTAAAGAGCAAAGTATAATTATGTTTTAATTGCAGGTCTAATTTTGAAGACGCTAATAAAATGTGCCTATGAGTAGTAATTTAATCTGATCACTCCATTAGAACTACAGCCATGATTTCTGTCTTCTGCCTGAAAATATCACCTGCTATACTTGAAAAATGGCTTTTTGTTCATTTGCTTTTTAAGTCTTTCTTTCTTGGCTTCTCTATCTGTAAAATGGGATAACATGCTTTCTGTTATCTACAAGTATTTCTTCATTCTTTGCAAAACCCTTCAGGGATCCTTAAATGAAAAGAAGGCACGTACTGGTACAAGAAGAAATGAAGGCTCCTGCCACCTGGGGAGAATGGAATTGCTTTTCTCTGGGGGAAAATAAAGTGCCAGTTGTCCTGCATAAAGGCCACTGAAGGGATGGCCCTACAGAAGGCAAGGCTCAGAGCAGCCAAGCTCCTGGAATAAGGACGTTTGGAAGACAGTTTGTTGGCACTCAGGGGTTATATTTTATTTTCTCAAAGAGACAGTTGATTCTACTCTTTTTTGTTGAGGCCACCTTTATTTCTGCTCTCAATCCAGACAGTTTACACTTACACAAAACCAGTCATTAGAAATCCACCAGTAAGTACAATTCAGAGTATGACCCTTTATGTATTATGAGATGACCAACCAAATGAGCTGGGAGTTTGCTTTTCTAAGCCCTGAGCCTGGGTCTTTCAGGGATCCTAACTTGGAGAGAGCAAATAATTATGCCACTATGGATTCCATATTCAAGAAGAGAAGACATTTGTAAGGAAGAAATTACAACAATATTTTTCATTTCTCCTATTTAACAGGCTAAGTAAAACATGAAGTGACCCACAAAAAGGTTTTGCATTCCTTGATGAAAATTTTTAAAAACTGCAAATCACACATTAACTAACAATATAGAGCTTTTCTCGAATTTATTTCCCCCAACATGTGGACTTTAGTAATGTGGTTTTTTCTTTTTTTCTTTCTTTTTTTTTTTGAGACAGTCTTACTGTGTCATGCAGAAGTGCAGGGGTATCATCTCGGCTCACTGCAACCTCTGCCTCCTGGGTTCAAGTGATTCTTGTGCCTCAGCCCCTCTACTAGCTACAATTACAGGCATGCACCACCGCACCCGGCTAATTTTTGTATTTCTAGTAGAGATGGGGTTTTTCCATGTTGGCCAGACTAGTTTCAAACTTCTGGCCTCAAGTGACCCGCCCAACTAGGCTTCCCACAGTGCTGGGATTATAGGCATGAGCCACCACGCCCGGCCTGTCTTCTATTTAATTAATATACAGAAATATTTCTTATCACCCCTCTTTGATAAAAGGAAATAAATGTCCAGTCAGACCAGACAACTCCCAGCTGCAGGTCACATTTTGGGGCAATACAAACATGGAAATATCTGTATAAAAATGTTTAATAAATAACCTCCCTTTCTCCACAAAGACAAATCATATGGAGGTACTTTAAAAATAAAAAGCAGTGTATACCTTGTTGACAAGAGATGTGACTTTTCAGTGGCTAAAATTCCCCTGAAAGACTAGAATGTCTGTTTGAATACCTTTGAGCAACCATTAAAATCTTTCAGGGAACAATACTGATGCATTCCCTTAGGAAAATGCAAACCAGTCAAGTGTGCTGGGTTAGTGATGTCTATAGAATATATATAAAAATAGATGTATTATGTCATATATATTATACACACACATACACATTCTCTCTCTCTCTCTCTCTCTCTCTCTCTCTCTTCTGTTGACTCTGTTCTCTGGAGAACCCTAATACAGCTAACATAAACAGTCAAGTCAGCATGAGCCTAGTTCAAGGTAGACTGATTCAAATACCTTTCTATAGGACCAATAAATTAAGAGAGATTCTAGAAGTTTATATTGTAGTCCTTAGAGCCATCTACCAAACATTTCCAATTATGACATTTGGGCATGATTTAATTATAAGAAGTGTAATCTTTGTAGTTAGGCATGGTCATGTGGCTTGCTTTGTCCAACAAAATGTGAGCAGAAATAATGTGTGCTATTTCCGAGCACAAGTTTGAAGAGCCAGTGAGCAGTGTGCCACGGCTTTCTTTCCCTATACTACAGCTACTGGCAATGTTCCAGGTGGCGTCTACTTTGTCGGCTGAAGTGCTGGAGTGATAATGCCATGAAGCAGAGCTCCTGGCTCACATACAATGGATGTGCATATAGTGTAAGGAAGAAATAAAACCCACTGCCTCAAGACACTGAGATTTGGAGTCTGTTACGGAAGCCATCGCATCACCTAGCCTCGCTGACTGATTCAGATTTTTACCAGGGTAAAGACCTCCTTAAAACTTCTGGGAGGATGACAGAGGGTACATGTTATCCTTATAATTTCACCCTCCCCTCAGTCTCACACAGCCTGGTCCTGGCCTGTGAAATCCATTTCCTTTGTACTCTGTGACGCCCGGAGAGACTCTCAACATTACTCTTCTAAGTCCCCAGCAAGGTCACCACTTCAAAGGACTACCAGCCCAGGCAGGTGACCTAAATGAATAAGCAGACCATTGCTTGCATATCAAACATTTCTTAACTTCTCACCTCTTCCTCAAGAAAACACTTTTCTTGAAACACTAGGTCCTTGTGACCTGGCGTTCTCTTCTATTCAAAGAAGCAGTAGAGGTGTGATGATGAATTGTAACCACAATGCTATACTAGTGTTGGGGAAATAACAGGGACCAAGGGCAGCTACAACCCCCTTCTGGTATCTGGTGTCCATACTGGAATGAACACCAAATGTTTTCACGTTTTTTAGAAGTCAAAATTCTAGATTTTTATTCCAAGTCTCCCAGTTTTCTTAAAACATTATTCATGCCAAAGAAAACACAAGTAGTCTGAATTCATTGCTCAGGCCCACTGTCTGCATTCCACAGGCCTCTGTTGGTGAATCTTGCCTTATGCCTTTGTGGGGACAATGACTGTCATCCACTTTCAAGAAGCTCTAGATGGTTCAGCCAAAATCCAGGCCAGAACAAAGCTCAAAGCTGAAGAAAAAATGTCAATGTCCCTCTTCTTTTGGAAGAAATGTCCTTACATTACCAGCAAAAATTATGCTGCCCAAGCCCAAGTCCAAGTCAATACCCTGATTTGACCTATTAGTCTCACTGGCTCACCAGCTCTTGAACTCACCCTCTCTCTCTTTTTTCAGATTATTAAAGTAATTTATACCCACGACTAAAAATACAGAAAAGTGTTAATAAGAGAAAAAGAGGCACTCCTATAAGTCCATGACCCAAAGACAATTAATGTTGCCATATTACCAGAATCCTTCTAGTAATAAATAACATTTGAAATACATTTATGTTTAGAACTCTGAATTTTTACCAGTTCTGTATTCTGATATTTTTATTGCTGTTGACAAAAAGAGTCAAACTCTATAAAATATTTGAAGAGATTTATTCTAAGCCAAATATGATGACCAATGGCCCATGACACAGCCCTCAGGAGATCCTGAGAACATGTGCCCAAGGTGGTTTGTGCATAGCCTAGTTTTATACATTTTAGGGAGACATGAGACATCAATCAAATTCAAGTAAGATTTACATTAGTTTGATGTGGAAGGGCAGGATAACTTAAAGGAGCAGAGCTCTGGTTCACAGGTAGGTTTAAACATTTTCTGATTGGCAGTTGGTTGAAAGAGTTATTATCAATAGAAAGAACTGTATGGGTTACAATAAAAGGTTGTAGAGACCTAGGTTTTATCATGCAGATGAAGCCTCCATGTAACAGAATTCAGAGAGAATAGCTTGTAAATGTTTCTGATCAGACTCAAGATCTGTGTTGATGTTAATGCTGGTTAGATGTTCCTGAGTTCCAAACGGGAGGAAGGTATAATGAGGAATGTTCGCCCCTCCTTCTATTAACCTAAACAAGTTGTTCAGGTTAATTTTGGAATGCCCTTGGCTGAGAGGAGGGGTCCATTCAGATTATTGGAGGGGCCTTAAAATTTTATTTTTGGTTTATATTACCATCTTTTTTCACTTCTTCAAGGACTGGTCAAGTTTTAGATTTGACTTTTTTTTTAGTTTCTAGAAAGAGAAATTTGTTCTTAGAATGTTTCTTCTCAAAGTGCTTTACTAAATCTTGTAGTAATCCTATAGCAGGGCTTATTCCAAAAGAGATATTAGGAAGTGTCCACTGTTCTGTTATGAATCATAATACGATAGATAATTTAATATTTTTTTTAATTTTAGTAAGCCCAGTTTTTTCTTTAAAGGGTAATTCATATTAATTACAATTCGATAAATACTAAAACATAGAGAAAAGAAAAAGGTAATCCCACAACCAAAAGATAAGTAATGCTTATTTTGGCATATTTTCTTTCAGTCTCTTTTTTTCTATATGTAAAGTTTAAGTGTATGCGTGCTATATGTGTATACAGTTAAATCCCATATTTTTGTAACATGCTTTTTCACCTATTACATAAACATTAGTTTAGGAACACACTCACACCACTCATACTTCACTTAAGAGGGAAGTTCTTCCTGACAGGGGAGAACGTAGGAGAAACATTTCCAGTATCACTCTATCTCTGAGGCAGAAAGGGTAATGTATGTGATTGTGGAGATTGTGAATCTGCCATCCATTGTTCCACTCACTGGTCCACATATCCATTCGGGTGAAATCAACAGTTTAAAAACCTCATCACACAGTGGCCTTTCTCTGGGATCTGTTTGCCTGCATAAGCATGTAGGCTGGCTCCACTGTGAAGAAAGACTGCTGGAAGAGGATGGCCTATAATTCTGAGTGGAAGAGTTTAATTTAGGAAGGGAATTAATAGGAAGCCTGATTGTGGCCATATATCAAGCTGCTTCCTCTAATTTAGCTTAACCAGTAATGTAACTGACATTTCCATGTTATTACACATCATTGTAGAGAAAATAACTTTTCAATGGCTGGATAAGATCAAGGAGATGGTTTATTTAACCATTTCTCTATTGACATCACACGGATAATAGTATTCATCCTCAAGCCTCTTTGACACTTCATGACCAAAAGTAATTCTGTATAATATCTGTTGATTGGGTTGATTTTTGTTAATGGCAGCTCTTATTCTCCAAAGACAACCACAACAATAACTCCCATCCTATACTTTTTTTATAACATGTATGAGTACTACTTCCTCAATAAGTGAAGGAATCTAATTCTTTTCTTCTTGGATTTGGGCAGTCCTGTGAAACCTTGGTCAGTACAATATGCTGTAATAGCCTATGCAATAGGTTATTAGGCTGTGTTATGTCTGAGGCTGGGTAATAAAATGTTACGCAGCTTCTGCCCTGTTCATTGCAATAGTCATGGTTGGAGTCATAAGCCAGCAGCAAAAAAGTCTAATGGGGACTGTCGCATAGAAAGCCTGCACATAGGTGGTCCAGTTGGTATTGCTGAGGCAGCCTTGACCAGGTGCAAGGTATGTGAGTGAAAAAATTTCAGCCATCAAGTCATTCCAAGCTTTCAACTCTTTCCAGCCATGGCTCTGGATACGTACGGCAAATATAAACCATCTTGATTGTGCCTTGCTGGAATTTCTGACCCACAGAACCAGTGAATAAGAAAATAGTTACTGCTTTGAATGACTACATTTTGAGATCATTTATTATGAAAATTATTAACTGAAACAGCACCAGCTTTATGTATTTGCATCTCCCTTTCATTTCCATAAACATTTACTGAGTATCTGATCTTCACCAGGCAATGAGCTAGGCTCCTAAGGTTTATAGGTAAATCCAACACAATCCCTTCCCTTAAAATGCCCACAGTAGTGGAAGAGACATGATGAGCTGTCCTTTAGAAAGATGAATTCAGCAGCACTGATGTGAGGAGATTGGAGATCTCCCTCTGCTGGAGGTCAGCTGGATAGAGGATGGTGGTAAACAGATGGAAGCCCTAGCTTGATATATATGTGAACTGCTTGCTGTCTGTTCCACAGCCACAGTGTCACAATTTTTTGCTCATAAATGGGACAAAGATAAGTGTGGTTCTTAAAATGTGAGAGGTTCTCATAAAGATATATCATTTAAATTAAATTCAAATATAAAAATAAAACACATGTTCTACAAATTATTTATTGTTATGGGCTAAATTCTATTACCCATGCCAAATTCATATGTCTAAGTCCTAACACCCTAGTACTTCAGAATATGCCTGTATTCGGAGATAGGACATTTAAAGAGGTACTTAAGGTACAAATCAGTCATATGGGTGTGTCCTAATCCAATCTGATTGGTGTCCTTGTGAAAAGAGCTGACTCAAAACAGATGCACAGGGGAAAGACCATGTGAAGATGCATGGAGAAGATGGCCATTTACAAGCCAAGGAATGAAGCCTCAGAAGAAACCAGCCCTGCCCACACACTGATATCAGACCACCAGCCTCCAAAACTGCGAGAAAATAAATTTCTATGTTTACGTCCCAGTCTGTGGTATTTGTTTTGGCAGCCCTAAAACAAACTAATACAGTCACCATAGGAATACTTTCATCCTCCACAGCTGAACAGCACAAGAACGGGAGCAGGGGTAGAGGTGATGGTGGGGGTACGGCTGTGGGAAAACCTGCCCACACTCTTCCCTGCTGTTGCCATCTTTCCATAGGAAACGTAAGGCAAGCAGTTATTGATAAAGAGGCCAAGTTAACTTTTATGTATACAGTATAATTGACCTCTCTGTCTTTAATTGACAATATAGGAACTTCTCCTTGTACCTGAGTCATTGATATAAACATTACTTTATATAGGAACTTTAGCCCTGATACGATTAGCCAAGAGTGTTAGAAAAAGGAACATTTCCCATAGCATTTGAAGAAGCTGCATGTCAAATAATGAATTACACAAAATGCAAATTCTCTGAATGATTCTAAAGGATAACTTGAATAAAGACACAACTTTAAATAACAGGGAAAAGAATACCAAAGCATATCCCTAGCACTTTGTAAATGCTGAATGCTTGTTAAATTAATCACAAAGAAATGAATAAATCGTTCTATGAATGAATGATGTTTATATCAGGGGACCGCAAATATTGTTTGTAAAAGGTCAGAGAGTAAATAATTAAGGCTTTGCAGGCCACATGGACAGTGTTTCTGTCACAACTACTCAACTGTCCCATGTAGTCCAAAAGCAGCCATAGATACTACATACATGAATAGGCCACGCTGCGCTCTGATACAACTTTATGGCAGTTCAGATTTGGGCCACCTGCCATAGTTTGCCAACCCCTGGTTTAAAATATTCACTCCCTTAATAAAAATCCTTTCCTAGCACCCTAATGCCTACAAATTTCAGGACAAGCCATACATTTGGAATCCAATATCCTCCACGGCCTGAGCCCTCTTATTTCTCATGACTACACAGGTAATCTCCACTCTGAATAAACTGGACTCTTAAAGTTATGCTCCAGGATTTCCCATTTCTTCACCTTTGCTCATATAGTTCCTCTATCTACCAAAATCTTGTTTATCCTTCAATGCCATTCTTAAATTCTACATTATCCAATAAGCTTTTTGTGAACTTTTTCTGTCAGATGGGAGCTTTCTCTTCTCTGAATCCCACGCCGGCATTGTCTCACTTGCTAATGGCACTTATTAAACTCAGCCTCACATTAGAGTCATGCGAGTGATTTCTTAGAACCTATAAAACCCCAAGCTTCTTCACCGCAGAGGCTGTGTTCTCTTCAGCTTAGTACGTCCTGTCCTGCCATGAACATCCTACGAGTTCAATAAACACTTGATGAATACACTGAATGGCACCATTTTGAATTTCCTGCCCCAACAGGGCAGAAAAAGAGCACAGCTTGGTCTCTGCTCTCAACAGATCCTGAGACTTGCTATCTCTAGAATATTAGTACAGGCTGCTTCTCTGTAGGGTCATTAATCTGGCAGGAATTGAAATAACCTTATTTGCTATAGAACTTTAAAAATGCATTAGGGAACTAGAATTCTTGGAGCCAGCTGTCCTTTTAATTAACTTTGGGCTGGGAGAAGAAACGAACTACCTCCTCAATTGCTAAGCATCTAAAGAGGTTAATGGGAATTGAGATTCTACCTGTTGTATTCCTAAGGACTTCATTACAGATTGTTTCTTTATGACTACAAGTGAGGAGTTCTGTACTACTCAGACACTTCCTGAGTGCCTGCCTGCAATGCAGAAAGCACTAAGAGAAATGAAAAGATAAATAAGACATGAGCAGCCCTGATACCCTGGAGTTAACAGTCTAGTCAGGGAGACAGACACAGATCCAAGGCCTAAAATACAAAGCAGGCTGTGGTAAGGGTTACCACAGGACACACCATGAGACAATATCACAAAGAAATTAAATTTGATGGATGCAGGATAGTCTGACCACAGAGGTCTCTTGCAGTGGATAGGATTTAAGCAAGAACCTGATAGGAAAACAGTAATAAAATGTGGATATTGTGATGTCTTGGTGTGTCGGAGTAAACAATGACCTCAGACAACTTTCTCATTTATCAGATAAGGAAGGTGAGACCAGGGAGGAACTGCAACCCGCTTAGTAGCAGGCAACTCACTTGTTCTTCTTTATACCAGCTATGAGAAACTTCAAATTCACAAGAGAGGCAGAAAAAGAATGTTAGACTAGAATATCTTCATTCCTGGGCATTTGTGACAAATATCAGATGCAGTCATTAGCAGTCTGACCACACAGCAGGCCCAAGGCCAATACAGCCCCTGTTGGAAGCCACTGCCTTTGGTAGTTATCAAGGGACCAGATTTAGCTGCTAGCAAAATTGCACCTGCATCCTGTAACTGAAGGCTACAGAACCCAGGCAATGGAACAAAAGATTGCAGTGAATTGGGGATAGATCAGAGTGAGCTTTAAACTCTGGGTAGGGAATCTTACGGAACAGTCCAACTTTGGTTCAAAAGCACAGGTCTCAAAAGCAACCAAAGGAGTTGTGATTTTGCCTTAGAATTACAGGGTACAATACATTACAGGGGAAGGCAGGGGTCTGCCCTCTCACAAGGCATGTGCTTCCCTGATGGAGTCTGGGAGGATACACACAGGTGTCTCAAGGCTCCCTCCATCCCTCGCCACCCGGCACTCACTGGCTACACCTAAAGTACACTACTACCATCAAGGACGATGTGATCCTTAGGACTGGGCTGATGGCAATTCAGAGAGTAAACTTTCCAGGGCAAGACGAAGTAGCCGAGACCCCCAAAAATGCAGGGTGACAATGTAACTTAAATAGATTATTCAGTTCCCTTCACTCTCATCATTTACAGGGGAGAATGTAGCTGAATAATTAAACAATTCTTTATTTTCTAATTTTAGATTCGTAGGAGCAACTGTGTCTTTCTTTCCCCTAAAAGAAATATGGACTTGATTAGTATCCTTTTTGCTTCTACCTGGTTCTCTCTGCACTGTATTCCTTCAACTCTACTGCCCAACATAACCACCCTATTCCCACCATGGACATATTTGGTGCCCATATTAACCTACTGAATAAAAGGCATCACTTTTCCATTAAAAAAAAAAATTCTTTTGCCTCCAGATAGCAGATGTAATAAAACAGTGAGTTTAAACTCTGGAGCTTTATTTCTTTTCAAAAAAGTTACCCTTCTTTTCCAAACATGAAACTCCCAAGTTAAAAGAGTTGTGAAGGGAATATTACACAAATCATCTATTCAAGTTTATTTATTTTGCAATGATGGGCAATGTGTTTCTGAGTGGCTAGCAAACTACCTTTTGCTAATGTTATCAATGTAATATAGTTACATCAATTTATTAGGCACACTGAAGGTATAGGAGTTATACCACTTTTCCCTAGCAAATGTTAAATAGAATGTAACAATAGAATGCTGGAACTGGGAGGAAGGGCACAGATTATAAAAAGCCTCTAGCCCAGCTGTTAATTCATAGATGGGAACACAGGTATAGAGAAACCAAAGGATTTGCCCAAAGTCAGACAACCAAGACAAAGCCTCACAGTAGGTTGGGAAAATCCCAGTGAAAATCCTAAGTTGAGGTTTCTTCACTACATCCTGTCTCTGTCTCTTTAACAGTAGATCTGATACAAACACAAAACACACACACACACAGACCTGACTTGGTCAAACCTCGCATTTCTACAATAGCAGTAATAGGTTTGAAAGGTACCTTCAGAAATTGTGCTAGTCAGGCTAAGATGGGGCAGTACAAATTGTCATAATAGTGATAACTACTTTTCTGTAAGGTGATTGAAAACTTTACACATCCTCATAATGGAAATCTTCATTACTAAAGAACTCTAGTCCCTACCTGTCCCATGGTACAGTTGGAAAAAACACTGTCACCAAACAAGGCAGAAAACTAGATCCAGTGGTTTGGTGCTGCTGTTCTTGTAGCAGAGAAACACACTGATCAACACAGGAAACATCGCTTTGATAAAAGCCACTCTTCAGGTGTGTAGTCTCCCTATCTCTTATTTGATAGCTCACCTCATCAAATTAACTTGATAATTATACACAAGTCAGAAAACTTCTGCTATGTAACTACCCTCTAGCTCTGTGTTCCTCCAGCACTGCAAATGCTTTCAGAGAATTGTCTGGTTGTCTGAGAATTCAAGGAGTCAAGTCTGTGTCAACTAAACTGCCATCCAGTCTCAAAACCGATCACTTTGTATTATCCCCTTGTTTATTATCAACCATGTCCACTTAATTACTAAGACCTCCGTGGGGGTTTTTTTGTTTTTGTTTTTGTTTTTGTTTTTGTTTTGTTAGAGATGGGGTCTCACTCTGTCTCCTAGGCTGGAGTGCAATGGCATGGTCATAGCTCACTGCAGCCTCAAATTCCTGAGCTGAAGTGATTCTCCCGCCTTAGCTTCTTGAGTAGCTAGGACTACAGGCATGCACCACCATGCTCAGCTACATTTTTAAAGATTATTCTGTAGGAATGGGGTTTTGTCATCTTGCCCAGGCTGGTCTTCAATTCCTGGGTCAAGCGATCCTCCTGCCTCAGCCCCCCAACTTGCTGGGATTATTGATATGTCCTTCATTTGGACCTTTTCCTCTCCATTTTACATGGTCCTCTTATCCAACATTTAAATTCACACACTGGCTATTACAACACAATTTAGTCAGCCTCTCTAAACTTCTCCCCATCCCAGTTTAACCTCCATCCTAGGCCAGGCATCATTTTTAATATATCACATTCCTGCTCACAATTTTAAAAAAATCAATTTATCTAATTTAGTTCCAAAGGCTCTACCCTACCTCTGAAATCTTATTCCTTGCAAATTACTTTGTAGAATCTTCGGATCCAAGCAGGCGAATCTCCTCACTCAATCGTGAACTTGTGATGTCTATCACTGTTTATGTTTGGACTCATGGGGTTCTGCTTAAGTTATTTATTTAACATTTAGGAACCTCAATTTCCATAGCTGTAAAATGAAGACTCTGGTCCTAAATGGGGCTTTGGTGAGGCTCAAGGAAGAATAATTCATTTGCAAGTTCTTTCTAAATTGTTAGACTCTATAGAAGTTCAGTTATTTTTTAACCTTGGTCTTGCATTTACCCCAATCACTACCTACTGAAACCATTCTACTACTGAAAGACATGTATCTCCACCAAACTTGACTGCGATACATTTGAAAACAGATCTTCATTTCATCACTCATCACCTAAAGTCTTTTTTTTCTAAACAGAAATATTTGGTGGGATGAGATTTAACTAGCTTTCTTTGTCTTTTTCAAAGCTCTATATGAAGTAGATGACAAATATATATTTGTCAGTTTCTTTAGTTGAGCATTGAGAATGAATAAGGATGAGTGGCAGAAGCTCATATCACCAGTCCCATTTCTCTATTAAGGAACAACAACAATAAAAATATATGATGACTAGTGAGAAAATATCTGTGAAGTTCTAAAATACTTTGAGGAGCATTTGCTACAAATAGCACTTCCTACTCTGGGGACTTTGAAGTTATGATTTCCAAACAGTGATTTGAAATCCAAGTCTTGCCTTTTGCAGCTTATAAGTTCAAGAAAGGCAGATGGCGGCCGGGCGCGGTGGCTCACACCTGTAATCCCAGCACTTTGGGAGGCCAAGGCGGGCGGATCACAAGGTCAGGAGATCAAGACCACGGTGAAACCCCGTCTCTACTAAAAATACAAAAAATTAGCCGGGCGCGGTTGTGGGCGCCTGTAGTCCCAGCTACTCGGGAGGCTGAGGCAGGAGAATGGCGTGAACCCGGGAGGCGGAGCTTGCAGTGAGCCGAGATCGCGCCACTGCACTCCAGCCTGGGCGACAGAGCGAGACTCCGTCT